>NC_133658.1:410614822-411226402 GCF_037893015.1 Macrotis lagotis | reverse complement strand
ACTTCTATTGCTCTCAAAAGAAATGCAGAGTTGAGTAGTATACTAAAAAGTGATGTGAGGTCCACAGACCCAGTGAGTCAAACTCTACTTATTAGATCTATAACTTTGCATAAGTCACTCCATCTCTCTAAATCTGGGTTTTTCATTTATAAAATGGGAAAATAATATTTATGCTATCTTTCTCAGGCTATGATGAGGACAGTATAATGAATTGTTATGTGATATATAAATGCAGGTTTATTATTACTTTCACTTTCTTTCCAAAAATAGATTTTTAATTAATAGTTTATTCATACTGCCCATATTTTATTCTTTATTCCTGTCCTCCTTCTCTCTTTCCCTCCCCCCCCAATCCTGGGGGTGGGGTGGAGGAGAGGAAAGGAAGCCAACTCTTACTACAAAGTATTTTTTTTTTTTAAGTTTTTGCAAGGCAAATGGAGTTGAGTGGCTTGCCCAAGGCCACACAGCTAGGTAATTGTTAAGTGTCTGAGACTGGATTTGAACCCAGGTACTCCTGACTCCAGGGCCGGTGCTTTATCCACTATGACACCTAGCCGCCCCCATGTTTGATTTTTTAATAGTGCAATAATATCATACTGTATTCATGTGCTACAATTTATTTAGCCCATTCTATGGGCATCTACTTTATTTTCAGGTTTCATTCTTATCCTTCCTTCCTTCCTTCCTTCCTTCCTTCCTTCCTTCCTTCCTTCCTTCCTTCCTTCCTTCCCTTCCTTCCTTCCTTCCTTCCTTCCTTCCTTCCTTCCTTCCTTCCTTCCTTCCTTCCTTCCTTCCTTCCTTCCTTTATTAGTTTATGTAATTTCTACCAAAAAGTGCTACTATAAATATTTTGATGTATGTATAGCCCTTTTTTGGTTCAATGACATCCTTGGGGCATATGCCTCACAGTGGAATCTCTTGATCAAAGAATGTGGATATTTTAGTGACTTTATTTGCATATTTACAAGTTGCTTTCCAGAATGGTTGTAGCAATTCATCATTTCACCAACAAGAATTACTGGGCATGTCTTTTATAATATAGACCAATCCATCATTGACTATTTCCATCCTTTTTAATTTTTGACAATTTATTGGGGATGAGGTGAAACTTCAGGATTGTTTTTATTTGGATTTATCTTATTATGGATGATTTGGAACATTCTTTCATGTGATTGTTAATGCTTTGTACTACTTCTGAGAACATAGTATTTAACCACTTCTCTGTTGAGAATAGCTTTTGGTCTTTCATATTTCTGTTAGTTTATATATTTTGAATGTCAAATACTTATTTTCATTTTCAAATATATCTGCCCACTCAAAAGATCTCCATTATTGGAACATCAAAATCACTTAAAAACACCATCATTCATAAGAGCATTAGAAAATTTAGAATGTTTTTCTCCTTACTAATAATAGGCAATACCACATTTTCTTCTGAGTTGTGGAGAAGAGAAGAACATTGTTCTCTTTCTCATCCTAGGCTATTCATTAAACATGGAGATACCTGTCTACTGCCTATGGACATTATCCCTATGAAACAACATAATTTGGTTGAGAGGTACACAAAATATAGTTCTTAATTGTAGTTTCAACTTTTTTATTTATAATCAACTTTTAAAATAGTTCTTGAATTGTAGTGTCAACTTTTTTTATTTATAATCAACTTTTAAAATAGCATATAACATCTTGTTTGAAGTCAAGTGAAGAGACTGAATGAATGCCATATGTGATAAGACAACCAACAGGTGCAGGAGATTTAATAAGAAAGTTGGATATTATTATGTTGACATACAAAAATCTACTTTCTTGACTAAAGTAATCATTTTTCTAAAGATTGTGTAGAAACAGTAAGAATGAAGACCAGGCCCAGTCTTATATACCTATATATAAATACAATTTAATGGGTACCAGATAATACCCACTCAATCTTAAATACATTTCCTACATGGCCTAAACTCTTAATTTCACTTGTAATACTGAATATATTTTAGAGAATTAAAGAATTGACAGGCTTACTTTAGTAGAATTAGTTGAATCAAATTACTTTCCTCCTAAAACCCATTTTGGAACAGCACTCCTCTTTTGATGAAGGAGAATGTGAGGTAATTTTGGAGCAGCAGTTTGGAGAGTCAATTTTGGTGAGAGTATGACAGGTGGGGAGTTTAGGACAACTGAAGAGCATTAGGAGAAGCATACCTAAGAGTACAGATGGACCAACAGGTGAGAGGGACAGAAACCGAGGTGAGAGAGTGCCCAATATAAAATGAACTTTTTGTTATTTTTGTTAAGGTCAAACTTGATCAACCTATGATATGGTAAAATATCATTTTAGATTCTGCAAATTTGGATTAATTTAATGATTTCAGTCTTCACATGAAAATAAAATATTTGTATAATAGCATTTGGGGATTATTCTTTTTTTTTTAAGGATTTTTGTAAGGCAAATGGGGTTAAATGGCTTGCCCAAGGCCACACATCTAGGTAATTATTAAGTGTCTGAGTTCGGATTTGAACTCAGGTATTCAGGGCCCGGTGCTATATCCACTGTGCCACCTAGCCGCCCCTGGGGTTTATTCTTTATTATCTTTTCATATTGATATCCACTAAATAAAATTTCACCATAGTTTCCACTCTCATATGAGACTTCCTTAATACTTCAAAGAAAAGGTTAAAAACTTTCTCTTTTAATGAAGGTATAATCATATAGGTATATATTTTAGAAAAACCTTCCTATTCTAGAATAAAAATTCAAAACATGGATTGGATTGTAAAAATTCAGTTAAACTTATTTTTTTAATCTTTTGAGGAAGTTTTACATCATCTTTCCTCTGATATGTTCAATAATTATTTTTACTCAAAATTCAGTGGGTAGAGGATTTCAAGTTTTGATTTGTATTGATTGAACAAAAATAATGCCAAGGTCAGACAAAAAAAACCCCAGGAAAATAATGCTAAAGTCAGAAAAAGAAGTACACTTTTTACCTGAAACAGAGAGGTGAAGTAGAAAGCCAGATTTTAGTGGTTAAATTTTTTTTTTAAGACTGAGTCTCCCTATATTCCAACTGTAAATGCTGGATCCCACTATTGATTGATTGGAATGAAAACTTCAGCCTACTTTGTTTAAAGCCTAATTGATTTGTCCATTCTTAGACAACCACCCTCCCTCCCAAGGGAGGACATTTTATTGTCTCAGACTACTGCAGTTCTGAATTCCTAAGCTCTGCCTTTGCCTTCCTAGAAACTTAGGTTATAGACATGTGCTATGCACAACCTGCTTAGATTACTTTAAAAATTTCCTAAATCCTCTATTCTGTTTTGGACCAGATTAAATTGATTTAGTCTAATCTCTGGATAAAATAATACATTCAACTAAGAATTTCCTTGGTTGCAGTGAAAAACTCATTTTCCTATTTTTCTATTTTATAATAGGACACAAAAGGAGTTCAGCGTTTACTGTAAAACAAGGTGATTTCTTTGATCTCTCACACATGAGGTTTAACAGTGATTATCCCATTTTCTTGAAGCCTATCACCTTGGCAAGGTGTGTTTTCAAGGCAAAAATGCCAGAGACTCCCCCCCCCCCCCCCATGCTCCTAATGCTCTCTGAGTTGAGCAAGCCTGTTGACACTGACGTCCTGATTTTAGGAGACTGGGCACATTTCCCTGGTGTTGTGAAATGAGACAAAAGGGCTATCTGGTGTTCCAAAGTAATTCTCCTGGGAGCCCTTTGTTTCTGGGAATATCTTTTTGAGTGATCCCAGATGTAGATATGTCTGGAGATTTATTTGATATCCAACAAATATGTCCTTTTTTTCTGCTTGCTCTCTCCCAGTAGGATTCAAGAATTAGAACTCCAATTTTAGATGGTAAGAATCAAATTTGTGATACTTAGTTGATGGGCAAGCAGCCCAACTCTGCCAAGATGAATGAATAATCCTTTCTACTTTCAAGATCTGCATTATTGGGACAACTAGGAGGTGCAGTGAATAAAGGACTGGCCCTGAAGTCAGGAGGACCTGAGTTCAAATTTGACCTCAGACATTAGCTAGCTGTGTGACCTTGGACAAGTCACTTTAATCCATTGCCTTATCAAAAAAAAACAAAAAAGAAAAGATCTGAGTCATCATGTGATGCTATATTCTCCTTAATACAACAATAGCACAGTATACACATTAAAGTGCTCTTGGTTTCAATTTATTAAGTGATAACTGCAGTATCCATAATCCTGATCAAGGATGAATTATTATTGCTTTGGTCCCCTGATACATGCTGCTTTGAGCTCCCTAGGAAGTATAATGCTTCTTGAATTCATGTTGTTATAAACTAATGTAAGGATTGAAACATGCATAGATGAAGATAATACAGTCTTATCATTCTTTCTGTTTTTTTTAAACTCCTTCTTGAGTATTCTCTCTGGTGCTTGCTTTTTAATTTATGCTTTGAACTTCTTAGAATTTTAAATGGTGGGGAAGTATCATGGAATCTTCTTTCCCATTATTTTAGAGGATTGTTTTCTGTTCTTTGGACCTTTTCAAACATTATAGCCTTGCTGGGATGGTCCCTTGGCTTTATAGCCTAGGTCTACAAGACTTTGGCAAAATTTCTCATCTTATAAAAATGGAATCCTTTCAGGAATATGTCAGGAATGCTGCCAAGCAAGCAAAAGCTTTACAGATGTATTTCAACTAATGGTAAACACATATTTCATTTACTGGGAAAAGCCAGAATGGGAAGGGAAGAATCTTTCAAACAGAGATTTTTGCCTTTGTGGTTGCATCAGACACAGAAAAGCCTTCTTAAATTTCAGGGTAGAGTGGTTATATATTCAAATGAGTGCTCAGCTATATCTACAGGTAAGCTTTCAAACTTCTATTATTCAGAGTCAATATTGCTTTTGAGGCCTTAATCAGCAGCCCTAACATAGGATCACAAAATATTATCTATGAATGAACTTAGCTCTTTTTCTGACCATATGTGCAATTGTTTGTAGAAATACCCTATTCAGTTATATTACCTTGCTTAATTATACACACATTCACACACACACACACACACACACACACACACACACACACACACATATATATGTATATATATAATGGATATATACATATACATACATGAAGGAAATAGTGATTACACATGCATACATAAATGAAATCACATCCTCTTCCCCAGTCTACTGAACTGGGAACTGCTCCGGGAGCTAAACCTTTGTCCTGTTCACTTCCTATGATATATGTACTCTGCACGGGACACATCTTTAGTAGAATGAATAGGGATAAGTCCACACTTTGGGCCATTTCTGTAGATATATAATTTCTGGTTCATTACTAAGGACTGAGAGAATTGAATTAAAGAGAATTGTCCAGAGGCAGCTAAGGTGGCACAGTGGATCTGACCTCAGACACTTAATAATTGCCTAGCTGCGTGACCTTGGGCAAGTCACTTAACTACATTGCCTAAAATAAAATTTAAAAAAAAGAGAATTGTCCACTGATCCTGAAAGACCTATTCATTCAGTAGACTTTTCAAGGAGTGACACCATCCCTTTCACTCACTTTTCCCATCTATTAATCATATTTAGATACTTCTAACCCCTTATCTGACTCCATGGGCAGATATGGTCATTGTCTGCACATAGTATCAAGAGCAATTACCTAGGTGAACCCGATATGGAATCTCAAATCCTTAGATGTCTCTTTTGCCTTATCTTTTTCTCTTGAGCACAGCTGATCAGACATCAATCTTGAGTTGGGTTTTTCTAGTCTTGGCAGCAATCCCTTGAGTTAGAATGGTCAAGAGCTTTTGGGCTAAGTGGGTTTTTTCCCCCTGCAGGAGGTGATCTCTACAATAACTACATTAATCTCTACATTACTCTTTTTTTTTTGGCAGGACAATGAGGTTAAGTGACTTGCCCAAAGTCACACAGCTAGGTAATTATCAAGTGTCTGAGGCCAGATTTGAACTTAGGTCTTCCTGACTCCAGAGCCAATGTTCTATCCACTTCACCACCTAGTTGTTCCTACATTAACTTTTTAGAGAGGAAAATGTCCACTTTTAGGGAGTATATTATGGATAAAAGAAGGGAGAAAGCCCAAGATATGTCCTCGCTTTCCAGAGGATCTGAATCCTAAGTTGCTATTTGGACATTATAGACGCAAGGTGAAAGTGAAATATCTGTTCAGAAACATGGCTAAGGGTTTTGTGTTTTAGTATTTTTATTGTTTAAGTGTTTAACTTCCCCTAAAAGGCATAACAAAGTTTTCAATGACTGTTTATGTTTTAAGTATTTGTCAGTGTGAGCCTATTAGCTTGCATGTTAATAAGCATTTCTTGTGTGGTAGAAGTAATATACAATATTCCCTACTGTGTACCTGAATGACTTTCTAGAAGGAACCATATTAATCCTTTTTTGGGAAAATCTTAAACATGAACCACCTTAGAACTTTGTTCTAAGAGGATTAGTAAGAGGATTCACGAGAGTGTTGTGGTGCTGATCTGGAGACAAATATCACACCTTCGCAATTTGGCTGTCTTCTGCTCAGGAATGAAATGCAATGATTTTCTTCCAGGAATGTCAGAAATGAGTGGCATTTGAATTTTTGTGTCATTGGTCTGATTTTGCTTTCTCCATTGTAAGCAGCATTTCTTTGGTCCTAAGAGAGTTCCCTGAAGCTGTGGCAACATTGACAGAAAAAACACATGGAGTTTCCCCTATAAATGACCCCTCCTTTACCTATAAATACCCCCAGTGAGAACCATTTATATTGAGACCATTTGACCAGGACACTCTTGCTGTGAGCTGGCTGGGGAGAGGCTGTGTTGGGGCAAGTGTGGAGTATGGATTGGTCTTTCCTTTAGGTGACTTTAATTTGAAACTAAACCTATTTTGGCATTTTACATGTAAAATCAAATCATCAAAGAATGGAGGAATGCAAGTTCCATTTGATCTTTGGATCAGGAGTGTTGTACATAGGTTTCATCTAAGAAACATGGTGCATGTGACTTTATGCATCAGTGACACAAGCACAACTCTTCTTGAGTGGCAGTCTTCTTTCCTTGACCAGTGTACAAAGTCGTGTACTGGGAGCTGCTATTTTCATCCACCTTTTAGTTTTTATTTTCTCTTATTTCTTCTTCTTTGTACATGTGAGTTATATACCATGTGTTAATTATGCAATAAAGTGTTTACTGGATGCCATTCTAAAGGGCAGTCCTTTGTAAAGCTGTACAGACTTTGCAGTTCAAGCACAATGTGCACATGTTAGTTTTATTTACAGCAAAACTTGATTTTTTGCAGATGGAAAGGTATTATGTTTCTATAAGAAGTAAATGGATTGTTTGTGCTGCACATAAAGCTGCTTCATAAAATTGTACAATAAAGTTTTTATCTTGAGAGCAAAATAAAATGAAATAATGCAGAGTGAAATGAACAGAATCAAAAGAATGTTCCTTATAGTAATAGCAATAGTATTAGAAACAACAGTATTAGAATAACTGTGAATGACAATTTTGAGTAATATGTTCATTTAAATAAGTTATGAAGGACTTATGAAAATGGTAACTATCTCCAGAGAAAGTATATATATATATATACATATATATATATATGTAATTATACACTATAAGGCTCCACATATATATCTAAAGTCTGACCACTCATGATTTCTTAAAGAACAATAATACTCCATAGCATTCATATACCATAACTTGATCAATCATTTCCCAACAATGAGTATCCCCCCAATTTTCAATTCTTTGCTACTACAACAAAGCTACTATAAATATTTTTGAATATGTGAGATAGATGATTTCTTTTGGATATATATTTGGATATATATTTCTTTTGGTGTTGCTGGGTCAAAGGATATGATCACATACTTTATTTCCCCTCATACCAGAAGTCTTAGGCTTTATCTCCTTCCTTTTAAAAAGACCAAGTTCTAGATCTTAACCTGGTTCTTGTGGTGAATGGTGCTAAGTCCTTGTAGTTCACAAAGGGTGTCTATTAAAGCATTAATGATGAGAATGAGGAACAACAGGAATAGTTAGACCTCAGTGTAGGTTATGACTCTTATTATCTAATCACTTGTCTTTATCATAGGCCAGGGTCATCTGTGGTAAAGTAGCTAAGGACTCCTTACTCTTTTGCATATATCTTGTTCTGGGCCCAGGGTTATCAGGAGATTCACTGACTGAGACTTTATGCTCATCAGGAGCTTTATGTTTAAAAATCTCTACTGACCTATTAAGGAAAATGCCATCTACATTCAGAAACTTTGGAATCTGAATGAAGAGCAAAGCATATTTTCACTTTTTAAACTTTTGGGTTTTTTTTTTTAAGTAAAGGTCTCTACTGAGAAGCTTCTTTCTTGGGAGTTAGTTGTACAGAGGCAGTTCACCTAACATTACAAAGTGATGTACCTCCCAACAATTCAACAAAAGCAATCATTGGCTAACCTTGCTCAGCACCTTTTATTCCCATAGAGGCTGCAAGGTGCCATCTGATTCCTTACTGGTCACACAGGATCTCTGCACTGCCCAAACAGATCTCATACAGTAAAAATTCTCTTGAAAGCCAGGTCAGGAATTGAAGAATTCAATCTCTTGTCTGTGGGTATGTTATCTAAGAGGAAAATGTAGATATAGCCCTTTGAGAATGTAGCTGGCACCAAATGAAAGGTATAGGAGCTCCCAAGGTAGCCACTGCCTAGAAATCTATCTCTCAGAATTGTTGTTCTGGCATTTATTCTCAGGGAAAGAAACACAAACTAGAATTGCTATTTAGAGATGAGGCCAAAGCTCCTAGGTAGTATACATGTTTGCAGTGTTTTTCCTTCTTTTCTGAAGAAGAGTGAGAGAGAGAAAGAGAGAGACAGGCACAGACAGAGACAGAGAGACAGAGACAGAGATAGACAGAGACAGAGAGAGACAGAGACAGACACAGAGACAGAGACACACAGTAAGAGAGACAGGGACAGACAGACAGAGACAGACAGACAGAGACAGAGAGAGATAGAGACACATACACGTAGACAGCAAGAAGACAGAGACAGACACAGACACATCATTTGAAGCTAATACACAGCATATGTTTGGAATGAGAGCAGAAGCTAACTCTCCTTTCAAAGAGATGAAGGCCTCCCTGTCCTCAGCAAATAAACTGGATGTATTTGGAAGATTTCTTTATATACACAAGTCTGGAAAGTTATCTGATATCCTTGAGAGACTAAACTGGTAGACCTACAAGTTATAATTACTCCCCAAACCAAAGCTATTCAGATTCAACAAACAAATACTAGAATGGCTCTTTTGTCTTCAGGACACAGTCCTCAAATACCCAAAATATATTTATAATTATTTCTAGTTGTTGAGTTAAGGTAAGGCATTTGCTTTCATATTTCTTATGCTGGAGATCCATCTTTTCTAGAATCATTAGTTACAGTGATGGAATGTCTTTCTACTGAAAGGATTCATTGTATTCATCCAGTAAAATGTTGACTAGGTTTACTTAAAATTAATCATTCAGCACTTCTAATTTTTCTGCATTGTCTCCTTCCCCTCCACATTTCAGTCACTAGGTCAGTTTATATCAGTTCTGTCCATTACAACAAATGCTCTGGGAGATGCTTGACTCAGATCTAGTCATGAGATACTTATAGCCATATAACATTTAACAAATGATTTCTAATCTAAATAAAACAGAATATTCAATATGGCATGTGATATTCAATATGGCAATGATTTTGTGGGACAGAGTGCTGCTCAACTCCATAGGGAGAAAGGTCAGTCATGTTGACTCATCTTAGAGTACATCAGAGTTGAAGGAGCCTAGACATGGTTTGGACTTTTGATGCCTTAGATGAAACTATATCAGTTGTTTAGGCCTTAGTTCCCTGTATCAATTAAACCTGTAAGACAATTTCATTGCCTTTTCAGGGGGAAAAAAATAGTCTAACCTATGCAGCAAGAATGTTGTCCTATCACAGAGTGAAAGAGCATTGCCTCACTTTCTTTCAAATCTCTAAAGGACTTCCTACTGAAAGTTTGTGGAACCTGGCCTTAAATCCATAGACTTGCAATCCATGATACAAAGATGGTAGGAACCACAGAAGCTATTGGATTCAGCCTATAGCCAAATAAGAATATCTTCTTACTATTTACCCAGCAAGTAGTGATGCAGCTTTTCTTTGAAGATGTCCAGTAAGAGGGCATTTCTAGTGAATTACATTTCCCTTTTAGATTTGTATATCTGTAAATTTGATAAACATTTCATCTATGCCATTAATTAAATCATTCATAAGAATGAGTAATAGATGACTATACACATTGTTGGAGACTTTCTTCTACCTTGCCATGAAACAATCATTGGTTACCTTTTGGGCATGAGTCAATCACCTCAATTTTCATCTAATTGAACTAGCATCTACCCTACATCTCTCAACTCTCTCACAAGAATAGCACATTTTTTTCAAAAGCTTTTTCAAAGTTGTTAAGTTAATATATGAATGATAGCATTTCCAAAAGATCTATTTTATTAGCAAACATTATTGAGCGCACAAGATTAGAGTAGAACTGGATTTCAATTCAGGAAACCTTTATTTAGCACCTCCTGTGTTTAAAATACCATGACTATAAAGATGAAAAAGTCTTGCCCCTCTTGACCTTTTTTGGTCCCTTTGACATTTAGGGGAACCTACAGATCCATTCTCAGAATAATGTTTTTAAATGCATAAAATGAATTATATAAAATTACTCAAAAATCAATCATTAAAATAGTCATGTGGATTAAAAAGTATGTGAATATCTTGTTAGTACAATCTAACTGCCAAACTAATAACAAGGATATGAATTGTATATAAACATATGCTACAAAAGAAGGGTAAAGGAGGGATTAAGACAAAATACTATTAGGAAATTTATGGGGGAGGATCTTGGAAGACTTTGTGGAAGAGATTTTATCTAAGTTAGGCTCAAAAGAAAGTGAAAGAATTTAGAAGACAGATAAGGAGGAAATATATTCTAGGTATGGGGGAAATGATCTGAATGACTGTATGGAGGTAGGAGTTTGAATTAAAAACAATAATAATAATGATGATAATAGCTAGCATCTATATAGCATTTTAATATTTACAAAGAGCTGTATATATATATATATATATATATATATATATATATTTATATATGGTAGCTCATTTGATCCAACAACCTTATGGAACAGAAACTATTACTATCCTTATTTTACAAATGAGAAAACTAAGAATAAAAGAGGTTAAGTAACTTGCCTACATTTACGCAACTATTTTGTATCTAAGGTGGAATTTGAACTTGGGTATTCCTGACTGCAAGTATAATAATACTTTTAACAATTGTA
Source organism: Macrotis lagotis (assembly GCF_037893015.1). Classification (NCBI taxonomy): domain Eukaryota; kingdom Metazoa; phylum Chordata; class Mammalia; order Peramelemorphia; family Peramelidae; genus Macrotis; species Macrotis lagotis. Next base: position 411,215,025 of record NC_133658.1, on the reverse strand, counting down.
CCACCTAGTTGGAAAATATAGGTCATTCAGTACAATAATAGAGGATAAATTCCAGGTTACATAATTTGCCTTTTGTATAATAGTCAAAGAATTACGGAAAGCCTTTGACCAGGGAATAACATTCCTAAACTTAGGTTTTGGGAAGATAATTTTTGTAATTGTGTGTGAAGATTAGTTTGGAAAGGAGAGATAATGAAAATTAGAAAAACAATTATTAGATGCCTGAAATAGTTCAGGTGAGACTAGACCTAAACTATAGTTGTAGCAAAGTGAATGGAGGGGATGGGGCAGATATGAAAAAATATGGTGGTGGGATAGAAGCAATAGGTGTCAACAATTATATGTAGGTGAGAAAAAGAAAAGGTGAGAGTGATTCTATCATTTAAATTATGGTTGATTGGGAGGATGGAAGTGTTAAAAATAAACAAGAAAGTTGGGAGGAAGAGCAGGGTTAGTAGAGAAAAATGATAAATGTATTATTAAATATATGGAATTTTGAGATACTGTTGGGTCACATGGGAAGAGAAGTCCAATAGTGAATCTCTCTAGCAGAAAAACAATTTAATATAGAGGACAGAGAATGAAACTTAGAATCAAGAAGACCTGGGTTCATATGTTGCTTTTGACATGGACAAAAGCTGCATGATCATGGACAAGTCATTATTTAGCATCTTTGAATGTAAGTTTCTTCATCTATAAAATGAGAATAATAATATCTGTAGTACTTGCTTTATGGGGTCATTGAGAGGCTGAAATAAGATAATGTAAAGTGCTTTTCAGACTTTATAATGCTATTAATAAAGTCTGTTATTATCTTCATGGTGTGGTCATTGAAGTCATGGTAACACATAATATTGCTAATGTAGAGAGTGGAGGAGAGAGGACTGAGGGCAGAACTTGGAAGATATCCAGATTTAGGGAGTGGAAGGAAGTCATGGAACCATAAAGTGGACTAAGGACTAAGCAGTTGGATAAGGAGGAAATAATATCACAGAAGCAGAGGAACTCATGTAAAAATAAGAAAAGGATTATGATCAAGATGAGAAGTTGTAGAAATGCCAAAGAGAATGAAGATTGAGTTTAACTAGGAAGAGGCTATTGGTGACCACATAGAGAGAAATTTCAGTAAATTGATTGGAGATTGTTTTATGTTAGTCCTCCTGGGAAGATGTAGGGATCTCCTATTGATCTTGTTTTCTACAGTCCCACTCTTCCATAGCATAGGTTGGGCTATTAAAAGATTGTCCTTGTCCAGGTACCCTAAGGAAATTCTGAAGGTGAAGCTGCTTGAGATGTTGAGAATGTGATGACAATAACATGTAAAAATGGTGGGAATCCTTTCAATGTGGGAAAAGGTGGAAGGGAAAAAGGAAAAGGCAATCTGAATATATAACTCAGGCATATACACTAATATAGAACAAGAGAGAACAGTACTGCATTGGAGAGCATAGAGACACGGGTTCATTCAGCGGAAAAGTGATGCTCCAGCTGAAAGGGAGGATATTAACCAAAGTACCCTTCTAGGAATATGCTTCTTATACTCTGATTTAGAGTAACCCCCTTGAAGATGGACAGTTTGCAAATCAGGGCTTAGAGCAAAATATTAATTTGGAAGCTGGTTATCAGGGAGAAAAAATAAGCTGGTGATAGAGAATTTTTTTTTTTAGGATTTGCATAATAGAGGAGAAAAACAAACTTCGTAGATAAAATATTATCTGGGTACAAAACTATCAAACTTTGGCAAATGTTATTTTCAGTATTTTTCTCTATATACTATAAGCTTATTACAGTTTTCCTTAAGGGAAGACTCATCTCAAGACCATCAGACCCAATTTACAATGTGGTGAAAATATAAAAGTAATGAGTTGACTGCTCTTTCTAGAGGTTTAAAGGGAAAAGAAAGAACAGGAAAATTCAGAATTGGACAATGAGGAATGATGATGTCAAGGGAAGGATTTTTGTTAAGGGATACCTGAGGGAAAGATGTTAGTGGTCAGTCTTTTTCAGTTATATACAACTCTTTTTAATCTGTTTGCTGTTTTCTAGGCAAAGATGCTAGAGTGGTTTGCCATTTCCTTCTCTAGATCATTTTGCAAATGAGAATACTGAAACTAAGAGAAGTGTTTATGTTTATTAAATTTGTTTTATTATGTGCTGTTCTCATAACTATCCTGTGGATGGTATAAATATTTTTTATCCCTATTTTAGAGCAAGATTTTGAGGCTCATAGTGGTGAATATAGAGAGAAACAGAAGTGAATTGCCATTTAAACTTCCTGTACAGGCAGAGGAAATAAGCAAGATTTCAGAAAACATGCCTGATATGGAAGCATTACATAGAAATGAAGGTGACTTCAATTATCTAATCATTCTGTTGAAATACTCTTTCACAAGTGCCAAATGCACAAAAAAGAGTAATAACTTTCTTTTGTGATAATTTCATTATTTAAAAGGCATAGGAAATGAGGGAATAATATTCAGAATATAATTCTGATCGAGAAGAAAAAAAATGGATGGCTGAAGTTCCAATGTGGGAACCTTAGGCAAGGTAAAGAAACCACTCCATCTTAGAATTTAAAGAGACAGAATTCAACATACAAGTTTTGAATTATATTCAGAGAGTTCAGAGAAAGGTTAAGGAGCATTATATGGTCTAAAATTCCACAGGAGAAGTTAGAGCAGAAGGAATGGTAAACTTTCAAAATTGAGAATTCGAAGAAGTTATAAACCCATTTAAATGAAGGGGGAATGAAAGTTTTCTAAAGAGAATAATGTGGATGGGGAGGGGAATAGATAGGACAATGTTAATGAGTGATAGAGAGAAGGCTTAACTATAAAATTCTTTCTTTTCTATTTTTTTCTGCCAAGGCAAAAATCTTTGAACTGGAAAGGTCAGACTTAAATGGCAAATTTGCACTAGAAAACCAAGTTAATAATGAAGAGAGTAAGAAGACAATTAATTTCTCTTGATGCATTCTAGTCTGGAGACTCACATATAGTATAAACTAGGATATTGAAAGAACTAGTAGATGTATTTGATTAGTCACTGTTAGTGACTTGAAAACTTTTGAAGTGGAGATGCCACAAAACTTGAGAAAAGTAAATTTTCTTGCTTTTTTTTTAAAAAAAAGGAAGGAAAATAGCATTTACAAGCATACTGAAGTTTAGAAAGGAACAGAGACAAGTAGAGTAATTTGTGTTACTGTGTTAAATTAATATATTTTTAAAAATCTATATATTTAAAAATCAAATTTCAGGTAATGGAGGTTTGACAGTTTAACATGCAAGACTTTTTTTTTCTTATCTTTAAATGGAAATGTTCATATTTGTTTATGCCTCTGAAGTTAATGATTAAAAAAGCACCTAAAAAAAGTGGTTGTGATTTAAAAAAAAGAACCAGCATGGCTTTATTAAATGCAAGACATGCCCCAATAACTTTATTTTTATCTTTTTTTCCACAGTAGAGTATATCTGACATAATTATCTGATTTTAATTATTGACGTTTTGATTTTATTTTTTATTTTAATTTGAACATGATAAAAGAACATTTTTCCTAAACAGAACATAAAAAGAGGATTGTATGTGAAATTGTGCATCTCTATTTCATAAACCTTTTTTAAATAAAAGCATATAATTGATTTCACATATTGATTATAAGCATTTGATATGTTTCAATTTCCTCTTTTGTTTTATTTTAATTTTTGTTTCAGTATTCATCTTTCTCTTGCCATCTAACTGATTCTCCATTCAAAAAACTGAGAAAAAGACAGGGGTGGCAGAATATATATGTGTGTGTGTGTGTGTGTGTGTGTGTGTGTGTGTGTGTGTGTAACTCTTATTACAAATGAACACAATCAGGTAAAATGAATCTGCTCTTTCCAAAAATGTTTTTCTTTTTGTTTCTTGAATCCATCACCTCTCTCTATGAAGAAGATAGGTAACATGTTTTAGACAGGTTCTCTGAAGATGGTTGGTAATTATCTTAACGTATTTATCATTCTTAAGTATTTCAAAGTTGCTTTTCTTTGTAATGTTGTTGTTGTATAAATCATCTCCTGATTCTGCTGATTTCATTCTGCATCAGTTCATACTACCCAGGCATCTCTGAAGTCATCTATTTGGAACATTCATTTAGCAGAATTTGTTCAGTCATTCCCCAATTGATGGACATCTTTTTAGATACAAGTTCTTTTTTACCTTTTTCCAGTTTAACCTTCTATTCATAATCTGAGAGTTTATTCTGCTTTCAACCATTCTTTTACCTATGTTATCTCCTTATCCTCCCTCCCTTATTCCCACTATTTGTTGAAATTTATACATTTCCCTGCATGTGTTTAACTCTCCTTTGTTTAGTTACAGCAATATATTCACTCATTCAATATGTGCTCACCCTACTCCTTCCTCTATATTTGTATCTTCCTTTCAATTCTCAATTCTGAAAATAGCAAGTTCTATACTTCACTTCCTTTTTTCTCTATCAGTGTGTTCTTTTTAGTTTTCATCCTGTTTTCCCTCTTAAACCCTTAGAATAAAAGCAGGCTGCTCTCAGGTCTTCTGTTAATCTTATTTGAATTTCTCAGGACTCAGTGAAGATATTAGGGTTCTGAAGGATTCTTGTTTCTTTTTCCCTTATTAAAATGTTAGCCATATAACATCATACATTTTCTTCCAATTTCTTTAATTTTTTAGGTTTCTCTGTATGCTTGAGTTTGCATTTTGAAGTTTCTACTCAGTTCTAGTCTTTTCATCAGAAATGCTTTCAAGTTCACTATCATTAAGGATCCATCCCCTACATACACCCCCAATTATACTCAGCTTTATAAGTCATTCTTGCTTGTAATTCTAGATTTTGCTTGGCTTTTGGAAAATGTATTCCATATTTCTTCTCACTTTTTTTGGTACTTGAACTGCTTCTTTCTGGATGTTTGCAGTTTTTTTTCTTTGCCTTGGAAGCTCTGGATTTGGGCTACAACATTCTTAAGACTTTTCCCTTGGAAATTGTTTTTGGAGGTATTTGGAAGATTCTTTATGTCTTACTTTGCTCTCTCTATTTCATTAGACTGTAAGTTCTTTGTGATTACTTTTTTGTTTCCCCTGTGTTTTAACATGCTGCTTTGCACACAATAAATGCTCAATAGATACTTAATATATTTGGGGCTGCTAGGTGGCAGTGGATAAGAGCACCGGCCCTGGAGTCAGGAGTGCCTAAATTCAAATCTGACCTCAGAAAATTAATAATTACCTAGCTGTGTGGCCTTGGGCAAGCCTCTTAACTCCATTGCCTTGCAAAAAAAAATCTAAAAAAATACTTAATGTATGGTTGGTTCTGATAATCTGGGTTTTTTGATTTACAAAAACGTTTTTTTTTCAGAGATTCTAAGAATTCTTAAATTATCTTTCCTTGAATTATTTTCTGGGTCAGTTTCTTTTCATATCAGATATCTTGAATTTTCTTTTATTTCTTTTAATCTGTTGATTTTGTGCTTCAGGGAGTCAGTGATTCTTATTTATTCTATCTAATCTTCAGGAAAACTGTTCCTGGATAATATTTAACATTTTATCTTTTAAGGTAAAGGAGATTCTTTTTCCAATTCTTTCCTCAAGAACTTTTATTTAATTTTTAAAAAAATCTCCTTATCTACTTCTTCTAGGCAATTAAGTAATCTGTGCATAAAGTACATTATTTTCTTTGAGTTTAATTATTTTTATCCTGGGCAGTATCACTTTTGGTTTATTCATCTCTCCAGCTTTAGTACCAAGCTTTATCCTCTGCTGCACTTTTGGCTGGAGGGATTGTTTACCTTTCTTTGCCTTAGCTTGGGTCCCCTGCTTTTCTGCACTGATTCCTCCTAGTCTTAGTCATCACCTTCTCCCAGATCTTTGAAGTTCATAGACTTGTTTATTCAGGCTGTCCTATGGCACCTTAAAATAGGAATTAAGGACCTTGGAGCCCTGAGGTATACAGGTTTGAGTAACATTTGAACTAATTCTTGGTGCCCCTGTACTAGTTACTGTTGCTCCACTCATACCCCCAGCATCCCATTCTGGATTCACAGCCACACTTAAGCTTTCTCAGAGGACCCTCCCACCCCTCTCTTATTCTCTCTGTAGAAATAACTACATCTGTCTCTGTCCCTACATCTGTCTGATCTCCCTAAAAGGCTATAGAAAACTTCTGAAGTAGTTATGTTTTCTTCTTGTCATTGTACTATCTCTTCTTTAATCTCTGGATATGGATAGAACTTTAACATGTGAATAATTTTATCTCCAGCTTATTAACATCTCATTAGTCCTCTGTATTACTTAAATTAGCATTTCTTCATGCTCATTTTTACTCTATGAGTTTGCTTATGAATGAATTATATATGTGTCTTTTTTGTGGTTTCTTAATGTACTGAAGAAGGTTAAATCATAGGATATATCCACATGAACAACTGGTTTGAGTTAGACTCAAATGTTTCATATATCTTCAATTTTGTCAAAGTAAAATTGCCTTTGATCCTGCTCATCATTTTTTTAAAACTTAGTAAAAGGTCTTAGAGAGTTGCCATGGTCAGCTTGTGACCAATCTGATTAATATTCTCTCTTGTACAGAATACATATATTACATCACTGAAACTATATTTCTGTGGTTCATCACTGGGACTTTATTGGACAATTTGGAATGTTTTCAGCATGTCAGACCTGCTTGTTTTCTTTTACTGGCCTCACTTTCTTTTCTACTTTTTTTTTCCATCTACATGTATAGATAGTTTTCAATTTTCATCTTTTTGGTAAGCTTTTAATTTCCACATTTTTCTCCCTCCCTCTTTTCCCTTCTCCCAAGACAGCAAGAAAGGTTATACATGTACAATCATGTTTAATTTTTATTTAATTTTTTTCCAATTACATATAAAGCTAGTTTTTCTACATTCATTTTTTGTAAGATTTAGAGTTCCACATTTTACTGGCCTTACTTTCAAGAATCCTGAATAACTATTATACAATAATGATAATTTGGAGGAGAGCTTCATTGGGAGGTTGAATAAATACAATTTAAAACTAGATTTAAATTAACAACAATATCTTTCACTGATTTTAAATTCCAAAAAACTAGTTTGATTGAATTTACCCTTTTCAGCTGCTGACATAAGAATAATATAGAGTCAGAAGTCAAATGGAATGTTATAAATAGATTCTACAGGGTCATGATATCATAGCATTATAAATATAAAGTTAATAGGGATATTAGAGGTCATCTGGTCCAATCCCCTCCTTTTACAGATAAATGATTTGCCCAAGATCTCACAATAATTAGAAGATCAGGATTTTAATTTAGGTTCTGTGACTCTGAGTTCATTATTCTTTATCCTGTTACATACTGTCTCCTATGTTAAGAGAGCCATGATAATAATTTAATCTTATTGGGTTACTATCAGATTTAAGAATAAGTCCTTTGTTCCCAAGAATGCTCACCCCAGGGTCAGTAGGTACTTTGTTCAAGTAAGTCTTCTGATTTTTTTTTCTTGAAACAGCAGCAATAGTAACAAGTAATAGTGCAATTACAAATTTTGTCATCTGATGGATATCATCAGTCTCCAAGAATTAAACTAAATATTTCTAACCTTTGGTTAGCAATCTTGAAGTACTTATATGGGTGATGAGTCCTTCAGTTAGCCAAAGAAAATGCCTCCATCCCTGACTTTCTCTGCATCCAATTTTAAATGCTCCAAGCAGACCTGCAACATGAGAAAGAAAAATCTAGAATATTTGTGACCAACTTTTTGAAATCATGAAACCCTGTCAGTATAAAATGATTGAACACCCCCAATATTTCATTATTATAAGTAATATGTACTGCTATATATTAATACTAAAATAATAAAAGCTTACCATTTATCTGGAATTTTAAAGTTTTCAAAGCATTTTGTACATGTTAGTTCATCTAATCCTCACAGCAGCTCTGTGTGGTAGATTATTATTATTCCCCATTTTACAGATGAGGAAACTGAGTATGAGACAGGTTAGGTAACTTAACTAGTGTCACACAGATAGTATATATCTGACACAGCATTCATATTTAGGTCTTCTTGACTTAAATTTAATATTCTATACATTCTCCTATCATGATGCTCCCACCATTAATTATGTACAATTTAAAACTTAAATAAAGTAGAATAGGGGCAGGTAGTTGGAGCAGTAGATAAAGCACCAGTCCTGGAATCAGGACCTAGGACCAAGAGAAATTATTATTATTTTTCTATCATATTAATAACCAATTAAATTAGGATTAAAGAGTTTTTTTCCTCCTTTATTTCCTCATTCAGAGACCAGCCCCTGTAGGTTGTTCAGCTCTGAAAGATAAAGCTAATAGATAAGATTGCCCAATTCCTCCAGGAATATGCCCTTATATTTTGGGTAGAAACCCACCTAACTAAAAGGCCTTACCTTGTTTAGAGTGTAAACAGAATTTAATTTAGATGAATTTAAGTCTCTCTTCTTGTACCCCTCATTGAAGTTTATAGTAACCCAGGTCATGAAGAAAACCAACCAGAGAGGTCTGATGGATTCCTTTGACCAGATTGGCACCACTATTCTTCCAGGCCCTTGAGTTTACAGTCAAATCTTGCTTCTTCTTCAACAACATCTCTACTATCTGTCTCTTCCTCTTAGCTCACAAAGCCACCATTTAGATCAGATCTCATAATTGATTTTCCCTCCTCAAGAATCTCTCCACTGCAGCCCACTTTCCATATAGTAACTGAAGTAATTTTCCTAAAGCACCAGTTTGGTCATGCTACTCCCTTACTCAATAAATTCCTAGTAGCTTCCCTAATGAATATAGGATGAAATATTATTTAATCTTCATCTCAGCTCTTGAAAATTTACATCTTTGTGCTTTGTGATGTGCCTAATAATAATACAGCATAACATTTATTATTTATAAATTAAGTTCAATTTTTTTTTTTACTGTTAGGGGTATGTGTTTAAATAAATTTGGAGACCATTGATCTAAAGGGTAAATAGAGAAGAGAATTGGCAGCTAGGAACAGGAAAATGGTTAGTGCCACAGGGCATCAAATATAATGTGGAAAAATTGCTGTAATCATGTTCAGGTTTTTATACACTAAAATGTCTGGAAAAATGGCACTCTCCAATAAAAAGGTTTGGAACAGTAGGATCAGGATTGGGTCCATATCCAGAGTTTGGGTTCAACTCCAGCATACTCATGAGCACATAAGGGAGTGAGAGAGTGTATGTTAAAGACTTTGTTATAGTGAACACTTCTCAAAGTCATGCAGAGTGTCGGAAAGGGAGCTGATTATCTAGTGACTATTTCCTAGTTGGGGGAAGAAACTGAATGGAAAATGTCATTGATAGCTTGTTCTAGTCCAAAATTACCCTATTTTTCAGATTGAAAGAGCCTGATTTCTAATTAGTCTGATGCCCATGATAATCTTAATCTATTTTTCTTCAGGCTTTAGTTACTTTTCTGTTTAATGGTCCAAAACTCCATTACTCTGATTCTGCATTGATGAATTCTTGGAAAGTACCATAACTTTTTTTTTTTCTGTAGCAAATTCTCCTTCATCTTTTCACATCTTCAGGAAACATCTGAATCACTAAATCTATATATCCTATGGGGCAGAGATGAAAACTATATCCTATGTGTACATTGATTTATGAGCCAATAAATGTTTCATATGCAGCTAGGATTTTGAATGAAGTAATGAGCAAAGAAATTATCTAACGTAAGAGCACAGCAGAAAAATGATCATGGAGGAAGTGTGATGAAATTTTAATTGTATAGAACGGTCAGGATCCAAAGATGAAATCATACTTGTGCCAAAATTCAACTCTTGACTTCCTGAGAAGTCACTTAACTTTTCCATACATCATATTTCCTATTTATTCCTTGGAGTTGGTTTATCTAGATTTATGAGAAACAACCTATGGGTCTGTGTGAGGTAAAAATACCATAAATAATCAGAGCTGACATTTACATAGTGCTTTGAAGTTTACAAAGAATTTAAATGCCCTGTTCCTTAGGATCCTCACAACAATAATTAATTCCATTTGATAGATCAGGAAACTGGGGCCCAGAAGTTAAATGACTTGCCCATGGTCATACAATTAAGCAAGTCAGAAGTGGGATTCAAACCCAGTTGTTTCCTCACTTCTAGTCCTACAATATTTCTACTATACAACACAAAACTGTCTCACAATGTATAATGGAATGGTAATTTGTATATGTTTCCTTATTTATGAAAGACAGAAGTTCAGTCTTGAAAACTAAGAAAGGGAGCAAAGTGTAACAGAATGGAGCTTGGGGATTTTAAAGATATCTGAGTCCATTAAGACAGAAAGGCTATATAAATAGAACCCAATACCAGTTCCTTCTCATTTATCATGCTGGCTGAGCATGCATTTTTTTGCTTATGAGTGGAAATGGAATAGAGGAAAGTAGAAAAGTTCACTTTGCTTGACTTGAGAAGTTGTCTTTTCTTTTTCCACAGTTCACTTAGTTATGTCATAGCATGGAAGTAGCAGAGGTTTATAGTCTGGCATTTGAGTTTAGGGATGTTAATCCTCAGGAAGGTAGGTCCTGAAGCAAAAAAAAAGTAAAAAGATGTCTTGTGGAAATTCTGGCAGGTACTGCTTTGAACCTTGCTCAAAGAATATTAAGAAATATTAACTGAAGGTTTTCAAGGGATTATTTCATGAGCAAGAAGATCACTTTCTTTGCATAAGTGCTGAAATGATCTCTAATAATCTCCCAGAAATTGGATCCCCTTAACTTGGTTAATTTTAGGGTTTTATATTTTATTCAACTTGACTTTGTTCTGTGCTGCCAGTCATTTGAAGTAATCAAATAAATGAAAAGTATTGCAGCAAAGTTAGGATAGGAAGCATTATGGGAAAACTTAAGCCATTAATGAAACTTTATTTAAAGCCATGGTTGACCTCCTCATGTGAGTTCATGGTGTTTAAAGGTTTCCCTTATTCCTATCTCAATAACTTTCTCAACCACCCATTGTCTCCTAATTAATGAAGGGAAATCACTCTTAAAGATCCAATCATTAAGCATAAACAAAAGAGGTTCAGTTATAGAAGAGGAATGCCTTCCCACAAGGCCCTAGCTGTGGACTCAGAGCCAAGATTCATTCTTGTTTGGGGAGGGCAAGATGATTCCAAAGAGCAGGAATCTGCTTTTCTTATACTCTCTGACTTATTACGTACTTAACAACCCAAGAACCACCCTGAGGGAAATCTATGAAACACTGCTTAACTATGGCTCATATTTAAATCTTTCAAAAAAATTATAGAATTATCTTTTAGAAAATCTACTCAATGTAAAAAATACAATGAATAGTAGATATCGGGTATAGGATAGCTAGTCATTGATTTCCTCTATTGAAAGAAAATACTTAAAACTCAAAAATATAATAAGTGTGCATTGAAATATCTTTGTAGCATGAGCATCACCACTATTATATCTATTATACCCTATCAGGATGTAGGAAAGACTCCTAAGAAACTTGTGGGACTGCTGAATAGATATTTAACATCTACCTCAGATCTTTATTGCCTGAGCTGCAACTCAAGGTTTCTGACCAGCATATGTGGTTCCATCATCCTGTTGGTTGTCATCTCCCCTTGTGAGTTAGGGTATAATTGTAGTTATTATCTCCTGCTAGTCAAACAGCATCTAAATCAGTTATTTTGGACCTCTAGAGTTCACAAGATAGCAAGTAAGGCCGGAAATATCCATCTCAGGATCACCGTTCAATAAGAGAAGAACGACACATTAGAAGAGGCAGCTGGGGATTTGTGCTCTAGTCTAAGGCTCACCTAAACCCCCACAAGTGCATAGTGTATCTGTCCTATCAACTTTTGGGGATATAGGAAAGGAGAGTGTTATCTCCTGCTCCCATTTGACTTTGCCAGAAATCCTAAGGAGATCTGACAGAGTACTAAGTATCATCCTTTAAAGAAAAGAGAAAGCAAGAACAGAAGTTGTTTCTCTTTTTTGGGCTTTTCCTAGCTGAGTCTAGGAAATCAATCAGAAGTTTTAATAAAAGGAGTGAGAGCATGGACTCATTCCCATGCATGCTATCCTGAATGGTTCTCATCATCCCAAAAATTCAAGTCCACAAGGACAAATATAATATTGCTATCATCCCAAGGGTTTTAGTCCTATAGTGTTAAGCTAAAGTACTTGTGGCTCATTGAGGAAGGGCCAACAAATAGGCAGAGGTTATCCCCAACATGTCCCAATTTAGCCTAATAGGGAAGATTTCCCAATTAACTTGATTATATATCAGGCTTTTTCTTTTATTAGAATTCAGATATATTAATAAGTTATGCATTTTCATAGACCTTTTGAAAATTAGTTCGAATGATTTTGTAGAAAAGAAGGAAAAAGGATATATGAAGGCCCCAAGGTGCCTTCCAGTCCTGGAGTGAGATTTAGAGTTGGTGACATAGAAGGTGGGAAGAGATCAATTTTGACTACTCCACAGTTTTTTCCCCAGACATCAATTTAATTCATTAAAAGAGAAAGACTTGTATAGTTATAAATTAATTCAATGGAATACCAAGAAGCATGCTTATATATTTATTATATATATAATTATATATGTATAATATATCATGCATATATATATTTATATATGCATATGTGAGTGATTTTATAAATACACATGAAATATACATAAATATATATGCAACACTTTAGGGGGCAGTTTGCTGACATAGTGGAGAGAGTGCTGGGTCTGAAATCAGGAAGGCTCATTTTCCTGAGTTCAAATTTGACCTTAGACACTTACTATCTGTGTGACCTTGAGCCAGTCACTTAAATCTAAGGTGTCTCAGTTTTCTCATCTGTCAAATGAGATGGAGAAGGAAATGGCAAATCAGTATCTTTGCCAAGAAAACTCCAAATGGAGTCACAAAGAGTCAAACATGACTGAAATGACTGAAAAAACAAGAATAATAGCACCTTAGAAGTAGTAGAAAACAATGAAAGTATCAATTTATATAGCCAAGAGGAAAATATAGTTAAAGGTTTCATTTTTTTAAGGCTACCTATCATTCATATGTTACTTCAAGCATTACAAAATGTTATACATATGTCATCTCACTGATCCTTACAGCACCCCTGTAATGCTATTGTCTTCATTTCATAAATGAGAAAACTGTTATTGAGTGAGGTCAAGTAGTTTACCTAGGTTCAAACAACTTGAACACAAGTCTTCCTGTCTCCAAATTTAGTACTCTATCCACTACTATACTTCATTACCTCTCAAAGGCTTCAATTTGCAGATGAATGAATGAAAGCTCTATATTATTAGGCTAAATTGCACCTTGTTGGATGAATTCATTCAAGAACAAGATCTTTTGGGGTGGCTAGGTAGTGGCAGTAGATAGAGCAGCAGACCTGGAGTCAGGAGTACCTGGGTTCAAATCCGGTCTCAGACACTTAATAATTACCTAGCTGTGTGGCCTTGGGCAAGCCACTTAACTCCATTTGCCTTGCAAAATTCTAAAAAAAAAAGATCTTTTAAGGCAACTCACAAATAACAACTAATGATACAAAAGTTATAAAAAGGGGAGGCTATGGCCTTCATTGGGATAAGTCTCTTAAGGGTTTTTTCTTTGTGAGTTAAACAAAATCTATATATCTCAACAATGTCTGAAAAATGTGAAAATAAAACAAATGGACTCAGTCCAATGAATAATTTGGCACACTAACCTACTTGGGAAAGAGGGTGTTGTTTAGGGCCAAATTCTCATCTTATTTAATTCTATGGATGAAAGCCCAAGGGTTGGAACCCAGAAGAAACAGAGCCAATAGAGGAATAATGGGCCTACAGTGATAGATGGATCCTTGGAATACATTTCTAGTGACAATACTGGAAGCCAGAAGTGGTCTCAAGAACAAATCAAGGAATATAGAGAAAATTCTCTCTTCTCTGTCATTTTAGAAACTTATAATCAAATACAGACCTTGCTTAATGAAGGTTTTATTTTATTAGATAGGATAGTACTTAATTATTGGTTTACCTATTGGTTGTTTACTAAGAATTTGTCTTACTCTCTTGGAAGTTGGCTAGCATACATCTGCAGTTAGCAATCATCAGGATAATTCAGACATCAAGTCCTTTTGACTGATGAGGGAAAATAAAAGTTGTGATTTTTCCTTAAATTGTCTAGTATGCTGCAGCAGAACTTGACCTCATCTTATAAATAGGAACCCATTAAAAGGTAGTGGTAGGATTTCATTCAGACCATTTCATACAACCTTGAAAATATTGGAGTATCCAACTCACTGTCTTTTTACTATTTAAAATATCCCCAACTAGGAAATAGTCACTAGATATTCAGCTCCCTTTCCGACAGTGTGTATGACTTTGACAAGTGTTTGTTCACTATAACCAAGTCCTTAATCCATACTCTCTCACTCCCTTACATGCTCATGAGTATACTGGAGTTGAACCCAAACTCTGGATATGAACCCAATCTAAAATATGCCACATTGGGATACTTTCATTCCCACCTGTGGCACATACTAGACTCCACAATTTTTCAGGAACATATTGTTCTCAATCTTTGGGTTAATTTCAGATTTTTAAAAATGGCATATTTTAGGAAGTGGATAGAGCACTGGCCCTGGAGTCAGGAGTACCTGAGTTCAAATCCGACCTCAAACACAATAATTACCTAGCAGTGTGGCCTTGGGCAAGCCACTTAACCCCACTGCCTTGCAAAAAAACCTAAAAAAAAAATGGTATATTTTAGATTAGTATCTTTTAGTTGTACCAATAAATAGATTTCCACCATTTCTTGTTGGGTTAATGAAATTCTTAAGTAAAAATCTTGTCTGGAGTCAGGCAATACAGAATTTGTTAATAATACCATTGCAGCTCATCATCATATAACTATTATTACCCTTTTTATCTCAAATGTGATAAGTGATTTATCAAAGCCTTCTCTGACATTTATATTGATTTTAGCCTATGTTAGGGATGCTTCATCTGCTCACCATTTTTATATCAGCATTGTGTGGTCAGCACAAAATTGTGACTGTATTATTTGGAGACACAGATTGCTCTCTTAGCTCATTTTTTGGAATCCTATCTAGTCATAGTAAATCATTTGCCTTTATGATCTAGTAATGTAAAGATTCTGCACAATTCCCTACAGAAGGGATGGAACAGGGGACAGGAAATGTGTGCTTGAGTATATCCAGGTTCTAGTTTTATTTCTGTCACATATCTTAGGCATAAACAGCTCATGCTTCAGCAAATTGATTCAGATTTCAGGGCTTAATTTTTCCCAATTATAAAATGAAAGGTTGAGTCAGTAGGATTTTTTTTAAGGTTCCTTTCTGTTCCAAAATTCTGTTATTTCATATGCATAAACTGATTTTGGTAAAGAAATACTCAGTTTCTTGCATTTGGTGACAAGGTTTTTATTTATGTAATGTGTGTCATTGTGCAATATTTTCTGACTTTGTCTAAACTAAAACCTTAGATTGTGCTTCTAAAACTATGAAATATTTTAAAATATAGTATACATGATTTCACATAGTGAAAAGTGGTTCAGGGTGAGGTGAGTATTATCCCAATGCTTTTGGTCAGACTGATTCTTGATACATTTTAGTGGACAGAATCAATTCCACAACTACCATTCACTAAAAGCAGCATTTATAGTTCTTTGAATTCTGTTTATTATCACCCACCCAGAACAAATCTGTGAAGTCAGTAGAGGTGAATTTCAATAATTTCAGCTTTGTTTCCTTTTTGATGGTGCTCCCTCAGATACCCAATATTTTCCCTGTCATCCAAACCTATTATCCAGAAAGGAATAGATAAATTCATTCTTTCCCAGATAGATAAACTGATAAGGTTTTTACCCTTTAGAAGTGTTTAGGGGAAAGGGAAGGAGAAGAAGCTATGTTAAATGAAAGGAAATGAGTATTTGTCAAATTTCAGGAAATTTTAGACAAGTATGGGGATTTTTTTTTTTTTTTGCAGGGCAGATGTGGGATTCTTAGTAGCCATAAAAACTTAATGTTGGGGCCGGTTAGGTGGTGCAGTGGATAGAGCACTGGCCCTGGAGTCGGGAGTATCTGAGTTCAAATCTAACCTCAGACACTTAATAATTACCTAGCCGTGTGGCCTTGGGTAAGCCATTTAACCCCATTGCCTTGCAAAAACTAAAAACAAACAAACAAAAACCCCTTAATGTTGACTTCCTACAGTGCTTATATGCCTGTTAGCTATTTCCATACTGGCTTTGGCAGTAAGTTCAGAAAGTGCTAGAGCCTGTGGTTTTCCTACATACAATTAACAACAGAAAACCATGCACACCTCAGTAGGGACCCACTGCTATTGGAAGCAACTGCAAAAGCATTGAAAATCTATTCTAGCCAGTCCCATATGACCACCAATAAGAAGCCCTGTTCCTTCCAGAGAGGGGAAGAAACAAATTCTACCAGAATTTTCTATAGGGTTCCTTGTAGTCAAGCACAATACCAGAAGCTTAAATGGAAAAGAGAATGCAATGATTGACCACAAGCTAAGTATGGGTGGAAGTTAGGCAGAATCAGCTTACTTCTTCTCCTTCCTCCCCCTCTATTCAAGCTCTATTCAGAAAAATTTCTTGAAGATAATAGTATTACTAATTACTGGAAGAAAATAAAATTGTGACTATATTTTTATATTTTCAAATATCTAGATAATTTTTAAAAATTGATATTCCCTCATGCATCCTTGTGTTGGTGTCAAGGATGTGTGTATTTATGTGTATATACACATGTATACATATATATATTTCCTCATGACTGGCTATATATATATATATATATATACATACTACCTATACTACATGATTCTGATCAGAAAAAGAATTGACAGAGTCAAAATTTCATTTATCTCTTAAATTTAAACAACTTTTGATAAATGCTTTAACGATGAAGTTCATATACTATCCATATTTGAAAGAGAGAGGTTTCTAGCATGGGGATAAGCTATTGTTTCAAATCCATAACAGGCATCTGGATACAACTCAGGAGATGCTTTGTGATATAGTTTTTCCATGATGAGTTGTTTTCAGTTGTGTCTGATTTTGTGACTTCATTTTGGGTTTTCTTGGCAAAAATACTGGAATAGTTTTTCCATTTTCTTCTCAACTATATATGATTTAGGTAAGATTTCAAAGTGTGTGGTTGTAAACTGCATAAAACCAGGAGGTTAGAGGACAATTTTCCAAAAGATACTCATTAAAAATGAATATCTTAAGTTATGGGAAAATCCACTCTAGAACACTTGGAATATGCTCTCCTCTATTCACCCACTTCTTCTTGGGTGATTAGGCTTATAGAAGCAGCCCTAGTATGCAGTGAATATAGGACAAAGGGATATGATTATTTGGGGAAAATTTAGCCTGGTCTACATTAATCACAGGAAAAACATCTAATCTAAGTCACAGAACAGAACAAAATTTAAATGAAATTTAACTGATATTCCCACAAAGATTGGGTCAAAATATGATTCAACTAATGAACATTGGTCATTATAGACTCTGATTTCCTGTTTATTTTAAAAGGGTTGAGGGTAAGTCCACTGACAAGTGAAAATACTTTGGAATGGTGCTAAATATGGAGAAAGCAAGACCAATGTGAATGATGGGGAGGTCACAGAATTTCTGTGATTTTCTTGTTGCCTTTTTTCTTCCCTTCTCTGATTAATATTGCCAGCATGACTGTTGACCTCACAGTGGATTTGTTTTACAAATATAATCAAGGAAGAAAGAAATTGTTTGCTGGAAGATGCTTCATCAGAGTTAACTTTATAGAATGGAATGGATGTGAAACACATGCTTCTTCATTGGACCACCTTCCTTTGCCAGTTATGAGGCCCAATTTTTTTGATAGATAAACATGAATTTCATTTTTATCATAAACTATAACTCAAAATAAGCAATAGTCAGTGATGACCTGAAGTAAGAGGGTGAAGAAGACACTAGGGAAAGATTTGTCTTTTAGCCCTTTCAGAAAGTTTTGGATTCAGAATCAAAACTAGTCACTGAAGGATAAGTTAGTTAGCCTGAAGGGTAGATTGGAAGGGGAGCAGTTGTGAGGAAAGCATTTTGCAAAACTTATAATATTATATCAATAAGAACTGCTGGGGTAATCGGGGCCTGGCAGAATGCATCATCACTTAGAAAAAGCCAGGAGCCTGTTTCCAGAATAGTTATAAAGATATTTTGTGGAAGTGCCTTTAGAGCATACATAGACATAAAATGTCTATGGTTCTGGCTGCAGAGACATTCAAAGGGACATTAGTGTATACTTCTACTACCTACGTCTATGTATATACCCTTTGACCCAGCAATACAACTATTTGGTCTGTTTCCCAAGGTGAACAGGGAAAAGGAAAAGAGCCTGTATGTTCTAAAATATTTAGAGCAACTTCCTTTGTTGTGGCAAAGAATGAAATTAAGGGGATGTCCATCAATTGTGGAATGACCAAATTTTGGTATATGTTTGTGATGGAATATAATTGTGTTGTAAGAAATGATAAGCAAGTTGATATTAGAAAAACATGGAAAGACTTGCATGAAATAAAAAGTGAAATGAGCAGAGCCAAGAGGAAAAAGTTTAAATTGCTGCTGGAACTTCTACTCTCATGTTCTAAATTGGGAAAGAATCAGGGAAAATGGATCTTTATGTGGGTTTTGAAGTTTATAAAGGATGAGGGGAAAAGTGGAATGGAATGAGTACTTTCTATGTCTTTGGAGCAGCATAAACTAAAATTAAGACAGAAATTGGTGTAGCATATACAGTATTGCTAAAACAAAACAAAACAAAAATACCCCTCTTTCTTCAGGATGGGAATTTCTTCTTCTAAGAAATCCTATAGAGCTACTCCCATCCTCCCTTCTCCCTACTTTATCCTTGATGATACAATCTTAAGGATAGGATCAGTTCTAGGCCAATTTGTGAAATAAAGGGTTGGGTGATTTAAATTTGGTGTCCATTCATCTTTCTATCCTGCCTCTATTGATGTCTGTCACATTTCCAAAAGCTGTTGTGGATATTAACAACAGCAATAGCAATTCACTTTTTTTTGGTTGCCTCACAATAACCCAGCAGAGAAGGTAATACAAGCAATATGTTATCTATTTTTAAAATTATGAAGACACTGAGAATAAGAAAGTTTAAGTGATTTACCTAGAGTTGTGCAGCTAATGTGGTAGTGATATTGTGTGGTGGAAAGAATTCTGGGCTTGGAAGCAGGAACTTTTGGTCTGAACCAGGTTATATGATTCCAAATCCGACATTCTTTTCAAGATACTAATGGTCATCTGAGAAAACTTAACAGACTAGAAGTTATTTGTATTTAATAGGGAACATTTGAAAGTTAAAAGGAATAAAGCTGTATTGTTAAAATAAGAGGTCAAGGTTGATATTTTTGGATAAAGGCTATACCTCTTAAACACCTGCTTGAAAGTTTGGTCTTGGAAGAAGGTGCTTGGAAAGAAATCAATGCAGTAAGATGATAAACAAGTTAATTCTTTATGTCACATTTCTCATGGAAATGTTTGACATATGATCAAAGACATCAGTTATTATGCCCTCAGAAAAACCGATAGATTAAAGGGGGACAATCTAGTTTATGTGCTTGTGAAAGTTCATTCTGGGCCCCAGAAAGGACTCCCCTTTTCCCCCCAACTCATTGTGTCTGGCTCCTATGAGCTTTCAGCAATATATTTTTTTTTCACCCCAACTCAAAAAAATTCATTTACTAAACAAAGTCAGGAATGATCAAAGCTCAGGAGTCATATCTTTGAGTTACCGTAAAGAGACTGAAGCATCTAAGAAGGGGGGACCACTAGGGCAGGGACAATGAGGTGAAAGCAAAGGTTGTTTTTCTTTATGACGGCTTATAACTACTTTCCATTTACATGTCATTTGTTTTTAGAAACAATATAGGCCAGGTCCACATTAATGTAGTTGAAGTCCAAGGCTATTTGAGTTCAAATTCTCAAAAACAGCAACAGTGATTATAGCAAATGTAGGGACAGATAAGGAGTTTGGGAAGGACTGAGGAAGAAGGAGGAGCAGGAGTTCTAAGGAAAAGGATACATGTGACTCCCCACTCTGGCACCCTTGAGGGAAGTAAAGACTGGGAGAAAAATATACAACATTAGTAAAAGTCAAACAGAGCAATTATTTGGAACTGAATTGTTGGAATAGAGAAAAGGAACATAATGGAAAGAAGAGGAAAAGAAGGTATTATTTATTTTGATACGTTAATTCAGAACATGGACAACTAGGTGGCACAGTGGATAGAGTTCTGGGCCTGGAGTCAGAAAGATGAGTCTTCCTTAATTACTACCTATGTGACCCTGAGCAAGTCACTTTGCCCTGTTTTCTAGGATATAAGCTGAAGAAGAAATTGCAGCAAATCAGTATGTATAGAAATACTCTACCACCCTTCTCCCTTGCCTTATCCTTGATGACTCAAAGGAGAGGGTTAGTTCTAGGCAAAGCTGTGAAATAAGGGAGGGAGGTGACTTAAATTTGGTGTCCACTTTGGTGGCCAAGTAAGTATTTTTGCCAAAAAAAACCCAAATGGAGTCATGACTAAAGAACAACTGAATAAGTCCAGAACACAAAATATTGTGAGTCTAGATGTACATACTCTAGGTCTCCTCAGTTTCTTCTAACACATGCAGTGTAGTATAAAATGCCAGAATATCTTGTAGTTTTCTTGTTTCATGTTCTTCCTTAGCAAGGAAAAGTTCCCTAGGGCAAAGGAAACTCTACTTAGGAAGATGAAGTAGCACCAGGTTATCAGGAAATGGGGAAATGGAGGGGAGAGTGAAAAAACAGAATAGAAAAACAAAAAATAATGACTCATAACTATTCTTAGAATAGAGTCTAGGGTGGAAATCAGGGTCTAGGACAATTAAAAAGAGGAAGTAATATAAAATGGAGACAGAGAAGTGACAACAGAAATCTCTAGTTTTAAGGAGCATGAGAATCAGTTATGGAAACCACCATATCAAATATTTTCATTTCATGAAATCTAAACAAATGAACAAAGAAATAATTGGACATGAATACCACTCTAAGCAAGGGTCACTCTTGTGGTGAAGATTTTTCAAGCTCTTGAAAAAAAAACAACTTCTTAGAGATCAGTTTAGTGCAATATTTATTAAGTTCTTAGGATATTCAAGGCACTGTGATAGATTCTAGGAATAATAGGGGGAAATGTCACATTATGACCCATAAGATCCCTCCCTTCCAGCTAGCTGCTTCTGGCAATTAGTCCACTGGACCTGGAATCAGGAAGGCCTGTATTCAAATTCAGCCTCAAATACTTGCTAGTTGTGTGACAGAGAACCACTTAGCCTGTTTCAACTGTTAAATGGGGATAATAATAGCATCTTTCTTACAGGGTTGTTGTAAGGATTACCCTTATAATTGGTACACATTGCTCTCTTTTTCTTCCCTACTTTCCAGTTCCAAATATATGATTCTGTGATTCCCCAAGAAGCTCACATTCTTCTGGTAGAAAGGGGGAACAATTTTAATTGAGATCAGGAAAGGTCCCTTACTTGAGTTGAGTTTTTAAGGAATGGGGGGAAGGAAGATTCTGAAAGGTGAAGGTGAGTGAAGCCTATGGTTTGAAGGGCTTCCTGTGAGGAAGAACAGAGCTGGGGACAAAAAGTTTTCTCAACTGTTGGTGGAATTAAATTAAAATGAATAATTGTTCAGTTTGGCAGGAATGTATAGTAAAATGAGCTTGGAAATGTAGATTAAAGGCTCTAAGAATTTTCACAGACTGACCCCAATCTACATTCTGACCAGACTGTGAAATTTTTTAGAGCCTATAGGCAATGGGGAACCACTGAAAGTTTTGGAAAAGAGAGCTGAAATGGGCAGACCCATACCCTGGGAAAATCACTGTGAAAGAGCTCTGTGCAAAATAGTTGGGAGAGAGATATCACATAGTCCCAGGGTCAGAGGTAAGACCTGAACTAAGGTGGTTAGCAGCTAGAGTAAAAATAAAAGGATGGTGTATATTCTGGAGGTAGAATTGGCATGTGACTGGATGTGGAGGGTTAGAAAGAAGAGTCAGGTATAATTGAGAATTTGATTCAGTGGGCCTGGATGGTGGCACTTAGAATAGAATGACAAATTAGAAGAAGGGAAAGATTTAATAAGGAAGATGTTAAGTTTTATGTATTAGAGAGGTTGAAAACTCCAATAGTAAACTGGACTATTCCTTTAGCAGCTAACTCCTTTAGCAGCTACAACTTTGAAAGGAAAAGCCATCAACTTCAGCATCAACTATTTAGATAGATGCCAGAATAGATGCCAGAGTCCATCAGGAACTAATAATGTGGGAATTGGGAATGAGCTTAGGTTCTTTCTCTCTCTCTCTCTCCTCTCTCTCTCCTCTCTCTCTCTCTCTCTCTCTCTTTTTCTTTCCCTCCATATATGTTTACACTTACATATCTATCATATATAGTCATCTATCTATTTCTTCTTCCCTCTCTTCACAGATGCCAAACCTTATTCAGTGTATGGGAGTCTTTCCACGAAAGGTCAATAGAAAGATTCACCTTGTATAACCAACCATCTCAGAGAGCTTTCCTAGTACAGATCACTAGACCCTTTGCATGACAGCATCGCAGATATTTGTATATTTCTTGCTCTTTCTTTTTTTGTTTTGTTTTGTTTTGTTTTTTTTAGATTTTTCAAGGCAACGGGGTTAAGTGGCTTGCCCAAGGCCACACAGCTAGGTAATTATTAAGTGTCTGAGATCGGATTTGAACTCAGGTACTCCTGACTCCAGGGCCGGTGCTCTATCCACTGCGCCACCTAGCCGCCCCCTTGCTCATCTTTCTTAATGAAGACTGCAGCATCTCAGTGTTGAATTTTTATAATTTATACTTGGAGATTCATTCTGATGCATCGACAGTGAGAATAGAGACTGGACGTGTTATTTCACTGGTACCTGGTCTGCGGTTTAGTCTTAGAAAGTTGTCTAGAGCCCTGAGAGGTTAAAGACTCGTCCAGATTTAGTTAGAACTTGTCAGAGGCCGCACTTGAACTCAGGTCTTCCCAGATTGGGGGCTAGCTCCCTATCTTCCACACCCGTCTCAGAGTCCAGTTTACTGTCCTTTTTGGGCGGTGTTTTCCAGCTTTTCCCACCCCACCACGGGAAATCAACCTTTGAAAAAACCTCTTTAGGCCGCTGGCGGGGGTGGGGGTGGGGGTGAGACAAAGGGAGTGTCTCCTTAGCCGTTATCTTCTATTTGTATCGCACTGGTTTTGGCGCGGGCTGGGGAGGTCCGGGAGAGGCCGGGCCGTGCGGGCGCGCAGGGCGGGGCGGGGCGGCTGGAGGCCGCGGTCCGCAGCTCGGCTGTGGAATTCGCTCCGAGCCCCCTCGGCGCTCCTCCCCCTCCGCTCCTCTGCCTTCCTCTCCCCTCCCCCGAGCGGCCGCGGCAGAGGCGGAGGCGGAGGCGGAGGCGGAGGCGGAGGCGGCGAGCCGAGCCGCGGCCGGGCGCTGCCGGGCTGGGCCGGAGCCGCCGAGAGGCCCGGGCAGCGCGGGCGGGGCCGGGGCGCGGGGAGGCGGCGGCGGCGGCGGAGCGGCCCGGAGAGCGCCGCAGGGCCCCGGCAGCCGCGGGCCATGTCTGCTAGCGTGGGAACGCGGGAGAGCGGCTGGCCCGGGGCGTGGCGGCGGAGGCGGGGTCGGGGCTGAGCAGCCTCTCCGCGCGCTGCCGGCGGCCATGGGGCCGGGGGCTGCCCGGCGCGGCCCGGAGGCGGCGGGGCTGCCGCCGCTGCCGGCGCTCCAGGTCCCGGGGCTGCTGCTGCTGCTGCTGCTGCTGGCCCTGCTGCCGCCGCCGGGCCCGGAGGCCTCCCCGCTGCGCTACTCCGTGCCGGAGGAGCAGGAGCCGGGCTCGCTGGTAGGAGACTTGGCTGGCGCCCTGGGACTGGAGCTGCGGCGCCTGGGGCCCGGCTGTCTGCGCATCCACCACCTGGGCGCCCCGAGCCCGCGGTACCTGGAGCTGGACCTGACCAACGGCAAGCTCTTCGTCCACGAGCGCCTGGACCGGGAGGCGCTGTGCGAGCAGCGGCCCCGCTGCCTGCTCAGCCTGGAGGTGCTGGCCCACAGCCCGGTGGCCGTGAGCGCGGTGGAGGTGGAGGTGCTGGACATCAACGACCACTCGCCGCGCTTCCCGCGGCCCGATTACCAGCTGGAGGTGAGCGAGTCGGTGGCCCCGGGGACGCGCTTCCACATCGAGAGCGCGCAGGACCCGGACGTGGGGACCAACTCGGTGCAGAGCTACCAGCTCAGCCCCAACGAGCACTTCGCGCTGGACCTCAAGCCCCTTCAGGAGAACAGCAAGGTGCTGGAGCTGGTGCTGCGCCAGGGCCTGGACCGGGAGCAGGCTCCCCTGCATCGCCTGGTCCTCACGGCCGTGGACGGGGGCAGCCCTCCGCGCTCCGGCACCGCGCAGATCTTGGTGAGGGTCTTGGACACCAACGACAACTCTCCCGCCTTTGGCCAGTCTACTTACCGCGTTCAACTACGGGAGAACTCGCCCCCCGGAACCCTGGTGGTGAAGCTGAATGCGTCCGACCCAGACGAGGGCTCCAACGGCGAGCTGGTCTACTCCTTCAGCAGCTACACTTCTGAAAGGGAGAAGCAACTCTTCAGCATCAACCCGGGGACTGGAGAGGTAAGAGTGCGCGCAGCCCTGGACTACGAAGAGGCCTCTTCCTATCAGATCTATGTGCAGGCCACTGACCGAGGTCCTGTGCCCATGGCCGGCCACTGTAAGGTGCTGGTGGACATCGAGGATGTGAACGACAATGCCCCTGAAGTGGTGGTCACTGATTTGTACAGCCCGGTGTCTGAGGACGCCAGACCCAGCACAGTGGTTGCCTTTATGAGTGTCAGCGACCAGGATTCTGGCCCCAACCAGAGGGTGAGCCTCAGCCTCCCAGCTTCTCTGCCTTTCCGACTCAATGGTCTTGGGAACTCCTATTCCTTGGAGGTGAGTGGTCCACTGGACAGGGAGAGAGTGGCTGCTTACAACATCACAGTGACAGCCACCGATGCAGGGACTCCTCAACTTACCTCCCAACAGACTATCCGGGTGGAGATTTCCGATATCAATGATAACCCTCCACGCTTCCAGGAAGCTGCATACTCGGTCTACATCCCGGAAAATAATGTCCCAGGGTCGCTACTCTGCACCGTGCAAGCCACAGACCTAGATGCTAACCAGAATGCTGCAGTAACCTACTCCCTTTTGGAGAAGGAAATTCAAGGGCTGCCAGTCACCTCCTATGTGTCCATAAATGAGGTAACTGGTAACATCTATGCAGTCGGTTCCTTTGATTATGAGAAGCTGCGGGAGTTTGATGTGATTGTGGAGGCCCAGGATAAGGGGAGCCCTCCACTGAGCAGTACAGTCACTGCCAATATATATGTAGTGGATGCCAATGACCATGCTCCACAGATCTTGTACCCTACCTCAACCAACTCATCAGTGGCCCTGGAGATGGTTCCTCGAACAGCTTCGGCTGGCTACTTAGTCACCAAGGTAATAGCCATGGACTCAGACTCAGGGCAAAATGCTTGGCTCTTCT
This sequence comes from Macrotis lagotis, assembly GCF_037893015.1. Classification (NCBI taxonomy): domain Eukaryota; kingdom Metazoa; phylum Chordata; class Mammalia; order Peramelemorphia; family Peramelidae; genus Macrotis; species Macrotis lagotis. Next base: position 411,189,362 of record NC_133658.1, on the reverse strand, counting down.
ACTACTTAGCCCAGGCCTCTGACCCCGACCTTTTCAAAGTGGAGCTCCACACAGGAGAAATAAGGACTACCCGGAAACTCGGTGATGAGAGCATGTCCACTTTCAATCTGACAGTTATGGTCAGGGACAATGGACAGCCATCCCTGTCTGCCTCAGTGGCTATTACAGTTGCGGTGGTGGATAGGGTTTCAAAAATACTTCCTGACACCAGAAGATATGTAAAAAACACTCGGACATATTCAGAGATAACACTTTATCTCATTATTGCACTGAGCACAGTTTCATTTATATTCCTTTTGACAATCATTGTTTTGACTATTATCAAATGCTATCATTACACTGCATACGGCACCTCATGCTGTGGGGGCTTCTGCGGGGTCAGGGAGAGGTGTCCTGCAGAGCTCTACAAACAAGCTAACAACAACATCGATGCAAGGATCCCACATGGTTTGAAAGTTCAGCCTCATTTCATTGAGGTTCGAGGGAATGGCTCCCTCACTAAGACCTACTGCTATAAGGCCTGTCTAACAGCAGGCTCAGGAAGTGATACATTCATGTTTTACAATACAGGGGCCCAGACTGGCCCTGGGCCACATGCAGTGGTGACTGACAGCAGACATCTGACTGGTCAAAGTGGGCAGAGTGCACAGAACCTGATCATTCTTAAAAATGAGTCCACTACTCCCAATGAGGTGAGGCTTTAAGGGTGGTGGCCAGGAGTCCTGGACAGATTCTGGTCCTCAATTTCATACAATAATATTCACGTTGGAACTTCCTTTGGGCATTTCTTACTAGTCCCAGTTTCCTTGAACTTGTTTGGAATTGAGAATTCATTTGCTCAGCTCTCTTCCTCTTTTTCTATCTATCTCTTCATCTTTCTCTCTCTAGAATTGCAATTTTCTAAAAGCCCATTCCTTTACTATTGAAGACAATGATTAATCACTAATTTCTCCACATTGAGTTTTCCTTCCAGCTTTACTAGGAACTGTTTCAAAAATCTATTGAGAAATAGAGGATTCCCCCCCCCCCCATTAAATACTGAGAGATAGTTCTAGCAAAGAAATGAAAAAGGTCTAAAAATCAGTGTTATTCTTTATAGTGGTAAAAACATGAAGTAATTTATTAGCAGCTCCAAGCAAAAGTTATCTTTGCTGTGTCATTGATACTGTTGTCTATTAATATGAAAAAACTTGCTCATATTATGAACTCTAGGGCTGTGATGTAGATCTGTGTAGACTTGTCTTGATATAAACTAAGTAACAGCTAGGGCAATAGGGGGTCACAGTTTTATAGAAAATCTAACTTCTGGGTACTAAGATTATATAGAATGAAACTTATTCTCATCTTCCCCCCCCCCCCCCCCCATTGCCTCTTCTGGGTCTCAGGTTGGAATGGATTTGAATATTTTGATATCACATTGAAATGCCTTTTCATCTTTTCTTTTCTTCCCCTACCTTCCTTTATTTTATTTCAGTTTGTGCTACTCCTTGTCTAGACTTAGATACATTCGAAAAAGCTGTGCCAGTAACCTGAATTTGGAGTCAAAAGGCCTAGGTTAAATTGTCACTTTTGCCACATTACTTAATGTAACCTGGAGAAGTCATTAAGTATACTGGGCCTCAATTTCCACATTTAGAAAAGGAGGAAGTTGGAGTAGATTATTTGTAAGATCACTTCTAGCTCTAAATCTGTGACCTGTGTGTCTGAAATTCATTTTTTTTAAGATTATCTCAACATAATTGAAGTTGGCCCCTCCTTTCTCACTTTCTTTCCTATCTTTTTCATTCTATCCCAATTCATTCAGTAGCCCTGGCATAAAGTAGAGAGAACAGAGTGAGAATGAGGGTGGGGAGGAACACAATGGACTGCACAGAAAACAAGCCACGTTTATCTGGTGAAACTTAGGAAGATATTATTAAATCAGGATGACTTGAGAGGAAGATGTGAAGCCAGATTTGAGTTCAGAGAAGGTGTGTAGGGAAAGGGACTTGTTTATTACCTCCCCACCCCCAACACCCACCTCTTTTGCCAGGCACTTCACATTCAGTGTAAGAGGATTTAATTTCATTTACTTTCAGTGCAATAATCTGTATCCTGTAGATTTTCTGTTCATAATGGTTTAATTCCTATGGTTTTGATTGGAAGTATCATAGTTTCCCATGATTTTAAGGGACAATTCTTTAACTCTCTTTAGCTCCTGGTTCTAAGATTGAGTTATAACTAGCAGGAAAGATTTGGAAAGTAAATACTTCTCTCTAAATCAGTGGTTCTAAAAGAGAACCATTTTAAAAAAAATTGTTAACTTTTTCATTATCATTCATTTGCTTTTTTATCCTATGTGTTTTATGCTTTTAAAAACATTATTCTAAGTGGGGTTCATAGGCTTTACCTAGCATGCCAAAGGGGTTCAGAATACAAAAAAAGTCCAGAACCTCAAATGGTAAATGCCTGATTTTATGTTGATTCTAATTTGTATGAAATTTTATATATATGTATATATATTATGCATTTACTATACCAGAGTCCTGATATTTAAGTAGGCATAAGATCAACTTGTTCATAACATGAAAAATTTTATGAATGCTGGTAAGTGTGTATAAATTTGTAAACACAAACCTATACTTAGGTGAACTATACTTTGGTTCCTTAGTCTTTTCATGTAAAGATGTACTTAGACCTCAGGTTTTCTAATTTTTTTTTTTATCTCAGATTTCACTGGCTAAAATGCAATCCCACGGGCAAGAATTAACTTGATCTCTCTGGAGACACCAGCACTTGAGTCTGCTTTCAGTGACACTGCAGGAAGAAGCTAATTATAATTTCCCCCACCCAAATGTTCAGTCTATGGTGACTTCTATTGGGTTTAAGTTATATTGTTGATTATTTATTGCTTTTTTCTCCCACAAAAATCTTAAGCCATAATAATTTTCAGGTACTTTATATGCCGCCTCATGGCATAATTCAATGGTCAATTTCAAGGTATGTGGTTCCTATGCAGATTGCAGGCAGGTTTATTATGAATACCCTGTGTCTGTCTTTGCTGAGCAGGCATAGGAGACAGATTGCAGATGAAGAAAGCAAGGGGAGATAAATCAAAGACTTCTTAGAAAGGGTTGTCATATGAAGTGAATAAGCACATTTTCTGTACTAAGTATGAGGTAACCCTGAGGTAACAAGCTCAGCCTGTTAGTAGACAGGTGCATATTATAAAGGTATCAACTTATTGCCCTCCTTGTGGTTCAGGATATGGGCAGTTTGAAATTCAAGTCATTTCTGCCTCACATTAAAATGAATATTAAGATGAGATCAAATGCAAAAACCTCAAGTCAAAACAAACTCGTACATTAAGGGTGAAAAGAAATACCTACAATAGACTTGTCAGTCAAAGAAAGAGTCCTAAACTCCTAGGTCTTAAGCTAGATACAGATACAGTGAAGCAGCATCCAGGATGGCAGCAGAGGGAAATGACTTGCAAACTCACTCAGTTTGAAGAGTATTCTCTGAAATGCTATAGGAGCCAAGGTCTAGGCTGAAAGGGATCTTAAAAGTCACCTTCTCCAAATCTCTCATTTTGCTGATGAAAAAACAGTCTGGATTCAAATTCAGCCCTTGTGACATCAAGTTTGATACTTATTCTACCATATCAAGATACTTCCAAATCTTTGTATATCTCTTTATTGAATTTAGTTCTCTTTCTCTTGTTTAAAATGATCCAGTTCTAAAACCAGAGGTTTTGGATGACAAATTGAGGCAGAGAAGACTGAAATTCTGTTTAGAGATAGGTTGTTTTTAGAAAGGGATCAAATACATTATTTCTTCTGTGTAGTAGTATAGTAATAATAATAGCCACTGACATATGTGAAGTACTTGAAGGTTTACAAAATATCTTTCATTTAATCTTCACAATAATCCTATGAGACAGGGGACTATTGCACCATTTTATAGGTGATGTACCTGTAGTGAGAAATAAAGTGACTTGCCCAGATTTATATAGCAAATAAATATCAGAGTCAGGGTTTGAACACAGGTTCAAATTTTGGAAATTGAAATAACTAACATATGTTATCCTAAGTTCTGAGGGTGCCATACTTAATCCAGTGGTTTCTTTGACAACAAAGGACAGATATCATCATCATCATCATCATCATCATCACTACCACCACCACCACCACCAATAACAACAATAACCTGGGCTTTGGTTCCAACTGTTGGGTATCACAGATTTAGACTCTAATGTCTTTATGACTCTTGGGTCTAGCACACTATCCAAACAGTCTAATGCTAACTGGTCTTACAAAATGTATCTACTGGGTGATGTTTGTCCTTTGTTCTCAAAGAAGACCATGATATCAGAGTGGTGATGCAATGACATCCATAAGAAGTGATTTGAGTGAAAGGTGGGGGGTGTTATGCTAAGTTACCAGTCTCCCTTCCTCCTCCAGAGACTCCAACTAGATATGGATCAGGATGACTGGAGATGGCCTGGAAGCAAGGCAACCAGGGTTAAGTGACTTGCCTAGGGTCACACAACTAATGATTGTCTAAGATTGAATTGGAACCTAGGGCTTCCAGATTCTAGCTTCATCACTGTGCTACTGGTAATTCAGTGGAAGCAAGTAATCCCACATAATAAACTTTTCACTGATAATCACCAGTAAATTCATTTAGTGAGTTGCATGGACTGAGAATTCTGAAGAAACCATTGAATAGAAGCCATCTTTCAGGCAGGACTTGTTAAGATTTGACATCATCTCTGATTCCTATCTTTTTTGGAGCCTCGGAAAATAGGATTGCCATCTTGGAACAGATAACTGTATTGATTCCTCCTCACTTAGTCTCTGGAACTAAAAAGTGTGAGGACGTGAACTAGTTGATTGGGGAGCCAGTAAGGGGAGAGGAACTGTGCTCAGCTCTAATGGTAGCTTGTGTTCCTTGTGAAATTTATAATATGAAAGCAGCACATGAACAATCCCCTCTCACTGTAGACCTTGGCTGATCATTAGTACTCAGTCAAGATGATCAGTAAGAGTTTTTGTAAGCCTTTCCTCTTTAGTTCAATATCCAAGGTCAACTATGCTGTCTTTAAAGTCTCAAGTTGAAGAATTGGGGATCTTTGCCAGGGCTGTAGTAACTAAGATCCAGGGAGGAGCTTATACCAGGGATTTAGGAAGCTTTAATGGCCTAGTGGATAGAGTGGTGAACATAAAGTCAAGAATATCCACAGATCTTGTCTCAAAAACTTAATTGCTGTATAACTCTAGGCAAATCACTTAATCTCTGTCTGCCTCAGTCTGACATAGCAAATACCTCCCAGTGTTGTGATGTGGATCTTGAGATAACAAATTAGATTTAAAAAAAAAACCTTAAAAACACAATATAAATACTAGCTATTGTTATTTATTTAATATTATTTATACCAGATGTGTTATTTCTGGGTACCTTTGGTTTGTGGAAATGATTGCAGACTATTACCTGATATGTGAAATGGGAATTAGTCTCTCAGTGAATAAGCAAAACTTTGGGAGTGAGTCTGAATTTCAAGCTGCACTAACTCTTTTTTAGGCCAGAAGAGGATTCTTTGGTGCATAGAAAGCATAATTTATTCAACATACACTATAAATATACTATCCACTGAAAGGTCATGAGTTGAATTCACCCAGTACAGGGAGATTACCAGTAGAATAATAAAAACTATGGGTAAATAAATAAGCAATAATAAATAAGTAAATAATAAATAACCATGAGATGGCTATCATTCACATCATTGTAAATTAAATCCAGAGATGTGGTCATCATTTGGGCCATTGCTAGTACAGATTCACTTTAAATACTGAAAGGCTTAAAGTTAATGCAGCTTTCCCAATTGCCTACTTTACTTCTTTGAAAGCAAATATAGGTCATGGAGTCCATTTTGGCAATGAATGGCAGAGTCAGGACCTAGGTGCAGGAATTTTGTACTAGTGGTCCCATAATCATGGGGTACTTGTGCCAATCACTCAATCTCATTGGGCTTCCATTTCTTCAACTGTGAAATGAATGATGATATTTGTCCTCAAAGAATACCATGGTATTGGCGAGGTGATGCCATGACAAGTACATGAACTGGATTTTAGTGAAGGGGGTACTGTGTTAAGTCACCAGCCTTACCTTCTCCTCTAGAGCCATCTGGGACAAATGGTCAGGTATGAATCAAGACAACTGGAGATATTCCTAGATGGGAGACAATCAAAGTTAAGTGACTTGCCCAAGTTCATTCACATAGTAAGTGACAAGTGTCTGAGGTTGAATTTAAACTCCCATCCTCCTAAATCCAAGGTCAATGATCTATCCACTGTGCCACCTGACTGCCCTGTGAAATGAATTGGTTAGTGTAGATTGTCTCAATGGTCCCCCATTCAGTTCTAAAATTATAAAATTCTATTATATAAAATAATTTAAAGAACTGCTGTGGTAGGAGAGGACCTCCTAGAAAGTAACTTCCCCAAAATGTGGCAGCTTGATTTTATAAAAATTACACAGCGAGTCTGTGATCAAATGGATAAGGGAATGGGGACAGAATTTATTATTTTTAATTTTCTACCTAGTACGTTGCTTGCTTATGATTTAGAGAGAATGAGGCCCCCTTTTTGCCACTTTCTCCTTAGCTGTACTTTGGAGGAAAAGTGTATTTTCCCTGATTTGCCAATGTAAGAACTTCTTTATAGAACTTCCCAAGCAATATAGAAAAATATCATAGTTTTGTCCTATCCTTAACTTTGCTTTCATGTTTATATACTGACTGGAGGAAAAATCTGTTTCCTATAGTTTGTAAGTCATTGCCCTCCTCTTCCTTCAGAGAAAAACATGAGCTATTAAAGGGACATCTGGTTTCACTCAATATGTTCTGCAAAGAGGCATCCTGGTGCATTAGGAATTGTCTATTGGCATGCAGACTTCTTGACAGTAAACAAGTTAGGTTTTTGTTTTGCTTTACCATCATTTTGTTTAGTCACTGATATAGCCATGTACATGTGAACAACTTATGATTCATATGGTCAGCTCTAGAGTTATCATTAAAATTGGCAGGAATTTGTTCATGTTTCTGAAACTGACTTTTAGATTAGGTGCCTCTCTCATCTTTAGGCATCCTCTGATAAAAATGGGAATCATATGTTGTACAAACTCAGATTTATATATTATATTTATAAGTACATATATACACATAATGTATATATATTTACATGAATATATAGCCATCTACATGCATAATAGTGTATATATTTATAGCCATGCTATAAAATGTAAAAAAAAACCCCAAGGTCCTTCTTTACTGGTGTTTTAAAAATGATCAAACCAGTGAAAATTTTAAGGATTTGAATCAGTGTGAGAAGAAAAAGGACAAAACTCTCTGACATTGAAAGGTGAAAAGAACTGTTGTTTCTCTGGGCCAGAAGCAGCATTTTTGGCTCTGCAGGGTCAGGGCTCTTGGCTCTAGGGAAAGGAAATGGTGAGTGAGAGGGTAACTGCTGTGCTGGCAGGCTGTGCATCTCCCATTAAGCAGACTTAGCAGTTTCCAGTGGGCTGCAACTCATTAGATATATTTTAAAGTTATATTTGCCTGTTAATTTAATTTTAGTTTCCTGAGTGTTAGAGATACAAATGACTGTCTGTAGGGGGATGAATTCCACACAGAATTATCATATTATCACCTCATTTCAATCAACCAAAAGACCAATCTGTGTTAGCACTCTCAGTGCTATGAATAGGGTGGGTTTCATGCATTATTTTGGTAGACACTTTACATCAGTTATCATGAGATATTTTATGAAATCTGCAGTAGAAGTCTCCTGGCTCCCACAATTATTAGTAGAGTACCATTAGAAAGGAAATAGACATTCTGTATATAGTTTACTCTTTCAGAATATCTTTATTTATTGCTTTAACATGAGCTAGTATGATAAGGCTATTGTGAATTATTCAGTATGGATCTGTGGATTTATGAATGAGCTAATATGTGGCAATGATTCATATTTCTCTATCTCAAATAGGGAAGCATCTTAATGATCTGAGGGATAGAGCACAGAGAATGTTTGAGTTTTTGGTTTTTTTTTTGTTTATACCATATTTTTCTTAGAGAGACCATAGCCAAAGTCACATATCCCTCCATATTTTAAATGGATATCCAGATAAATGTTATAGAGCTTTTTATGTATAATGACCTGATGATGTTGTGCACCTGAAGAAGTATAAATTCCTAGACTAGGAAACCATATTTTATCTTGTTTTATAAAAGATTAAACTCAGTTCATAAGTTTTCTATATAATATTAAAAGAACTACATTTTTCTCCTAACACATTATTTACCATTAATTTTGAGAATGATGACTCCCTTTTTTTAACACAGAATAATAGATTCCTACATGAGAAGTAATTGTTATTAATCTTTGAATATATGAACAATGGGTAAAATATGCTATGACTTCATCTCATTATGAAATTCTCTTATTTTTTCTTGTAAAAGTCAAATGGTTTTGAAAAACAATAATATATATGAATGTGAGGCAGTTTTTTTTCCTAATCCTACAGAATAGTTTATGAGATTTACCTATTGAAATAACTTTTCTATCCACTAGAGGCATAGTGAGCACAGATTGGGAGTGAATAGTCTTCAGTTAAAAGTCTTGTTAGAATTGTTAAATTATGGGGCGGCTAGGTGGTGTAGTGGATAAAGCACCGGCCTTGGAGTCAGGAGTACCTTGGTTCAAATCTGGTCTCAGAGCTTACTAATTACCTAGCTGTGTGGCCTTGGGCAAGCCACTTAACCCCATTTGCTTTGCAAAATCCTAAAAAAAAGGAATTGTTAAATTAAGAAGAATATCACCTGTTGACAAATACCTGTGAATTTTGATTTCAAAGTTCTAATTAATAGAATTTGATAATTAGAAGGTCAAAGGTCCAACCTATACCTGAAAATATGGCCTTCAAAAGAGTTCCAGTGATGAGTCGATTGATTTTATTGTTTTATGTTTTCTCTTATTAGAAAGTTTTCTTTTAAATTGAACAAAAAAAATTCCTGCCTTTTTGTAATTTCCACCAATTGTTTCTAGTTTTGTCTTCTGAGTTCAAGTAAAGCAAATCTCATTATTCCAAATATGAAGAAACTGTTTATGTTGTACCAACTTCCACAAACTTTTCTCTTTTTCAGGTTAAATATTCTCATTTCTTTCAGATCATCCCTATCAGATTTGGGCATGGTTTTGAATCTCTTTACTACTTAAATTTCCCTCTTCTGCAGTCATCCCAACCTATATTTGTCTTAACTAAAACATGACACAGAATCATTAACGGCCAGTCTAGGTCTGAGTGAAACCTATGCTTTTGATGTTTTTTTTCTTCTTTAATTAAATCAATTTGTAGGCAAATCAGTTTTTTCTTTTTAAGAATTCTTTACCTATTAAGTAGAATTGCTCCCCTCCACACTATTTCAGCTCACTGGCACAGACTCTTTCTTCACCAGGATCCTACTTAGTGAATGAAGGTCTGGGGAACATCTTGAGGGAGTATATTGAAAAAATCTTGGGGTGGCTAGGTGGCACAGTGGATAGAGCACTAGCCCTGGAGTCAGGAGTATTTGAGTTTAAATCCAGCCTCAGACACTTAATAATTACCTAGCTGTGTGGCCTTGGGCAAGCCACTTAACTCCATTGCCTTGCCAAAAAAAAAACCCTAAAAAAAATTTAAAAAATTAAAAGTCTCCATAAAATATGGGTCGGTACAGTTTGGGGAGAGACTGAGTCTTCAAGCTGGTTTTATATAAACAGTTATGCTAAAATTGAGTTCTTCAGCAAAATGGGGGCAATGTCTCCAACCCAAGAAACAAGCTACAGCAATTTTCATCACAAATGTGGCACCCAGTCTTAGAGAAATTGGCAGCATTTACATAGCAGATGTCAGAATCTTTTTTGGAAGGAAGGCTCCCACAGCTGACAAGCTAACACAAGTACTGCTGATGGGGAGGAGTGAGATGAGGATGATAACGATTAATAGGAGATATTTTGGTCACATTTTCTGATTTTTAAAATGCTTTACAAACATTTTATCCTTTGCTTTCAGTGAGATCACTGGTGGAAAATGTAGGGTTTTTTTATTTGTTCTTTACAGTACTCAAATAGTAAACCACATGGGAATTTTAATTGTCATATTTCAAAAATCCACATGGTTAAAATGAGACCATTTACAGATTGTAATATTTCCAGAACCAGTTGACTGAGAAGACAGATGACATTGGAAGACCTTGGGTGGGAAGAGCTTTAGTTATAATCCAGAGTTGGCAACTTTGGCTGAATATCTATTGTACTTCTGGGTTTTCCATTGTCCATTTAGAAATTAGAATCATTACAGATATATATAAATCATTACAGATATATATATATATATATATATATATATATATATATAAATAAATTTCATCCTCTGGTAACTTTGTGCCTACTAATGAGGAGAAACTATAGAAAAGGGAAGTGCCAAATTCAAGGTCAGTGTTAGCTACTTCTGAATATAACTCAATTATGTTTTTGCCCATGGCTTCATTGTGATCCTGTTCTTCTAGTTTGTCTCTGGCACAGCATACAGGGGTAGTGATAAAAGGCTTAGCTTGGCTCTCAAGGTTTTCTGAGCTGCTTCTAATCAACTCATGATTCTCAAGATGAAAACCTCTATGTAACCAAACTGTAGTCTTACCTCTTCCACTTAGGATTTCAAATTTATAAGAGATAAGAAAAATTCCTTCCTACTTTGCACATTGCCCAGCACAAGTCCCTTATTTTGTATTTGTTGTTGCTTGGTTGCAGTACTGTAGACTCTTCGTGACTCTTTTTTTGGGTTTTCTTTGTTTGGCTCTAGTTTTTTGCAAGACAATGGGGTTAAGTGACTTTCCCAAGGTCACACAGCTAGGCAATTATTAAGTGTCTTTGGCTGGATTTGAACTCAGATCCGCTTGACTCCAGGGTTGGTGCTCTATCCACTGCACCACCTAGCTGCCCCTACAAGCTCCTTATTACTAAGAGTGATTTTCTTTAGAATTAAGCTACTCTCTATCTTAGCCAGCTTTGAAAGTTGTGTTTTCTCTCTCTGTAAGATGAAATTGCAATTTAGTGAGAAGTAGTTTAGTAAAGAGATGAGAGAATAGGACTGAAGCAAATATTCTTTGATGAGAAGGATTATCAAGCAGAGCAAGGCAAAGCTCTCTAGTGGGCCGTTAATGGTTTATGCTTCACTCTTATTGATACCACTTTTTAATCAGCAGCTGGGGTTGTAGCAGATGCTGATGTTATGACTGAGCACATCTACCTTCTGTGAAACCTGCTGCAGTCTGAAAGGCTATTGGCGGATTGCAGTGCTCTGCAGTCCAGCCAGTCTGCAGCGAACTTGCTACTAGTGCCTTCATTGTGCCTGGTAGAAGTCTGGGGTACATATGTTTCCAGAGGGAGAGGGAGAACATTTTGGTAGGTGCCCGATTTATATATAATAATAGATTTATAATGGTGAATGCTTCTATTTCTCCTCAGGTGGTCATTCTTACCCATTGATTGCCCTCACAGCAAAGGAACAAATTAACTCTCTGAAGGTATTTAGGCAATGGCTTAGTTTTAGAGATGCAAATAAAATCATTTGTCAGGTAACCTCCTAGAATTTTCCTACATAAGCTGCTAGGAAGTGTTCTGTAAAATAATAACAAATTGTTGCTTACCCAGTAACATGTAGCTTGTTTTTTTTTCTTGCCAAAATAACAGAAAAATTCCTCTTCTGTTTTTTTCAGCCAAAACAACCCAACCCTGACTGGCGGTACTCTGCCTCTCTGAGAGCAGGAATGCACAGGTATGTACTTTTCCTCCCATCTTTGGTTGAAATCCACTCTTAACTCCTTACTGCCCAATCAATAAATATCTCTGTATGACCTGGCCTACCTCCATTTTTTTTTGACAGATAGTATCTTCTTTTCCCATACTGACTTGTTACCTGAAACAGTAAGGTAAGGGATGGGTTCTTGTCAAGAGCTAGTTCATGAGAAAACACATTGCTGTATCTAAAAGTTCTACCTTTTTCTAAGAAGTATTCCTTTGATAACCCATAGGTATTGATTATGAACAGGCTTATTAAAAATGATGTCATGACCTTCTTCTGATCCTTAGGATCTGTGTTTCCCAACCTTCAAGGAATCCTAAGAAAAATCCTAAGGTAAAAAAAAGGAGTGTACTGCCTACCATTGAAAGAAGCCAAAATTTATACTTCTTTGGCAGGGAGAGGGAGGGAGGAGAAGAACTTCACAACTCCTGTTCCTGAAAAATAGTATTTATAAGGGCCCCCCCACCCCCTTTCTCAACTTTGATCTCTACTTTCCTTTGTTCCAAATTATAATTGCTTCTGATGCTCTTGGGACCTAGGAATAATGTGTGGTGAAGACAAAGATGCTATTCATCCATTTATTTCTATCACAGATGGTCCATTTTTGGCCAATAATTTAATTTCTGACCTCTTGATCCCTACAGGTTCTTGCAACCATTGCTATTGATCAATGATAATGAATAAATAGATAAAATAGACACTTCCATATATTTGTCCTCTCTCTCCAGAAGTGCTCAATGGAAGGTACAAATACTTGGGTTAGGTCAAAAGCCATTGTAGAGAGGCTGAATCTCCAAATCCATCTGGATCAGACATTGTCCTAGAATAAGAGCACCTCTTTAGGAGCTAAATTAAAAATAATTTTGTTCTTCCTACTTTGTATTCTTGGCAGTAATTAATTACTATCATTCTCAGAGCAGATCTGCTATCAGTGCAATGGGAACAAGTTAAAAATTCATTGAATTGAAAGTGCTTTAGAAGCCAGAAGGGAGAAACCAGAAGGCAAGGAAATCAATCATCACTAGTTAGAAAAAGACATCATCTTTAAGGAGTCCTTTGTTCTTCAGGGTTTGTAAAAGTCCCTAAAAATACATACTTTACCACATAAGAGTCCCCCAAAACACATACTTCACCACCATAAGGAGTCCTTTGTTCTTCAGGGTCTGCAAAAGTACCCCAAAACACATACTTCACCACATCCTAATATATTCCCTCTCGGAGTTTTTCATTGACCAAAATGATTTGCTTTGGAGTAAAAAATGAATATTAATGATTCTATATAGTGTATGATGCTGTCAAATTAATGCAAATATATGTTTAAAAATTAAATATTTTGGGGTATAGATTAACTCAGTTTGTTGTGAACCTCATTTTTTGACCAAAGCCAATCTATAATTTATGCTTTTTTTCTGACCACAGAGCCAATTAAGGCCAGACTTCAGTCAGAAACCTAGATGGATGAGGACAATGTCAAACAGATAATTGGAATGTATTCTGAGCCTGAAATGAAAAGATGACTGGAAACTCTTCTGTGGACTCCAGAGCACTGGAGAGCAGAGTCTTTCCATTTTCCTTAGACCCATGGAAATGTTTTCCTCTTGCACCTAAATCTTGGTGTAGCAATGTAGGAAAGATACATAGTCTCCCATGGAATTTTCCTCCTTCTTTTGCATGGGAAGCAAGGAGACCCTTGGCTTTGACCACAGGGTCATAGAATACATGAGAAATAATGAGTTCTGAATTTATGTAAAAATACTGAAATCCCCAATCCCTTTCTTTCCTTCTCTTAAGACATAAAGCTAAAAGTAACTCGAATCAAATTTTAGGTAATGTGCTGCTGTATTAAAATAATGAAGCAGCTAGATAGTGTAGTGGATAAAACACTGGCTTTGGAATCAGTAGAATGGGAATTCAAATTTGGCCTCAGTCACTGTGTGACCTTGGGCAAGTCACTTAACCCTGATTACCTTGCATCCAGGGTCATCTCCAATTGTCCTGATCCATATCTGGCCACTGGACCCAGAAGACTCTTCAGGAGAAAGTGAAGTTGGTGACTTAACCCAGCACCCCCTCACTCAAATTCAGTTCAAGAGCTTGTCACGTCATTGCCTCTCTGATGTTTCTTCAAAACTGAAGGACAAATACCATCATCATAGAGTGAAATGGAAGTTGAAGAAGGAATATCTTAAAAATTCCCACTGATTCTTTTTTTGAATAGTATGTTGAATGTACATTGAAGTTTTGCTCTCTAACTAGGGTTATTTTCAAAAGACTACCTATCCTCTTGAATCTTCCACCTAGAAAAAAGTGTATAGGTCCCTTTCTGGGAAGTTACCCTGGAAGAGAGATGTTCTAAGATGCAGATTGAGACATACATTTTCAGATACAGCCAATGTGTTGATTTGTTTTACTTAAATTTTATAAAAATAAATTTATAGTAAGGGAAGATTTCTATTGGGGTAGGGGAAGGCATTTGAGGGGTAGCACAAAAAGAGGAAAAACATCAATGAAATATTTTAAAAATTCACAGAAGAGAGCAGGAAGAAATTCCAAAGGGGACACAGATATTCAGGGTAGTTTTTCTCTTTGGTGACCTAAGCATAATTTCTTAGCATGACTTAGCATAGAGCAAATTTAGAGTTGCCATCCTCCTAACTAGACATAGGGCTGCTATAGAATGTGTCACTGGAAGCCTCTAGCTATTCCTGAAGGCTAGTGATAGTTGGAGCAAGGAAGAGATACTAATCTTGTGGAATAGAAAAGGGCAAACTGCGAATTGTTTCTAAGTGACTATAGTGTTGAAGGAATCTTGACTTCTGGTTTTTTTTAACTTCCATTAGACTTCTTCAGCCACTGAACCCTAAGTGTATAGTATATTTTAATTCATAATTTGTTAACTTCAAAGAAAAAAACAGATGGCTTTTTTTCTGCCACCATTTTACTTCTCCTTTGACTTATTACTTTTCTCTTGTTTTTTGTTCTCCTGGATTAGGAATTGCAAGGATTGGTACTGGGCTGCTGGAAGTGTAGCAAAATAAGTTCCATGGCCTGAAGGAAAAGGATAGGTGGCATGTACACATATCAGATCTAACAGGAGAAAAATCAGATGGTCCAGATGAGAACTGATTTGGTTACAGAACTAGCATAATTACACAGTGACCTGTAAATAGTTATAGTAACAAAATTCGGTATTTGAATATTTGTAGAATCCTAGATGGAGGAAACCAGCTTAGAGAAGCTGGAGCTACTTACTAGGAAGAGCTTTGTCTTGTCTAAATCAGAATTAAGACATGGGGCAACTAGGTGGAGCAGTGCATAGAATACCAGCCCCAGAGTCAGTCGGACCAAAGTTCAAATCTGACCTCAGACACTTAATAATAATCTAGCTATGTGATCTCAGGCAAGTCGCTTGACCCCATTGCCTTGCAAAAAAAAAGACGTTATTGTGCCTTTAACACTCTGATGTCTTTCCTTTTCCTTTTCCTCTACTTATTTTTTTATAGTTATCCCTCTCATTCAGACTGGAAGTTCTAGGACTCATGAGTTGAGTCCCACTCTGATGAGCTCATGCTCTGCTCTGTTTTTGAAGTAGGTCAGTTCACCTCTTCTTAAGCACCTTTCCTAGTGGCTATACCATTGCACTTATCTGAGATTTGCCATATTAATATTGAATTTAGTGTGGACACCCCATTAACATAGCCCACAGCATCTGAGAATCCTGAGTTCAATAGATCCACCAGTTTCAGCCTTCCAGTCACTGAAAATAGAAGAGTGCACCACCAGTCAACTCTTATCTTTTTTAACAGGATAAATGTTTCATATGGCATTAATGAAAATATAAATTTCTGTAAATGCAATGTTTTAATTATATGAATAACTTTGACAAAGATGTTGTGAAAGAAATAGATAAAACTAGTATAGACTCTTCATACCATGCAGAATAGTTGCATGACACTTGCTTTAGCATGAGCATGAGGATAACCTATTAGCTGCAATACTGCCCCTATGCTTTGGAAAGATTTGTAAATGTGGAGGAAGATCTAGAAGGCAATTAGTTAAATACTGTATATATGTATGTGTTTCTTCAGCTCTGTACACCTGGAGGAAGCCGGCATCCTGAGAGCAGGGCCAGGAGGGCCTGATCAACAGTGGCCAACAGTATCCAGTGCAACACCTGGTGAGCTGATGGGCTCTCTCCTTTCTTTCTGGGTTGTGGGGAATGTGGAGATGATCCTCTTTTGGAAGGAGGAATTGTGACTTTAGCTCTTTTGTTCGACAACAAGGGTTTTTAACCTGGGAGTCCATGAATTTATTTTTAAAAATTGTTTTAAAACTGCATTTCAATATAATCGATTCCTTTGCAATCTGATGTATTTTATTTTATGCATTTAAAAACATTATCCTGAGAAGGCTTCATAGATTTCACCAGATTGTAAAAGATGGTCCTTGACACAAAAAGGGCTATGGATCTCTGTCCTAGGGAGACATTATTTCTTTCTGTTCTTATTGCTGAGACCTGGTTTTCTTAGTCTCATACTAGTCTTATTTCAGAAAAACTCTGTGATCCTGAACTATTATGCATAATGACCTAACATATTATCTTACGTCCTTAGGATGGTGTTTGAGGTTTTGGGGTAGTTGAAGGGATAAGTGGCAATAATGTGTCCATATGTTCTCACTTAGAGAAATGACATCACTTTATTTTCAGGGTGATTGAAGAGGATCAGAGGTACAAACTGGGGCCACTGAACAGAGGAAGGTTAATTATCCCTTATGGGGGACAGGCTCTGTGACCTTGGGTACATTAACTTGTTCTACAGCCTACTGTGCTAATCAGCCACAGAAATTCAGTGATTTATAGTCCCAGGAATGGCAGCACTGAGGGTGGTCTAAGGGGAAATGATGAAACCAAAACTCTAAGCATAACATGAAACAGTTGCCCTGCTATTCTGCATTTCATTTCTATCCTGAAAATTATTTTTAAGAACAGATTTCCATGAGAAGTCTGGAAACAAATAGTTTTGCTATTTCAAATGGAAAGAATTGAGGGAAATGAAAGGGTCAAACATTAAAAATTATCAAGATGATGTAAGTGTACGTGTGAAATATTCTTTCCAAAAATAATCAAGTACCTTTCAAATTGCTATCAGGCTATGAAAGTGAGAGACATAGCCAAGTCACCATTTTCTCTGGCAGCTTTAAAGGTTTTGTTGATTATAATTGCATCAGTCTGCATTCCTCATTTATGAATACAGCACAATTCAATGAAAAGTCAGATTTGACAAATAAAAAAGTGCAACTCAGGGCAATTCATTAGAGTGATAATACTGCCAGATGGCAAGAGGAAAAATGAAAAGTTATTCATTGACAAATCAGCTAACACAAACCTTCATGTTGGAGTAGATAAGCCAAATGGAAGAAGTATTTGATTTCCAAAGAGTTGGAATTGGAGTAGGATGGGGAGGAAGACTTAGAGAGGGAAAAAAAATGGTAGCTGTCTCTTTAAAATTCTAAATTAGGCAAGCAAAAGGAAGTCTTACTTTACTACTCAGGATTTCAAAGTGACAAATTCATTTCATTTCAAGATTTCCCTTGGTTGTTCTTGTAGAAGTATTTCAGGGCAGCCTTCTAAATAAGGAACCAAATTGGAACTTTAACAAAATCTTGCAGGATGACCTATGAAAATTTACTTTCCCTTTTTATTTCATACAGTTGACCATGCAGGGAAAGTAGAAGTACAAGCTTAGGGTAGATTTATATATATTCATTTTTAAAGATACAATATAGACCTACAGTTGATTATATGAACTGTGACCTGGACTTTTTAGGGTCTTGAAAGCAGGAACTTGCTTTTTGCCTTTCTATCCCCTCCACTTGGTGTAGAGTGTCTCACCCAGACTCAAAGCTCTGGATTTCCATGAACTGGCTTCAAATTGGGGTGAGTTTTATTGAATGTGTTCACTCTCTTTGACTCAAGACCACATTCAAGGTTTTCCCTATGAACAGAATCTGACTCATGATTGATTCTCTACACCAATGTGAAAGGTTCCTTAGTTTCCATGCAGTGCCTAAGGTATGCACTCCCCAGGCTTTATTCAACCTAACAGAATTCAAAAGGCTAATACTTGAATCCACAAATAGTCCTTCCCTTTTCCCAGACCTACACAGTTCACTTAACTCTCAGTACTAAGGAAAGACAAAGTCCAGGTTTACATCCCCATACTGTGGTCTGTTCCCTCCTGCTCTTTGGCATTACCTCCTGCTTGGCCAGGATTTTCCCTGTTGGTTCCTAGATACTTGGCCTAGGAATTTCTCCAATGGTTCAGGAACTCCTTTACTATATACAAAGTTTTCTGGAGCATCAGTACCTTGGAGAAGTCACATGACTTTGCAGACTGTCCTCTAGGGAACATAGTCTGGGGATGTCCAACTCTCTTTGAAGGATTGAGTCTAAGAGTTCACTTGGAGCCAACAATTGAGCTGAGTCGATCAATACCTAGTATTCACAGATAGTACTTTAATGTTTGCAAAATGCATAAGAAGCATTCTCTCATTTTAAACTCACAGAAACCCTGAGAGATAGAAGCTATTATTATCCCCATTTTACAGATGAGGCAGAAAGGTGTTAAATTACTTTCCCAGGACCACAAAGCTAAGAAGGGCCTGAGAGTCTTCCTGACTCCAGGTCCCAAACAATTAAATACCCTCAATGTGCTCTTCTTTTTTTCTTTGGAATTTTACATGGCAATGGGGGTTAAATGACTTGCCCAAGGTCACACTGCTAAGTCTGGGATAAGATTTGAACTCAGGCCCTCCAGACTCTAGGGCCAGTGCTCTACCCACTGCCCCATCTAGCTGCCCTTCAGTGAACTCTTTTATTTATTAAAGCTTTTATTTATTTTGAGTTTTACAATTTTTCCCCTAATCTTACTCCCCCCCCCCACAGAAGGCAATTTGTCAGTCTTTACATTGTTTCCATGGTATACATTGATCCAAATTGAGTGTGATGAGAGAGAGATCATATCCTTATAAGGAAGAAACAAAGTATAAGAGATAGCAAGATCAGACAATAAGATCAGTTTTTCCCCCCTAAATTTAAGGTAATAGACCTTGGTCTTTGTTCAAACTCCACAGTTGTTTCTCTGGATACAGATGGTATTCTCCATTGCAGAGAGCTCCAAATTGTCCCTGATTGTTGTGCTGATGGAATGAGCAAGTTCATCAAGGTTGATCATTGCCCCCATGTTGCTGTTAGGGTATACAGTGTTTTTCTGGTTCTGCTCATCTCACTCAGCATCAGTTCATGCAAATCCTTCCTGGCTTCCCTGAATTCCCATCCCTCCTGGTTTCCAATAGAACAATAGTGTTCCATGACATACATATACCACAGTTTGCTAAGCCATTCCCCAATTGAAGGACATTTACTTGATTTCCAATTCTTTGCCACCATGAACAGGGCTGCTATGGATAATTTTGTACAAGTGATGTTTTTACCGTTTTTCATCATCTCTTCAGGGTATAGACACAGTAGTGGTATTGCTGGATCAAAGGGTATGCACATTTTTGTTGTCCTTTGGGTGTAGTTCCAAAATTTCTCTCCAGAAAGGTTGGAGCTCCACCAACAAGTAGTGTCCCATATTTCCCACAACAATGATCATTATCCTTTCTGGTCATATTGGTCAGTCTGAGAGGTGTGAAGTGGTACCTCAGAGAAGCTTTAATTTGCATTTCTCTAATAAGTAATGATTTAGAGTGATTTTTCATATGACTATGGATTGCTTTGATCTCCTCATCTGTAAATTGCCTTTGCATAGCCTTTGACCATTTGTCAATTGGGGAATGGCTTTTTTTTAATATGACTCAGTTCTTTGTATATTTTATTTTTTATTTTTTTTAGGTTTGTTTTTTTTTTGCAAGGCAGTGGGGTTAAGTGGCTTGCCCAAGGCCACACAGCTAGGTAATTAGTAAGTGTCTAAGGCCCGATTTTAACTCAGGTACTCCAGACTCCAGGGCCAGTGTTCTGGCCACTGCGCCACCTAGCCTCCCCATCTCTGTATATTTTAGAAATGAGTCCTTTGTCAGAAACATTAGTTGTAAAGATTGTTTCCCAGTTTACTATATTTCTTTTGCTCTTGGTTACAGTGATTTTATTTGTGCAAAAGCTTTTTAATTTAATGCAATTGAAATCATCTAGTTTGTTTTTAGTGATGTTCTCCATCTCTTCATTAGTTGTAAACTGCTTCTCTTTCCATAGATCTGACAGGTAAACTAGTCCTTGATCTTCTAATTTGCTTATAGTATTATTTTTATGTCTAAATCCTGTATCCATTTGGATCTTAGCTTGTTTATAGGGTGTGAGGTGTTGATCTAATCCAAGTTTCTTCCATACTAACTTCCAATTTTCCCAGAAGTTTTATCAAAGAGAGAGTTTTAATCACAATAATTTGACTCTTTGGATTTATCAAACAGTAAATTACTATAATCGTTTCCTGCTATTGCACCTAGACTATTCCACTGATCCACCACTCTATTTCTTAGCCAATACCAGACAGTTTTGATGACTGATGCTTATAATATAATTTTAGATCAGGTAGGGCTAAGCCCCTTTCTTTTGCACTTTTTTTTCATTAAATCCCTGGAAATTCTTGACTTTTTATTTCTCCATATGAATTTACTTACAACTTTTTTTAACTCATTAAGGTAATTTTTTGGCATTTTGATTGGTAGGTCACTAAACAGGTAGTTTAATTTTGGTAGAATTGTCATTTTTATTCTATTAGCTCTACATGAGCAGTTGATATTTGCCCAGTTATTTAAATCTGATTTAATTTGTGTGAGAAGTGTTTTATAATTGTTTTCAAAAAGTTTGAGTCTGCCTTGGCAAATAGACTCCCAGGTATTTTTTTTATATTGTCTGAGGTTACTTTGAATGGGATTTCTCTTTGTAGCTCTTTCTGCTGTATCTTACTAACCATATATAGAAAAGTTGAGGATTTATGAGGGTTTATTTTATATCTGCAGCTTTGCTAAAATTGCTAATTGTTTCCAGTAGTTTTTTGGATGATTTCTTAGGATTCTCTAGGTATACCATCATGTCATCTGTAAAGAGTGAGAGTTTTGTTTCTTCCTTCCCAATTCTAATTCTTTCAATTTCTTTTTCTTCTCTCATTGCTGAAGCTAACATTTCTAATATAATGTTGAATAGTAGCGGTGATAATGGGCATCCTTGTTTCAACTCTGATCTTATTGGGAATGCCTCTAGTCTTTCCCCATTGAATATAATGCTTGTTGATGGTTTCAGATAGATACTGCTTATTATTCAATGTACTCTTTTTTTAAAGGTTTTTGCAAGGCAAATGGAGTTAAGTGGCTTGCCCAAGGCCACACAGCTAGGTAATTATCAAGTGTCTGAGACCAGATTTGAACCCAGGTACTCCTGACTCCAGGGCTGGTGCTTTATCTACTGTGCCACCTAGCCACCCCTAATGTACTCTTAATGGAATAAACTAGGACCAGATAAGGAATTCACAAATTATAAAAGACTTAATCTTGTCAGAGGAAGCCTCAGACTTTGTTAAGAAACTATTGGAAGCATCAAAGATTTTTTCAACAATGCAGTACTGTACTTCTTATAAAGGCAAACACAATCACATCCTAACATTTTCACCAATGAGGACCCAGGACAATGTCTGGATACATCTATTATAATTCTTTAATGCTTAGTCATCCTTAGACTTCTAGATTTGTGAAGGTTCATAAAACTTTTTTTGAGAAAAAAATGAGGTGGGGAGTAGTCCCTCTGTGTTTTACTGACAGATAGTAGTTATCTTGTTTCTTGATTCATGTACATTCCTTACACATGAATGTCCATCTCAGAATAATGCCTCAGCAAGATAGCTACAGAAGCTGTGGCTGCCTATCCAGAGTGAGACTAGAAAGATATAGTGCATATTGTCTTAAAAGTGGTCTGAAGAAGAAAATGTTAGATAAATACGAAGTATTGCATCCTTAACTAAATGGACGAGGTATTTTTCTAAATCCTTTGCCTGGCTTAGCTAGGTGGACTGAATTTAGAATCAGTTGAAGTTTGCTTCCAACCAGGTGTTTGAGCCCCAGTACATTTGCTCATTCCCTGCCTAGATTAACTCATTAGTGCAGTTATCCCCAATATGTGTAGAAACTGTGTCAGAAGAGACCCTGAGCATCTTTTGAATGTGCCCACATTGCCACATGCTCCCTGATTGTGTTTTTCCTCCATTGATTAATTCTGTTTGCTTTGTCACTAAACTGCTCATTTAATTTCACAGTCCACAAAAGCCTCAGCCATGAGTGTTTCATTCTGGCGGGATCAGTGGGGACATCATGAGGTTATGTTTTCAGGAGGATGAACAAGTCAGGCATTAAATAAGCAAATCCTGGGTTTCTGGCTCCTGCCTCCAGCTGGGCATCTGGATCAGCAGACCTGTACCCAGGCTTCTCTAAAAGAGTCCTGGAAGAGTGAAGAAATTAGCTAAATATTGATTGCATGGAATGTAGTTAAACCGGATCTTCTGATCTTTGCTGGGGGCAGGAAAGGAGGGAGAGTGTAGGGTTAAAGAGCCAATGATATAAATTCCATTTGCTTTTGAATTTCCTGAGCAGGATTTAAGAAGAGCCCTCCTGTTGTTGAGTTCCTCCAGGCAAATCCTAGAGGTTATAAAAAGCCTGCTGAGAAGGAACAGATTCAGTCTCTGGGGTGAAGGAAGCTGCTTTACTTTCTCTGACCTTGTTTCCTAGCTATACTTTGTGCATTTGCATTGTTTTAAGTGGTAGACCTGGATTATGGATAGACAATGTGGATTATCTTCTTGAGGCTACAGCACCTCCCTGGAAAGAGAAACTGTACAGCAAAGAGTATTTTTCAAAATGTTCATGGGAAAAGCAAGGGTATATTATACCTTTTTAGATTATATTATATATATAGCCTGCAGAGCTAGTCCCCAGGGACCCTTGGACTGAGCAGTGAAAGGATAATGGAACCTAGGCATGATGCAGAAAGTCATGGATCATAAATTAAGAGCTAAAAGGTACTTCAGAAGTCTAGTCCAACCCCTCACTTTGCAGATAAGGAAACTGAACCCAGGATGATTAAGTCATTTAACCATGTATATAGCATTAGGATGTATATAGCAGAATCAGAGAGACTGAGGCCCCCGTATGTCCAACCATGGCAAGACAGAAACTACTCCAGATCAATTACAATTCTTTTAGAGAGAAAAAAAAGAAAAGTTCATCCTTTATCCTAAGTGTTGAATTTTCTTTTGTTATCGGGGGCTGGAACTCAGTTTGTCTTTACAGATTTGAAATAAAGATTCCTTCAAAATCTATTATTGTAATAAAAAAAGTATATGTTAGTTTTTTCCTTTACTGAAATTTGCTTCTCTATGATGGTGGGATAGAAGACAAAATATTAAGAATGGATTTTTTTTAATAGGTTCTGTGATTTAACTGTTACCTAGGAATCCTGACTCTGCTCACAAAGCCACCTCTCCATGGATACCCAGTTTTAGAGATGACTTCTAAATATTCCATGGAAAAAGATTATTGCTCTTCAATTTCATTGTTCATAAGTACTTACCAAATTAATTTTTTAGTTGCATTGGTTAGGACTGTCTCAGTCTTATATTTGAATCTGCATCCCATCCTCCCTTTTTTTCATAGTAATAAAGACTGAAAAGGGATGAAAAAAATGTATACTTTTTCCAAAGAAAACAAATCAAATCCCAACCTACCTCAGGTTGCTTGTGGGCTGGGCTATTTTGTGTCCTGTATTCTAAGTTTCTGCAAGCCTCTATCAGACTAATAGTCTGCTTCATAGAATGTGCTTGATTGCCTTTTTATTCTAAAATGAATAAGGGACTGTTCAAGAATTATAAGATTCAATTATTCATCCCAGGGGCAGCTAGGTGGTCCAGTGGATAGAGCACCAGCCCTAGAATCAGGAATACCTGGGTTCAAATCCAGCCTCAGACACTTAATAATTACCTAGCTGTGTGGCCTTGGGCAAGCCACTTAACCCCATTTTTTGCAAAACAAAAAACAACAGATATCTATTAAATACCTAGTGTGTACAAAGGGACCTAGGTGGCATAGTGGATGGAATGCAGAGCCTGGACTCAGGAAGATTCAAATTCCTATGTTCAGATCAGACCTCAGATGACCCTGAACAAGCCACATAACCTGGTTTGCCTCAGCTTTCATATCTCTAAAATGATCTGGAAAAGAAAATGGTAAACCACTCCAGTATCTTTAACAAGAAAGCTCCAAATGGGATCAGAAAGAGTAAACCGTGACTGAAGTGACTGAGTAACCAAAAAATGTATGCAGAAATCTATGTGAAACATTGAGAAGAGGAGGCATAGTTAGAACATTTAAATAAGACATGTCCCTTCTTTTATAATGTTCAGAACCTAGCACAGGGATAGAATATTAATGCAGAAAGTTATAGTAATACAATTATATAATAATTATATAATTATATAATAATTGTATAAGAAGGTTATAAAAATAATTGTATAAGAAGGTTATAAAAATAAGGAATAAAGAAGAGCTAAAGGGGAAGTTCGCTAATAACTGGGGACATAAGGGGAGATGACATTTTTGTAGGTCTTTAAGAGGTAGAAATTCAACAGGCAAAAAAAAAAAATGGAAAAAGGAAGGAATTCCAGGCATGGAGAATGACATGAGCAAAGTCACTAAACATGAAATCATGGTCTGAGGAGAGTGGGAAGATCTGAAAGGGAGAGGCAGAAAATGGTGGTTTGACTAGAATATGTAAAGTATTTTTAAGGATAAAACTAGGAAGGCAGATTCAGGTCAGATTGTGGAGGAATTTGAATGTCAAAGTATTTTCACTTTACTTATTAGATAATTGGAAGCTATTGAGCAGGTAAGTGACATTCCCTACTCTGTAGAGATAAAAGATTATTTTGTAGTAATATGCAGGATGTATAAGAAACAGAAAAGAGTGGCAATGGGAAGATTTTCCAGCTAACTTTTACAATAGTCCAGGTAGATATAAATGAGGTGCTCTTTTAGAAGGTGGTTGCAACAGAACAGAGAAGAGAGTATAGATGTGAGGGTTCTTGTAGAAGCAGAAATCAATAGAACTTTGTTATTGGTTGGATATGAAACATGGAATTAAGGATATAAGAATAAAAAAGGAAAAATTAAGGTTATTAACAAGGGAGAAAAGGGTCATTGATCCCAGGTACTACAGAAAGAACATGTGAAGTCAGAATTTAAAAAAACAGGGGGCAGCTAGGTGGCACAGTGGATAGAGCACCAGCCCTGGAGTCAGGAATATCTGAGTTCAACTCTGGCCTTAGACACTTAATAATTACCTAGCTGTATGGCCTTGGGCAAGCCACTTAACCCCATTGCCTTGCAAAAACTAAAAAAAAAAAAAGAATTAAAAAAACAGGACCAGAGGGAAATATAATAACCACTCTTTGGGACATTTTTAGTTTGAAGTGTTGGGGGAGATAGACAGGTTGAAGATTGCCTGCAGGTCAAATCCATGTCTATTTTTGTTTGTACATAAAGTGTAAAGACCATTTTAGCTTGTGGGCAATTCAAAAAACAGGTTCTCAGTTGGATTTGGCCCAGAGGCCATAGTTGCTGACTTTTGGTTTGGGTCAAGATGTTCAGGAAGCAATCTTTGTAGTTGTGGAACTTGAATGAGAGGCCCAGGCTGAGCATTAATGGTAGTAACTGAAGCTGATGTAGTGAATGAGATTCCTTACAAACTTGCAAAAAGTGCCTAGAGCAGACTCTTGAAGAGCATCTGCATTAAGGAATTAAGGAGAAAATGATGAAATGTTAACAAAGAATACAGGACAGAGAAGATATGGTTAGAGAGATAGAAGAACAAGGAGAATATGGTGTTTCTATCCAACAGGAGGGATTAAACAATAATATCAAAGGCCAAAAGAGAGTTTGAGAAGAATAAAGACTGAAGCAAGGCCATTAGATCTAAGATATTTGGTCACCAGTAAGGAATTTCAGGAGACTGGTGGGTGTCCAAATCCATTGCAAGGGGTCAAGCAGAAAGATTAGAAAGTGGAGACACTGGGTGTGGTCATTTTATTGTTGCAGTGAAGAGGAAAAGACATAAGAATACAGAAGAGTCAAGGGAAGATTATGGGGGATTAAAAAGAGCCAAACACATCCATGGTCAGATGAGAAGGAGCTAGTGTTAAAGGAGATGTAAAAGAAGTATAGAGGGCAGCTAAGTGGCACAGCAGTTAGAATGCTGGGCCTAGAGTCAGGAAGACCTGGTCACAGACAAATCCAACCTCAGACATTTGCTAGTGATGTGACTATTGCTAAATCATTTAAGGTACTTAAGTTCCTTATCTGTAAAATGAGTTGGAAAAAGAGATGGTAAAACCCAAATGAGTTCATAAAGTGTCAGACATGACTGAAATGACTTAGCAATAGAAGTATGAAAAAGAGTGTCCCTTCTGGAATAAGGTCCCAGAGAAGATGTGGAATGAGATCAGCTTCATAGAGAAGGCTGTTTCTTCTATGGTTAAAAAAAGGCAGAAAGAATTCTGAGAAGACTGAGAATTTATGAGTAATGGAAGAGAGGAATTGAGGAAGCTTATACCAGATAGCCTCAATTATCTTATAGAAATTGGAGGAGGGTAGCTGGGTGGTGCAGTGGATAGAGCATTGACCTTAGAGTCAGAAGGATGGAAATTCAAATCCAGCCTCAGACACTTGATACTTATTAGCTGTGTGACCTTGGGCAAGTCACTTAACCCTGATTGTCTTGCATCCAGGCCCATTTCCAGTCATTCTGATTCATATCTGGTCACTGGATCCAGATGGTTCTGGAGAAGCCCCTCACTCAAATCCAATTCATGTGCTTGTCTTTGCATCACCTCCCTGATGCCATGGTCTTCTTCTAGAACAAAGGACAAATATCAGAAATAGGACATTAAGTCACCTGTAGTGTATGTGTGGGGTGACTGAGAAAACAAAAAGTTTGGAAGGTCACTTAAAGGAATGGAATAGTAAACTGATGAAAGATAAAGTGGAAGAATTATTGAAGGTCCAATAGAGATTATGTACTATGATTCATAGCAGCAGAACTCTTATTTTGAAGGGGACTCTAATTTATCTTTATCTTGACCTTTAGACCTGGGAGAAGGAGTTGATCTTCTTTCAGGGGAACTGCAAATTATCTTTGAAGTCAAGCTTCAGTAAATGGAAGCAGGGACAGAAAAAATGAGTGGTGGAGGCTGATACTCCTGAGAACAGGATGAATGCCTGTTATAGGAAATCTCTTGGGTTTATGTACCTCATCTTCTGCTGTTTTGGGATTAGATCCTGGGATGAGTTTGGCTCCTAAATTCAGCCCAACCTCTGGAGAGCTAATCACCACCTTATTCTTCCTCATATACTAACATCTAACTACTAACATCTTAGACCCAAACTCTCAGAGTCAGAGGCAGGGAAAAGCTCCATTGACTATAGGTTATATGTAGTGTATATCAGCTAATTATCCTCCATCATAGAGCAGACAAATTCCCAGTTCCTGATCCTCTTTTCTCCATGTATAAGAGTCCATGTTTTCTGAGAAATCTATTCCCTCCCCTAACTCCTTGAACATAATATATTATGTTTATAGATGTATATATAGATATACAGCTATATGTGTATATATTAAAACCTAATATATGCCTGATATTATGAGCACTTTTACAAATATTGTCTCATTTGATCCTCACAACAACCCTGGGAGGTAGAAGCTGCTATCATCCCCACTGACTCTAGACCCAGGGCTCTATTAGAATCTTATTTTTTTTTACCTTCACTATAAGTTCTGATCCTGTTTTATACCTTAAAACCCCTCTTCATCATGTCTATTCTCTCCTCCTTTGTTCTAATTTCAAATGAAAAGTTAGTTGGCACAACTAATGTGTTCTGAAATCTTGATCCTTTGATCTCTCTGTCTCTCTCTGTGCCTCTCTGTCTGTCTCTCTCTGATTTAGCCATACCCACTGGTTCTTATCCTGTTCCTATAAGTATTATCAAATCTTCTACATCCTTAAAAAAAAAACCCAAACAAGTCCTTTATTTGATCCTGTCATATTCTTGAACTATTATTCCATATCTTTCCCCACTTTTGTATCCAAATCTCCCAAAGAGATAATAGTAAAAAAGGTTAGCATCTATAGAGTGCTTTAAGGTTTGCAAAGCACTTTACAAATATCTCATTTTATCTTCATAGCATCCTGTGAGGGAGATGCAATTATTATTCCCATTTTACATTTGAGGAAACCAAGGTGGAGGTTAAATAATTTATCCAGCATCACATACATAGTAAGTAAGTGTCTGTTGACAGATTTAAACTCAAATCTTGCTGACTCCAAAGTTCTGAACTCTGCCTGTTGTGCCACCTGACTGCCTTAGAGGTCTATTACATCCATTGCCTCCATTTTCTCACCTCCTGCTCTCTTCTACATTTCTTATGATCTGATTTCTAATTCTCTATTAAAATGAAAATGCTCTCCACAAGGTCACCAACAATTTTAAACCGCTAAACACAATGGCCTTTTCTCAGTTTGTATTCTCTTTGAATTCTCTATGGCTTTAGACAAAATATTTGACCCCCTATTCATTTGCTATTTCTCTTTTGACTTTTATGCCATGATTCTTTTTGGTTTCTTCCCTTCATATCTTTCCTTCTCCTATCTTGTTCTCAGTAATCCTTCACTACATTTTCTTTAAAGTTTGAGCACCTACCATGGTTTGGTTCCTGGAATTGATCTCTCTCTATAATCTTCCTATGGTGATTTCATTAGTTCCCATGGGCTCAAGTATCAACTCTATGCACAGAGCTCCTAAATTTACGTATTCAATTCTAGTTTCTCTACCAAATTCAAATTTTGTATTTCTAGCTGCCTGGTGGACATTTCCATCTGGCATCTCCAACTGAATTGGTCTAACATGTAAGTCATTAAATTTTTACCCCCAAACCATTCTCCACTCAAATCATACTGTTTGTTGTTAAAACCATCATTCTTCTAGTCACTCAGATTTCTTTGTCATTCCAGACTTTTCCTTTTCCCTCAAGTTCCATATCCAATCAGTTTTGGAAATCTTGTTCATTCTACTTTGACTGTATCTCTAGCCCCACCTTTCCTTATTTACATTCATTTATCATCACAACTCTCTAAGAATACTGCAGGAATGTTCTAATTGTTCTCCATCACTTGTCACCTTATAAATTTGTCCTTCTGATAAATTTGTCCTTCAATCTGTTATCCCTAACACACAGATCTGTTTGTATCTTTCACCTCCCAATAAGTTTTTGCTGACTCCATTTTACCTTTAGCATAAAATGAAATCTTATCAACCTGATATTTAAAGTCATGCTCAATATATGACATCCACTTAGGACCTTTCTTTCTACATTCTCCATTTCAAAATGACCTGTACATAATATGCTCTATTTAACCTCTATACAAATGATCTTGCATTTCTGGAATGTTCAACTTTGCTTTATGGAATCCCCTTCTTTCAAAATACAGATCAGATACAACCTCCTACTTAATTCGTTTCTTGATCACCTCAATGATTTATAAATCATCTCATCCCCTAGAAATTACTTTGTACTGCTTACTTGTGTTCAAGTTGTATCTCCACATATTTAAAATAACCTTATTGAGAGTAGGATCTATTTCATTTTTGTCCTTGTTTTTTTCCTGTGTTAAACACAGTGCCATTAAATTATGGAGAATAAAATGGAATTAATTTTGTGGTTTTCTCTATAATGCTCAGTAGCCCTGGAGCAGAAACTGAGAATTTTTCAATAGAAATCAAAGGGAAAAAAATTAAAGTTTATGAATGACACTTTCTTAGGGTTTTAAATACATTCAGATCATTAGAGCTCTTGGATCAGAGACTCCTGGTTTATGGAAAGACTTATGCCAAGCAGTAAATAATTGTGTTTGGATAATCCAAAGATGATGAGAGAGAGGCCTATAAAGAGAAGGAAAGAAGGAAATAAGCATTTAAACTTCTACTTAATTATTTTTCTTGCGGCTTTTTTGTCTGTTTTCTTCTTTCATAGCATGACTTATGTGGAAATGTATTTTGCATGATTATACATGTACAACCTATATCAAATTGCTTGCCTTAGAGCGTTTGGAACTCAAAAATTTGAAAAAAAAAGAATGTTGAAATTATTTTTACATATGAATGGGGGAAAAATAAAATATTAAGTTAAAAAAAAGAAATAAACAACTTAAATGCCTGGGGGGATATTCAGTATTCATTCAATATAACAATATAACAAAACTGATAATACTATTTTTTTGTTGTTGTTTTGTTTTTTTTACAAGGCAATGGTGGGCTAAGTAACTTGCCCAAGGTCACCAGCTAGGCAATTATTAAAAATCTGAGCTAGATTTGAACTCTGCTCTATCCACTAGCTACCTAGCCACCCCCAAACTGACAATACTATTTTAAAAAATGACATAAGCTTAAGCACCTACTATTATGCCAGGCACTGCGATAAGGGCTTTAGAAATATTATATAATTTGATCCTTAAAGCAGTCATAAGAAGAAGATGCTATCATTACTCCCGTTTTATAATTGAGGACAAATAGCAGTTAAATATAGCTAGTAAGTTGGGAGGTTAACTCAGTTTTTCCTAACTCCAGGCCCAGAGATCTGTCCATCTAGAATATACTCAGTATATTGGTGATTGGACAAGTCAATAAATCATACTCTACTTGTTTCATATTTCCCCCATCTCCTTCCTAACCTTAAAAAGTAGTAAAACCACAGTCTGTCTTTGGAACTCAAACCTTATATTTTTAAGGAGAAAGCACAGGAAATATAATTGTGAGAATCTAGATTTCCTGTGTTTGTGAAATAAGCATCTCTGCATTAATTATTTCATCAGGATGTTTGGGGGGCAGGAAGGGGAAATTAACTGTATATTTTCTTTATACCCCTTTTCCTCCATCTTTTTAAAAATCTTTCATCTTTATAGCAAGAACAGGAGCTTCAGGGTCATTGTTGCTTGTCAAATATATAATGGAGTGATGAGAGAGTGACACAAAGATGTTATGTCTCCTGAGTGCATGTAACCCTACTAATTCTCAGCCCTACCGAATATGTACCAAGAGTTCTAGGAGAGATGTAGGCCAGTAAAAATAGCTTTCATAGCATGTGTTGTCTTTGTGAAAGCCACATTCTCAAAGAAGCAGGCCAATGACTGGGTAGGGAATTTAGGACTGATTGCAGTTCCACCTATTATAGACATGCCAATTAAAACATGCAGTTTTTACCAAGGTAGATGGTTTGGTCCAGAAAGAAAACGATCTTGAAAGGATTGTCAGTTTGTTACAGGAAGATAATATTTTTTTTCATAATCTGAAGTGGGTGATGGGAGCTCCACAGTATCAGCACATACTGATAGATGATCTGTACTCCAAATAATTCTTTGCAGAAGCATATACATACCCTACATAGAAAGAAGTCAAATTCAATTTGAGTTTCAGTTCAAGTTTGAGATTTAAAGGATTAGGCAGAAAACCTACCTGTCTTGCTTCTTTTCATCTTATCAAACCCCAGATGGGTTGTTTCTTGGGAGGGAAGAAGATCCTGGGAATTACAACTTCTTATTTCTGCTCTGTCATGATAGAGAATCCCACAGAAGCCAAAGCATTTAGGGTTAGGACCTCTCTGGGACATCCTGATCTGCAAGTTGTGTGATTCCTTGGGGAACCCTTCCACTGGTAGATGGTGAAAAAGACTAAAGGGGTAAGAACAAAAAAGCAAGAAAAGTTTGCTTTAGGATCACCTTCATCCAACAGCAGCAGTATCTTCCCTGCCCACAGCCCTATTGACACTGGTGATGCATAAAGAAAAGGCTCTAGCCTGTGCTGAGAGGGAAGAGTGACATAAAAACACTTCTAAAGATATTTTTTCTGAATTCTAGTGAAAGAAGAGAATCCCCTCTTCACTTGAGGCAATATTAGAGTTGAAAATACCACTGCCTAATCTGAAGAAGCATATTCAGGTCAAATGCTAGATGCAGTTATCTTAGATAACTGTGTGAGGGCTGGGAGCCTCCAGGGAAGGGGCATAACAAAGCAGGGTTGCCAAGAAGTGGTATATAAAAAAAAAGAGACCTTATTCTGCTCTGCCATCTGAATCTCCATTATCCATAGCTCTGAAGAAGAAGGAAAGCATTCTTTCCTCTAACAATACCTAGGGTGGGTTTTTAATTTGGAGTCCATAGGCCCTAGCTAGTTAGATTTTGGCATGTCTATAAATTCCGTCTGGAAAAAAAAATGACATCCTTATTTTAACTGGATTGTAGAATTTCCTTTAATTATGAATACAAGCAACAAAACATTATTCCAAGAAGAGCTCCATAGGTCCCACCAGATTGCTAATGAAGTCCAAAACACAGGAAAATTTAATTAACTCCTGAAGGTGAGATAGTAGCTCTGCTACAGTTGTTGTTCAGTTGTTCCAGTTCTATCTGACTCTGCATAATGCCATTTTGGGTTTTTTTGGCTAAAATATTGGTATGGTTTTCCATTTCCTTCTCCAAATCATTTTATAGATGGGAAAACTGAGGCAAACAAGGTTAAGTGACCTGCCCTGGATCACACAACTAATAAGTATCTGGGGTCAGATTTGAACTCAGACAGATGAGTTTTACTCATTCCAGGCTTATCACTCTATTCATTGGCTCACCTAGCTGCCCTCAGCTTCTACCACAATGCTGTCTACAATGTCAGCTAAGGGGAAAAACCTGGGTAAGACACATCCTTGTCAAGTAATAGATATACGCAGTTCAGAGATATGGAAATGCAGATGGTGTGGCAGGGAAGGGGGTCTATGTGCACTGACTGATGCATGAAGGATTTTAAGGAAGAAAGTAAAGGGGTTCCAGTGATGTTGAGAGATGATTTTTAGAAAGGTCTTATATGTTCTCCAAAATCAGAATAAGAGGAAGTACGAGTCAGAAAGTAGTCATTTGAAACTTTAGTTTCCCATCTATAAAATGAAGGATTGTGGATGACAAAATAATTGGGAAAAATATTAAAACATGAAGTTGGGGCAGCTAGGTGGCACAGTGGATAGAGCACGGGCCCTGGAGTCAGGAGTACCTGAGTTCAAATCTGGCCTCAGACACTTAATAATTACCTAACTGTGTGGCCTTGGGCAAGCCACTTAACCCCATTGCCTTGCAAAAACCTAAAAAACAAACAAACCAAAAAAACCCCCATGAAGTCAGTAGACCTGGATTTAAGTTTTGACTGACACTGGTTTTGTGAATTTGGGCAAGTCAATTAACTTCTTTGAGCCTCAGTTTTCTTAGCTGTAAAATAGAGATAATAATATTTTCACTGCCTACTCAATTTTTTAAACCTTTCAGAGGCACTGAGAAGTCAGCAGTTATTTCCAATTTATTTTGCAAGTAATCTGCAGTCAAAGAATCTTGCTACTTGTTATCTATATAAACTTAGGCAGGCTAAAACTTTCTGCTTTTCTGCTTTTTAATTTGTAAAATGAGAATCAGAAATGGTTGCGTTGTAGCCCATAACACTCCTGAGTGGCCAGGAACCAAACTAAAATATAATTAGGAAATATTTAACAAAATAGATAAAAATCAAGCTGTTGTTGAGTGGTTTTTCAGTTGTGTCCAACTTTTCTTGACCCCATTTGGGATTTTCATGGCAATGATAATGGAGTAATTTTCTATTTCCTTCTCCAGATCATCTTGCTGATGAGAAAACTGAGGCAATTAGGACTAAGTGCCCAGGATCACATAACTAGTAATTTTCTAAGGCCATATTTGAACTCAGGAAGATGAGTCTTCCTGACTCCAGGTATGGCTCTCTATCCAGTGTGCCACCTAACTGTCCCAAAATACAGTAGAAGAAGATAACATTAATGTGTGGTTTCCTAAGTCAAGATATATCCTGTGAGGATCCTTATGTATTGTTCAATTGTCATCATTTTTTATTTGCATTTGATCTCACTGGACCAGATGAGGACTGGATGTCCTCTTAAGATCCTTTTCATGTTTGAAACATTTGCTAATATAAAATTTAATCTTTTTACCATAGTAAATTTCTGAATCAAAGGATGATGTCCACAATAGCTAGCTGCTAGCATCACTGAGGTTCCAAACCAGCTGTTTTCCTTCAAGTAGAATTTCTTCAAGTGATGCCTGGGAGCCTGAAAATGATAGTACACAGTTCAGTGATAGAGCAATTTTCCTTTTTTCCAATCCAAGTTGTCTTCTGATATTTGCATTTGGGAAAGCTCCAAGTGGAAGAAAGCTGTCCTCTCTAAGCAGAAGGACTGTTTCTCTAAATCTGGGGAAGAGAGGAGACTGGCTAGTTGGATTTAGAAATTGTAGTTTATCAGAGCCTTTTAATGAAAGATGGGGTGAGGCAATGGTAAGAAGTTCTGGACTTGGAGTCAGGAGAAATTTGGATTCAAATCTTATCTCTAATACTTATAAGTGTGTCCATAAGCAGTAAGGACTGTCTGAACCTGAGATTCCTAATCTGTAAAGTAAGAGTAACAATACAGTGCCAATTTCAGACTTTATTTTAATAGAAATATCCTTTGAAGATCTTTAATTGCAATATAAATGTGGATTTATTTTATTATGTTAGCTATTTATTTTATGTCTCTATATGAATACCCTTCCTCTATTCCCATTATAACATGAAGGAGAGGCCATTAATGTCACCTCATAGAAGTGAGACCCAAGATAGCTTTTCAAGCATGAGAATAAAGGAAGCAAAGAAACTAGTATTTATTAAGCATCCACAATGCACCAGGAACTATGCCAAGTGCTTTACAATTATTATCTCATTTGATCCTCACAGCAACCCTGAGATGTAGGCACTATTATTATCTCCATTTTACACTTGAGGAACTGAGGCAAACAACATTAAGTGACTTGCCCAGGGTCACACAGCAAGTAAGTGTTTAAATCTGGATTTGGAAAAAGATCTCTGACTCCAACCTCAGTACTCTATCCACTATGCTATCTGTTATTGTTGTGTTTGGTCATTTCAGTCATGTTTGACTCTTCATTTCCCTATTTTGAGATTTTCTTGGCAAAGATACTGGAGTGGGTTGCTATGGTTTGTGATGGTTTTGCTCATTTTATAGATGAGGAAACTGAGTCCAACAGAGTTACATGCCTTGTCCAGGATCACACAGCAAGGACCTGTCTAAGGCCAGATTTGAACTCATAAAGATGAGGGCCTAGGACTTTATTCACCATGTCACCTAGCTGCCTAGCATAAAATGTCTTACATATGGAAGAAGCTTGGCAACTGTTCACAGAATTGTTGAATGAGGGCACAAGTAGGATCACATGATCCTAATTTAGAGTTGTAGAGGAACTTGGAAGTAATCTAGTTCAATCTCCTCACTTTATAGTTGCAGAAACCTGGGGAGGTTAGGTAACCTGCCTGAAATCATAGTGGGAAACAGCCAGGAATTATATTTAGATCTTTTATCTCCAAATATCTGCCTACATAGAACAAAGCCCTCTTCTAGCATGGACTCCAAGTCTCTTCATAGAAGTCTTTCATTGCCCCTATCTTTTCTAAGCTTTTCTGGAGGTCTGACAGCATTTCCATTTTGTGTCCTTCCTGTAGAGATTTCACTGCTTGTCAGGAAATGGTTGTTCAGGGCTGAGAAGTGACACAGCAGCACAGAAAGCCTGGGACTGCTGCCAACCTTAGAAGAGCTTGTATTCTTACAAGGAGAAGAAAAAAATCCAAACCAAAGGCAGGAGCAAGTTATTTATTGAGTAAAATGATTGGCCCTCACACATCTCCAGATGGGCTGCAGATAGGAACTGTGATGTGTATAGCATTCTGGGAGAGGTGGAGTCCAATCCAGGTCCATTTTAGCAAGACCAAGACATCAGCCATTGAATAATCCAAATCCTTAATATGGATTTTTTCCCATCTGGTTTCAGACCCTGGCTGATTTATACAATATTTAACACTTATGGAGAAGTGTACACGTATTATCTCATTTGAGCTTCACAACAACCCTGTGCCATTATTTCCATTTTTTCCTTTAAATGAGGAAAGGAGGTTTAGAGAAGTTAATGTATGAAGTCAAAGTTGTGAAAGCAGGTCTTTCTGACTTGAAATCCAGTGTTCTGATTTCTATGCCAATGATCTCTTAAACTTTTTCAATGGTGTACCTTTATTAGCAAAACATTTTTGAGCATACCCTCCTAATATGTTTATTTATCTACTCATTTTACACATGCAGTGTTGTCATATTGTGTACATTATAAAATGTACACAAGGGGCGGCTAGGTGGTGTAGTGGATAAAGCACCAGCCTTGGAGTCAGGAGTACCTGGGTCAAATCCGGTCTCAGACACTTAATAATTACCTAGCTGTGTGGCCTTGGGCAAGTCACTTAACACCATTTGCCTTGCAAAAAATAAAATATACACAAAAAAGATGAAATAAGTATTTTTAAACAAATTTTTATTAATGATTTAAAAATCTTTTTGTTCAAGAGAACAATGTGAATGAATATGCTTCATTGTTTTCCAAAAAAAAAAAAATTCTTTGGGCATGTCTAGGTGTTAGGGTAGATATATATATATATATATATATATATATATATATATATATATATATATATATATATATATATATATATATACACTAATTTATCAAGGTAGCTAGCCCACTAGGCAAATGTTCTTTTTTTAAAGTACTTTTTTTGTGCAAAGATACATAGTTAAACAAATCAAATGACATGTCGTAAAGATTCAATGACTTTAACAGCTTTTTAATATGAGTTCTATTTCTCTGTGTGTGTATACTGAAAATGAACAATATAAAAATAAAAGGCAAAAATGAATTGCCTGTGATTTCAACTCAAAACATTTAAAAATGTAAATCTATTCTTCCATTTTACAGTTTTATTTCATGAATGGTGTCATACCTTAAAAATCAATTTCATGTTTGAATATTTTACTTTGGGGGAAGAGAACTGGGGAAATAATGTAAATGAAGACTGGAAAGATTGTTTGGGATCAGATTGTTAAGGCTTTAAATACCAGGAGAGGAAACCCTGGAGCTTCTGAAGAAGTTGGGGGTGAGGAGAGATGGAAGATAGCATGTTCATGCCTATTATATGGGCATAAAAACCACTTTGACAGGTTTATGAAGGATAGATTGGAGTGGGAAAAGACCAGGTACAACATTATTGCAGTAGTCTAGGTGATAGGTTATGTGGGTCTTTGGGAGAAATTTGACTGTCTAAAAAATTGAGGATATACATAACCAGAAAGGTTGTGGACCTCAAAATAATCAGATTAAGCTATTGCCTAGTAGGGTGAGAGCAAAGAGGTGACACCAAGGTTGCAAATCTGGGTGGCAAGAAGGATGGTAGCTCAGAAATAGAGAATTTTCAATTGATAAATGATCAAAGGATATGAACAGGCAGTTTTCAGATAAACAAATTAAAGTTATCTATAGCTATATAAAAACGCTCTGAGTTACTATTAATTAGAGAAATGCAAATTAAAACAACTCTGAGTTACCTCTTCTCACCTATCAGATTGACTAATATGACAGAAAAGGGAAATGATAAGTGGGAAAATTGGGATACTAACATACTTGTGAACTGATCCAAGCAATTCAAAGAGCACTTAAAAACAATGTCCAGAGAGCAATAAAACTGTGCATCCCCTTGATCTTGAAAATACCACTACTAGGTGTCTATTCCAAAGAAGTTACAAAAAAGAGAAACAGACCAATATGTGCAACAGTATTCATATTGGCTCTTTTTGTGGTGACAAAGATAGGAAAATGAAGAAATGTCCATCAATTGGGGAATGGCTGAACAAGTTGTGGTAAATGAAAATAATGGAATATTATTATTATTAAAAAAATGTTGAGCGGGCACATTTCAGAAGAACATGGAAAGACTTACATGAACTGATTTTGAGTGAAGTAAGTAGAATCAGGAAAACATTGTGCACCTTAACAGCAACTTGTACAATGAGCAACTATGGCAGACTTTGTTCTTTACAGCAAAAGTGTTTAAAGACAATTCTAAAAGACCTGTGATGGAAAATGCCATCCATATCCAGAGAAAGAACTATGGAATCTGAATGCAAAGTAAATCATGTTATTTTTATCTTTTTAAATTTGTGTTTTGCTTTTTTCTCCTTGTAGTTTTTCCCTTTTTGCTGATTTTTCTTTCATATCATGACTAATATGAAAATGTTTGACATAATTGAATATCTATTAACTATTTATTGGATTACTTATTGTCCTAGGGTGGTGGTGGGGAGGAAAGAGTGGAAGGGAAAAACAGCAAAATTGAAATTGTGGAAAATGTTGAAAATTATCTTAAAAT
Source organism: Macrotis lagotis (assembly GCF_037893015.1). NCBI lineage: Eukaryota > Metazoa > Chordata > Mammalia > Peramelemorphia > Peramelidae > Macrotis > Macrotis lagotis. The sequence goes on along the minus strand of NC_133658.1, from coordinate 411,151,031 downwards.
ATAACTGGAAAAAATAAATAATAAAATTGAAAAAAGAAATCGGTGGTATTGGGGAAAAAAATAATGTAATGAGTTGTGTGATGCAAATGGCAACCCATTCATGTCTGCTCATCTTACTCTGTAAATTACTCTGTAACTTACTCTGTCCAAAATAAAAAGGGGGGGCAGGAAGGCTCTTACTTGTCACTGCCCTGAGCTTCAAGGGGCACATACTACAGAGTATGATTAAGAGTATAGGAGGTAGGGGCAGCTAGGTGACACAGTGGATAGAGCACCAGCCCTGGAGTCAGGAGTACCTGAGTTCAAATTTGGCCTCAGACACTTAATGATTACCTAGCTGTGTGGCTTTGGGCAAATGACTTAACCCCATTTGCCTTGTAAAATCCTAAAAAAAAAAAGTATAGGAGGTAGATGCATTTGTAGGGGAGAATGGGGCAGGGACGGTAATGCAGACTTTCTTTATGGCACATATCGTTTTTGATCTTGGTTAAGGTTAGATTGAATCTTACCTAAGGCAGAGATAAGTGTACAGCAGTAAGAGTAGCTATAGTAAGAGAATATTGGAATATAATGAGAGAATGGTAGGTGTGATTGTGTTTGAGAGTTCCACAATTGACTGTTTATACAGGGGAAAGGATAAAACTCATCTTGCCACCTTCCAATTCATTGATTTCATTGTACCTTGGGATCATTCCACAGGCTCTACTCTGGAGATCCCTGCTGTAGATGTGCTGCCTCTCATACAGCTGAATATGTGGGGAGTGCTATGGTTTGGTATGGGAAGAGATGAGCTCTAATGGTCTTTCCAGTCCTAATATTTTGTGATTCTACTGGAATTGTGGCTAATCAAGTCTGAGAAAGGATGACATTTCTTAGGTCTTCCTCCCCTAGACCCCAACCTAACAAATTTGACTGATTCATACTAGAAAGTCAGAGGAAATAGAAAAGTGTAGCAGTATTGGGCAGTAACAAATGGGTTGTGATCTATTTTGCAGATGATCACAGATTCCTGAAAGTATTGGATGACATCTGTTAGTTAAACTTCAGTGAAATGGTAGTTAGGGGGCCCTGAAGAGACTCAAAGTTCAATGCCTCCTTTCATAGTAACTTGGAAGCTATTTCCTACCAATAAGTAAGGAAGCTTCCTTCCATAGAGGTTATTAAGGTACCCTGAGAATAAATAGATCAGAAAAAGCACAAGATTTGAAGAAGTTGCCTGGAAGAATCTTCCTGAAAGAGTTCTATAAATAAATAAAAAGCAGGGAATAAGTTATTGACAACGGTCAGATCATTTCAACAGTATTTCTCCTACAGGATGAGTTTTAGAGTTATGAGGGCATTATTGGAGGAAATAAAACACCAAAAAGGATCTTCCCCCTCTAGAACCTGAGAAAATTAAGCAACTGGGAAGAGAAGGTTGAAACAAAAGACTGAAAACAAATATACAAAAACACTGATGAAGTGTTTTTGGGCATGGAGGTGCAAAGTTGATATACAGAGTTGGGGAAGGACGTTTGTTATTTTGAATAGTTAGATCCCAGTGATATCATTATATTCTACCAAAAATGTCACAAAGTTATTTTTGGAACAAAGCAAGATTTATGATTTTTTAAAACCACTTTTTTTCTTTCTTGGTCTTTGAGATTCCTGAAAATGAGCACAACTGGGGTCTAAGTCATGGAACAAGCACTAAAGCTTTAAAGGGCAGTTGAAGGAAAAAAAACACAAGAAATAAGCTAACCTCAAAAGCCTACAAGATGTGGGTACTCTTTTTTTTTAATTAAAGATATTATTTGAGGGGGTGGCTAGGTGGCCCAGTGGATAAAGCACCGGCCCTGGAGTCAGGAGCACCTGGGTTCAAATCCAGTCTCAGACACTTAATAATTACCTAGCTGTGTGGCCTTGGGCAAGCCACTTAACCTCATTTGCCTTGCAAAAGCCTAAAAAGAATAACAAAACAAACAAACAAAAAAGATATTATTTGAGTTTTACAATTTTCCCTCCAAACTTACTTCCCTACCCCCAGGGAAAGCAATGTCAGTCTTTACTTTGTTTCCATGTTGTACATTGATCCAAATTGAGTGTGATGAGAGAGAAATCATATCCTTAAGGAAGAGACAAAAAGTCTAAGAGATAACAAGATCAGACAATAAGATAGCTGTTTTTTTTTCTAAATTAAAGGGAATAGTCCTTGAACTTTGTTCAAACTCCCAGGCTCTTTATCTGGATACAGATGGTATTCTCCTTTGCAGACAGCCCAAAATTGTTCCCGATTGTTGTACTGATGGAATGAGCAGAGTCCTTCAAGGTTGATCATTGTTCCCATGTTGCTGTTAGGGTGTACAGTGTTTTTCTGGTTCTGCTCATCTTACTCAGCATCAGTTCATGCAAATCCCTCCAGGCTTCCCTGAAATCCCATCCCTCCTGGTTTCTAATAGAACAATAATGTTCCATGACATACATATACCACAGTTTGCTAAGCCATTCCCCAATTGAAGGACATTTACTTGATTTCCAATTCTTTGCCACCACAAACAGGGCTGCTATAAATATTTTTGAACAAGTGATTTTTTTACCCTTTTTCATCATCTCTTCAGGGTATAGACCTAATAGTGGTATTGCTGGGTCAAAGGGTATGCTCATTTTTGTTGCCCTTTGGGCGTAGTTCCAAATTTCTCTCCAGAAAGGTTGGATGAGTTCACAGCTCCACCAACAGTGTAATAGTGTCCCAGATTTCCCAAGGATGTGGGTACTCTTAACCCAGTATACTCTATGAAAGAAGAGCAACCATCCTGATCTTTAGACTTGTGATAAGGATATTCTACCTCCCAAGTAGGCTCATCTCCCCTTTATCATGAATTCCCTAACTAGGAAATTATGGTAACTTTTTTTTGTTGAAGGGACCTAGACAAATAAAAAATCTGTTGAGCTCCATTTTTTTATTGATTATATAACTCTGAGAGCTTTACCTGCCCACCCTTTATTTATGCTTCTGTACTTATAAGGTAGGGTACAGTCTTCCTATATCGCATCTATAAAAATAAAAGTTTGATATCATCTGTCCAATTTTTAGAGCATGAGGGACCTAGTGAGATAGAATGCCCAATATTATTATTTTCTTTTCCACAACTTTGTGCCAGATTATAGTTTCTCTTTCGTGGTCATTGAAAAATATTGGAGAGAAGCTGGCTTCAGTTATACAGGCCTAGAATTATGTCTAGTATCTGCCACATATTGGCCATTTGACCAAGTCACTTCAACTCTAGGGGGCCAGAATGAATCTTTAGGACTATAAGTTATAGAAAAAGTACAACTTAGTAGAGGAAGTTTCTCATGAAAAGCCTACTATGATGATAAATAACAAGTCTAGGAAGAAAGGATGGAAGGGAGTGAAAGGAGAAAAAAGAAATGGATGAGAGAAAGGAAAGAAAAAGGGAGTAGAAAATGGAAGAAAGAGAAGAATGAGGGAGGAGGGAAAGGAGAAAGGAAGGAAAGATAAGACTTTAGGCCTATAAAGAAGATGGAGAGATCGAGAAACACCAATCTATTCCTTCTGGTACTGAGTCTAGTGGATCACAGAGGATGTCTTAATTTTTTTTAAGGTTTTTTTTTTTTGCAAGGCAATGGGGTTAAGTGGCTTGGCCAAGGCCACACAGCTAGGTAATTGTTAAGTGTCTGAGGTCAGATTTGAACTCAGGTACTCCTGACTCCAGGGCCAGTGCTCTATCCACTGCCACCTAGTCACCCCAGGATGTGTTTCTTAATCACAATGTTGCTTAACTACCTGGGTTCTTGGTTTTATTTAGATTCAATGGATTCAGGATTTCATCAGTATGAACATTCCCTCCATCAATGTAGACTGAAAACCATCTATATCATTTCATTCTATGTAATTTTTTTCTATATTCTTCCATAAATAATTTTCCATAAATTTAAGGAGTAAGAAGCTTTCTCCTTGGTCTTTAAGTACTATATATATATATATATATATATATATATAGTACTTAATATATATATGTCATATATATATATGTCATATATATATATATGACTAAGACTCTCCATTCATTATCTCCCTTTATAGTGTATGATTGACCCCTCTCCTTTTCCAGTTAAACATATTCTTGATGATATCCTTTATGTCATATCTTATAAGCAAGAAATAGTTGTTGGTTATATGCTGAGGTCTACTAAAATCCATTATTTATTTTTTCCCATTGTCTTTAAATAACCTGCAGTTTTGATTCTTTTGAACCCATGGAGTTCCATAGCTCACCGAAATATATCACCAGGAAAATGTTGTGATAAAAAAATTAATCTTTGTTGGTAGAGAACAGCTCAGCATTATTTTTGTTTAAAAAAGTTTTTATGTGGGCTCCCACCTGACAACTCCCTCTCTTTTACTCCATTCTGGACTATCTCATCTATCTCTAGTACTTGGTCAACTCACATGTACTGATGGAATAATTCAATTGACTGCCTATCCAAATGCAACAATGCATACCATTTTCTAACCTTTCTAACCTTGTCAGTTTTACAATAACTATCATCCCCATCTCTCCCTTTCTCCCTAAGAACTTTACTCTGTCACTAGACAATACTGTTATCTGACAGGTGAACTTGTTTCTTATCTTACCAGGAATTAGACTGCCATATCACTTCTACTATGTTATTTTTAGCATATTCAATTTCCAAACTATTCCACCTTTCAAGTACCCTCCTACCCTCACCCCATTCCAGCTTCCTTTTATATTTTCTCCCAATTAAAATGCAAACTCTTTGAGGGAAAGGACTTGTTTGTATAGCCAGAGTTTAGCAAAGTGCCTGGAATGTATTAAGAGTTTAATAAATTCTATCTATCTGCCTATCTATTTGATATAATCTAGGTATTAGTCATTCTTGATCCACTTATTTTTTTTCCTTTATGAATTGCTCGTACAGTATTTTGCAAGGCTGCATAGATTATTGACATATATATATATATATATATATATATATATATACACACACACACACACATATATATGTATTTCTATTGCATTGAAATGAGGCAGGTAGGTAGCATAGTCACCAGGTCTGGAATGAAGAATACTTGGTCAAATCTGGTCTCAGACATTTTCTAGCTGTATGATACTGCTCAAGTCACTTTACCTTCTTGAATCGGTTTCCTCAGCTGTAAAGTGACTTAGAGAAAGAAATGGCAAATCACTACCGTATTTTGGCCAAGAAAACCGCAAATGAGGTTGTGAAGAGATAGTTTTGACTAAAATAACCAAACAATCAAAACAATCAGTAGTGTAGAAATAGATGTGAATAACAGAATGTACCTGTACATAGGATGATTTGGGCCTAATATAATATGTCCTTAATGATGTGATAAGCATCTTTGGTAAATGTGTTTTCTTGTTTTCTGTTCTACTTGGAGGATTACTGAACAAAATTATACTTGTAATTTCATCCATGAGAGAATCTTGAATAATCTTAACACATACGTGAAGACACCTTGTTGGAAAAAGATATATAAATATGAATTTTGCTCTGTTAATTGTTTCTTTTTTATTTTTTGGTAGTCATTGCACCCAACAGGATCTTGCATCTTTTATATCCATTCAGTCAGTTTTATAAATGTGAAGTCATGACCTGCTGTAGTAAATCACCACCAAATTCTGCCTCTTGTCTTCTCATTTTTCCATCAAGGATACCTTTGTCAAGTCAACAAATACTTAGTAATAGCCTCCTATGTGCTTTCAGGTACAGTGTTTAGTGCTGAGGATACAAAGAAAGGCAAAAAACATTCCTTTTTCTTATGTTCATAGTCTGATGGGAGAAATAAGATGCAAATAGTCATGTACAAACAGGGTATATATATAAAAGATAAATTGGAAATAATCTTGAGAAGGAAGGCACCAAGGTTAAGGAGGACTGGGGAAGGTTTCTTGTAATAGGTGTAATTTTAGCTGAGATTTGAAGAAAGTCAGAGGAGCCAGGAAGTGATGACAAGGAGGGAGAGAATTCTAGGCCTGAAGAAGGATGAGAAGGTGGATGGAAGAAAGGTATATAGGAAGATTGAGAGAGTGAGAAAGAAAGTTTGAGATGAAAGTTATTTTACCTATGGAAGCCTTGCACATGCATCTTTATAACATAAAGATTATAGGGTTGGCTAGGTGGCACAGTAGATAGAGCACTGGCCCTGAAGTCAGGATTATCTGAGTTCAAATCTAGCTTCAGACATTTAATAATTACCTAGCTATGTGGCCTCGGGCAAGCCACTTAACCCCATTGTCTTGCCAAAAAAAAAAAAAGATTATATAGAGATGAGAAAGAAGAAATGTGGATCAGTAATTGCTGATGCCTTCTAAGTAGCTTTTTGCTGGTGACACAGTTCTCTTCTCTTTTCTATTTTTTTTTGACATCTATCTTTCTTTGAGAATACTTGAAAAACAATCACAATTTTAAATTGTATGACCTTCAGAACATACATTGTATGTATTTGGTCAGGTCCAATTACTGAGATTAATGGCATTTAAATAGGAAAAAATTATACAATATTGAATGTGAAGAGGCAGAGAACATGAAAAAATCTTCAGTGTTCCTCTCCTTTAGAACAGCAGGACAGATTCATTGAGTTCACAAAGACAAACAGATGGAGAGGTGGGGAAATAGGGAAACAAATTTCAAGCTACTGATTCCTAGAGCCCTGTGGCCTCTGAAACTAGTTTTGCTGGCTGTGATGATTTTTTTTCTAACTAGGCCAACTATGGGAGGATATTCCAGTGTGCTAAGCAATTTACAAATGTTATCTTGTTTGACCTTCACAACAATTCTGGGAAGTGGGTGCTATTATTATTCCCATTTTTATAGCTGAGGAAACTGAAGCAGACTGAGGTTAAGTGACTTGCACAGGGTCACATTGTAAGTGCTTGAGGCTTCATTTGGATCTTCATCACTCTGAGCTCAACTTGCTATCCACTGTGCTACTTTGTTGCAGCTATGGGTAATTTTATAAACGTTCTTCTAACTGGAAAGTTAGAATAATTTTTCAGTGCCAAAGTCTGGAAATAATCAGCAGTGCTTGAATTTGTTCATTTCACATCCTTAAAGTATCCTGTGAGTAGAACCCTGTGATATATATGTATATGTCAGGAGAATTGGGGATCAGAACATCCAAAGATAGACTCCAGCCTCCCTGAGTTCGCAATATAGCAGAAAAGATGTAACAATACTTAAACACATAATTCTATGTAATTCCATTCAACATATTAAGTGCCTATTATATGCCAGACTTTGTGCTTACATATAATTGTACAATAGTAGTCATGCACGATAGAACATAATAAGAGCAGTACAAAGGAAAGGTAATTTCAGATTAGGGAATTAAGGAGGAGGTGACTCTTGAACTAGCTCTTGAAGGTTGATTAGGATTTCCAAAGGTAGAAGTAAAAGGAGAGGACATTCTGGTTTTAGAGAATGGACCAGAACAAAAGGTTTATTATCCTACAAGGACACCTCTGAGGGCTACAGGGAGGATGAAGGGATGTGCTGGGAGGGCAAATGCTACAAGTCAGGGCTTGATTTATTTATTGTTTTATGCAGATTAAATTTAATGGTAGGTCCTGCATGCATTTCATTTTCCTAGTTGTTCAACATGTCTCCCCTTTACAGAAAACTCGATTCTCAAGATTCAAAATCAAAGAGGATGTCAAAGTGCTAGTATTGAATATTCATGAATAGCCAGTGGCAGGAAAAAGGACAAATTGGGTTGAACTCTGACTCTCAGAGAGTTGTTGATGTCTGGCTGAAGCTCATGGGGTTAGACTCATTTAATGACCTAGGGTGGCTTTGCTGATCCAGAGCTTGTAAATTGGAAAAATGCCAAGGGATCAGAAGCAAGGGGGAGACAGGCTGAAGAGAAGATAGCTTTTAAAAAAAAATGAGACCATTTAAAATGGTTCTCCCTCAAATCAAAATGAATGGTTTTTCTAAAAAGCTCTTTGTCTGCCAGATCCTTCAGAAGCCCCAGAACACAAGTCCTTACTCAAAGGAACTGGTGCTGAAAAGAGAAGGGTGGGGCTGAAGGCTTTGCTTCTCTCACTGAGCATGTCAGCCAGATAGGGTTGCTGGAAGACTGAGCCCCTCCCCTCCCTCCCTTCTGTACTATTTCTCTTCACATTCTCACTCGGCTCTCTCCTGTTTCACAGAGAACAATTGCTAACCAGGAGGCCCAGGCCACAGCTCTTTGGTTTCTTTCAAGTGACAAGAGATCTAGGCTTGTACTTTAGGCAAAGCCTGATCAGAGCTTGGGGGTGACGGGTGGGGAAGGAGAAATCAAAGCAGGGAGAATGAATTGAGCCAGGAATGACCACCCTCTAAACATTTCTCCTACACCCCTCATCAGATTTGACCTCCCTTTCACCTATCCAAGTTTTCCTAGTGATTCTAGTTCTGGGGGGATAGGGGTCTTTCATTCAGGGGATAAATCTCCAAAACTGGGGTAAAACTGGCAGGATTATAAGCTGGGTTTGCTGCAGTGTCTCTAGCAGTGATTGCAAGAGCAAGTACTGAATCTAAACTCTCTGGCTATGAGATGACCACCCTGTGCCTTGGTCAATGCTAAAACACCGAGGGGAGAGCTGTTGAAGAGGAAAAGAACACACCTAGTAGAAATCAGAGCAAATAAGTCAAATGTGATGGATGGATGGATGGATGGATGGATGGATGGATGGATGGATGGATGGATGGATGGATGGAGGGATGGAGGGATGGAGGGATGGAGGGATGGATGGACAGATGGTCTCACCCTTTCAGAATGAACCAGGGCGCCAACCCTTTTCCCTCTCATCTTCCAGGCAATCTGACTATGCACCACTCTAACCTTAAAGTGGACTGGTTTTAAGGACTTTAGTCCCTTCCATTTTGCCTGCATTTTTAACCCCTTCCACTATGGAAAAGAACAAACGCAATAAAATGTTGTAGCAATTTAAAAGTCTGAATTACTTCTTTGTCAACCTTGGAGTAGCATGGGAATAAGCCTTTTAAGTCTTAAGTCCAGACCAAAAAATGGAGATGACCTTCATTCCCCAGATGTCTAAGTCATGGATGCCAGCTTCAGTGCTGTAGGCCTGGATTGCAAACCTGAGAGGAAGTGTCTGGGTCTGCTAGATGTGATAAAATACTTCCTTGGCTGTGACTGAAGACCTAGTTGTAAGTTTCACATCAGCACCAGTAGTAATAATAATAATAATAATAATAATAATAATAATAATGATAGTTGACATTTATATAGTACTCACTATGTGCCAGAACTGTGATAATTGCTTTACGATTCTAATTTCATTTGATCCTCACAACTGTTATTATTACTACCCCCATTTTGCAGATGACAAAACAGGCAGAGGTAAAGCTAGTAAATATCTAAGGTTGGATTTGAACTCAGGTTTTCCTGACTCTTATCCTAGTGTTCTATTCACTGTGGCACCTAGAATCTTTTCCTGTATCCCTATTTCCATCTTCAAATGAGTCCACAGCATATATCATGTTAACTTAAGGAGTTCTGGGAAAGCCCCTCCCCTCCTAGAGACAATTCTCCAACACCCTGACAGGGTGTCAGAAAACCACCATTTTAGAAGAATTCCTTCCTTTTCAATCATTGAGTCTCCTACTAAAATTCAAATAGACACATGTCAATTCTTGACGATCAACTTACTTGGAAGGATAGAGTAACCAGGAAACTGGAACACGCCTGGAGTGCCAGGGTTGGGGTTAGGATTGAATCCAAAGAGAGGTTAGACTAGGACTGACCCTAGGGGAAGTGCTGGTGGGAGTGGGGTGTCACTTTTTAATTCCTAGGGTAGGAAAGAGGAAAGGCCTTTTTCCTTTTCCTTGGGCTCCAGAAATAGTGCATTTCTGAGCAAAAGATCTATTTCAGTTTCCCTGGAAGTTGCCACAGGGCTTCAGACTCCTTGAATTTTAAAAAAAAAAAAGGTTGTAGATGCAGAGAGCTTCTGGTATCCCAGTTACTCAGCTCTGCAGCAGTAGGACAGAGCCAGACACCCATGGATCTTTGACAGAAAAGGAGCATATGTTTGATCTGGAAATGGTCAAAAATTTATTTCTTCAGAACACAAACCATTGTGGGTTGGGTACCTGTGAGACCTCTGCAGTGAGATTTTTTTTGGGGGGGGTGGTGTTGGGAAAGGTGGTGGTGGAGCAAAGCAGAACTCTCCTCTGCAGAGCCAGAGCACGTGGAGGATACACATGAATGAAGCCCTGTCAGCTTCTTCATGTCTCAGTCTGAGTCAGACAGAAACATGTTTCCCTGAAAAGGCAGAAGCAGATCAGTGATGTGGAAATCAAGCTGATTAACCCTTGGCATTCCTGCTGTGAACCAGTTCCCTTGCCAGCAAGAAGGTTCATTCATTTCCTTTGGCTCAGCAAGGATGAAGACATACCCAGGCTCATGATGACAAGTTTATTTATAGAAATGTTTCACATAATATACCTATACAATATATATCAAATTACTTACTGTCTTAGGAAGAGGGGAGGGAAGGAGAAAATTTGGAGCTTAAAATTTTATTTAAATTTGATGTTAACAATTTTTATTATGTGTAATTGAAAAAGGTAAAATACTATTTTAAAGATGATAGGTTTATTGAATAATCATCAATGAGGTTCATTCCTTGGGTTTACACTAAGAACTAGTTCAATATTGGAAATAAATTCCATGCAGTTGGTGAAGGTATACATTGCACTCTGCAATTAAAAGTGAACTCAGGGTCCAGTCTAGTGGGACTTTTCCAAAAGATATTTGAGTGCTGATGATATGTGCAGGTAATGACTTCAAGCTTGTCATAAGTTTTTTAAAACAATTTCAAGCTTTTTGTGTCTATTATTCATGGGCATCACTAGTACCCAAAAGGGAAAACAAGAAGTTAAACTCTGGTTGAACTCATGTTGGGAAGCTAATAGGATTAAAGATTTAGAGCTGGAACTGCCTGCAGAGGTCACCTAGTCAGTCCAATCCCCTCATTTTATTGAAGATGAAACCAAACCATGAAAGGCTATGGATATTAAATGACAATTGAATTTTGACCCCAAATCTCCTGCCCTCAAATCCAGCTTACTTTTCATAGTTACTGCCTTTATTCACAAAGCTTGGAACTTAGATTTATTTTTTCCTGGAGATAGAAGGGATAACACCATGAATAAAAATCTTAGAGGGTGCCATTGCCAAATTATCAATGTTTTGTAGTGAAGTTCTATTATTTTTAGTTTGGTTAGAGATTTACCTATCTCCGCCTCCTCAAAATGGGGAAACATTTCCCTGCTCCTCTGGGAATGCCAACACAATTAGCTAAGACTTTAAATTTTAGAATTATTTGTGATGAATTCAAGGTTTATACCTAAGCAAAGGATTTATTTTGTAATTTCCAATTTGCATCTGATAACTCTCTACTTTTCTGACTTCTATCTGCAATGTCACAGTTAGGGGAGTGGCTTCTTTAGCTTAGTGCAACTTCTGATGTTTGACCTATGGCCATTATGGGGATGTATTTAGACAGCAATGTCTCTGCCACCCTTGTTTGACCTCAGTCCTTTTGCCAAATAACTTTTTATTTGTATTGGTGATTAAATTGACATTAGGGGAATGATGTTGATTGGGTCCACTACAAATTTGTGTTACATAGTTTTAACTGGGTCTTTACTATGGCAAGACAATTCTTTTAGACATCTCTAATTGGTTCACTATCCCATTAACACCACAGCAGTTTTCCCAAACCTTTTCAGCCCTTTTCAAGTCTCCCATTGTCCTCCCTCTCCACCACCCCCCCCCATATGCCCTCTTTGTTTCATATTTCCCTGAAATAATTGAGGCCATTTGCAGAGATCTCCTTTGTCTTCCCTATTTGTCTCATATCATTCAGATGACTTCTGCCACTATCTCTTTTACTCATTTCACACACAAAGGTGATTCTTCTCCAAGGAAAACTTTTCAGTATGTACAAGTGAGATCCCATCTCTTCAGGAGATTACCCTGTCTTTGGTTTTACTCTTTCTAATTTCCATTCTCTCTGTACTTTTCCTTTTTTTTGCCTACAAACATACTATGCCTCCAACATTGAAAAAAAAACTCATTTGAAACATCCACTCCCCAGTAACTTCCATTGCATGTTTCTCCACCCTTTCATGGTTAAGCTCCTTGAGGCCATCTACAATAGATGCTTCCATTTTCTTTCTCCTCTCTCTCCTTTCCCTCTTTATAGTCTTGTTTCTGGTCTTATCATTGAACAAAAACTGCTCTCACCACAATCACTAATATCTTAATTGTCAAATCTAAGAACTTAAGAACTTTTTCTTAATCCTCATACTTATGCAGTCATTGACCTTTTCAATCACTTTTTTTGTCCTTTTCTATAGGTTTTCATGGCAACATTCTCTCTTTATTCTCCTACTTCTTTGACTTCTTCTTTCCTCTCTCCTTTGCTGGATCTTTGTATAAGTCACTTCCACTAACTCTGCTGGACCCATTTCTCTTATTCATACAATTTTAGTTTGTGATCTCCTCAGCTACCATGGCTTCAATTGTAATCTTTATGCAGATAAGTCTAAGATCTACTTGTTCTTCTCAACCTCTCTCCCAAGAAACCCTCTACTCTCATATTTCCAACTGCCTAACAATTTCTCAAGCTGGATGCTAAATAGACTTCTTAATGAGTTCAGTTTGGGATATGTTGAAGTTAAGAAGTTATCTTCCAGGGTGGCTAGGTGGCGTAGTGGATAAAGCACTGGCCCTGGAGTCAGGAGTACCTGGGTTCAAGTCCTGTCTCAGACACTTAATAATTACCTAGCCGTGTGGCCTTGGGCAAGCCACTTAACCCTGTTTGCCTTGCAAAAAAAAATAATAAATCAAGAGAAGTTATCTTCCCACCCCACTCCCAAATTGCTTTCCTCTCCTTAATCTCCCTATTACTATTGAAAGGGCCACCATTTTCTTAGACATTGAGCTTACAACCTAGATGTCATTCTCAATTCCTCACTCTAACCCCACCATATACAACCAGAGATAAATACCTCTTTTTTTACCTTGTAATATCTTTTTTTAAATTGATTTTTATTAAAGATATTATTTGAGTTTTACAATTTTCCCCCAATCTTGCTTCCCTCCCCCCACCCCCACCCCACAGATAGCACTCTGTCAGTCTTTATTTTGTTTCCATGTTGTACCTTGATCCAAATTGGGTGTGATAAGAGAGAAATCATATCCTTAAGGAAGAGACAAAAAGTCTAAGAGATAACAAGATCAGACAATATATCTGTTTTTTTTTTTCTAAATTAAAGGGAATAGTCCTTGCACTTTGTTCTCCACAGCTCCTTATCTGGATACAGATGGTACTCTCCTTTGCAGACAGCCCAAAATTGTTCCCGATTGTTGCACTGATGGAATGAGCGAGTCCTTCAAGGTTGAACATCACTCCCACGTTGCTGTTAGGGTGTACAGTGTTTTTCTGGTTCTGCTCATCTCACTCAGCATCAGTTTACCTTGTAATATCTTTTATGTGATCCCTGCTCTCTTAATGTCACCATGCTGGTACAGGTCCTCACACTTCACAATTGCCCACTGATTTTAAGGTCTCCCTTCCTCAATATAGTCTCCACTGAGCTTCCAAAGTGATTTTTCTTAAATACAGGTCTGATCATCTCACCCCCATTCAACAAACTCAAATGCTTCCCTATTATCTCCAGGAGAAAAAAAAAAGTCCTCTGTTGGCTTTTAAAGCTCTTCATAATCTGACCCTTTCTACTTTTTCAGTCTCCTTACACTTTACTTCTGACTATGTATTCTGACTATGCAATCCAATGGTACTGACCTTCTAGCTTCTTAAGCACAGACTCTTTCCTACTCTAACCATTTCTACTAACGGTTCCCCATACCTGGACTCTCTCCTTACCTCCTGGCTTCCCTGTCTTTCTTCAGATCTCAGCTAAAGTCCCACCTGCTGCTTTTTTTTTTAGTCCTCAATTTTAGTGTCTTCTGTCATGATTGCCTCCGATTTATACTGCACATATCTTCTTTATACAGTTATTTGCATATCATATCTTCCATTAGACTGTGAACCCCATGAGAATAGGAATTGTTTTTGCCTTTCTTTGTATTCCCAGTACCTAAAATAGTGCCTGTACATAGTAGGTACTTAGTTAATATTAGTTGATTGATTAATTGATTGAAAACTTAAGGTCCATTATATATAATTTGAAAACAAAATTTTTATATAATTTTTAAAAATCTCTTTAAAAAAAGAAAAGAAAATTAAAGTCCAACACACAGCTTGTTTCAAGACAGTATTTCCTAAAGAGAGTGTTGGAATACTTCAGCACTTCAGAAAATTTGTTTTCTCTGTGAACCAACCCATCCTTGGTGTTTCTTGACATTCTAGGTGATGCCCAATGGAAATTTGGCTATGTGTTGTATGCAAAAAGTATGATTACTTAAGAAATACATCATACCTCTTCCTTCTATTGATTATCTTTTTTTTTAGGTTTTTGCAAGGCAATGGGGTTAAGTGGCTTGTCCAAGACCACACAGCTAGGTAATATTAAGTGTCTGAGGCTGCATTTGAACTCAGGTCCTCCTGACTCCAGGGCCGGTGCTCTATCCACTTTGCCACCTAGCCGCCTGATTCTTTTCCTTATTAAGTCTCTCTCTCTGGACTCAAAAGCAATCTGAAATAATCTCATAGTATCTCAGAGGTTACTAAAATTACAAATTACAGATATTCTCCCTCTGATTGACTGTATACCCACTTCAGCCTGAGCTGAGTGAAAACCTCCTTTTGGGTTAACTTGTTTTTCATTTCTAAATTATGTACTTGGACTAAAATCTTTATAAAGGCTATAAATATCAATATTATTTATTTTTTTTTTTAGGTTTTTGCAAGGCAAATGGGGTTAAGTGGCTTGCCCAAGGCCACACAGGTAATTATTAAGGGTCTGAGATCGGATTTGAACCCAGGTACTCCTGACTCCAGGGCCGGTGCTTTATCCACTGCACCACCTAGCCGCCCCTCAATATTATTTTTAAATAGAATAAGAACCAAAACAATTCTAAATGGCTATAAACATTAATAGCAATTTTAAATAACATAAGAATACAAATAATCATTTAAGAAAGAGGCTTTTGGGCACTAGGTGGCTCATAGAGCACCGGCCCTGGAGTCAGGAGTACCTGAGTTCAAATGTGACCTCAGACCCGTAATAATTACCTAACTGTGTGGCCTTGGACAAGCCACTTATTAACCCTTGCAAAAACTGAAACAAAAAAAGAGGCTTTCACTTACTGAGTACCATAGAGGAGGTGGGACATTAAATCTCACCCCTTCTCCCACTAGTTAAAGGGGAAATGGGAAGTGAAGGGCTTAGATTCAGGAAAAAGAAAAGTGAGATTTTTTTTCCCCCATACTCCAGGGGAATAGGAAGAAAACTAGTCTTGTTGACTGAATTCTAGGAGTTTCATCAACCCTGGTGTATTAGTCAATACAATTGTGTCTCTCCTCACCTTTCTGCATGATCTGTCACACACTGGTGTCTTAACGCCATTTACTTTCTCCTATTTCTGTTAAGAGGACTCATCTATCTGTTCCCTGAAAACTTGTAAGGAGAAGTGTGGGGGACCATCACAACTCTTGGTCCTCTCCATCTTTTCATCTCTCAATATTGCTCCTCTCTAGGAAGGAAGTTCTTTCAGAGTTCAAAGTCCTCTGGAAATTTGGGGAATTATGAACAAAGTACTTGCATGCATATGTGCACATACTTCTTTCAACCTGCCACATCTTTGTGGAAACATCCTGGGAAGAAGTTCCATAAGTTTTCTGACTTTCTCTACATACTGAATAAAAATGTTGCTGGCTACAAAGATTGTCTGATTAGAGTGGGGTGATAGACATGCAATCCTTTGTAAAATCTTTTTTTCTCAATATATATGTAATATTAATTTACATTTATCTAGTAAGAGATTGTTATCCCCATTTTATTGATAAGGATGCTGATACCAACAAAAGTTAAATTACCTATCCAGGATCAAATTTAGTGAGAATTAAATCCTGGAATTAAATCTAGGTCTTCAGACTCCATGACCACTTATATTACCACTATATTGCTCTGCCTTTCCCAAGATTTACAAAAGGATCTTTCCTGTAGCTATGGAAGCTTAGTCAGGGCTACCAAAAAACTTACTTGACTTTCTGATCTGGTCAAAGAACAGACCTTCCACCCCAACTCAGTTTTTCACCCATATATTGCTTGAGCAGAGTCCAATGAAATTATAGTCAAGATTCAGAAATCTAGAATGTTCCTTGCTGATTCTTCTGAAAACTTGCAGGTTTAAGAGCAACTCCTGGAATTTGTATTGAAATGTTTATATATGTTCAAGTGTCTTAACTCAGAAAGGCCCAGACATACAGAATGGAAAATCAGTCAGTGTCAGGAGCACAGTTGGAAAGGGAATGTGTATTTCTAGTTTCTTATGTTCTAATTACTGCTGTGAGCCACTATTCTAGACAAAGATATGCTTCATGAACAGTGGTGGGCAGTGCTTTCCTATCATAGCACTCCCATCTAGAGGTATGACATTATGGGCAAGGGAGCTGGCTTTTCATAACTGATACCTTTCCATTTGGATTTTTCAGAACCAGAGGCAGGAGAGGTGTCCCCCCCTGTAGGAGCTGGTGTCAACAGCAACAGCTGGACCTTTAAATACGGACCTGGCAATCCCAAGCAACCTGGCCCTGGTGAGTTGCCAGACAAATTCATTATCCCAGGATCTCCTGCAATCATCTCCATCCGGCAGGAGCCACCCAACAGCCAAATTGACAAAAGTGACTTCATAACCTTTGGGAAAAAGGAGGAGACCAAAAAGAAGAAGAAAAAGAAGAAGGGCAACAAGACCCAAGAGAAAAAAGAGAAAGGGAACAGCACCACTGACAACAGTGACCAGTGAGGGATCCAATGGAACAAAAGCCACTTAGCCAGTTTTGTAATAATGGCATATCTCTCTTATGTAGCAACTCCTGACTCTTTCCTCCTGTCCACACCAGTTCTATCTGTACAGCTCTCAGAAATCAGCAGAAAGTTCCCGGTGTCTTTCTAGATCACATATAACAGGTTTTGTCTTAAAAAGCTTTACTCAGTCTGATGTTAACTCTTTCTCTCCACTCTGGCTTGTTTTCAGAATCTAAAAAGCAGACCCAAGTTTCCTTTCTCCTCCGCCGCAAAGGAGAGGCCTCCCAGCCCCACCCGTGAGAGGTTGGACTCTTAGCCTTGTGCTCCTGGGATCCTGTCTTGATGGCACTTACAGGGCAGGCTGAAAGGTTTTCAGATTGGGCAGTCTGGGCCTTTTGATGTGTGCCTGTGCATGTGGGGGGTGGGGAGGGCATGGAAGTATGCGGGTGTGTACATATTCTTGTACAGAAGTCATCATGGAAGGCAAAATTAGGCTACTTAGTGCAAGAAAAGATAGAAATGTGAAGAAACAAAATGAATTAGTAGTTCTGAGATTTTCAGGCCAGGGAGGAAACCTGAAAAAAGAAGTGACTAGATTTTCCAAATTTAGTGTGTGTGGGGGGTAGGTGAGGAATCTTTTACAACAGGAGGTGGTACCATTCTCCAGGCAAAACTGTATTCTGCCCCATTGACCATTAACCATTCATTATTAGGGGTCCTGGAAAAAAAATTGGCTATGATGTCTTTCTAAAACCTTCATTATGCTGGCAAAACAGTTCCTTAGATTCTTAACAGGAGGTTTGTTAGGTGGACACATAGGGAAAGTGAGTGGCTTGGATGCTATTTCCTTTATGTCCTTGTCCTCACTCTGCTAAACATTCTTTTGCACACGATGGCTCTGAAAAGGCCAGATCCTTTTCCCATAATACATATGCAAAAGGGAAGGAAAAAACTCCAACACCTCACTTTATCTATGCTCTTTGTTATTTGATAGATTTATTTTAAAATGAAAGTATAGATGTAAACGTTGAAAAACAAATATGATAAATATGATTCCCCTTTATCCCCAAAAGAGAATTAAATCTACAGCCATTAGAAACAATCATTGCTGCTACTGAAGTGCTTTAGAGAAATTGCCTGAAACACCTGTATTATATCGGCCACCTGCCAATCACAGCTTTACTCTATCAGGTCACTCTGGGACTGCCTCTTGCATGTATTAGTTACTATCCTTTTAAAAAAGAACTTTTTTATGTGCACTTTGATTACGCAATCTTCTTCAATCAACTGTCCTAAGACTCGGAAATAAAAGATAGTTATTGTTTTCTCTGACATACAGAACATACTTACAGATCCTGTAATTCTGTGAATTGTCTTGGTGCGCTAGCTTACAACCTTTCCTTTGGTTTTGTTCCCCTTTTTTCTATGACACTCTGAATTGCTGCCCTTACTACTACTCATGATGTAAAATCCAACTACTGTATGTATGCTGTATGCTCTTATAAAAATTCTGAAATATACTTACTCTGTGCTTGTGTATGTGAATGTCAATGCAACTATTACCTAGAGTGGACTTTAAGCTTTATTGTTGAATGTAACCCCATTACATTTCTTTTTTGTACACCTGTGAAAAAAGTGGAATAGTGTTCATTTTTTTTTTGGAAAAAAAAACACCACTGTTAATACACTGTTTGTGTATGAAAGACGCAGTAAAATATCTTTCTTAAATCAAGATATTGGTGATTCAAAGAATTTTATTTATGATCAGCCAAAAGCCCTTCCCTGTCTTTTTCCAGGAGTCCAGCTGTTGAGGGATTGGATGAAGCTACTTTTTCAAAGTAACATTTCTGGAAGGAATTCAGAAGATAATTCCCTGTGGGTGTGTGAGCACACAACCAAACAGCCTGTGACCTCCATGAATACTGAAATTTTAGGACTCTATCATATCCTCTCATAAAGAAAAAGTTAGTGTCATTCCAGTTGCAACATTTTAAGTTTACTGAAATGTGCAAATTAGATGCTTGATCCATTATTTTTCCTTTAGAACTCATTGAACTGAACAAGAAAGATAGGAAATCTGTTACAAAGCTTGCCATCCCCCACAAAGAATTATTTTCTATTTTTGATTGAGCTTTGATTCTCCCGTATTTTGAAGGGTGTGTAAATTCAGCTCTGTAGGTTTGCATGGGGTAAAATAGGTTGCCAGCACATACAAGTCATGGCTGCATTCTAGGTTCCGACAACTTGCCCCACTCAACCCCATGTACTTGACCTTACGTGCCTTCTGAATAATAGGAGAATTGGGCTAATTGTTAATGATAAGAATGGTGATAAATCTGTGCAGCACTTTTTATATTGGAAAAGTGCTTTCCAATCTTTTGTTAGTTACCAGTTATTACAGCTGTAAAGACAAAACAGCATGTGGATTCATTTTTAATTGGTGCTATTGGTATTTCCTATGTTATTGCTAATAAACAGATAATGTGGTATGTATTCAAGGAATGGTGGTCTTTTCTAGGAGTAGAGGAAGAAATGAAATAAATGGAAAAAGTTTGCCAGAGCATACAGCTTAGGAATTTACACACTGCCTAAGTGCTATTTTAAGATCTTTACTCAGAGAATAAGTCCATTGGAATCAAATAAGTTTACTCCAGAGCCAGACTTAGTAGACACATTTTCTGGAGGAAGGTTCTAAGAGATTTTGAGGCTATGGGAAAAAAAATCAAAAATGACCAGAACTTCATTAAGTCAGCTTTTACCACCAGGGACTCTGTGTTTATCTTGACCTAGTTACTACCCTGGTACTCTGTCTGTCACTCCTATTAGAACAACTGGAAATCCAGATCATCCCCCATCCCATTTTCCAACAATATATGGTACTCTTTTAAGAACTCATTCCTCTGTTTCTTCTACCCTTCTCTTTCTCTTTCCTCATCTTTGTTCAAGAAACTCTTTGCCAGTTTTAAAAATCCTTGAGGATTAAAAGTGAATGAGTAAAGAAGGAATGAGTTTCTCTCATGCATGTAAAATAGCACACATTATTTTCTCTCTACCTCAACTTCTGAACAGAAAAAAAAAGTCAAATCAATGGAACCATAACTCCTCCCCCAGGTCTAATGTCTAATTGGCAAGAAGCTAACTAGACATGTGATAGTTGGCATATCTGACCTGATGACTTTCAAGAAGTTCTAAGAAGAGCAGACTGAAAGGTACAGCAAAAGATAACTCTAGAATGATTCATTAATTGGTGTCCTTCTAGCCATAATAAATTAGATCCCAAGTGAAGCTACAGCTCTCTTGATTTCCAATCCCTTTGCTTACCATATATATGATATGTAATCTGTATACCATAGAGAGATCATCCCTGTCACTGGGGAGAGGGAATAGGGTTCCTCACTGACTGTACTAGTTGCTGAACTCTGAGCTGCCTAGCTATCCAGGTGAGATCTTGGTTCTAGGGTAAATATTATTGTAATCCAGGTTTTCTCTATTTTTAACCCAAATAATAGTAAGACATGGAAAAAAATTAAAGCAAGTTTTCACTTGAAAATGTGTTTTTTCAGGTCAACTGAACACCAAAATGGGGAAATTACAGTTCTTCTCAAAGACATCATACCATAGCTTGAAGTCCCCCCAAGAGATGGTCAGAAATTGGAATTATGCTAGAGCATGTCATTTCTGCCTTAACATGGGCTGACTAATAGAACACATTGATCCTTTGACCCTTTGACCCTAGCACATCTGCAGACCTTGAACTCCTGGCTACCAAAAGGGTACATATCATTCAGCATAAAAAAATCCTCCTCCACCTTATCCACTATAATCCTATCCCTTTGTACTTAACACCCAGGGAATCACATAGATTTTGATACATGAGCCAGGCACCTATCCTGGGTTGAGACTAAGAAACTCAACATAATGCCCAAAATAAATAAATAAATAAATATATATATATATATATATATATATATATATATATATATATATATACACACACACACACACACACACATATATATACACACACACATATATACATATATAAATTGAGGGATCATGGGGGAAATGATCTTTTGAAACCCATTTATTAACTAATGCTGCTCCCTGGGAAACAACTGTTCAATATGTGGTTAGAATAAATCCTGGTGTCCTGTAGGCATTTTCTTATTTACATCATAAAATAAAATTCACTGCATGGAGTTGCTTGAGGGAAGAAATTCACAAAATCAACTGAAAGGCAAATGGATGATTATTCAGTGAATTGGGAATCATCAAGTTATGCAGGTGAACTATACATTTCAGGAAATATAAACCACACCCTGTCATTTTTCCATTCAACAACTTGTGTTGGAGCTGAGCAAAGTGCTGAACAATTGAGAGACAGTAGACAGTTGATTGTGGCACTATTGAGTGGCACCAGGAAGAAGTAAAGGCAGAGTGAAGAAGCGCTATGCTTTCTGCAAATATTATCTTGTCTGATCCTCCCTCACAACATCCCTGGGAGGTAGGTACTATTATTATTCCAATTTCATTGTTAGGGAAATTGAGCCTATTAGTTTAAAGTGACTTAGCCTAAGAGACACACCTAGGAAGTATATGAGAATGGATTTGAAGTTAAGTCTTCTTGGCTTCAGGTCTAGCATCCACTAACCATTTAGCTGCCTCTATTCCATGAGGGGTGTATCTGAAATATCAAAATCAAGTTTAAAAAAAAATTTAGTCCCTGACTAAAATTGAACTTCTCAAAGTCAACTTAGATGAAACTCAGAAACATT
This sequence comes from Macrotis lagotis, assembly GCF_037893015.1. Taxonomy (NCBI): domain Eukaryota; kingdom Metazoa; phylum Chordata; class Mammalia; order Peramelemorphia; family Peramelidae; genus Macrotis; species Macrotis lagotis. Next base: position 411,129,261 of record NC_133658.1, on the reverse strand, counting down.
TTGTTTCTTAAAGGGGAAACCCTTTAAACTTCTCTTATTTAGTTAATAAGATACTAGATTTAGAACTGGAAAAAATGTTTAGAAGGCTGTCTAATTCCAGTCTTTCATTTTGAGGACACCGATGGCCCAAGACATTGTGACTGTCCAAAGACACTGTATAAAAGGTAGAATCTCTGACTCCAAATTCTGTTCCCTTTACACATATTAATAGTTCTAATTTTTACACTTTGTGGGCAATACAAGAGAAATGGGAGATGGAAATTTTTAGTTTTCCTAGCCAAAATCAATTTCTAGATTCTCTATTCACCCTGATAAAGGCTCCTCTTCCTGAAAAGATAGGTAAGTGTATGGGAAATTAGGCAGTCAGTTTTCAAGCTTTTGTTAGTGCTTTTTGCAGCCTGTCTCATTTGAATGTAATCTAGAACTTTGATACAAATTAGTTCATTTTTTCCAAGGTTTTTCTCTGTGTGGTGCTCAGGTGATACACTACAAGAGTATTTATCAACTTTCCAGGTACAATGGGAGCAGTTTTTACTGTGTATAAAATACTGAGACTGAGACATATGGGAAGCCCTTCAAGCATAAGGCCATCTGGTCATGGGCTTCAGCAAACTTAATTTCATCATTTATCCATTTTGGCTGAAGAAACTAAAAACTGAATCTCACCAAATAAAGACACAATTTTGCATGTAGTGAGGGGAAGAAGGAAGAATGAAGAGAAAGAAATTTATATTGTCAGGTATATGTACTGTAAATTTTTAGTTCAATGACAACCATACAAACCCAATATAGTTTGAGATCAGTTACTAGGGGAAATTCTTGGCTCAATAAAAGTAAGAAAAGATATCCCCCAAAACTCTAATCTCATAATTATGATTAACACAGTGACCAACCAAAATTCCAGAGTACTCATAATGAATCATATTATTCAACTTCAGATAGATATGCTAGACTCAGAGTACAGATTTAGACATATTTTGGGGCCTTGAATAATATGAGAATATGTTTTGTTTGACTATATATGTTTGTTATGCACTTTGTTTTTTTTACCTTTTCAGTTGGGAAAGAGGTGGGTGCAAGGAAGAGAAGCTGAAGTGAATATAAAATAAAATTGAATTAAAAATATGAATCCTGTAAAATGATAATCAAATCCTTTAAAATTATCCTAAAAAATAAGGCACACAAGTTTTTTGTTTTTTGTTTTTTCTGAAAGAAGGGGAAAATGGTTTATATTTCTTGGACCTGTTAAGCTTAACCTGAGATACTTTTGGACCTCCTAATTTCTGGGAAATAGAGGAAAGGAGAGAAATGGGGCATAGAGAATGGCTATTTCCTCATCAGCACCCTAGAAGAGTACTCTTTTATTTCCCTCTTCCCACAAAGAAGTTGAGGAGCCTTTAACTCATTTACAATCATCCAGCAGAACAGAGAGGAAGGACAAAAAAAAAAAGAGTTAAAAAGCTTCTTTACCTCTGCTCTGAGATATATACCTGAGAGGAATCAGAGGAAAAAGAATAAGGTCAAAGTCAATGGTTCCAGAAGGTTTGTGACTTGAAACCCCACCTATCACTCCTGGTCAAATGATGTCACAAGCTTCTAGTCATGTTTTTCTTTTTTTAAATGACCCATGCCTGCCCCATTTACTCAAGATGTCTCATCTTTTCCATTCCAGGTTTTGCCAATTCTGAAGGTCAATGGAAATCATGTTCCTTTTTTCAATGATATGTCAACTTTTAATCAAGAGTTCAATAAATATAAAATCATACCCTTCATCTATGATAAATTGGGGATCACTCTTTTCTACTGTTCTCACTGAAGTGAAGGTTTTTTTTAATAACCAAGTCACATAACAAAAATAACAAGTTCATTTACAGTTTTCTATTTTATTCTTAATCCTATATTGAAATGTTTGTAAGGCCATGATTTTTTAAAAATCCTTAAAATGTGGTTTTAAAAAAAAGAAGCCCTCAAATAATTGCTGCCTATAATATAATAGTCATTGTTTAATTCACATTTGTTTGGCCCCACCAAAATGTTCTTCTAATAAGAAAGTTGATAAGTCACTAGTCTAATAAAAATTGACCTCAGGTACTCTTCTGATTCTAAAACACTGTTTATGGTGAGAGTAGCTGGAATTGGAGGTACTCCTCCATTAATCTTCACCAATTCCTAGTGCAATTTATTCCTGTGTTCATCAGTCCTCTGTGTTCATGGGTCAATTATTTTTATCTTTATTACAGAAAAAAATGGGCATCAGATCATAGTAAAACATAGTCACAGTGGGGATAGTTCGTATTCCATGTGGACACTGGTTGGACCCAGGGACAATGATACTTGAACTTGTGACTTGGTGTTGCTGTTATAGGGCTACCATGCTGTCATTTCAAGTCTAAGTTACACTAACATCGGCATATTTCCAACTACACTTGTGTGAAAAGCATTGAGCCATCAAAACATCATTAGTTTATCCCTATGTTCTTTAATTAATTGATTTTCTAAAATCCCTTGTGAGATAGCTAGGTAGCACAGTGGATGGAATGCTGTGCCTGGAATCAGGAGGATTCAACTTGCTGAATTCAAATCTGGCCTGAGAAACATACCAGCTGTTTGACCTTGGGCAAGTCATTTAACTTCATGTATAAAATGAACAGGAGAAGGAAATGGTAACCACTCTAGTATCTTTGCCAAGAAAATCTCAAATGAGGTCATGAAAAGAGTCATAAACAATGGAAGTAGTTGAATAATAATAATAAAAAAAACTTTTCTCAGAATTTTCTTGGTTTATAGTTTGGATCTCTGATTTTGTCCCTCTTCAATATAGCCCTAAAGAAAATGACCCACTCTATATGAAAAGTAAATTGAATTTCACTACAATAAAATCAAAAGTTAAAATGAAAATAGTATAAATAGTCAAGTGGTGGGACCAGTTTAACTGCTTCTGGTAAACTGGATTTTCAATGAACTTCTCTGCCATCTTATAGTTCTGTTCCTCACTTTAAGAATTGCACCCCAAATTATTTTATAGAGGGGAATGTGTGATAAGTTGATCATGAGTTATATTCTCTAAGGAGTCAGTGAGTTGATATAGGAGACAGGTGAGGAATAGTTCTGGCTTTTTAAAGGGCAATGAGGAGTGTGGCCAATCCTTTTTCTAGTCATGGCTCACTGCTTCACAAAGGAGTAAGAAAGTATAATGACTTCCCTTTGTTGTTCAGTACAGTTTGGCTCTTCAAGACACCATTGAGGTTTTAAATTCAGATCTTCCTGACTCCAGGTCCAGCATTCTATAATAACTGCACCACCAAACTTCCATACACACTTCCCTACATTTCCTTTAAGACTCTGATAATAGATCCTACAATAGACTTTGTATTTTTGTGGGCTGGGGAAATCAATTGATTTTTGAGGATCTTGGTCAAAACCCCCTACAGATCCTATTAGGAATTCTTGATCCAAGGTCACAAGGGAAAGGGAATCTGCCTCATCACAAATCAACTCACCTAGCCTTCTTAAATGGCAGAATATAAGCTTACTGAGGGCATCTTTGTATCCTGAGTTTCTGATACATTATAGGCCCCCCAATAAGCATACCAAAATATATCAACAAATATATAAATATAAGACCCTGGTAGTGGTAGGAAAAACATCAGCAAGTTGGGTAAGAACCAGAAAAGACAATGTAAAAAGGTGATACAATTTGAATTTAGAAGGAAACTATAAATTCTAAAATGTGACAATAAGAAAGGAGTGCTTGAACAAGGGCATAGAGGTGGAAGATTGAATGACTTTAAGGTCTGGCTAGACCAGAGAGTGTGTATAAAGGGAAGTCACATATAAGAAGTCAGGAAAGGTAGGTTGTCAGGATCTTAAATGTTATCCACAGGAATGTGGTTTTAACCCTAGGGATAGAGAGGAACCACTAGAGTTTCCTGAGCAGTGGAGTGATATAATCAGTCACCTTCTTAGTACAAATTTATTCCTGTTGTCAGTCAGGTTGTCAGTCAGGCTTCTGTTAGGGATCCTTGAGGACCACAGTTGTGAACTGACAAAGATAATGGATTTTTTGTTTTTAGGTTTTTGCAAGGCAATGGGGTTAAGTAGCTTGCCCAAGGCCACACAGCTAGGTAATTATTAAGTGTCTGAGGCTGGATTTGAACTCAGGTACTCCTGACTCCAGGGCTGGTGCTCTATCCACTGTGCCACCTAGTCACCCCAACAAAGGTAATGGTTTAAAGACCCTCTTGGCCTCTTGTTTTGAAGACATGCTGGTTTGGTTTCTCAGGAGACCAGCATGACCCAACTTCTTTGTATCTCCTGACATTGATCAAGAATCTTATTATAGCAAGAGCAAAGAAGTATGCATAAGAATGTGTAACTGTTTAACCAATGTGCAATGATCTAACCAATGTGTAATCCTTAATATGATTGGTGCTTAAGCTGGTAGCATGAGTTGTCCACAAGTATGGAAGCAGACTAGGATATAAGCTGCTGTGTGACCCTAACAGGACTTCAAGTCTGTGTCCATAACTTTTATCCTTTCTATCTTCTTCCTATCTATCCTTAGGAAAATCACTTTGGCAGTTTGTGTATGGGATGATTTAAAGAGGGCAGAGACTTGAGACAGAAAGACAATTAACATGCTATTGTGATAATACAGGCAATCACAACTCCAGATATTGACCAGAAATCAGTTGAAACCTGCTATGATATAACTCACATGGGGGCAGCTAGGTGGCGCAGTGGATAGAGCACCAGCCCTGGAGTCAGGAGTACCTGGGTTCAAATCCAGCCTCAGACACTTAATAATTACCTAGGTGTGTGACCTTGGGCAAGCCACTTAACCCCATTTGCCTCGCAAAAAAACCTAAAAAAAGAAAAAAATATAACTCACATGGCTGGCTCTAGGACATACCTGTGATCTGCCCAGGAGGATTTCCTCCTTCATATCTATCCCCATTATATCTCCATCCTGATGTAGGCGCTTGAGAGAAAGAAAACCATCAAGCACTGTAGCTATATCTTTTTCAAAGTCCAGCCAGAGAATGACTAAGGCAAGTCTGACACTTGACCCTTGTATTAATCTTTTGAAGGGCATTCAGACTCTGACTTTAATCTCTCTTCTTCACATGCAGGACTAGAAAGTAAAAGGGAAAAAGCACAAACCTAGAGCATCTGAAGGCTATTTCTCAGGGGTTATAATGTTAAAATTGATTATCTGGAATAAAAGTTACTGAAAACAAATAAAAGTTATCTGAGAACAAAGTTACTGAGTCATCCATGATTTAATATGCAAAGTAGGATTTGCATGGTAAACCAGATCATTCAACTCCTCAGAGGTCAGAGACAAGGAGTGATTTACAGAGATGATTTTTATACCAAAAAAGAGAAAAATTATAGCAATTTGTTTTGAACATGGCAGGTCACCTGACTACTTAGCTTCTCCCAGATTTTCTTAATCCTATGCCAGATGTCCTATCCTCCAGATGGTTCCTCTTGTGGTCATTGGTTATCAGTCACCTAACCCCCATCTTCCTTAACAGAGTCTGTGATTCAACTTAGACTCTAGCTCAAAAAGAAAAAAAGAAAAAAGAAAAGGGGGCTTAACTTGACTCCTAGTTAACCTTTCTTTAACTGCCGACAGAGAGAATTTGATCTCTGATCAAACCTGCTTTCTGTTTAACCTTTGGTCAATTCCCCTTTTTGCTAGAAGGGGAGACTTAGCCTTTTGAAAACCTTTTAACCTCATGATTATTTTATACTACTAAATGATAAAGTCCTCTCAATTAATTCACTATATCTATAGAGACTATCAATTTTAGTCCGGCTTTGTTTAGGGTTAGCTCTTGCTAAAGAAGGGAGCCTAACCCTAAAAGCAAACTAGAAATGAATCAGAGTAAACAAAAAGTACTGATTTCTTTTTCAAATAGGATCACCTATTTAAGTCTGGAAAGGATCCTTTAGTCCAAACTATTGCATTTTATAAATGAGGAATCTTGGAGCTGACATAAACCAAGGCATTTTCCCAATACCATTCAAATAGTAAAAACAAAGACTTGGATTTCATTCAATAACTAGTACCCTCTCTAATGCAGGAGGGCTATAGATGAAATGCTGATCCTTCCCCAGTGACTATACAGCCATCTCCTTGTGTACTGGGAGGCCCCTTGGGTGACAATGGTTTCCAGGAATTGGCAGCTTTGAGTCTCAAATTATTAATGTTCTTGCTGTAGCTAGGGAAAGCTAGCTCTGATATATGGAAAGTATAGTTTATGGACCAGAGACAACAGCAAAATTGAAAAGTTGACTACATTCTATCACTAAGATCAAATACACAATGGCCTAATCAGTTAATGTGGATATTCTGAAACATCCTAATATTTTAGAGGAAATTAATGTGGATATTTTAAAACATCCTAATATTTTAGAGGAAATTAAAAGTAAGTCTCGCTTACTATCAGTCTTGAAGATCACAAATAGACACTCACATATTGACTTACTGTAATAAGACTCTAGTTTTTGTTCACTGAATCTCTGCAGTTTCAATTTGGTAGCAAATAACAGAATATTCTTCTCTGTCATAATGGTCATTTCTAAGTGATCAGAAGACAGATAGACTAGAGGAAAAAATCATACTCTCAGCTCACATTTTGTTTTGGAAAATCACTAAAATTGTAACTTTCTCCATCTTCTGTAAAGTAAATTAAGTCAGGGATCTCACATATCAAATTTTCAGGAACATCATCTAGACTACAAAATTTGATGTCTGGATTTTTCTTGGGGAATGATGTGTCTTTGTGGGTAAAAAAGTTGCTTAGTTAGGTATAGATGGACAAAGAATAGAGCTATTTTTCCACATGAGAACTTAGAGAAAAAAAATGCACTCCTTTTCTAGGCCTTAGGCAAGGGTTAAGAAATATAAACTACTTCTTGTCTCTACTTGGGAATAGGAAAGTAAGTACAATTTTCTAAGTGAGAATAGATTAATATCTTTTTTTTTTTCCAGATCAACAAAGCTTTTATTTTTTCCAATTACATGCAAAGATAGTTTTCAGCATCCATCCTTTGCAAGCTTTTGAGTTTCACTTTTTTTTTAAGTTTTTACAAGGCAAATTGGGTTAAGTGTCTTGCCCAAGGTCACACAGTTAGGTAATTATTAAGTGTTTGAGACCAGATTTGAACCCAGGTACTCCTGACTCCAGGGCTGGTGTTTTTTCCACCGCCACCTAGCAGTCCGAGTTTCACATTTTTATATCACCCTCTTTCCCCTCCCTCCTCCCCATCACAGCAATATGATATAGGTTGTAAATGTACAATCATGTTTAATATATTTACATATTAGTCATGTTGTGAAGAAGAATTAGAACTAAGGGGAAAAAATCATGAGAGAGAAAGGAACAATGTAAGAGAAGTTTTAAAAAGTGAACATAGTATGTTTTAGTCTGCATTTGGATTGCATTGTTTTTATTCTGATGTGGATGTCATTTTCCTTAACAGATCTCTCAAGTTTGTCCTTGATTACTGAACTGCTGAGAGGAGTTGCATTCATCATAGTTGATCATTTCACATTGTTGCTATTAATGTGTACAATGTTTTCTTGGTTCTACTCATTTCACTCAGCTTCAGTTCATGCAAGTCTTCCCAGGCTTTTCTAAAGTCCAGCTGCTCATGATTTCTTACAGAGCAATAGTACTCCATCACATTCATATACCATAACTCATTCAGCTATTCCCCAATTGGTGACCATTCCCTTACCTTCTAATTCTTTGCCTCTATAAAAAGAGTTGCTATAAATATTTTTGTACATGTGAGTCTTTTATCCTTTTTTATGATTTCTTTGGGATATAGATCTAGTAGTATATATCAATCAAAGGGTATGCACAATTTTATTGCCCTTTGGGCATAGTTCATGGATTAATATCTTAAAACTTTACCACTTCCATCAGTGGTACCATTTCCAATATTCTTATGCTTAAAACTCTGGGATTATCTTTGATTCTTTCTGATCTATCTCTCATCTTTCAGGACCAATCTATTATTAGGCCTCTTTGGTCATATATTCCAATGGATCCACAATCTGTATTTTCCTTCCTCTCAATTTTTATTTGGCAATATCTTTCTCATTCATCTCCTCCTTTTTGTTCTTAATGCTACCACCTTAGTTCTCTGGAACTATTTCGATGTCTGCATTATGGAATACCTGCTCACAATCACAAAATAAGATCTCTGTTTTAGAAACATCACTTTTGCAGCTTTGTGGAAGATGCACTGAAAAGACATTAATTATACATCTTTGCCCTTCAGATATCACTTATGACTTTGTTTTGCTCAGTGTACTTATCACAGTTTTTGAATTTTAGTTATCTTTGTTTATGTCATATTACCTTATAATAAAGGTATAAACTTTAAGAGGACAGGAACTATATCTTATCTATACTTGCAGCTCTCTCAAGATCTAGCTTAGCTCAGCATATAATAAGAAATGTTTGTAGAATTATTGTGGTAGTATTACTGCATTCTGAAGAACATAGTGTATTGATACTGCCATGGAATCATGATTTAGAGGCAGAAGGAATCTCAGAGACCATATAGTCTAACTCCTTCAGATAATCAATATTTATTAAGTACCCTATCATGTGGCAGACACTGTGCTAAGTGTTGAAGTTACAAAAAGAGGCAAATTACAGTCTCCACCCTTAAGGAACTTACAATTTAATGGGAGAGACAGAGACAACATGCAGACAAATATAAACAAAGCAATCTATATATAGGATAAATAGGGTATAATTAAAAGAGAGAAGGCTTCTTGTAGAAGATGGGATTTTAGATGGGCTTTAAAGGAATGCAGGGAGGTCAGTCATCAGAGCAGAGGAAAGAGCACATTCCAGGTATGGGGGACACCAGAGAAAATTCTGAGTTGAAATGGAGTGTCTTGTACATGGAACAAACAGGAGGCCAATGTCCCTGGATCAAGTAATACATTTGTTGGGTAGTAAGGTGCAAGCAAACTGGAAAGGTAGAAGGGGGTTAGATTATTAAAGGCTATGAATATCAAATAAAGCATTTTGTATTTCACCCTAGAAACCATAGGAATTCTGTGTGTTTGTGTGTGTGTGTGTGTGTGTGTGTATGTGCATGCACATGTGCATGTAACATTATTGGACCTACACTTTAGGAAAATCACTAGTGACTGAATGGAGGAATGAGGAATGGATTGCAGTGAGGAGATAATTGAGGCAGGCAGTTTTGTAAACAGGTTATTTTAATAATACAGGTGTGAGTTGATGAGGTTCTGCACTAGAGTTATAGCAGCATCAGAGGAGAGAAGGGGATATGTTCAAAAGACATTGCAAAAGTGAAATCAATAGGTCTTGGCAAGATATTGAATATGGAGTGATGTCTCCTGGACCTTCAGTTTGAGTTGTCTGAAAGATATTTGGAGATTGGATGTCAGCCATGAGTTTGGGACTGAGACCCATGAAGACCAATGATTACAGAAGTAATTAAAACCAGAGGTGGGATTTAAATCTAAGCCCTTCTTAAGAGACATGGAGAGTGACCCCCTTCTGGGGAGTGACCACACAATGATTCTCATGTGATGTCTTCTAAAAACCTTGAAGAAAAGAAATCATAGAAGAAAACAATTTACATCTCTTATAAAACAGATCTATTGACATGTTTCACACAATATGCTGGATCATTCATAACTGGGACTATGAATGGCTACTATAGTTTTACTGGCTAAAGCACCAATTATATTGACAAATATGTACATTACTTCATGTAATACTTGCATTACCTACCTCCTAGGGTTATAGTGAGGAAAGTTCCTTGTAAATATATAGTGTTAATTATTGTTAACATCAAAATAATAATTCTTGTACTTTCTATTGCATAGGCTTATTGTGAAGATGCAATAATTAATAATGTAACAATAATGCAAGTAAAGAACATTATTTTGAGACATAGTGAGTGATACCAAACCCTCACCTCTCCTCTCCTATCCATTGCTTTCTGATACAAATTGAGGTTGTTATTCTGAGTGCAGTCAACCTAATCATTATGCTATTTGAATCTGAAATCAAGTTTTCAGCCTACTGGAGTATGACTCAGATCAGTATCAAGGTCAGAAAGGTACAGTGTCTGGGGTGGAGACATGTTGGACTTGATGGTTTCTGATGGGTTTTTCATTCCTTCCTATTGCTCCTTGGGGAATATACACTAAGTTCTTCCTATTGAAATCCAAAGGTCTACATTCATTACAATAATTACTCATTTAACCATGTAATGAAAATCTTTCCCACCTAAGTGGTGGCACTTAGAACATCTATAGACATTGTCTTTCACTTTCAGTAGACTTCAAAGAAACTTTTTTTTGGAGGCTGTGGGATCTTCTAGCTGTGAATAACTCTATCCATTTACTCTTCTAATTGGTTACTGAGGAAGAAGATCTGGAGATATGGGACACTACACCTAGAAGAAGATAGTTTTATATTGGGAACCCCTCTGAAATGTTTGCCTCCAAATAACAGGATATAATCTCAGTAAAGGGTGAGAAGGCCATCCTTCTCTATTGTAACATAATGGCATCTCTTCTGGAAAACAGCCCTTCAGGTGGTAAGATTTTTATTTCTGTGAGAGGGAGTTATTGACAACTCAATTCTATCTTCACATAATAGCATCAAGGGGTGCCATTCCCCATGAGGAGCTGGGACTCAAATAATCAGACTTTTATTCAGACTACTGCCAGCTTTTGACTCTCTTGTATGTTTCCTTTCTTTAGCTTAAACCCTGAGAACATCAAATGCCTGGAGAAATTGCAGTATCAGTATCTCTCACTAAGAAGGCGATGAGAGTGGTAACTCAGAGCATAAATAACTGACAGCAAGAGTAAACACTTCTATCAGACCCATGACCGAAGAAAGACGACCATCAGAAAGAAATCAAAGTTGAGTGTTTATTAAAAAATATTCAAAGCAAAGTTGAAATGTGAAATGGTTACTTAACAGAATGATCAAACTATCTTAATGAAGCTTCTCTAACAGTCTTCTGACTGGCTAAAAAATGGTTATAAGTAAGATACTATATTTTGTTCTAATCATTTTGTAACATAATACTATGATTCTCTAATGTTCAGCATCATCTTCTCTGTGTGACACTAAATGACCTATTCTATATCTGATACATTTTATATATTAATATATTTTATCATATTATATATTATACTATATATTACATATTATAGTAATATATTTTATATATTAATATTTATATATTAAATTAATTACTTTTATGTTTTCTTAGTGCTTTGGGTTTATAACTATTTCTATATTCTCTCAGGGATGATAAGAAGCTAGGTGGTGCAGTGGATAGTAGGGTGACCTGTTAATCAGAACTGAAATGACTGAACAACAAAACCCAATGAATATGAGAATGGAGCTTATTTCCCCTCCTGAGAAGTCAGATTTTTCCATCAATAAATCCTGAGGAAGCCACAATAGGTAGGTAAGGGGCAAAGACAGTTTCAGCTCACCAGCCCTGGGGCCTCAGTCAAGCAGTTTCCTCTAAGCACAATTCTAGAATTGAAATATGGAATATACATTGATTTGGAGCTCATACAATGTATAAATCCACAGGACCAAATTATAACATACATTTTTCTAATTATTTAAAAGTAAAATTCATTGCTCATATATTTAGAGTCAACATGATTGTGAATAGCTGGTCCCTAAAATTAGACCAGAGGAGCCATGATACTCTTATAGTTTTACCTTTGTAAGCAATGAATTGGAAAGTTAGGATTCTAGCCCTGTTCCAAGAGAGATCATTTTCTCCTTTGTGGATTATAGAGCTGTCCAGAACTCTCATACCAGGATAAGCAAAAGACAAGGCAAGCCTTAGGTGTACATATAATATGAGATTAAATTAGATTCTTTAGTATCTGGCTGTTTTTTTTTTTAGTTCTCCAGCCACCTGAATGAGTGCCTGTGATAAAACAAAGAAAAAATAACAAAGAAAGTCTTATTACTTGCCACTTACCCCCTTTAGTTTTTTCCCTCACTAGTTACCTTAGAAGGAAATTGTAGATATTATCAATATGGCTATTTCACGGGCATTGTGTGAGCTGTGAGCAGAATAGATGAGGAGGAGAATTAGAAGGAAGCCTCTCTGTGTGGTATTGTCTTTCTTTTTCAAAGACCTTCTTTTACATTTTTCCTCAATATCAAACCATGGAAAATTTCCTTATCTTAGCAAATAGGTAAAAATCTCTAAATTTCCTAAGTGTATGAAGGTATAAGCTACTTACTCCTTCTTAAGGAGGTTTTTTTACCAATAGAAGAAGAATATTGGTTATTTGAGCCATATATATTATATGGTCAATTATATAGTCAATACAGAAAATGAAAAGACTTTAAAAAAATAAAGAAATGTAGACTCACTGAGAATTTCAGAGTGAAATAAGACACAGAAAAATAGAAACTTCACCATTGTTCTTAGGAAACAAGGAGAAGCTACTATTTCTTCTGTTTTTGTGTTGACATTCATTCACCATCAAGTTGATGGTCACAAAGGCATTCACAGCAGCAGCAGTTGTGTGGGAATCAAGAGGTAACTGTTCTCCTATCCTTGCACACGTCACAGCATGTATAACCCAGGATCCCAGATAAAAAACAAGGTGCTAAAGTTTGGTTTTTGTCTCAACTTCTGAGTTAACTTTTTACTCTCCTGAACCAATATCCCAGTAAGACCTTTACATTCAGGCATTATTTTGCCTTGGATCATACTAGACCCCTTTAAAACATTAATTGATATAATTAAGCAATATTAAAGATAAAAATCACTTAAATAGTACATATCAGTTTGTTTTGGGTTTCCAATTCATGATTTAAATCTCTCCACAAAAAAAAAAGCTGTTTTGGATTTAAATTACTTCCAAATATACATAGTGCTTAAGAACTTTACTTTTTTCGGATTCTGTTCTCTAGACTTCGAAGTTCTCATATTAACTCTAGACATTCCAGATAGCATAAAGCATTCTTTGACTGGCTGCCTTAGTGATTATAGGACTAAGTTAAGTGCAGAGCAAGCATATTATATACTCAAGTCACAAAAGCCCATTATACACTAAGAACAAGCAAAATTAGACTGTATGAAAAATGGCAATGCATATATAAATAACTATGCATAGTTAACAAACTAATGCATCAACAACCTTGCATTATAAGCACAGGTAGAAAAAAGAAGAAGCATATTCAAAAGTGCAGTAATTATCTCATGCATCAATGAACATATGCAATTACATGAAAAGCACACATTACAAAAGCATTATTAGCATTGTCCTCTGAAAATGGGTAAATATTTCTCTGGGGCAACTAGATGGTGCAGTGGATAGAGCACCAGTCCTGGAGTCAGGAGGACCTTAGTTCAATTCTAGACACTTAATAATTACCCATGTGACCTTGGACAAGTCACTTAACCCCATTATCTTGAGAAAACCAAAAAAAAAGAAAATATAAACATCAGTTTGGCTAGAGACTGGTCAAATATGCCTATTTCCCCTATGACCTTCTGATCTATCTGCCCCTACATTTGAACTAGGTTTTGGAGTAGCCTGGTTATAGTCATCATCACTGTCTTCCTATGTTTTTAAATCTTAATTCCAAGGACTGAGCCTGGCTGAAGTTCTAAGAAGAAAAGATCTTATCTCTGGTTTCAATTTTCTCATCCTATGGTTGTGGGGTTAGATCTTTTCTTTTTTATCTGAATGCTAATGACTCTTCAAAATTAAATGTATCACTTCTTAGAGATATTTACCTGGGAGACAGCATTGTTTTTTTAGTTAAAAATTACCTTAAAGGGGAGGCTAGGTGGCACAGTGGATAGAGCATGGGCCCTGGAGTCAGGAGTACCTGAGTGCAAATCCTACCTCAGACACCTAATAATTACCTAGCTGTGTGGCCTTGGGCAAGCCACTTAACCCCATTGCCTTGCTAAAACTAAAACTAAAAAAAAAATTATTTTAAGTATTCATATGTACTTAGTCCCAAATGTCTAAAATTAATCTGGCAAATTGGAAGTCTAATTGGAGAATAAAATCTGAAAAAAATAAAGTTTTTAAACCCTGGGTAGATTTGGAAGTAATTTAAATCCAAAATAGGCTTTTTTTGAAGACATTTAAATCATGAATTGGAAATCTAAACCACACTAAAATAGATTTTTATCTTTAAAAGACTAAGGGGTCTAGTATAATCTAAAGCAAATTAATGTCTGAATGTAAAGCTCTTCTGGGAGACCTCTTTCTGGTTCATGACAGTAAAAAGGTAAATCAGAAATAAAAAAATAAACTTTAACATATTGCTTTTTAAGATTGCATGAAGTTTGTAGATGGAGTTTTCAGAAGAACGAAGTCCAAGACCATCATACTGGAAATAGGGAAATTAGAAAAAGAAATCCTAAACTAAATTCATAGCCATGACTTGAGGCTGGTAGAACAAGGGACTTGTAAGCAGAGTAACCTTTTTCTTTTTTACCCTCTCAAGTAGAATAATTATTACTTATATAACTTTTGTTCTAATTTCTATTAGCTAACCTGTAAAATAATTCTACTGTATGAGACTAGCCCATTTGTACCTAAGGTAATCCTTCTATACCTTGCTCCAGTGCTTGACATAATATATGTAAGGGAGGAAATTGATGTAGCCACTGTATATGTGGTTGTTCAATTTTTTTTTTCGAGTGCAATAATCTTGCTGTAATTGCCTCATTTGCCTGCTACATAATATTGAGAAACCAATCAAGACCCCCAAAAAGCAATATACATTGACTCCTTTTCTTTAATGTTCAAGGTGATTTTTATTCAAATGATTAAATGCTATAGTTGTAGACATAATTTATTTGTTTTTAGGATGAGTTGAGTACCATGCTATTTAGGTTAAGTACCATACTATTAAAGGAGACTGAAGAAAAATCCAAAGAAAAACTGTTGAAAGATTTTTGAAATCATTAATTTATATTCACCAAAACTGTTATTGAAAGTCCAGGACTTCTTGAATATTGAGTTCATGTATATCAGTGAAAAAGAACTTTTGCTCCTATGGCGGTTGAGGAAAAAGACCAGGATAACTATGTTAATAAAATCTTTCCTGTACAAGAGAAGAGAATTTACCTTTCCACATCCTGACAGTGACTATTGCCTCTGAAACTGTAAAATTAATTCATTTTTTTTTTGTGTGTGGGGCAATGGGGTTAAGTACTTGCCCAAGGTCACAGAACTAGTAAGTATTAAGAGTCTAGGGGTGGCTAGGTGGCCCAGTGGATAAAACACTGGCCCTGGAGTCAGGAGTAGGTGGGTTCAAATTCGGTCTCAGACACTTAATAATTACCTAGCTGTGTGGCCTTGGGCAAGCCACATAACCCCATTTGCCTTGCAAAAACCTAAAAAAAAAAAAGAGTCTGAGGTCAAATTTGAACACAGTTCTTCCTGACTCCAGGACTAGTGCTCTATCTTCTACACCATCTAGCTGCCCCACAAATTAATTTTTGTTGAGTATATTACTGGAAGTAAGTGGAAAAAATTTAGCTGGCTATGTAAGGTCTATTGTTACCTAAATTTTGCAGTAGCCCATTTGCTTGACTGTACCACAAATATGTAAAAGCATTTATGTAGAGTATACAGATGTTATAGTAGTTGCTCACAGAACCACTGCTGATTTACATAAAAACCTTCAACTGGCTGTTTCCTCCCTGGACCTGCTCATCCTTTATTAGTCAACTTGGTGACCCTGTGATCCCAGGGGTGGAGTGGGGAGCTCATCATAAAGTGCCAGACTTAGTAAGGACATTAGAATTAGCCCTACTGCTGCTTACAGGTGTCTTGCTCTACCAGTAACAAAGATGCCAAAGGTTTGTGCTTTGAATATATTCTTTAAGAAGGTCTGATAAGGCCTGAGCATTCTATGGTCCCAATCAGAAGTGAATTTGGGCCTACGAGTGGCTTCTAGAAAAGAAAAAAAGATAGATGGCTATAAATCCTATGCTGGTGATAATAAAAATGACCCTTTTTTTAAACATCTTGATTTTCTCATTTTTTTCTAAGCTGATGGCAATCTTATTAGTATAATTAGAGACCTGAATGTCTTTACTGCCTAAGAGGGGTAGAGATTTAATTGGTTACCTTTGGGATAAAACAACATTGCTATTTCAGTGTGGAGTGTACATAAAGACCTAGAAAGAGACCATTAGTTTGTACAGTTAAAAAAAAGTCACTGTCCTTATAAGAAAAACTAATTGAATCAGGTCCAGGTGAGCTTTAGAGAGTTTCACATTATATTTGCACTTAGGCAATGACATGAACACCCTAATCTCTTCATTAACAAGGGAGAGAGTTAAACAGACTGAGACTCTCATAGGGGACAGTGCATTTTCTTCAATGACAGTTTTTTTTTTTTTCTCACTGAGTACAGTGTTTGGCAAATAGTGAGTTATTGAGCTATTGAATTGTGGTTCGTGAATGACATTTTCACTTATCAGTCTACATAAAGAACCAAGGATTCCTTCATGAGTCATGCCTGGAGACTGTCAGATTGGGAGTAGATTACCTCACAATGCACCTGGCATACCAATGATGCAGTTAAGGACATCTGGATCCTAAAATAGGGATGCTGGAATGGATGAATGTAGAATTAGTTAATTCTCCATGATATATATCAGTGATCAAGCTCCTAAGACAAGTTAGGGTTCCTGGAGTGTTTGTTATAAAATAGGAAATTCTTGGAATTTCTGACCTTTATAATCATCCAACCACAGTGGGCATAAAAATTAGATATATAGATGTGGTTACAGTACATAAGATTTATTGAGTGAAACAAAGAACAAGAAGTATACACCCCAGGTATAGGTTAGGGGTATATTATAAATATATAATTATAATTTAATTTATTTAAAATTAAAAATCAAATTCATTTGGAAAAAGCAAAAAGTCAAGAATAGCAAAGGAAATAATGAAAAATTTAAATGATAGAGGCTTAGCAGTACCAAGATAGTAATTATCAAAATTATCTGATACTGGATAAGATATAGAAAGGTAGATCAATGGAATAAAGGAAACATGCAATTTATGGCTGCAAATAAATAATATAACCTTGTATTTGAAAAGTATAAAGCAATGTGACAGAAACTAGAAGTTGTACTGGCCAGATGAGCAGCAGAATAATGCTTCTTCTCAGCTCTATTTATCTTTAAATTGGACTATTTTGGTCACAGAGAGCTTTGCCAATATTTTTCCTAATACTGAACCATCTCTACCTACCTGGTATAAATCCTACCTGATCATGGGTAGTCATAAATTTTGCATCAATATTCATTAAAGAGATTGGTCTATAATTATGTTTGTCTGATTGAGTCTTCCTGGTTTAGGTATCAGAACCATATTGGTGTCATAGAAGTAATTTGGCACAACTCCTTCAATTTTTGAATTAGTTTATATAGAATTGGAATGAATTGTTCCATAAATGTTTGGTAGAATTCATTTGTACATCCACCTGGCCCTGGAATTTTTTCTTAGGGACTTTATTGGTGATTTTTTTCAATTTCTTTTTCTGAAATGGGGTTAAGTATTTATTTCCTCTTCTGTTAATTTGGGTTTATATTTTTGTAAATATTCTTCCATTTCACTTCCATTCACTTTCACAAATTTATTGGTATACAGTTGGGCAAAATTAGCTTTGCTGATTTTAATAGTCTTCTGGTGACTATTCAAATTAAAATGTTGCAGGCTCAAGCATGTTATAATAAAGGGGTTTTATTTCTATCCACTGAAAATTTTCTGTACTCCAACAAATAAAATAATCTTCACACATTGCAATGTTGTCAATCTTATTATGCTTACTACTAAACTGTTACAGAATTTATAATAATTATCTTCATCTCATTTTTGCTACTTTCTTTATATTATGTCAAAAGGTAGCTAACTCAATAATTAGAGTGTAGCAACTAGAGTAATATATAGTGATACTGACCACATCTAGCCTGAAAAACAAGACCACAAATTAATGAAGGAAACAAGCATTATTAAGGACCTATTATGCGCTAGGCACTATGCTAAGTGCTTTACAAATATTATCCCATCTGAAACCCACAAACAACTCTGAGAAGTAGATGCTCTTATCCCCAATTTATAGTTGGGGAAACTGAGACATAGTGAGCTTAAGTGACTTGTCCAAGGTGTCACATTTAATGTGTCTGTTGTCAGATCTGACAACAGTCTTTCTTATTGTACGCTTATTGCTCTATTCCCTGAGAAATATAGCTGCCTAGAATTCATGAATAAATTTTATGCTTAAGATTGATTTGTTCTGGGAATAAAAGAAGTGAAAGCAGCATACCAAGTTACCCCTTCCACTTCCCTATTCCCTCTTTTGGCTAGATTATAAAATAATAGTATAGTGCTTTAGTCTGAAGTTCTTGGTCCAATCCAAATAAGATTCCCATCAGTCTTTCTTTAACCATAAATTCTGAAATAATGTCATGTATTGAAAAACCATCCTTATCAAAAGTCCAACCAATTGGTACAGAAAGGGCCTTATTCAGTGTGTAGATGTCTTTTCTCTGATGAGTAAAGATCAGAATTAGAAAAAGAATTTGATCACTTTAGTTAATAGAAGAAATCATCTTTGACCTTCTAGAAGAAGAATTATTTGAGAGCATGGTTCCAGAGTAATTGAATAGTTTTAGAAAACTAATTCTCTGAAGTATGACAAAAGTTAAGGATTACTATTTTCTGTAATAAAAACAAAGTGGTAATTTTAACTTTTTTACCTAAATTTTGTAACTATTTTTATCTTATTGGGGAATGTTGTCATTATGTGTGAATATTAAATATTGCTAATAGAAATGGCATGTCAGAGATATTTGTAAAGGCAGGATAGATTCTTTTTTGCCTTTGGATTTTGTTCTTTTTTTACAGATATTTTTAGAATTAGAATAATTTAATTCATAAATTTGTATCTCTTCTGCCTCTAGTGCAAAGGTCTGATTTTTTTCTTTCATATTACAGAAAATTTAATTTTTCTTCATTTAACTGTAAGGTCTAGGTTACTGGAAGCACATGGTACCCCTTCTGTGCACTATAATGCTCCTCAAAGGAAAAAAATGACTATCACCTGGAGGATGCAAGAATCATGGTCTGGTTTTTCAGAAGGTATAGAACTTGAGGGAATAGCTCAGACAATGTAGTTAGTATCATCAGCATTAGAAAATATTTTGTTTTGATGTTTTAAGTATCAACCTTAGAGGTCAATATAATAGGATTTATGGATATTTGTTTTATGGTATAAGTCTTTGTACATGAGTAATTATAAGTATTTTTGCATTTAAGTATTTCTTTTGTTGTAGAAGTAATCAATATCTAACTTAAACCTGGTCTATTTTGTATATTAAGCATACTTTATATAGGATACTGTATCTCTTTTTTTAGTGTGATTCCAGACATATGTCATTCCTGAGATCTGCTTCAAAGATCATACCTGGAATTCTCCTGAGAATATAATTTAATAAAATTAATAGGAAACAGTGAGAGTATAATGAGTTGAGACAGTGAGAAAAAATTCTCTAAACCAGGCTCCCCAAGATTAACCTTGGTTTGTGGGAGCCCAAAATCCAGAGTCCCCAAATCAGACATTGATGCTCTAGCCCCTTTAGCTAGTATCTTTCTTACACCTATATGTGAAATGTTGTTTCTTATTTTTAGATTTTCAGGATTTTAATGATAATTATCTTCAAGTTGTCCTAGAAATATCCTGTTTATGCATAGTTGTTTGCATCTTTGTGTCCCTTAATTGTGATCTCCTTGAAAGTAAAGATTGTTTTTTTTAAGCTTTTTATGTTTTTTTCTGTTTTTTTCTTTCTCTTTCTCTTTCTCTTTTTTCTTTTTTCTTTTTCTATTACTCAGCACAGTGGGAAGCACACAGTAGACACTTAAAAAATGCTTGTTTTTCTGATAGTGCATGACAAGTTGTTGTTGTTTAGTAAATGCATATTGATTGATATGTTCTTTTTTTTTTTTTTTGGTGATTTTGTCACTCCCAGGAGTTCAAATTTCATTTCTATGAACATTATTTCTATGTCTATATATTAAATCTTGGTCTTTTTCCTTAGTCATATTGTCCCATTAGATATTTTTAATTTTATGCCCCATCAGCATCGCAAAGAAGTTTTTAAAATTCCAAGAATATATAAAATGTCCAAAATCTGCCTTGTCTTTTGCCCCAAACTCATTTCACTTCTTAATTTTCTAACTTTTTTTTAAATCAAGGATACTATTTAGTTACTCAGATTTCCTTCCTCATTCTTGATTCTTGAAACCTCACATCCCAAGTTGCCCAGACGTGTTGATTCTATCATTATAATAACCCTCACAACCATTCCCTTCTCTCCACTTACATAATCACTACCCAGAGTTCAAGGTTCCTTGTCTGGAATTTTGCAATAGCTTCCTCAGTGGTCTCCCAGACACATCTCTCCACTCTATGGGCCATTCTTCACATAGCTATCAAAGTGAAATTCCTCTTTGCCTCCCAAAAGGTCTGATTGTGTCACTAATCTGACCAAAAAAATCTACCAAATTCTCTATTGCCTCTAGGCAATATAACTTAAAATGTAAATTCTTCTGACTGGCATTAAAAACCTATCTTCAGCCTTTAGCCTTCACATGATCATTTTCAAGCATTCTGTTTTGCAGTAAAATTGGCTATTTGCTGTTCCTCATGCAGAATATTCCATTTTCCATCTCTGTGCCTTTTCTCAAACTATCTTGAGTGATTGGAATTCATTCCTACCTCATCTCCAGTCCTTAGAATCTCCAACATCTTTTAAAACTTAGTTCAAGTGCTACCTTTTTCAAGATACTTTTCCAAATTGCACTATACTATTAGTTCCCCTTCCCCAATATATTATTTTGCAATAATTTATGTGCCTTTGCTATTTGACCCATACAAATGTGAGCTGTTTAGGGAGAGGGACAGTTTTGGTTTTGCCTTTGTGTTCTCACCACCCGGCACATGGTAGGTGTTTAATAAATATTTATTGACTGATTATAGGTCTGAACCAACCTTTTCTATTTATCTCTTATTACTTCATATTGGTTCTACCTTTTGTATATATTTTTAAAAACATAAATTTTAAGTTATCTCTTATTACTTCATATTGATTCCATCTTTTGTATATATTTTTAAAAATATATACATTTTAAGTTGGTCTATCATAATCTCTTGGTAAGTTGATTGATTTTGATTAATTTTTTTCTTCTCTTTTTTGTGTGTATTTCTGGTCAGTGGAGGGGAAAAGAGAATATGTTGGAAATGAAGATCATATAAAAACAAGGGGAAAATTAGGAAGCTAAAAGATTTAAGTTTTAAAATTCCAAGTTGGTTTCCTATGACTCCATATTATTGATCTTAACAAATCCCTTCCTTTCTTTCTCATCAAAATTGCATTTCCCTTTTTGTGCATAGAATTTCATTTAAAAATACCTAGAATATGTCCTTGTCCATAATATAACTTTAAAAAACATTCTGGAGAGTTTTTGAATTTAAGTGAATAACCCATTTTGAATTATATAGAAATACAGTAATTCAAGTGCAGTCCTTCACTATTATACATATTTCTAATACTGTAGGTTAAATAATATCTTTTGGTTTCAATATGAAAATGCTAAGATAGCTTTATCTTGATATAACAGTTTTAACCACAACTCCCCACCAGGTTGATATATAAAGCTTGGATAGAAATATAAAGAGTCCATATCCACATTGTGAATTTCAAAAGTATATTTGTTGATGTCCTTTGAGCTTGACAGAGGTATGAGTTTAAAGTTTTAAAGAAAAAACTAGGTACTAAGAGATTTTTGGTGATATTTAAATTGACCCTAAAGAAAAAAGAAAGAAAATTTAATAAAGTCAGTTTAGAAATTGACTTTAGGTAAATTCTAAGAGGGAGAATGGTTGTAGGAGGGAGGGGTGATAGTCTATTAAGTGGCTGTTTGTCTATTTAAAATTTCCTAATATTTCTTATGAAATATTTCACAGTAAAAGGCCAAAAAAGTGTCTGTAGGAAATGTGCTTGACTCAGAATGCAAAAAGAAAAATAAGTCCAAGAATCATTAACTTTTTATTATGCAGCCTTTTATAAATCTGACTGTTTTTAAGCCTGGGCTCTTTGGGCAGGAAATACAGGGGACAAGACTGTTTCTCTTTTCCCTCCTGGCTTGGAGATAGCTTGTCAGTATCAGAGGTGGAGTGTGACTTTTTGGGGAAACCAATTCTTCCCAGAAAGGATGAAAGAATTATAAGCCTGGAATGAGGTATGTTACCCATTAGCTAATATAAGATTAGAGGTTATAACTATCACGAGAGATTCTAGATATCAAAACCTAAACAAAAGTAAATATCCCTATGTGCACTGAGCAGGAATTATGAGAAACATTATTTTGATCTCTCACTGGGTTATTCGAAAGAATCTTCCTATTGGTACTGGCTCCATGCATGCGACTTTGTAAAGCTTGCTTTAGATAGCTGTGGCCGGTATGATTGCAAGTAAAACTCCCAACTTTGAACATTTATTGTACAATACCCTTTTCTCCCTGTAAAAAGGTTGTACATTCTCTTGGCATATAATCAAGGTCTGCAGCCCAGGCATTTTGCCAAGCAGAGCATTTTTTACACCTTTCTCTAGTCGGTCTATTTGAAGAACATAATGAATTTCTCCCTCACCCCACTTCCCTTGGGGTAGTTTAGGAATGAAACATATTTGCCCTCTGTTGGTGGGAAACAAATTGGTACAGTGATTGAACCCAGAGATATATAAGGAGTAATGTGAATAGCTGGAATGATAAAGCTGGAATGATTTGTCAATGAAAATTAGGTATTTGTTCCCCTTCTGTCGTTCTGTCATCCCAATCAACCTATGAGAGCTCTGCAGTCTTTAATCAGACCCTGAATCCTAGCCCTAATTCATACTATTTTCCGGTGACACTGAATCCTACTTAACCTCCACCCTCGCTTTTACCATCAAAATGAAGAGCAGCGAGTATAACAAAAGAGCTTTGCTTTTCTGCCTGATTAACCCCTAGGCATGTCAACCCCTAGCTTGTGATACTAATCCTATATGAACAAAGAACTATTTTTTTTTGTTCACTAGGAGACTTAGCTGAAGGAAAAAAAAATGCAGTAAAATCATTTATATTGAAGATTAAGGTACCCTGACTTTTCTGGCAGGCAAACTCCAGAGGAAGGCTGAAGCAAGAGCGACGCCAGGTGGCAAAGGACTCTTTGGGGAAAGGCAATAAGCTTCCAGTAAATGGAGAATTTTTTCCCCCTCTTCAGGAGGTTGCCAGGAGCAGCTTCAGGTAAATGCTGAGAAGGAAGGGTTTCTGCAAAGCGAAACAATAATCATTCTCAGCTGCTTCATCTACAGAAAACAAGCCAAGATTCAAGATTCGAGATAATATATTGGGCATACCCATGACATTCCTTAAAAAAAAAATCAGCCCATCACGCGAGTCTTCTAGTTGGATCAGATTGGTCAAGTCAAATGTCAATTATGAAGGACCGAGAGCAGTCACGCGATAGGGTAGGGCGTTGTCGCTGTCCGCGTCAGCTGTGCTGAACTCCTGAGCAACCAGTGCGTTTGTTCTGCATTACTGACTACTTCCGGGAGCTATGCGTCAGGCTCTCTCAATGAAAAAAACAAGCCCATATGCCATCTGGTGGTAAGCTAAGAGAATTATTTTGATTTTTAAAAAAAGAAGAAGAAATAACTAATTTTTAATACTTTGGTTTGAATTTTTGTTCTGGGTAGTTTTTGGATTCAGGTACCGAGGACTGATAGGTCAAAGTGTATGTTGCCAGAGAAAACATCAGTAAATCAGTTTGAATTTCTCTCCACTTTATTAATTAAAATCTGTCCCTAAATGTCCCCTCCCTTAGGCCCACTAAGTTTTTCTTTAATAAAATAGGTGTTTTGAGAAGAATTTCTATATATCTAACTTGTTTCAGATACTCCCTAGAAGCATAACTATGGGAAAGTCACTTTACCTCTTTCCTCACAGTTTATTTATCAGCAAAATAGGGATAATAATAGCAGCTATCTCATAGGATTGTTGTGAGGAGCAAATGAAATAATATGGGTAAAGCAGGTGGAAGGCCTCAAAAATATAATATAAATGCTAACTTTATGACTATTAATAGTAAAACTAAATTACATTTCTAGGAAGCATTTTGGAGTTTATGAGGGGAAATGACCAAAATTTCCATATCCTTTGAGTCAGAGACATAAGTAAGCATATATCACAGGGTATTAATGATAAGAAAAAAGAAAAGTGACATTTACCCATAATATTTTGCAGTTTTTGTAACAGCTGAGTAAATATCCTTTGATCCCAATCAATGGCTAAACAAATTGACTAAGGCATCTTAACTATTATAAATACCCAAATTAATTTCAAAGGACTTATGAAGGAAGATATTATCTGCATTCTGAGAAAGAACTGATAAATATTAGTATGTATAGAATGATTTTACTGATATGTATACGTATTTGTGTCTAATGGTAGCCATAAAGAGTCAGAAAATAGAAAAGTTTAAAAAGTTACATGGTAATTTTAATATGTATTTAAAAGGATTAGTAAGTTGTACATAATATCTATTGTAGTTTCAAGTGTATTCATCCCCCCCATACTACTATGTTATGGAAATGCATATTTTATTAAATTCAGAATAAAATAAATGAACAATTAAGAAAAATAAAATGTAACAGGAAAAATAGGTTATGGATCATGAATAAAATAGCATATTAACTGTGCTGCAAGAAAAATTAATATAATACAGAGACCTATGAGAACACATGTGAACTGATATCAAGTTAATCAAGTAGAATTAGGAATACAATATACATCATTAACAACAACACTGTAAATGGACAGAACAACAACACTATTGTGAAGGAATACTGCAAAATCATGATGGGGAAAGCTTGGTCCCAAGATGAAATATATAGAGAGACACTTCCCTCCATTTTTTGCAGAGGTGGTAAACTCTGGGTGTGATACTGCATATAACACCAGACTCTTTCAATATGATGTTTGGATGGGAGGATATTGGCCAATATGAGGGCCCAGTCCTTGGAACTTGTCCAGATATTCCCTGCCTGCATCCTGTTCAAACAGTTTAATGATCTGTGGTATCTTGGAGGTTTTCTCAAAAGAAACTTGTTATGCACAAATTTAGAAAATTCACCCCAAATGTTCACATGACCTATTAGTGCCTATAGTAGAGCATTGTAAGTTTGTATTGGTCTGATTGGCACACTATAACTTGACTTTAAGATAGTGGTGTCATTTTAGTCCTCTTTGAGAACAAAAGACAACAACCATGTAAAAATATTCTCTAATTGGCTGGGGTCATGCCAAAACTAATTAATTAACTGTACCTCTCTGTCTGTCTGTCTCTGTGTCTGTGTCTGTGTCTGTGTCTGTGTCTGTGTCTCTGTCTCTGTCTCTCTCCCCTTCCCCCTTCCCCCCTCCCATGTTATTGGCTTGGAAGAAAGCTGCAGCATTCATTTTTTGCTGAGAGCTGAGCATGGGGAAAGGCAACTGTCTTAAGTATGTGATTTTGACAAAAACTTGTTTCCTTTTTTGGTATTTCCTTTCCTGGGTAGATTATTGAGCAGCAAACTCAAGGTAGAAGTGTGCAGATGGAAATCTTGGAAGCTCAGGAGATTTGAAGTCCCACCAGGATTAGTGATAGCTGAACTAAAGCAGAGGCCCATAGCAGAGTCAGGAGCAGTGAGATTCTCCTGACAAACAAAAAAGTAGTATTAGTAACTTAAGGGTAGGTGAGTTAAGAATAAGACCCTTGTGACTCCTCAAAGAGTTCTGCTTATAGACTCAGAATAGTCATAGAGACTTAACTTGGAAATGCTTTATGAAGCTACACTAAACTGATATACTTAGACATTTTCTTGTTTTTGTGACACTGTTTAATGAAGGAGGGAAGATAATGGAAGAACAGAATTTTATAGAAGAAAACAAGTAACATTTAAAAGTAAGGAATGATGTTTTTAATTTAAAATACCAGCTATTGTTTCTGTTTCTCTACACTCAAATAGCTTATATTGAAAACCAAAAAGATTTCAGATGTTGGCACACCATGGACTGGGGAGGGAAACACATTAAACACTAATACA
Source organism: Macrotis lagotis (assembly GCF_037893015.1). NCBI lineage: Eukaryota > Metazoa > Chordata > Mammalia > Peramelemorphia > Peramelidae > Macrotis > Macrotis lagotis. Next base: position 411,103,026 of record NC_133658.1, on the reverse strand, counting down.
AAAGTGGAGCAGCAAATAGAAGAGAATTTTCATTTGTCCAATCTCTCTCTTTGAAGAAAGAAAAACCTTCAAAAAGTTCTCAAGTGAGCCATGTGCAGGTGCAATTCTGCTAGTGATGATAATGTTTGTCCTTCATTTTCGAAGACCACAACATGAGGGAGGTGATGCCATGACAAGCACACAAACTGGATTTGAGTGAAGGGGATGCTGTGCTGAGTCACCAACCTTTCTCCTCCAAAGCCATCTGAATTCAGTGATCAGATTTGAATTAGAATGACTGGAGATGGCCCTGAATAGTAAGTGTGAGTGTCTGAGGTTGGATTTGATCTCTGAACTTGGGTGCTCCTGCCTGCAAGGTCAGTGCTCTATCAATTGCACCACCTAACTGCCCCTCCCACCATCAGTGATAGACATATAAAGTAAAGCATTAATTTTTTCTTTAGTAAGTTTTCCTCTATAAAACTGCTTGGGTAAAGGGATACATGTTGATATAAAAGACTATTTATAGACTGTCGAGAGTCATGATTTGGGATAGAGCTAGGAGATTGATTTGAGCTTTAATGTGACCAAATTATAGATTCAAGGCCCATGTCATAAGTCTCGTCACAGTCTCAAAGTTATATAAGAAAGCACTCACCAAAATTCTGAGTTGACAATGACAACAGAACTTTTTAATGTCATCATCCAAGATGTCATTTCTTTAAAAGACTGAAGATCTGATTTACTGAGCAGAAAGTTGCTCTACTTGACATCAGTCCCCCAACTACTAATTGGTTGTTTTTATTTTCAATTTTCTATCAAACGTTTGTTATAAGATAATGCTAGTGTTTATCTCAAGAAAGCTAGGTAGTAGGGTTTTTCTTTTCTATTGAGCACACATACCTCAGCCCATTTAACATACTTGTGCCCATTTATTTAGCACTTCCTACATGTGAAATTTCCCTGGAGATAATTTTGTTTTCATCTTTCGGAAAAGATCACCAAAGTCCTTTAAATTGCCAGATGATTTAACATCATAAAACTGTTATTTTATCAGTGAAAAATGACTTTAAAGAAGGAGCATTAGCATCTGCTCTGCCTCTGCATTTCAAATACCATAGGACCTTTCCATATGAATCAAAGCCAAACACCTCCCCCATGTGTTGTGCCCCCACCCATTAGCCTGTAAGCTAATCAGGGACTACTTACTTTTCTATTTGTGTTCCCAGGATTTAGCACAATGCTTTGAAATATCAAGTACTTAATAAATGTTTCATTTATTCATATGCCCACATCAAGATGTTGAAATTTTATTAATATAAACCACCAATTACAGACCAGAAGGAATGTGCACATTTTTTTAAAAATAGATTTATAAGGGGGTGGCTAGGTGGTGCAGTGGATAAAGCACTGGCCCTGGAGTCAGGAGTACCTGGGTTCAAATCTGGTCTCAGACACTTAATAATTACCTAGCTGTGTGGCCTTGGGCAAGCCACTTAATCCCATTGCCTTGCAAAAACCTAAAAAAAAATAGACTTATAGGTAGGTAAATTTTGAGGAAATTCTCTTGGTAGTATTGTGAATAAATTCCATTCAGAGGATAATTGCCTAGGGCCTTGAGTTTTGCTAGAGAGTGGGAAAACAGATATATACCTATGATCTCTACTTTTGGCAAATCATGGGGCAAACACAACTCTGAGACTCAAAGATTAGTGGAAAAGGGGGAAAAGGGAGTGTGCATCCACACTCAGACTGGTACTCTTCAGAAAAGAGAAGTTGACTATAATTGGAACATTTGGTCCTATCTTTGCAAATATTCTTGAAATTTCTTTGCAGCTAGAGCTAAACTTGAGGACCTGATGACTCCATAGAAAATTCCCAGGCTTGAAAAATGTAAATTTCATCAATCTTGGTACAAAGGATGTTCTTCCAAAGATGTCACCCATATTCAGTCCTTTCCAAGAGACAGTTTGGGGTTTGTTCATATGGAAGTTGAAACTTTGGTTCTCAGGGAAGTTAACATTGCCCTATACTATTCCAAGGTGGCTCTACTCAATCTGTATGTTTTCAGAAGTAAAACAATGGATTTGGAATCACAGGTCCTGAATTCAAATTCTAACTTCCTAGCTTAACTAGTTGGGCCTTAATTATTTCATCAATATAATGAAGAAGTGACTTAGGTGACCTTTAAGTCTGTGATATTTTTCTTTTTTGCAAGGCAATGGGGTTAAGTAGCTTGACCAAGGCCACACAGCTAGGTAATTATTAAGTGTCTGAGGCCAGATTTGAATTCAGGTACTCCTGACTCCAAGGCTAGTGTGCTATTCACTGCACCACCTAGCTGCCCCTAAGTCTGTGATTCTTTAGTTAGTCAGAACTAAAGCATATTATTATAGCTTATGAGTTATTGTAAAACTCAAACAATTATAATGCATTTAAAAAAGAAAATTCTCCATAATCAGCTTTAAATGATGACATTTTGTAAGCAGGGGCCTATTTCACATACTGTTATGTTACTTTTTTAGAGAATGCTGTCCATCACTTTTCCTCCACATTATTGAAGATGAACATTTCTTTTGATATTCCCCACTTCCATCCCTCATTGATATTGGGTAGATTTCTAGACAGTGAGTGGCTCTGGAAATTTTTGTGAGATTCCTTAAGGAGGATAATGGACTCCATCAAATTTATAATTCATTTTTTCTTTATTTTCAGTTCTATATTTTCTTCCTTCTCTCTCCCCTCCTCATTGACCAAGAAAGAAAAACAAAATCCTTAGAAACTCACATAGTCAAGCAAAACAAATGCTAGAATAGAATAGAATAGAATAGAATAAGTCTTTACTCCACCCATCCATCCATCCATCCATCCATCCTCTTACTACTTTTGTCTGCCCTTTGAGCCCATCTTTTCTATCTGGAGATGGATATCACATTTTATTCCGGAGCCTTTCAGAACTGTGACGGTTTCACATTATCAAACTTTTTGACCCACTCCAACTCCAATCAGTGGAATAAAATCTTAGTGCCCCAAGACAAGACTTGTTCCTGGATCGCATTTCTACCCATTCGATTCCAGCAGGGCCAGAAGTCAAAGAGCTCTTAATTCCAGTAATTCTGTGGACTCTGCTCTTCTTGGTCTTCTCAGAGACAAAGCTTCCCAGTCAAAAGTTTCTATACCTTTTGTCTTTCATGAAATACTATGACTTTTCAACATCTGAAATGTAATACAATGCCGCCACCTGATGGACGTTCTGAGGCTTTCCCAACAAACATTCTGCCTACCAGTTTCTCTCTAAGATGACTCCAGATCTAATAATAAATACCTGGTGCGGTCAGGGAATTCAAGAGCCCAATGAAAATATTCTTTACATGTGTGCAAAAACATCTTGCAGCTCTGGCCTGATACCGCCTGTGGCCGCTGTGGTACAAGGTTGAATCAAGGGGAAAGCTGAATAAACAGCGCCATTGCTCCGCTACGCAGAGTGAAAGAAGATCTCTGCCAGCCTGCAGTTCTTCGTGCGCCCTTCACCCGATGGCAACTCTCCAGGGGAAACTGAAGGCTAACTGGCAAATAGCGGCCCTTCTCCTCTTTCTATACATTTCCGAAAGTGTCGCGGGCACAGTGCGATATTCGGTGGCTGAAGAGATGGAGAGCGGTTCCTTTGTGGCCAACGTAGCCAAAGACCTGGGGCTGGAAGCCGGAGAACTGATGGCCAGAGGGGCGCGGCTGGTTTCAGATGACAGCAAACAGCATTTTCGACTCCATCGCAAGACCGGAGATCTGTTTGTGAAAGAGAAGCTGGACCGAGAGGAGCTGTGCGGGAAAGCAGACCCGTGTGTGCTGCGCTTTGAAATTGTCCTGGAGGAGCCGCTGCAGTCCTTCAGAGCCGAGGTAAGGGTTTTTGATATCAATGACAATGCCCCAGTGTTCCCAAACCACGGTCCTCTTTTAAAGATCCCTGAAAGCACTCCCCTGGGATCTCGGTTTCCTTTGCAGAGCGCCCAGGATTTGGACGTGGGGCTCAATGGCCTTCAGAATTACACTTTGAGCGCCAATGCCTTTTTTCACTTGCATACTCGTTTCCGCAGCCACGGCCCCAAGTACGCGGAACTTGTGCTAATTAAACCCCTAGACAGAGAAGAACAGCCTCAGGTCAATTTAACCCTCACTGCAGTGGACGGCGGCTCCCCGGCTAAATCTGGAACAGCTCAGATTCTCGTTGTGATTCTTGACGTCAATGACCACGTCCCTCAGTTTTCTCGGTTGGTGTACCGGGCCCAGATCTTGGAGAATAGTCCCAATGGTTCTTTAGTAATCTCGGTGTCTGCTACCGACCTAGATGAGGGCACTAACCGGGAAATAGCATATTCTTTGGCTCAAAACCCAGAAGGAATTCTTCAGACTTTCCACATCAACTCTGAAAATGGAGAAATTCGACTCCGAGGGCCAGTGGATTTTGAGACGGTTGAGAACTATGATATTGATGTTCAAGCCATTGATGGTGGAGGGCTGTCAGCTCACAGCAAAGTCCTGGTGGAAGTGATGGATGTGAACGACAATGCCCCGGATGTACTGGTCACCTCCATTTCAAGTCCTATCCCAGAGGACTCTCCACTCAATACTGTCGTGGCCCTTTTTGGTGTGCGAGACCGTGACGTTCGAGTAGGAGGGAAAATAACCTGCTTCCTTCAAGGCGATCTTCCGTTTATCATCAAACCGACTTTCAGAAATTCCTACTCTCTGGTCACTGGAGGGGCCCTGGATCGCGAGAAAGTCCCAGGATATAATCTCACTATTGTCGCAATGGATACAGGGACTCCTAGGCTGTCCACAGAGACAATCATTGAAGTGTTGATATCTGACATTAATGATAACCCTCCTGTGTTTAAGGAAGAGTCTTATACCATGACTGTCAGAGAGAATAACAGCCCAGCAGTGTTTATCGGCAAAGTCCTTGCTGAGGACCTAGATTCTGAGGAGAATGCCCAGATTACTTATTCACTGCTGCCTCCCGACAGTGGTGATCTCTCTGTCTTCTCCTATATCTCCATTAATTCGAACAATGGGAAACTCTATGCTTTGAGATCAATGGACTACGAAGCTATCCAGGCTTTTCAATTCGTAGTGAAGGCTGTAAATGGTGGGCCCCTACCTCTAAGCAGTCAAATCACCGTGAGAGTTGTTGTACTAGATGTCAACGACAATCTCCCGATGATCTTGTACCCGCTGCAAAATAGCACTTCTCCTTGCAATGACTTGGTGCCCAGGGCAGCAGAAGTGGGTTACTTGGTGACCAAGGTAGTCGCTGTTGATGGGGACTCTGGTCAGAATTCCTGGCTTTCTTATGAGTTGCTCAAGGCCACAGATCTTGGACTTTTCTCCGTGGGACGACAAAACGGAGAAATTCGAACCTTGAGACTCATATCTGAAAGAGATCACATGAAGCAAAAAGTGGTCATTGTGGTTCGGGATCACGGCCAACCTAGCCTCTCTACTACCGCCACATTAAATATTCTGCTGGTGAATGGCTTCTCTGATCCTTATGTACAGCTTCGGGATCAGTCCAAACGAGAGAAGAAGACAAACCCCTCCACTAAATATCTAGTTATTTCCTTGGCTGTGCTTTCTTGTCTCTTTCTCTTTTCAGTCACTGTAATTTTTCTCATTCACATTTACCAGAAGATCAAATATCGAGAAAAACAATTTACTGCCTCTGAACACTTCTACTATGACTGCAGTTTCCCTAGTCATTTGATAGATGGGCAGAGTGGAGAGACTTTGGGCAGGGTCTGTCCTTATGAAGTGGGTTCTGCTACTGGCACTAGTAATAGTGAGTTCCGGTTTCTCAAACGATTCATGCCTAACTTCCCAGCTCCTTCTGGGGTGGTAGAAAGACATAAGGAAGAAACTGGAACTCATTTACCTTCCAATTTGGATCTGGACAGCCCAAGGATGTCAGAAGGCTGTCCCAGAATGTCTGATGAATATATGTAAGTCCTTGTTACTGCCCATAAGTGAAGGGTAGATTGTAAAAACTAGCCTCTATTCAAATCAACTACATCCTGTGCAACACCTGGGCCCTTAGGTCCTGAAAAGGGCAAACCTGGAATTGGTCTTGGATGTGAACATAGCCAGTAATTTTTTTTTTAGTACAACAAAAAAGGAAGTCTCCAGAGCTAGCTGCAGCCTTCCTGCAGCTGGAATACCATTAATGAGGTCAATTAATAATTGAATGGTATATATAGAGTATATATATGTATATATGCATACACACACACACACACACACACATATACACACACACATGCACATATATACTAGAATCCTTCAACTTTCATCTGTTTCCTGAGGTGGATTTGTAATGATTTCTTCACTTGTGCACAACCTGGAAAAAGATCAGTTCTATCTCCATTGGCTCCATGCAACCAAACACCTCTTTCCTTACTTTGAAGTCTTCAAATGTCTCTTTAGGTGGGTCATACCCAAAGCAGAAGACTCCCACTCACCAATGACCTGTTCAGGATTCTCCAGCTTTTGACCTTCTGTGGGTAGTAAGAAAAGTTGGGGAGGAGCCTTTTTTTGTTACGTGATTATGATATTCAGAAACTCAGTAGTGTATTTGCTCTTACCTGGATATCTTTGAATTCAGTAATGAGACAACTGCTAACTATCTGGTGGAGTCTTTGTCCATAGGAATCAGGCATAAGCATTCGAGAAAATCTAAAAGAAGAAATTTCAGAAGCAGAAATGAAAAGTGAAATGAAAATAAATCTCAAAAGAACTAGATAAGAAGTTGCATGTGGCTTAAGTAGTGGAAGACAGATTTCTGAAGTACTAAATTGTAGTTAACTTCTTTGACAAGATAACCTTATAACTCTATTGAATCATCTCAAGTCTCCCTCTCTTGATTCCAGGAATGGTCTTCTTATGTTTAGATATTCAGAAGATGTCTATTTGAGGAAAATTGCAGCTATTTTTTCCAATAGAGACTATTTTGTTATATTTCTTACGATTTCACTCTTCAGGAAATCAATTTAGAATCCAAATAATGATTAAAGGCATCTGTGAAATAAAATAAAACCAACAGCAAAATTAAATTGTATGACCAACTCTTCCCAGTAAGATGAGTTCAGGTAGATGTTGGTAAGGGGAATAAAGTTTTCAGAGAAAAAACAGATATGTAGCAGTCAGAAGAATGGACTTTGTAGGTCTTGAAAAATCAGAGAATAGTGATTTTTTTTCATATTTTAAAGTCAACATAAAACAAGGTTTCTCTAGGGAAATTCATTTAAAAAATCTGGTTCTGAAACTGGTTCCTGAAATTTACCAAAGTGCCAGGCCCAGACCTTAAACAAGCAGTTCATTCTGCAGAAGAATGTTTCCATTGCAAAGGTCCTGTATAACTCCATCTTTCTCAGGTATGTCTATATTTATTCAGAATGAATCTTTAAGGGGAGCTGAAGTCCATATTAACTGGCCACAATTAAAATACTTTGAACAGACAGTGTTTTGGGGGAAGGGTTAATCTTTTAGAACTGGCAGTTCTACCTTCTCCAGGAAGATATATTGTTATCTATAAATGCTTATAGATAATGTTGAAAAGCAAAGGAGGATAATTAAAAGACCTAGATAATAGTCTTAACCTCTGACATATACTAACCAAATCATAAGGTTCAAGTAACAACCTCTGTCAATTTTTTTACTTGCAATATTGTTTTTACTTCTTCATGGGTCTGTTGTAAAGTAAGTACAATATTAGAATTAACTATGATGATGATGATGATGATAATGATGTGGTAAATTGGTATGACCTGCAAAGACCCAGGTCCTCTTCCACACCATTATATAGCAACATAGGAGGAATTTGTTTATTAATAATTTAATATCTGAAAGACCCATAAAATTAGATACAGTCTTGCTTGCTTATTTCCTCGAAGATGTCAATGCTCAGCAATTTATTGGTTAAAACTAGGAGGATAGGGAAGCCTGTCCCTTGTTTTATGGTGAAAGTTTTTCCCTCCTCTGTCCCTAGCTCAATGGCCCTGATTTCTATTTCTGAGTTGCAATCCTCTGCCTTTGAACTCTCTGTAACAAAATGTTAAGATTTAAGATTAAGATTAAGATTTAAGATTGTTAAATCTGTTAAGATTTCCCAACATATCATTCTCAGCTTGAATTGTTTTTTGGAAAGCAAATTAAGAAATATTTTTGTTGATCTTCTTGTTTGTTTCTATATATTAGCAAGTTTTAATATTCAGTTACTTACTGGGTGGCTAGGTGACGAAGTGGATAAAGCACCAGCCCTGGAGTTAGGAGTACCTGGGTTCAAATCCGGTCTCAGACACTTAATAGTTACCTAGCTGTGTGGCCTTGGGCAAGCCACTTAACCCCATTTGCCCTGCAAAAAAAACCCCTAAAAAAAAACCCTATTCAGTCACTAGATACAAAGAAAAAAGAAAATATTTTGGTGAGCATATTTCTTTCTCTAAGAGCAATCTTAGTGACTGAGTGTATTCTGTGCTTTTAATAACATTTTTCTACTTATGGTTCTGACTTTGTATATTTCTTTATGGTGCTTTAAATACATCTCTTGAATTTAAATTTGATCTTAGGAAATTGCTTAATTTTTCCTTTGTATTGCTTTCTTTGATTGTAAAATGAGATGGTGGACCAAATAATTTCTGAAGTCCCCCTTAACTGTTAAAACTCTATGGGTAGGGACAGCTAGGTGGCACAGTAGATATAGCACCCACCCTGGAGTCAGTAGTACCTGAGTTCAAATCTGGCCTTGGACACTTAATAATTACTTAGCTGTGTGGCCTTGGGCAAGCCACTTAACCCTGTTTACCTTGCAAAAACCTAAAAAAAAACCCAAACTCTATGGGTATATATATATTAGCATGATGAGTGATAGTATTTTTAAAACAAATATGTTTCTTAAATATATTTTAAAAGTTTGCTATTTTGTATGTGCGTGGGCTTTTTTTTTTTACATATTAGGGGGTATCAAGATTTTTTAATGTACAAGTATCCATAGTTTCATCATGAAAGATATGATGAAACTATATTAAAGCTCTATTTAAAATATTTGGTTACTTGCTACTTTGAGGATATTATTCAAACTGTAACAGTCATTTTAGTAATCATTTCTACAGTTAGCCAGTTCAGTCTCAGCTAATCCAAAGTCCAGATCTTCCCTTTGTCCTTCAACTCTTCCATCAGTCTGGAGTGCCTTAAGCAATTTCAATTATCATAAAAATGGCTAGAAAGGTAAAGTTAAATAACACTTGAGAGTGCCTTATAAAACTGTCTGATCCAGTAAAGAATAGTCCCTACATAGCCCCAGTATTAGAAAATGGTATCACCTAAAAGTAGAAAGAAGCTGTCCAACATCGGTGATGATGATGCTCCTCTCCACACCCCTGCACTAGGTTTTGGGGTAGAACTCTATGGGAGGGGGGCTGTGGGCATGATTATCTATCTGGGTGTTTGTGTGGAAGGGGGAAAGTTCAACAATAGGAAGTATCTAGTTTGGTGGGAAGAATGCATAAATGGACCTCTTGGGTAGTAATCCCACTTGGTTTAGAGCAATCATCAATACATGGAGGATTCCCATATGAGCAAAACTGACATGCTAGTACCATAAGTGTACCTGGAGGTGCTATGATTTTCTAGTTATAAAATATATGGAATGTTTTTAGATTTTTATCTTTCAGTAAAATTTTCTTTTGACATATTATATGGCCCCTGTATATTAAGTGGCAATTGACACCATGCTACCCAGCAAAGAAAGTTCTTACCAGGTTATCTTGATGTCAGACAAGTAAAATATAAAACACCTCATTGGATTGTATAAATTCTTCTTAGCATGAATATTTCATCATGGTTACATGAAAAACTAGAGGCAGTTATGCCTTTAATGTTATTGGTTGTAACCTCAGTTTATAAAGGAAGTGACATTGTCCTTAATAAGCAAAGTAATTCTGAGAGACCCATTTTTTCATTCCCAAAGAGATTTCTTCCAGTCTTCCAGCCTTTTGTTACTTCATTGAGGTCATGAATTTCTTTTGCTGTCTCTGTCTCTCCCTAAATTAATTTGTATCTATTTTACATTTACTTTCACGTGTACCTATTGCATGGACACAGTAGAATGTGAGCTTCTTGAATGAAATGACTATTTTGTTTTTGTATGCTATCTCCAGTATATATGGTACCTTAAATCAATTTGTTCCTTAAATATGTTTATTAGATTGTTTGGGACTTAAATTTTAAGTAGAGAAAATTAGAATAAGTTTTGGGGAGACAAGTGATCTCTCTTTCTCTATGAAGGGAGAGGGGAAGTACTTATTTCTGACTGGAGTGGAGAAAAGATCCCAATTTTCTTACACATGAGCAACATCAATTTAACTCTGTTTCTCCTTCTGCAAAAGAAAGAGGTCATCAGAAATATGTAAAGGCAAATCTATGTATTTCCTTATCAGAAAAAGAAATCTTTGACAGATGAGAAAAGGGAGCTTTCATGACTTTTGTCATAGATATCAAGCTTCCTCAAGGTCACCTGGGATAACAGACATGAACATATAATAGAAAGAACTGAACTTTAAATGAAGGAAATCCAAGTAAGCTATAAAAGAACATTCCAATCAAGGTCTATGAATAAGATTAGAGATTAGAAAGCATTGAGTAACTTTTAGTCATTTAAAAAAATACCATAATTTTTCCTGTTTATGTATGCCTCTGTACTAATAAAAATATTCATCAAAAACAAAATTTGAATAGAAATTGATTTCAATCTATGTCTGATGATAATAGCTATATCTAATATTTAATCATTAATACTATAAGACTTTAAACAAAATACCATGTAACAAGAACTCACTACAACTTCAAACAACAGAGCTTTTGGAGTGATAAACTTACATATCCAAATGTAATAATGTTAGTGACATCAAGGAAGCAAATGGAAAATGATTGTATAGTTTCTAGTGAACTCAATATCTACTGGGCTCAGTGAGACTGAGATACCCACTCTCCCAAAAAGGATCCTAGCTCTGGACTCAAAAAATTCCATCTCTCATGACTCTTATTTACTATGATCAGGGAAAAAGACACAAAGCTCAAGAGGAAGAAACTGGAACTCCATTCTCAGATTTATCTAGATCAGCACATTTGCTCTCAATGCCATATACAGGCTAGCACCATGATGCCTAGGAGGAAGAGGAACCCGTTTTCCCTCATGAGAAGTTCTCAAGTGAACTTGTCAGAGGTCACACATATTTGAAAGATAAAAAGTGACAGAGAGCACTAAAGAGTGATGTCACAGCTTTTAAAGTCTTCAGAGTGAAGACTTTTGAAGAATGGAAAATTCTCATCAATACAACAGCCCACCATGGTCTAGGAGAAGACATATTTCCTTTAGCAAAGAATGAAACCTCTTTCCCATCTACCACATGAAAAAAACATATACTTGAATGTCTCTCTTCTAATATCATAAAAGTATTCTTTTCAGCAGTTTTCAGAAATGAATCTGAATTCCTATAAAGTGGTTTCCCATGCACTCTTATCATTGGAAAGTCTTTTGAATAACAAGACAATGCTCCTCCCAGACTTACTCTAATATAATGATTTGAACCTAAGAAATGTACATTCAAGTCAAGACCAAATATATTTGTCAATGACATCAGTGTTAACCATATTTTGAATGAATTTACTTCTTATTGTTCTTTAAGTAAAAAAAAATTTATTTGAAAGTGCCATCCTTGGAAAAATCAAAGGTAGAGTTTTAGAAAAGGTGTAATGATACTACATACTGACCATATTCTTGCTACAACTTGCTTCCTCTGCCAATTGAATTATTGTAGGAGAAATATTAGGTGGTAATGACCTTTCTCCTAAATTATTATTAAGTATGTTTGAAGACTTAATAGGTCTGCCATCTTAAGAATGAAGTGAAAACTACAGTGAATTGAAGAAAATATTTCATATTATTCTTTCCATCATCCTTCAAATTCTCAAATGATGAAATATTTGAAATCATGATCAGACTACAGTTTTTCCAGAACCAGTGCACAAACAATTAGAATAGTTGAATATTAGAACTGGCAAAGACTTGAGATTTTTTGACCTTTTGTCATCCTCTTACAAATCAGTAAATGTAGGCAAATTAAAAGTGACTAATTGGCCCAAGTCTCAAACTTAGTAATAAAATTTATGATTTCTTTAGGAAGAAAAGTTTTCTCCCTTTCTCCCCTACATTCACTTAGTTAATACAAAACTCCAAATCTGAAGAAGATCCAAAAATCTGCAGAAACAAAAGAAGTCCATTTTCCGCTATTAGAACCCCCAAACCTCCCACTACAATTAGACAAGGACCTTCAGTGAAGAATGTCTCTTTTTTCAGACACTTCTTTGCTTTGAATTTTTGGTCTACTCTCCAACTTACAATTCTATTTAATTAATTTAGTCAATTTGAGAAACTTAGTTTATTTCCTAGCACTTTCCACTCCTTATTTTTCATGTTAGAAAGGTTTCATTTGCTTTCATACTCTAATATCTTGAAAGTCCAACAGACATCATCTTTTTTTTTTTTGCTGAGGAACATTGATCTTTGAATGAATCCAATATACTCTTAAAGAACTAATTGCCCACTTCATGTGCTTTAAACTTTATGAAGTTTAGGAAAATTTTGGAGAGTAGACAGAAATTTAAATGCCCTTAAATGTATTTTCATTTACTTCATGTTTTTCCATAGACAACGAATTAATCACCTTGTACTGAGCTTAAATTACAAACTCATTTGCACTATGTTATATAGAAGAAAGGTAGAAAGATAGAACATGAAATTAAGAGTCAAAAGATCTAGGTTTTAATTCTAGTTCTTTTCTTTTTTACCTGCATGACCTTAGATAAGTCATTTTACTTCTTATGTCCCCAGTTTCCTTTTTTGTAAAATGAAGAGTTAATATTAAATCAGAAATGTCAAATTTGTGACCTGAAAAACTCCTACATGGCCCAAAATGTATTAAAATGTAATTGGTGGAAATGTTTAATGAAATAATTAAAAACAATACAACAGGGGGCAGCTATGTGGCACAGTGGATAAAGTACCAGCCCTGGAATCAGTAGGACCTGAGTTCAAATCCAGCCTCAGACACTTAAAAATTACCTAGTTGTGACCTTCATCAAGTCACTTAACCCCATTGCCTTGCCAAAAAACCCCTAAAAACAACCACCCCCAAAATACAACAAATATAATGATAATTTGTAGCTTTCTGGGTCAGTATGTGACCCACAGAAGTTTCTATTGACTATTAAATGACTTCAAAGATTCTTTTAGTTCTATATCTATGATTCTATAATGTACAAAATAGTCAATGATCAGCTATGATAAGTTTATCATTTCCTCAAAGAACTGCAAAGAAAGGAAGAACAGTAGAGGAAGATATTAACTATAGATTACTTTTTGTAAGGCCCAACTAAATAAGATAATCCTAATAAGATTAATATATAAAATTTTTAAAGAGAATAATATGAAGGTGGGAAAATGCAAATTATGTCAGTCTTTCTATAATGAGCTCTTTTTATTGTTGATGATCATGGAAGCATAACTTTTGTCCTCCAAAGTGCTACATAAAGAAGAAGAAATGATAATAAATGGCATCAAGAAGGGAGAGTGTAGTCAAGATGATGTAGATGAAGGAGGAAGTACAACAAACTCTGACATCCAAGTACTCTCAAACATATCTTGAAATGTACCAGAACAAATTCTGATAAGAAAATTCAAGAAAAAAGTCACAGTGAGTCAGTTTTCCAATCTATGTAAACATAAGAAGATGGACAATTTTGTGCATACTGAGGACTGGATTTGGCTATGAGTGGACCAGGTGAATTCCAAGCAAGACCCATATTTGAAACATTGGCAGATGAGATAATAGGTGTGAACTGTTAGGTTGCTCAATACCAAGTTCTAGATAATAGATTCATGTTGGATTGAGAAGAGGTCCTGCACTCAGGGATGATATTTGGACTAGAGAAGTAAAAGTCACAAACAATGAGAGAGGAATGAATTCAGAAATAAAGAAGAGACCAAAAATGGGTCTCAAATTCCAGTAAAATATCAATGAATCAGTTCTAGATTGTAGTCTAATGGGAATCCTGTAAAGGAAAAATCAGGACAGGAATTCCTGACTTAAAGCAGATACTGTGATTTTGTCATTCTGTATTTCAGAGTCTTCTAACTGGTTGATAGTGACTGAATTTGGCAGTAGTCCACCATTGTTGAGATCTAAACTCAGCAAAAGCACTTGTAGAGTTTAGAACAGTAAAGCAACAATCAAACTTTGCCATGAATTAGACATGTTTTGGAGAAATGTAAGTCCCCAGTCTGAGATGACCCTAAGATCCTTTAACAACACATCAAAATTCCAAAGAAAGAAACCTTAGATTCAATTCACACATATTCTCTAGAATTGTAGAGAGCTTAGCCCTAACTTGAATTCTAAATTAGGAAACTTGAAGAAGATGAGGAGGAGGAGGAGGAGGAGGAGGAGAATAGAGCATCGGCCCTAGAGTCAGGAGTACCTGAGTTCAAATCTGCCCTCAGACACTTATTACATACTTAATACATACTTAATACTATGTGACCTTAGGCAAGTCACTCAACCCTATTGCCTTGAAAAAACCAAAGAAGAAAAAAATAATAAAAATGTTAAAATGTTTATGTAAATGAAATAGAATGATAGAAAAAACTGGAAATGAAATGAGAAGTATGGAAGAAATAATTGTGATGAAATAGGTTGGCATAAGAGGTAAAAGAGTTTGACCAAAGCAATGAGCTACCTGAAAATTAGAATGACCCAAACAGGAGCTAATGGTTCTCATGGAAATCAAGAATTTTTTAAAAAAAAGTCAAAAGATTGAAAATAGAAGAAAATATTTTTTGCATAGCAAAGTAACTGACATAGAAAACATATCTAAAAAAATTCAGAATCATTGAACTATCTAAAAAATCATGACTAAAAAAAGCCTAGACATCATAATTTAGAAAATCTTAAAAGAAAAGATTCTCCTAGATCTCTTAAAGCCAGGAGTCAAAATGGAAATACCTTAGGAAATTACCTTCTGAAAGAAATAACTAAATGAAAACTCCCAAGAACATTTCTGTCAAAATCCAGTGCTTCCAGGTCAAAGAAAAAATATTTAAGGCAATCAGAAAGAAACAATGCAAGTACCAAGGATATAAATCACACATGATTTAGCAATATATAACAATATACCAGAAGGCAAAGGAAGTAAGATTCCTAATGAAAAACCAAGCATTCCTAATGAAAAAAATCAAGGTTCATAGAAACTTTGAAATTCAAACATAGGAACTAAAATATAAAAAAGATAAACATTAATATCATGAGAGATTGAACAAAGGTACAATGATAAATTGTTTGCTTTCCAATGTGGAGATATGATAATATGCCCCCTCTGAATACTGTTATCATTAGGAGTCTAATTAGACAGAAAATCTTAAAATGGTTCTGTAGGACCCCAATAATATTTTGAAAATAAAGGCTGAAAAGATGAGAGAAAATAAACTAGGAGGGGAGGGAAAGGATTGTTAAGGAAAATAGCCTCAAGTAATCAGGCCATCTAAGAAGAAGTCTATAAAAGCAAGGAGCCAAGGGAGTGATTGACACATAAACCTCAGTGTTATCTGAATTCACTAAAGGAGGGAAGAACACATACAGAGAGTTGGATACAGAGATACATTTCATTCAACAGCAGGAACAGCAGAAAAGGCAGAAGGGAGATTTAGATGAAAATTAGATTTATGGGGGATTATATATAAACAAAACAGATTCTAAGATGGTGCAAAAGTAGATTTCTTTTTTAGGTGGCAAAGAATGGAAATCTATGAAGATGCCCATCAGTTGGGGGAATGACTGAACAATTTATGGTATATAAATGTGATGGAATACTATTATGCTTTAAGAAATAATTAAAAATTATTTCAAAGAAACCCAAAAACACTTGAATGAGCTTATGCAGAATGAAATGAATAGAATCATGAGAACAATTTAGTCAATGATAATAATATTGTAAAAATAAGCAACTTTGAAAGAATTAGAAACTCTGAGCATAATGGCCAACCATGACTCCAGAGAATTAATGAAAAAGAATACTTCCAACTTCCTGATAGAAAGGTAAAGAATTCTGCAGAATAAGACATATGAATATACAAGTGTTTATAAATACACATATAGATATGTACATGTATATGCACATATATCCGTAGGGACATAATCAGTGCAGAAATTTGTTTTCCTTTTCTAGAGATGCTTGTAATTGTTGGGTTTTTTCCTTTCTTTTCCAATTGGGGTGAGAAGAAGAAAAGGCAATTTTTTTTCTTATTTAAAAAAAATTATTTAAAATTATTTAATTTTTTTTTAATAAAAGGACACCAAAAAAAGGAATCTTGACCAAATTAAATTCACATAGAAGAAATATATTCTAGCAATGACATGACTCTGGTATCACCAACAGATCTATTTTAGGATATCTCAAAGAAGGAAGTATAGTGAGTAAAATGAATTAATAGAAAAAAAATCATAGATCATATAATTACCTCCAAAAGTTGATATGAGTATTTATAAAAATTATCTAGAAATATATCCTTAATGATATGAGAAGGGAATATACAGTTTTTCACAGAAGAAATTTTTACAACACTACTAAATTTTCAATCACATTAAAAGGTATAGAAAATGTGGCATTCTTTCTTCTTTGTTGAGTATTAAAATTGTCTTAGAAAGGAAAAATTCATTTTAAAAAGTTTTTCTTTGTGGTAGAAATAGAATTTTTTGTTTTTTTTCATACTGGAAGTAAGGACAGGAATGGAGCATGACAAAGCATATCAACATTCCTCACTTTAAATGGAGGTCAGTTTCAAGGTGTCCAAATCATCTCAAAAAAAGGAAAATTTCAATACAACATGTGCAATAAGTAAATATATATTTTCTTGAGATAGGCAATCATAAATAACTGCTTGATTTGTCTCAGGTTACCAATGCTATTAAAAAAAAGCTATCATTGAGAATATCCTGTCCAGAGTGAATAAAAGAGGATTTCCTATGGATGAAGTCCTTTAGACAGTTCCATTTATAGATTGCATTGTGTTTATTTCATGATCTTTAGATAAAACAGAACTCATTTTTTTAAACTATGACTTGCAGTTAGTTGGGTTGATAATTGAATTAGCACGATATATGCATAGTATATATATATATATATTATATATAGACGCTTTTGTATGTATTTATCTTCATCATACAACATAGATGGACAATAGCTGAATTCAAAGTTGAATATGAAAGGGTTAAATTGAATTTTGAATTATCAGAGAATTTTCATTGATTCCAAGTTGTTCCTTGACCCTGATGCCCATATATTTTTGCCACCAGTATCCTCCTATTGATGCCATATGGCTGTGAATCAGACAACATTAATCAATGAACATTCTAAACTGTGAATGAAACAAACTGGTTTGATGAAAATTACCTCTATCTCTACTAGTTCCTTGATCATTTAACTTTTATTTTTACAATCCAGGGAATTATTTTGCTCTTACTGTTTAACAAAATAAAGGAAGTAAAAAATACTTTAATAACTTATTTAAATGGTTAATTTCAATATTTTCTTTTATCATTGAAAAACTGATTTCTATATCATTTTTATACATAGTTATATGTAGAGTGTATCAATAGGGAACTTAAAGTACCACAAAAGAAATGACCCAGGTTTTACTTTAAGTCAAGCATTTCATCGTTTGAATAATTTTCCTGCTAATGTGTTTTAAAATTGTGAGTGAAGTAACATTGTATGGAAATAAATGAGCTGCAACATATAGTCAATAATGCTTTGCATTCAAAAAGTAACTTTAAAACATATCATTTGGATAATGTATTTAAGAGGATTTGAGCCAGTACATAAAGAATTTAAAGGAAATAGAATGATCCAGACATTGAATGCATGACCACAGAACATTAAAAGGCCAAAAGGGGATGCCACTGGTCTGTTAGGTACATTCTCTATGAATGATATATGGAAGAATATTGACAGAAATCATATAGGACAAGATAGCAATATATTATAATATTTAACATTAGAAGGAATTTTTATGTTGATAGTATTAAGGATGTTTTAATATACTGACATATTAGTCCTCAGATGAACTTCATATATTACCCAGTAATCTCTAACTGAATTTGTTGACTTCTATATAATCCTCAACATATTATTCCATAATAGTACTTTGCTTTCTAGAAAATATTTAGTAAATAGTAGTATATTTTGGAAAAAAATATTGTTACTATTTCCCCCATATCATTATCTTGTTGTGGCAAAAAGGCTTCCAGAGCTATGGAATGCAGGATTTCTCAAGATAAAGAAGTCATAATTGAGAGTTCTGACAAAAGGTGATCCACTGGAGAAGGAAATGACAAACCATTCCAGTATCTTTGCAAGGAATTCCCATGGACAATACCAAAATGATAAAAGAAATGACACTAGAAGATATGCTCTTCTGGCTGGAAGATGCCACTATACTACTGGGGAAGAGTGGAGGACAACTACATGTAACTCCAGTATTAATGAAGAGACTGGATCAAAGCAAAAAGGAAGCTCAGCTGTGGAGAATCTAGTGTCAGAAGGAATGTTTGTAAAGATCAATATTACACAGAATCTGGAATGTCAAATCTATGGACTAAGGTAAACTGGATATATCAAAAAGGAGATGGAAAGATTAAATATTAACATCTTAGGTAGTAGAGAACTTGAATTAATATAATTCAGGTGATCTCTAAATAATATGATAGTATTACTATGGACAAAAATACTTTGGAAGAAATGTGGTAGCACTTAATCATCAATGAAAGGATGGGAAAAGCTGTACTGGGTTATAAAGGCAAATCATTCAACATCACAGTAATATGCCAATACTCCAACCACTGATGCCAAAGAGGGTAAAGCTGATTGTGAAGAACTATGACATCTTCTAGAAAAAAACACCCATAAAGATGTCACATTCATCATAGGGAAGCAATAGAACAAAACATGGAAAACTGACAAGATTGGAAGAGGGTACTACAAAGCTGTATATTGTGATTTTATTTATTTAACTTATATGTAGAGTACATCATAAAAAATGCTAAGCTAGGAGAATTATCAGCATTCTTAGATATGCAGGTGATACTAGAAGTCTTGTGATGAGGTTGAAAGAAAGGATAAAAGTTGGCTTGAAGCTTAACATAAACATCTCAAGCCTAAGATCTTTTTTTAAATTTTACATTTTCCCCCAATCTCACTTCCCTCCCCTCACCCCCCCCCCACAGGAGATACTATTTACACTGTTTCCATGCTATACATTGATCAAAATTTAATGTGCTGAGAGAGAAATCATATCCTTAAGGAAAAAATAAAACATAAGAGATAGCAAAATTACATCATAAGATAACTTTTTTTTTTTTTAAATTAAAGGTCTTTGGTCTTTGTTTAAACTCCACAATTCTTTCTTTGGATACAGATGGTATTCTTCATCACAGATACCCTAAAACTGCCCTTGATTGTTGGACTGATGAAATGAGCAAGTCCCTTAAGATTGATCATCAACCCCATGTTACGGTGTACAATGTTCTGGTTCTGCTCATCTCGCTCAGCATCAATTCATGCAAATCCTTCCAGGTTTCTCTGAATTCCCATCCCTCCTGGTTTCTAATAAAACAATAGTGTCCCATAATGTACATATATCACAATTTGTTCAGTCATTCCTCAATTGATGGACATTCACTCAATTTCCAATTCTTTGCTATCACAGAGGTGCTATGAATATTTTTGTACAAGTGATGTTTTTTACTCTTTCTCATGATCTCTTCAGAGTATAGACCCAGTAGTGTATTGCTGGATCAAAGGGGATGCACATTTTTATTGCCCCCTTGGTTTAATTCCAAATTCCAAGCCTAAGATTCTAATGATTTCTCTCATTTACTTCCTATCAAATAGAAGGAAAATAAATGGAAACAATGTCAGATTTTATATTCTTGGGTTCAAAGGCCACTATAGACAATGATTGCATTATGAAATCAAAAGACATTTGCTCTTTGAAGGGAAATCTATAGCAAATCTTGACAGTAAGTATTCTAAAAAGAAGAGATATCACTTTGTCAACAAAAATCCATATAGTCAAAGTTACATTTTTCCCAGTAGTAATATATGACTGGAGAACTGGACTATGAGGAAATCTGAGTGACCAAGAAGCTCTTCCTTCATTCTTAACAATTACCTACTATTTGCTAGGAAAACACAGAGAAAAAGTGAAACAATTCCTACTTCTTTTTTTTATTTGTTGGATTACATTCAATATGCATATCTTAAGTGCCCACTAGAGTTTTTAAATTTTGTCCAACCCACCATTCCCCCTCATATACAATTGTGGAAAAAAGCAAATATATTCAGTCAGGTCAAATACCCATATTTGTTATGCCTCAAAATGAATTTCTCTGCAATTCAAATTAATCAAATGGGTAGCATTTTTCATCTTCAGTCTTTCATCTTCATTGCTTATCATTGCATTTATCAGAGTGTTAAATCTTTCAAAGTTATTTTTATATTTAATTTTGTCATTGTTTTTTGTAGATTCTTTTTCTGTTCTTTTTGCTATAAGGAAATGTTTACATTTGTTTATACTTTTCAAATTCATAATAATAAAAAAGAAAATTTAATGAAAATTATTAGCCATTAGGTATAATCACCCCAAAGAAAAAGCAAATGCCCACTATGAGGATGGTCAATCTTTTGTCAAATAATTGCAATCCCATCATGTAAACCTCTATGCTTCTTATAAAGATAACAGGGTATATATATGTGTCTTTGCAATTTAATATATTAACATCTCAGCTCTTCTACTATTTTCCCCTTTTTTTGTGATTGCATCAATTTGGATGGAAGAAGAAATAAACTCACAATGTGAAAGCAATTTTGTTTAGAGGACTTTGAACAAGGAAACACTTTCCTTTGTAATTTCCAAACATAACATGGCAATTAATTGATAACACAGGAGAGGTAATAAGGTTCAAATTGCCCAGCCTTCATGATATGACTCTAGTCCTTTAGCTGCAGGATGTAATTCAGTCAGTCAAGAATTCATTAAATGCCCATCTTACTAAGTTCAAAACACTGGGGAGGCAAAGAAAAGAAAAAGTAATCTAGTCTTTCAAATAGCTTATAGTTTAATAGGAATGGTAGGGAAAACAAGATGGAAACTATATATAAGATATATACTGGATATAATGTAAAATAACCAAAACAGTGGGAAAACACTAGTATGAAAGGGAAGAGAAAAGGCCTTTTGTAGAAGGTAAATTATTGCTGGGCCTTGAAGGAAGTCAGGAGGTAGAGGTGAGAAGGAAAACATTTCTAGTCATGAAGGATAAGCACTACAAATATTCATTCTAAAGAAAAAGTTGGAGGGTCATATGATAGGAAAAGTAAGAAGACCAATGTCAGTGAATCAGAGTATGTGGTGTCAAGTAAGAGAAAAGGTTGATGGAGACAGATTATGAAGGATTTTATATTTGATTCTGAAGGTGACAGGAAGCCTCTGGAATTTAATTGAATAGGAATGGGGGCAGAAGATAATAACTTCAAATATATACTTTAGGAAGATAATTTGTCAGCCATTTGAAAGTTGACTTGAATTGGACAGTCACTTGGGTCACAGAGACCAATGAGAAGGCTATTTCAATTGTTCAGGTATTAGGTGATGAGGCCTACTCCAGGAAGGTGGCAGTGTTCTCTTAGTACTCCAAGAAACATAATGTTAAGGAAATCTTCCTGAGGAAACTATTGTCCAAACTCACACTTGGAAATTGAATTTTGTATTACCTAAAATGTAACCTCAGAGGCTGAAGGCTGTATTTTCAAGTTCTTTCCTCTCAGTCCAAATGCAGACACATATCTACCTCTATCATATGCTTTTAAAAAAATTTTTTTTAGATTTTTCAAGGCAGTGGGGTTAAGTGGCTTGCCCAAGGCCACATGGCTAGGTAATTATTAAGTGTCTGAGGTAGGATTTGAACCCAGGTACTCCTGACTCCAAGGCTGATGCTCTATCCACTGTGCCACTCAGTCACCCTATCATATGCTTTTTAAAAGAATTCTACCTATCACCTGCTTGATGTTATATTTTAGGAGAAATCTATCCTTAAGGGACACTAATCTCTGACTGGGCAACACCAAGGCAGTAGTCATCCAAAAACTTGAGATCCACAAACTCTTCTCAGATTACCTAAAGCAGCATATCCTGCTTACTATGTGTTTCTCCTATCAGTCACAATAGATTGCTCCTGCCCTAGGGAAAGATAAATCTTCCCTTCCTTTGACATATTGAAAAGGAAGACTCATGGAAAAATGGAAGGAAGGATGAGAAGGGAAGAGGAGGAGGAGGAGGACAAGAAAGGAAAAAAGGGGGGGGGGGAGAAACGATTCATTTTATATACATTACAAATTTAGGGGCATTTTACCCCTGTAAACTTAACCCCAAATTCTTAGACCCTCATAATATTAGAGGCAGCCCAAGTCCTAGAAGTTCTTGAGTCTTCACAGTAAGAGTCCAGTGCACATGCTGCTTAATGACCATGGGGAAGTGCTTTTCAAGTACTTCCAAAGAAAGGTCTGTAATCTCAAGTTAATTGAGAAATTAGTTGAATTAGGAGGTTTCCTTAATTCAGTCCCAATTTAACCTGGTCATAATGAACCAGTGATCGTCATTATTTGAGAACAAAGGGAACTGAAATTAAATCAATCACCAACAGAAAAATAGATTTCTGGTTTTGAAGGATTTATTAGCTAGTCAATGTTATTGGTGAATAAGATATTTTGGCAATCATAATATATGCATATGTGCACATGTACATGAACCCACACATCAATGCCTGGATACATTCTTATTTAGTCCATTGTTACCATTCATAGAATCACAGGATTTAGAATTGGAGTAGATATTAAGAATCATCCATAACCTCTTTTTTATGTTAAATTTTTTAAATTTAACATTTTTAAAATTTAAAAATTTTTTAATGGTAATCAAATTATTAAAGGAATACTAATCAACTCTTGATAAAACTCATTTTTGAGGGGCAAAAGATCTAGGATATCAAGGGAAACAAAGGAAAAGAGGTAGGAATGATTTTGCCCATGGCTTCCATTTGCTATAGATTTTCTATGTTATCACGATCTTGACTACATGCAATATTGTTTCTTTGCCTAATTTCTGTAACTCATGAGAGGATGCTTTTGGCTATATTGAGACTGGTCTTTCCCTCTAGGAATTCCTATTTCTTTCATTTCTTTCTCGTTTTTGTTGCAAAACATTTTCAAATTAGTCATGTGAAAGAAAATACAGACTAAAAAATGTTCATTAAAAATAAAGAAGGTAAAAATAGTATGCTTCAATCTGCATTCAGACTCTTATCAGTCCTTTTTGATGAGAATAGCTAAGTCACTCATAGCTGATACAATATTGTTGCTAATATGTACAATGTTCTCCTGTTTCTGTTCAATTCACCCTGCATCAATTCATATAAATATTTTCAGGTTTTCCTGAAAGCATTCTGCTCATCTTTCTTTTAACTCAATAGTATTGCATTACACCTTATACCACAACTAATTCAATTAATGGACATATCCTTAATTTCCCATTCTTTGAACTATCTATATTCTTATACAAATCTAAATTCTTATACAAATAGGAATTTTTTCATAAAAAAATCTCTTGGGGGCGGCTAGGTGGCGTAGTGGATAAAGCACCAGCCTTGGAGTCAGAAGTACCTGGGTTCAATTCTGATCTCAGACACTTAATAATTACCTAGCTGTGTGGCCTTGGGCAAGCCACTTAACCCCATTTGCCTCGCAAAAAAAAACCTAAAGAAAATCTCTTGGATACAGATCTAGTAGTCCAACCTCCTCTTTTTACAGATGAGGAAAGTGAGGATCAGAAAAATCTAATGACTTGCCCAATCTCACATGTAGTAAAGAGAATAGCCAGAATGTGAATCCAGGCCTTCTGTCTCCAAACTCGATGTTCATTCTTTCCCTAATCACATACAAGGGATGGAAATACATATCCTGTTTGCCAATACTGAAAAGTAGGGCAACATCTAATTTTGATGGATTACTTTTGTAAAATTAATTTATATCAATCTTTTTGTAGTTTGGAAAGAGCCTGTATTCCCTCTGAAGGTAAAATATGTACACACTCCCCCCCTCTCTAAACAATTCTCCAACTTGCATTCATTCATTCTCATGTATTGAATCCCTAGAGAGTAGTTGCTACTTGTATGATCTGTTCAGTCTTTTTCAGTCATGCCCAATTCTTTGTGACCCCATTTGGGGTTTTCTTGGTAAAGACATTGAAGTAGTTTGCCAGATCCCTTTTCTGCAAAGATTGTTTCCTGTATTGAAGGCAGAAGGAAAAATGAAATAGTTTAGGAGCAAGAATTCAGGTAACAATCTCAACTTCACTTGATTGCTTGATTGGTTTTCAGTTGGTATGTGGAGATAGAGGATTTCATCTCCAAAAAAAGTTTCTCCTTTCAGTGATGATTTCTATGGAGAAGATAAAAGCAGTGGCATTTCTATTCTGCACTTTTTAGTGCAGAGACTTAGATTGTGTTTGAGGGGGTAACAGTTCTTGCCATTCTTCCTCCCCTAAAAATCTCATATAATAAACGTGTACAGGGGCAACTAGGTGGCACAGTGGATAGGCACTGGCTCTGGAGTCAGGAGGGCCTAAATTCAAATCTGACCTCATGAACTTAATAATTACCTAGTTGCATGTGTGACCTTGGGCAAGTCACTTAAGCCCATTACCTCAAAAATACTAAAAAAAGTATGACTGATTGAATGCTTGATTTGGAGTAAGGAAGACCTGTGTTCAAATCCAACTGCAGACACTTGCTAAGCTATGTGATCTTGGGCAAATAGCCCTCTCTACATGTCTCAGTTTCCTCAATTGTAAAATGAGGACAATAATGGCATCTAGCTCCCAGGGTTGTTGTGAGAATCAAATGAGATTATAAAACATTGTGGTTATAAATATTTCCTCCTCCTTCTCCCCTCCTCCAAACAAAATAAATTCCCAAATTGGTCACATCTCAAAAATATGTTTTTCAACTGCACTCTGAGTGTTCCAAATACACATTCCTCACAAATTGCTGTGAAATACAACCCTCAAAAAGGAATCTCAGAAGTCTTCAGAATTTCATTCTTGAATTCACTTTATCACTTCTGATTTGACATCCCTTGTATGATTTTAGTTCATTGATATGCTTCCCTAGTGTTTATTGGTGAATATAAATTAGTGAGTCATAATTAATTTTAGAAAGGGATACTCACTGAGATGGCCCAGTGAGGAACTGATGCAAACTTCTCTCCTGTAACACTCTTTCACACTTATGAATCAAGGCCAAGTGACAATGTGCTTTAAGTCCAGGAGCACATCTGAAGGCAATAAGACAAGGACTGAGTGAATGAGATGAGGAACATGGATTCAGGATACTACAAAGTGTTAAACAGAGAAACTACATCTTAGCCAAGAGGCAAATTCTTTTGTTTGTTTGTTTTTGCAAGGGTATGGGGTTAAATGTCTTGTCTAAGGTCACACAGCTAGATAATATTAAGTGTCTGAGGTTGAATTTAAACTCAGGTCCTCCTGTCTTCAGGGTTGGTGCTCTATCCACTGTACTATGTAGCTGTGCTTTAAGAGTCAAATTCTTGAACAATACTTAAAGAGGAGAAAAGGACCACTAGCAAGGAGCAGCTAGTACCCTCCTGACCATTTGAAGCTCAAATTAGTTTGACTCCTTAGTGTTAGGCAATTGACTCTGCTTTCAACCAATCAACCAACCATATGGTTTTGTACAGAAAGCATTAATAAACTCTTCATCCATTGCAAATATATTTTATATTCTATCTAGTAAAGCATTTAGGTTATGTTATATCTGATGAAAAATCAAGATGCAGTCTCACCTGATAAAAACATTAGTTATTACCCCAAATAGGCTAGGGTAATTTTCTATACTGTCCTTCAATATTACTTGTGTTAATTGTGGATTTGAGAATCTTTTGAGGAAGAGTATCACATTACATAATAAAAGTTACAAATTTATATATACTTTGTAGCCCCTGCAATTACTATACTTTAAGGAGGTTTGTCAACATATGAAAATGTTACCTAACTGCTCAAAAATATTTCTAACAATGCTATCATAATAGCAAAAAATCCAATAAAGGTGGAATGTTTAAACAAAATGTGGTGTTTGAAAGTTAATGAAATATTATACAATAAAAATTTCATATATGAAGATGCTAAGAATAAGGAAAGAGTTATATGTAATTATGCACAATGAAATACACATTGATCTCTGCATGGAAATAAGAAAAATTCTAGGAACATTTAAAAATACACAGAAAAAAGTCCACAAAAGGACTAAAAAACCAAACAGAACATTTGAGTTACTGCCTTGAAAAAGTAAATAAGCATTTATGTTAAGGAAAATCATTGATATAATTTAAAATTATCTTTTTTAAAAAAATCTTTTAGAAATTGAAGGAATTAGAATTGGGAAGGAAGAGACAAAACTCTCACTCTTTGCAGATGACATGATGGTCTACCTAGAGAATCCCAAGAAATCATCCAAAAAAACTACTGGAAACAATTAGAAATTTTAGCAAAGCTGCAGGATATAAAATAAACCCTCATAAATCCTCAACTTTTCTATATGTGTTTAGCAGGATACAGCAGGAAGAGCTAGAAAGAGAAATCCCATTCAAAGTAACCTGAGACAATATAAAATACCTGGGAGTCTATTTGCCAAGACAGACTGAGAAACTTTTTGAAAACAATTATAAGACACTTCTCACACAAATTAAATCATATTTAAATAATTGGGCAAATATCAACTGCTCATGGATAGGTAGAGCTAATATAATAAAAATGACAATTTTACCAAAACTAAACTACCTGTTTAATGCCCTACCAATCAAAATTCCAAAAAATTACTTTAATGAGTTAGAAAAAGTTGTAAGTAGATTCATATGGAGAAATAAAGTCAAGAATTTCCAGGAATTGAATGAAAAAAGTGCCAAAGAAGGGGGCTTAGCCCTACCTGATCTAAAATTATATTATAAAGCATCAGTAATCAAAATGTTTGGTATTGGCTAAGAAATAGAGTGTGGACCAGTGGAATAGACTAGGTGCAATAGCAGGAAACGATTATAGCAATCTGCTGTTTGATAAACCCAAAGAGTCCAACTATTGGGATAAAAACTTTCTCTTCAATAAAAACTGCTGGGATAATTGGAAGTTACTATGGAAGAAACTTAGATTAGACCAACACCTCACACCCTTTACCAAGATAAGATCCAAATGGATACAGCATTTATACATAAAAAGACAATACTATGAGCAAATTAGAAGATCAAGGAGTAGTTTTCCTGTCAGATCTATGGAAAGGGGAGCAGTTTATGACTAAGGAAGAGATGGAGAACATCACCAAAAACAAACTAGATGATTAAATTAAAAAGCTTTTGCACAGACAAAACCACTGTAATCAAGAGCAAAAGAAATGGAGTAAACTGGGAAACAATCTTTACAAATAATGTTTCTGACAAAGGACTCATTTCTAAAATATACAGAGAACTGAGTCATATATTTAAAAAAAAGCCATTCCCCAATTGACAAATGGTCAAAGGATATGCAAAGGCAATTTACAGATGAGGAGATCAAAGCAATACATAGCCATATGAAAAATTGCTCTAAATCATTAATTATTAGAGAAATGCAAATTAAAACTTCTCTGAGGTACCACCTCACACCTCTCAGACTGGACAATATGACCAGAAAGGATAATGATCATTGTTGGAAGGGTTGTGGGAAATCTGGGACACTATTACACTGTTGGTGGAGCTGTGAACTCATCCAACCTTTCTGGAGAGAAATTTGGAACTATGCCCCAATGAGCATACCCTTTGATCCAGAAAAATACCACTACTGAGTGGTCTATACCATGAAGAGATGATGAAAAAGGGTAAAAACATTACTTGTACAAAAATATTTATAGCAGCCCTGTTTGTGGTGGCAAAGAATTGGAAATCAAGTAAATGTCCTTCAATTGGGGAATGGCTTAGCAAACTGTGGTATATGTATGTCATGGAACACTATTCTATTGGAAACCAGGAGGGATGGGAATTCAGGGAAGCCAGGAAGGATTTGCATGAACTGATGCTGAGTGAGATGAGCAGAACCAGAAAAACACTGTATGTACACCTTAACAGCAACATGAGGGTGATGATCAACCTTGATGGACTTGCACTTTCCATCAGTGCAACAATCAGGGACAATTTTGGGCTGTCTGCAATGGAGAATACCATCTGTATCCAGATAAAGAGCTGTGGAATTTGAACAAAGTTCAAGGATTATTCCATTTAATTTAGAAAAAAACCAGATATCTTATTGTCTGATCTTGTTATCTCTTACACTTTTTGTTTCTTCCTTAAGGATATGATTTCTCTCTCATCACACTCAATTTGGATCAATGTACAACATGGAAACAAAGTAAAGACTGACAGATTGCTTTCTGTGGGGGAGTGGGGGGGAGGGAAATAAGATGGGGGGAAAATTGTAAAACTCAAATAAAATATTTAATAAAATAAAAAATCTTTTAACTATAAAAGAATTCAATATAACAAAGAACAAAAAGGAAAAAATCAATTCAGCAAAACTAACCAGTAAATGGAATCTAACCTAATGTGAAACAGTGGTCATTCTGTAGATATTCTAGGAGTAGTTTGACCCTTGGGGAAGAGCTAGAAGCTTCTGTTTGTGTTTTCCCTTTTATTGAATGACCAAAAGCATAAAATATCATAGATTTAGAGATGGAATGCCCCTTTTGGCCATTGAGTTTAACACCACTCCTCACTTTACAGATGAGGAAACTGAGGTACAAATGGGTATAATGACTTGTTAAGGATCAAACAGTTCATAGTGTGTCTGAGATGGAATTAAAATTTAGATCTTCCCAATCCCAAATCCAGTGCCCTCTCCAGTTTACCATGATCCTTTTCACATATCATTTTGGGGGCCAAATCTTGTTCTCTGTGCTTCATGAGAAGTAGCCTATTCAGATAATATGTGTCATTAGAAGTGGCCAAGACACATATATGCTTGATGAAATGATAATTATTATATATACAACATTTCAAACTTTTTACCTATTAGAAACTGAGAAGGTTGTATATTTTATCATCTCTTCACAATCTGGTCCCAAGTTATCTTTTCAGTCTGTGTACATAATCCTTGATGTACTCTACATTCTAGTTAAACTAATCATTTTACTGTTCTTCATGACACTACATTTCTCATCTCAATTCCTTTACACTGTCCTCCATGTCTAAGAGATTTTCTCTTCAACTTCACCTATTATGTGAATTCTTAGTTTCCTTTGAGATAACTCAAATGTAACTTTTTTCATGAAGTTTTTCCCTGCTTCTTACAACTACTAGTGTAGTCCCATAACAACTTCCAATTACATTGTGTTTATTTTGTAAATATTTTGCATATGTGTTTGTATGTATGTATATGTGTGTCTTGTCTCATCTTATAGAATTCTTGAGAGCAGGGAACTTGCCAATTTTTTTCTAACCCAAGCAGTTATCACAGTGTCTGTCACATTATAGGCACTTAAAAAATTGATATTTGATTGATGGATGGATCCCTTCTTTGGAGCCAAGCTTGGTCATTAGATCAGGATAGTTTTGGTTTTTTTTGTATTTGTTTATTATATTTGTCATTCTACTTACCTCACTTTGAATCATTTCATGTAAGTCTTCCCATGACTTTCTAAATTCTTCAGATTCTTCATTTCTAACACCACAATAATATGCACTTTCATTTATTTACCCCGATTTGTTTAGTTATTCCCCAATCCATGGACATCAACTTTTTTTCTATTTCTTTGCCATTATTATGTTTTGATGAACATGAGATAACTTTCTGTCTTCGACTTCCTTGGCATACATATGCCTAATTGTGGGATCTCTTGGATAAAGATATAGACAATTTAGTCACTTTTTTAAAAGCTCAATTCCAAACTGCTTCAAGATGGTGGAGTCAATTCACAGCTCTACCTATAGAGACACACTTTTAAAATAAACTGCAAGTTGCCCATATTTATAGTTAGGCATTTATTTACAATATTTTTTTGTTTTGTCTTGTGTGTATGTATACACATGAATGCGCATTTTGTAAGTGGATGGCTATATAAAAAAGAATATATTAATAGAGATAATATATTAAGTATATATAAATGTGTTCTTCCTCACAAAGAGAAAATAATTTGAAATTGTGGGCATAGAGAAAGAGTGTGACTGACCAAGAGAAGTATTTTGGCAATTGTTGTCTTCATAAGAACTAAATAGGTTGAAAAGCCTGTTCCCTTTTTCCAATAAATAACAATGAAATGACCTGAAGACTCTTTGGTGCATAGAATGTCTTTTGAGGGAAAATACTACATCGAGCGTTTGGTCGCCTGGTGGCACTGCAGGCTAAAAAGGACTCTGGTGAGCTCCGCCTCTCTCAGCCTCCATCACAAGGGAAAATTACTGTCTTTCCGGAAAGACGGGAGCTTCTTAAGAGGAAAACAACTCCATGAATTAAGAGTAGATCTAAATCTCTTCGCCGAATAACGGAGAGTGTATTTGAACAGAAAAAGGACGCAGTCAGAAAGGACAATGAAGGTTATGCTAGACACACCTCAGCGGGTAAGGAAAAATACTGCTTCTGGTTATTCTGTTATGCGTGGGCAATGTGGGTTTGGAGCCTTTGGAGGCTCCTTGGTGGAAAACCTGGCAAAGGTCCTGGGACTGGAGGTGGGGTAGCTGCCAGAGAACTAGGTTTTCTCAAAGCATACATAAAAAAGCGTATTTGCAGCTTCGCGTTGAGACGGAGAGTTCGGAGAAACTGGACTGGGAGGAGCTAAACTGTCTTTGCAAGCTCTGTGTACTGCTTTTCATTAGTTTCCTGGAAAACTCTCTGTACTTCAGTCAGACTGACACACAAATGGCCATATTCTTGGACAAAAGAATTCCCTCTGAACATCTGTGAAATCACCACGCCTCGGACTGTTACAACTCGAAAGTGTACTGAATGGTAGGAAATAACAGTATTCCCAAATAGTTGATAAGATCACCAACTCCTATTCTTATAGTAAAATTGGAGCTAGAACAGAGGGAAGAATTTATGTTGGATTAGTATTAAATACAGACAAACCGACCAGAGGTGGGTGGTGTCTCTGCACGCAGGTCCAGAACTTCCCAAGTCCTCATAGAGTTTGTGAAACTTAATGAGAATGGACAAAAATCTTGGAGAAACAGCTTACCTTTATACGACTTTCTCCATGAGGATAGCAGAGCTTTTTGAAAACAATTAAAAATCTGGTGATCTCTCCAACTTCATTTGATTCACGAAGCAGTTGCATTTAATTGGAAATGTGAAGCCCAATAACAAAAGATATTGGATTTTTTTCTTTTCTATCTATAAAACCGAAGAAATATCTCTCTTAACTGACCATATGATCATTTTTTTTCTCTCAAGAACTAAGCTTTTTTAAAATCTGTATTTGGAGACTACAGCTGAAAGAAGAAATAGTAGTTCCTGTAAAAATGTAAAGATCTGAGTTCAAATCACATCTTTGACATATAACTGGGTTGTGATCCTGGCCTAGTCACTACTAGTGACTAGTTCTCTTCACAGTTCTCTAAATCTGTTATGGAGATGGTAATAACCTGCATTCATTGCAGAATTTTACTTATCAGGAAGTTCCATATACACCAGAGAAATCACAGGTTTAATTAATTTTGCCACCCTTATTTAGGGAGAATCATCCATTGGGGGGAAGAATTATTTGCCACATGAATGAGATTTTTGCCTTGAAATTTCCTGTGAAGAACTACCACAACTTGGTAATCCAGGGGATAATGGATGAAGAGAGCAAAAGTATAGCAAAAATAGCCATTTTGGTTCTCCATAAGATACCTTATTGGTTCAAGTAAGATATCCTGAGACTAGTATGACAACCATATGTTCTACTTGTCATTTCTCTTCACTTCTACCAGTTATACTATATCCTTATCAATGAAAGAAGAAGAAACACATTGTAGACTGGCGCTACATCAGCTAAATGGACTATTTCTGACTTTCTGGATGGCATCCAAATTGGGAACCTGTCATATACTATCAATAGCATGAAATATGTCTGACCTGTCAATTGGGAAGCAGTGAATTCAAGTCTCAAATTGTGGTACTGGGATAAGGAGGAAAACCCTAATTATAATTTCAGGGTAATAATATTTTAGTTTTCCCATACTAGTGTTCCCTTACCTCATTACAAATGAGATAATCTAAGGTATTAATGGTTTAAAATGTTTATGAATATTTATCTTCTTTTTTCCCATTTCTCCTTTCATGTTATGAATGAAAATACAAGTAAAGATAAATTAAATAACTTGCTCAAAAATTTAAAGCTTATTAGTGGCGGAATCTAGACTGAAACTCTGGGTTTCCATACTGGGATCTTCTAATACACAAGTCATCAATCTTCCAATTCTGTTCTCTCTTCTTTGGTATCTTCTGTGTTTCTCGATTTCACTTTATTTTTGAAGGTAAGATGGTCATGCTTTCCTATTCAAGAAATAGATTTCAAGATTTCATTAAAATGGCTTTTCAATATGATCATCTGGAATCAAATGCCTCAGGTGTTCTGTTTCTTCAAGGAATCAGAAAGTTATCTAGTTCAACCCCCCCCCCCCCCAACTATGAAGATATGCCCTCCACACCAGGTGTTTGTATAATCTTTACTTGAATACTTCCAGTGATGAAGAATCTTTCACCTCACATTGCATACTTTTCAATGTTAAACTATTTTAATATTTAAATTTTTTAATGTGATTCTCTGTGTGTTTCACCCAATGGCCCTAGTTCTATCTCTGGGATCTACACTTTTCTATGTCCTTCAAATACCTAAGGATATGTATTTTCCCCCTCTATACTCATACCAAAAGTCACTTTTCTCCACATTTCTTTAGTTTTTCCTAATACAAGCATAAGACGGTTTTTAATGTTCCTCTTCAAATGTGTCATGGATAGCTAAATATTTTTTTGGAAAACAGGTGAGTAGGCAAGTTAAAAGTGCAGTAACTTCCTATTCCATGCAGTCAAAACTGCAAAAAAAATTGACAGGTGGATCACATTTATATTTGTATTCAATTTCGTGGAAAAACTACATGAAGTACTGTTAAAAAAAACTTATACTTAGAAGAATGGTAAAGATAAAATAATTATTTAAAGAACTTGTGAATTTAATATCCTATTTAAGTATCTTATTCATTTTCCTCTGATCATTTCAATGAGTTTTTTTTAAAAGTAGAGGTTCTTGACATTCCTTATTTTGGCATCAAGGTGATTAAAACTAAGAAAAATGACATGCCTCTTCTTATTCTGAGAAGACCAAGAGGAAACATAATATCCCTTAATATTAATTGTGAGTTCTGTTTTCCATTTAATTATGGTCTTCTCCAATTTTGAAGTTGTTCTGAGATTTATATGATGGTAGAAGCACAGGTGTCCCAAGCTAGTTATGGTTTTATATATGTCTATAATAATTTGTGCGTATATGTGATACTGTGGTTTGGTGCAGACAAAAAAGTCAAATAATACGCCCTTTAAAATACAACCAGAGATCATTCTCTCCCTTGGAAAACTAAACACATAAGGTCTTAGTTGCCTGAGACTAATTTTTATGCTTTTTTGGAATCTGGATTGAGAAAGTAAAATTCTCAATCAGGACGCGTGGTGGCGGTGCAGGATAAGGAGAATAACTGATGTGCAAAAAAAAGGCATCCTCCATTATTCTGTAACTCAGACTGACACTAATAGGTCAAAGAAAACAAGTTTTGTTAAAAGAGGCTGGTGGAGAGCAGGGAATCCCGAAAGAGTCTTTTACTCATAGAGGACTGAGATGAACTAAAGATATGTTTAAAGCTGTCAGTATGGAAGCAGACAGGCACGCAATTCGGAGACAAAGGCAAGTTCTGCTTTTCTTGTTTTTGCTATGCATGTCTAAGGCGGGGTCGGAGCCCAAGAGGTTTTCTGTGGCAGAGGAAATGAAAAGCGGCTCCTTTGTGGGCAATGTAGTTAAGGCCCTGGAACTAGAAATGGGGGAGCTATCTAAGAGGGGCGCCCGGGTGGCTTTTAAAGAAGACAAACAGTATTTGCAGCTCAATCGTGAAACCTGGGATCTATTCACAAAAGAGAAACTGGACCGGGAGGAATTGTGTGGGCCTACCGATTCCTGCGTATTACCTTTCCAGATATTACTAGAAAACCCATTTCAAATTTTTCTGGCTGAACTGCTAGTACGAGACATAAATGACCATTCGCCTATGTTTCTGGACAACGAGATGCTCCTGAAAATCCTGGAGAGCAGTCCTCCAGGAAAGACAATCCGTTTAGACGGCGCACAGGATTTGGACGCTGGGAGCAACAGTCTCCAAAACTACACCATCAGCCCTAATTCCCATTTCCAAGTTCAAATACGGGCACGCAATGATGGCAGGAAGTACCCAGAGCTGGTGCTGAGCAAAGCTCT
The DNA here is from genome assembly GCF_037893015.1 of Macrotis lagotis. NCBI lineage: Eukaryota > Metazoa > Chordata > Mammalia > Peramelemorphia > Peramelidae > Macrotis > Macrotis lagotis. The sequence continues at coordinate 411,068,299 of NC_133658.1, read as the reverse complement.
GGACCGAGAGGAACTGCCTGAGATCCGATTAACTCTCACAGCCATAGATGGTGGGTCCCCGCCCAGGTCTGGGTCTACTCAAATTCGAGTTCTAGTAGTGGATGTCAACGATAACATTCCTGAGTTTGAGCGACAGAATTATGAGGTGAGGATTCCAGAAAATTGTCCCCCAGGCACCCTAGTAATGGAGGTACATGCTACAGATTTAGATAAAGGAAATAATGGAGAAATATTTTACGCATTTTCTGATGCCTCTGAAGATACTCGCAAAACTTTTAAAATACATCGATCTTCAGGTGAAATTTCACTAATAAAAACAGTAGATTTTGAAACTACTCAATATTACGAAATAGACATTGAAGCCACAGATGGTGGGGGTCTTTCTGGAAAATGCACAGTCCTAATCCATGTGATAGATCTGAATGACAATCTGCCCAAACTGATCATGTCCTCATTTACCAACCCTATTCCAGAAAATTCGCCTGAGACTGTGGTAGCTGTTTTCAGGGTTTCAGATCTGGACTCTGGGGAAAATGGAAAAGTGGTTTGCTCCATCCAGAATGATCTTCCTTTTGCCCTGAAACCTTCAGTTGAGGACTTCTATACATTGGTAACAGAGGGAACACTGGACAGAGAGAACAGGGCTGAGTACAACATCACTGTTACAGTGATGGATTTAGGATCCCCGAGGCTCAAATCTGAGCACAATCTTACGGTACTCATCTCTGATGTCAATGATAACTCTCCGGTTTTTACTCAGAGAACCTACAGATTGTATGTTCAGGAGAACAACAGCCCTGCCCTTCACATTGGCAGTGTCAGTGCCAGTGACAGGGACTCAGAAATCAATGCCAAAGTCACCTACTCTCTGCTACCTCCAGAGACTGAAGACCTGCCCCTCTTCTCCTACATCTCCATCAACTCAGACAATGGCCATCTCTATGTTCTGAGATCCTTGGATCATGAAGCCATCCAAGCTTTCCAATTCACTGTGAGGGCAGTTGATGGTGGCTCCCCATCTCTGAGTAGTGAGGTTCTGGTTCATATTATGGTAGAGGATGAGAATGATAATTCTCCTTTTGTGTTATACCCCCTGCAGAATGGTACAACTCCTTGCAATGATCTGGTGCCCAGAACTGCAGAGCCAGGATACCTTGTGGCCAAAGTGGTGGCAGTGGATAGGGACTGGGGACAAAATTCCTGGCTTTCCTACCAGCTGCTCAAGACCACAGACCCAGGACTCTTTACTTTGTGGGCCCACAATGGGGAAGTTCGCACAGCAAGACCCATCAGTGACAGAGATGCCATCAAGCAGAAGCTTCTGGTGATAGTGAAGGACTATGGGCAACCTCCTTTGTCCACAGAAGTCACATTGAATGTCCTTCTGGTAAATGGTTTTTCTGAACCCTACATGCAATTCCCAGATGCAAACAAGGAGGAGGTCCAGACTGATTCTCTTACCTTCCATTTACTCATTTCCCTGGCTTCTGTCTCCTGTCTTTTCCTGTTCTCTATTATTATGTTCATTGCCATTCACCTGTGGCAAAGGAAGAAGGATGCTAGTCATGGTACATTTGATCCAAATTGTCCTTTCCCAGGCCACTTTGTTGAGGTCAGTGGGACAGGAACCTTGTCCCAGAATTTCCAGTATGAGGTGTGTCTGACCAGTGGTTCAGAGACCAATGAATTCAAATTCCTGAAGCCCATTATCCCCAGGGTCCCTGCTCAGGAAAATAGGAGCGTTTTTGAAAGAAAAACCCTTCATTCATGAATAGTTGTGACTTCAATGCATTACTATTATGTTTTGTTATTATTTTATACCCTTTTATTTTCTATCTTACAGAGAAGAACTTATTTTAAAATATGTGATATAATTTTTCATGTTCTTTCCCCACTGTTTTTCTCTTATTTTTGGAATTTTTTTCTGTATTTAAATGTTGTCCAGCTTATACTTTTCCCAAATCAATTTCTAGGAATGAATGAGCTAATTTATTTTTGCATTCTCATTTCAAATTTAGATTTTTAACACTTTTGATGCAATTAAATTCATAAACTTCTTTCAGGATACTAAGACATTTTCTCTGTCTTAGATTGTATTAGCTCTCTTCATCTGTTTACTTGTTAGGAAATGTTTTCAAAGTTCCTTTTTTAGTCTCAAGAAATATAACTACACTCCTCTTTCACTGCCACTCAGATCTCAATCTTTGGTTCTGAGAAATGAAACTATCTCTACATAAGTAGAGATGCAATCAACTCACTCCAACAATAGAATGACTCTGAAATAGGAGGAGACAATATAGCACCCCATAGATGTTTAATGCAGTAAACAGAATGAGCTGGAGTCCTCTGCAAGTTGTTAGTTCCCGGATAAATTTGAATATAGGAATCATCACTCAACCAGCAATATTTATTGCCTCTGCTGTGTCAGGTACTGGATATCATGAGTAGGTAATAAAAGGATGAATACAAAAGAGCCTCCATTAAAAAACCCTACCAAATGACTGATGAACCTGTCTACATGTTCCTCCTCCACCCACTGGATGAAGGGGCCCAGTGAATCTTGCCTGACTATCTCAGTGAGGGCAATTCCAACTCTTCTGAAGCAAATATGCAGGGTACCAGGAATGAGTTTGCAGAGATATATCATTATTGATTTACATACACACCTTTTTAAAAAATGAATACACATTAATTTATGGTTGTTTTAGCTAAAATTTACTATTCTTTTTCTTTGGAGGCACTGGGGAAACTGTGTTTAACATTGTTGAAAATAGCTTCATATGAGGAAACTGAAATTTGAGTTCCCAAATAACAGTTGTTGGAAAACATAATAAAAATAACATCAGCATAAAAACTGATAAATTATAAAAGGTGTGTTCCCTTACTAATAATGATAGTATATGTGTGTATATGTGTGTGTCATGTATATGCATAAATATGCATATAATCTTTACCAATTTCACCTCATTTAACATTACCTTTGGATCAACTGTGCTATTATTATCCACATTTTACAGATGAAGAAATTGAGACCATGTATAAGAGACTGGTCCAGGATCATGTATCTAAAGTCAAATCTGAACTCAGATCTGTACTGTCTCCAGTTACAGCTTTCTATAAACTGTTCCACCTAGTTGTCTCTATCTTCTTTTATGAAGTAATTAGAAAAATTACTCCATATGGCAACTTAATCCAAAGAGTTAATGTGTCAAGTTTGGGGGAAATTCAATACATACCCCAGAAGTGAGCACACCCATTTGATCCCCAGATACTTTAGTAACATTATGAATTAATGATAAGAACTAATATCCCTTATTATAAAGACTTATATGACCAGGAAACACATAAGTCTTACTTAGATTGTATGGCAGAATCATACCTGTAGAATGGAACTTAATGTGATGCTTTGATTTTTAAAAAAAATTTATTTATTTAAGGCCATGGGGTGAAGTGACTTGCCCAAGGTCATGCAAGCTAGGTCTGAGGTCAGATTTGAACTCAGATCCTCCTGACTCCAGGACTGGTACTCTACCCACTGTGCCACCTAGCTGCCCCTGATGCTTTGATGTTTTAAAATAATATTTTTCCTCATGACTTTTCATGATCTTCTAAATAATAAGGCATAGAAGAATTAAATAGAATTTGCTAGAATTGCCATCCCCAAAGCAAATATTCAAATGAAATAAATTTTAAAATTGTACATAATGTGGGAAATTTTTCTAATTGAAAAAATGAAAACCTATCCAAAAAATTCAAATAGTAACAATTTTTTAATATTTACTTTCAGTCTCCTTCTGAATAGCTTTTTTCCTTCTATATATTTTCATTTTGACATTGAATTATTATAATTATTATGTGCATGGTTTATGAAGTATGTTATTGTAGTTTGAAATATCCTTTTTGTGATTTGTAGTACTTCTTCAAATCTTTCTACATTTATTTATATTCTTCATTGGTGCCTTTTATTTTGGCATTACATTTCATTAAATATCTTTGTCACAACTGGTTGGCATTCTAAAATCATTTGGCAATTTGTTTCCAGTTTTTTTTGTTTTTGTCTATTAGAAATGATGTTACTAGGGACATTTTTTGTTGAATTGAACCTTCATTAATGGTCAGTAACAAACTCAGTATTCAGTCTGTAGAGGATTAATCATCCAAAGAGTGAGTTTTGTAGCTATTATTGAGTGCTATTTGTTTTGCAAAGTATTCTCAATTTACGGTTCTTAAAGCAAAGGAGGACCTTTGCTTATTTTCCCACTACTGCACCAGATTTACATTTTATCATTTTTGTCTATCATTGTATCCTTGTCAATGAAATGGATGTAAGGTGTCTCAGAGTTGTTTTAAATTACCTTACTTTGATTAGTAGAAAGTTGTAACACTTTTTTTTGCAAGGCAATGGGGTTAAGTGGCTTGCCCAAGGCCACACAGCTAGGTAATTATTAAACGACTGAGGTCGAATTTGAATGCAGGTACTCCTGACTCCAGGGCTGGTGCTTTATCCACTGTGCCACCTAGCTGCCCCTGTAACACTTTTAAAAAATAGACTCTACATCTTTTTTCAAGAACTAGATAGTAAAATCATTTGTCTGCTTGCCTACAGAAAAATGACCTGATGATTAGATATGTTAAACAAGATAATGTATTTCCAAAAACTGAGATTTTCAAATTGAAGCTTTATGACAATTTATCAGGAAAATTAGAAGGAATGGACAAGGGGAAATAGATTGATAAAGCCAAAAATTCTTAATTTGGAAGCAGGTAATTTGAGTTTGAATTCTCAATTTGCCACTTTCTACCTCTATGAATTTGGAAAAATCACTCGGTCTCTTGGGCTGCAGTTTCCTTATCATTAAAGGAAGAGGTTAGACTATCCTGTAGAGTCCCTTTTAATTATAAGTCTCTGATCTTAAATGATTTCTGAGGTCCTTCCAAATATGAAATATGTATCATTGAATTTAAGAAAATATTTACAAACCAACTTACAAAAGAAAAAATATTTTAAAAATTAAAGCCACTTTCATCAAGAATGAAGAGTGTTTGAAGTTTGGTGGCATTAGTTATTCTTTAGAAAAAATTTAAATGTCTCAAGTGGTATTCACATGTGTCTGAAGCATTTGAAGCTAACACAGGGAATATGAGAATGGGTTATAGGAAAAGTACCAAAGTTAAAGCACTCTTAAGTGATAAGCATTAGCCAATTCTTCAGGAAGATTAAGTTTTTTCTTTTCTTTTGATTATACTGTGGCTACTTTACAAAAACACAGATTTACACTTGATTGTTATCATGATCTGCTGTAAAATGAGAATGCTCCCACTCTCAGGATTCAGGTACTAGTGTGAAGGTTCTAGATCTTCTTTTCCCTATCCCAGAAAATTCTCTTCCCTAGCACAACAAATTTGGAGAGAAGGTTACCTTATAAACCTATTTTTAGAAGGATTGAGCAAATTTGGAAAGCATGTGTCATCCAAGTTACCACCATCCCTATTCCAACCAATTCTGGTCACTTCAACCTCTTTCCTTCTGCTTCCCTGTTGATCAATGGATAACTTGTGAAGTGGTTTCTATTCTTTTGATAAATACAAATGACATAGGTTTCCTCAATCCAGATTTGTACAGTTGTGTTTCAAGAAAAAGAAACCAACTCACATAAATGGATAATAAAATAATCTGTTTCACAGACTTCTTCAGAATTCCAACAGCATTTACTTCACTAAAAATGAAACAGGTGAAGTAGATAGAAAAGAAAAACTCAGATAACTCATGAACTGTCTCAGCAACGTGAACTGAAGGGAAAATGTCAGCTGTTAGAAATTCAACAAAGTAGAAAAAAAGCACATATGAGTCCTTTAGCTTACTTACCAGGGCCTTCACTTTCATTCATTGGCAGTCCCTCTTGTGGCCTTTACAAATCAGTCAGTTAATCCTTCTATATTTGGGCATGGGTTTGCTAAACCAACAAAGTCTTGTCTTTCAATTGGCCTATACTCAGTAGCTGCATCAGTGATTTGATAACCTACATGGTTTGCAGATTCAAAGGTTTTAGTGGGTTTAGAGGTAAGGCAAAACTAGGAATTCTTTTTTTAAAATTCTTTTTATTTATTTTGCTGGTTTTCTGGCTATGAGAGCTACTTAATCTCTTGCACCATCATTTTTCTCATCCTTAAAAAATTGTAATACCCACTTCAGAGGTGGAATCAGATGAAATAAAATATAAAAGGTACTTTGCAAGCCTAAAAATGTTATATCAATATAAATATCATTATTCAATGCCTTATTAATTAAATGTTTAGTTTCACATACTAAATAAGAGTCATGTCTACCTTTTCATGACTTCATTTGGGTTTTCTTGGCTGTATGGTTTGCTATTGTCTTCTTTTATTTTACAAATGAGGAAACTGTGGATCAAGTAAGTGGTTGAAGTTGGATTTGAACTCTGTTTCCAGTCCCATTCCACCACCTTGGTCACCAAGAAGGTAGCCTAACTCTGCAACTCTGAACATCAAGTCACTATAGTGCCATTATGCAGGAATTTCAGTGGGAAGGAAGAATATTCAGGGTAGAGGTGAAAGGAGCTTTTCTGGATGAGGTAGTTATTGTTGAAACGATGGATCTGAAAGATAATTCCCTGAACTGACCATGTCATCATTTACCAGCCTTATCCCAGAAAACTTGCCTGAGATTCTAGTTGCTGTTTTCAGCATTTCAAATCTGGACTGTAGGGAAAATGGAAGTATGGTTTGCTCTATCCAGGATGATATTCTCTTTGTCCCAAAAACTTCCTTTGAGACTTTTTGTACATTTGTTATGCTAGGGAGCCTAGCCAGAGATAGCAGGGTTGAGTACAATATCATTATTATGATTACATATTTGGGATCCCAGAAGCTCAAATTGGAGCACAATATCTTGATGCTTGTCTATGGTGTCAGTGATAATTCCCTAGTTTTTACTGCAATGCTAACAAACCGGACCTCCTGAGAGCAAGTGCCACCCTCCAGTTTGGCAATGTCAGTGCTAATAAGAAGGACTTGGGTATAAATACCAAAGTCACCTACTCCCTGCTGACTCCTGAGATTGAAAATGTGCCCCTCTTCTCCTACATCTCCATCAACTCATACAAAGGCCATCTCTCTGCTCTGTGATCCTTGAATTATGCAACCATTTTCAGTTCACCCTGAGGTCAGTTGATAGTTGCTTCTTAGCCCTGAGTAACTAAGTTCTGGTTTAAGTCATGATCCTAGATAAGAATGATAGTTCTTCCTTCCCACTGAAATTCCTGCATAATGGCACTATAGTGACTTGATGTTCAGAGTTGCAGAGCTAGGCTACCTTCTTGGTGACCAAGGTGGTGGAATGGGACTGGAAACAGAATTCCTGGCTTTCTTGTCAGTTGCCCAAGACCACAGACCCAGGATTCTTCACTTTGTGGGCCCACAATAGGGAAGTTTGTATAGAAAAACCTGACAGTGCCATCAAGCACAGACTCCTGATGTTAGTGAAAGACAATGGTCATTGAACATACTCTTGATAGATGACTTCTTTGAAGTCATATCTACTACAACTCCCAGATTCATCTAAGGAGCAAATCCAGATGGACTCTCTCAACAACCTACCTAATTTCCCTGGCCTCCATTTCCTTTTTCTTCCTGGTCTCCATTCTTATGTTTATTGTCAATCACCTGTGGAAGAAGAAGAGGGATGCTAGCAATGGTACTTATGACTTTCCTTTATTTTTGAAACACTATATCAGAGAAGTGATGACAAACACATTGGTTGGTTCTTGTCCTTCATTATTGAAGAAGACCAGAATGACATCACAATGTTTGAGACAAATTACAGTTGTATCCTACTGTGACTGATCAGACCAATTGGATCTTGGAATGTTCCACCATAGGTTGGGCACAAATAGTCCATGTGGACACTTGGGGTGGGCACTCTAAACTTATATATGCTACATTTCCTTTGAGCTGCTTCAATTCTACCTTCCTCATAGAGTACAGCACTCTCACTGATAAGGGCATGCCATTCTGTGCCAGTGTCTCTCATACTGTAAAAAAATTCTAAAGTTCTTCAATGAGACCATCAGGATGTCTCAGTATTGCTTCTTCTGACCCCCTTTTGAACACTTGCCCTGTGTGAGTTCTCCATAAAATAGCTTTTTGTCTGGCATTCTAACATCATGTCCAGTCCATCATAGTTGTACTCTTTGTAGTAAAGTTGGAATGCTATGCAGTTTAGCTCAAGGAAGGACCTCAGTGTCTGGTATCTTTTCTTGCCAGATGATCTTCAGAATCTTCCTAATACAATTTAAATGGAAGTCTTGATATGGCTACTGGACAATCTACCAGACAAACATGTGAATTGGATTTGACTGAGGGGTTACTGTGCTAAATTACCAACCTTGTTTTCTCCTCCAGAGCCATCTGGATAAATAGAGATGGCCCTGGATGTGAGACAATCAGGGTTAAGTGACTTACCCAAAGTCATAAGTTAGTAAGTGTCAAGTATCTGAAATTGAATTTGAACTCCTGTCCTCCTAACTTCAAGAACAATGCTCTATACACTGTGCAACCTAGCTGCCCAGTGATGGAACTCATGTGATCTGAATGGAACGTTCCCAAGTTACTTGGTGGATATCAGTGGAATTTTGTCCCAGAACATCCAATCTGAGATGTGTTTGGACAGTGGCTCAAGGATCAGAGAATTCAAGTTCAATGAAGCCTATTATTCCCACTTCCTCCTGCTCAAAAATGTGGAAAGGATTCCACAGAATCCTTGGAAAATTCCATGGAAAATCCACTCTTAAAAATTAGCAATTTCTTCAAGTAGTTTTTAAGATATACTTGACCAAATTATATCAACCTCCCATTATTACATCTTCTTGTAGCATATCAAAACAAAAATTTTATGCTATTGTGTTATATTATTTCATTCCATCATCAGCTTCACACATATTTTACTTTTCTTTTTTTTTTAGGTTTTTTTGCAAGGCAAATGGGGTTAAGTGGCTTGCCCAAGGCCACACAGCTAGGTAATTATTATGTGTCTGAGACCGGATTTGAACCCAGGTACTCCTGACTCCAAGGCCGGTGCTTTATCTACTATGCCACCTAGCCGCCCCCATATTTTACTTTTCTCTCTGCATCCCCTGCCTACAAATGCTCCTTTCCTTAGTCTTTCTATTTTCCTTCTATATTTCCATTTTCTCAAAGTTATTGAGTCCCAATTGTTGTTATTAGAAAAAATGAACTGTGATGTATTTTCTTTTCCATTTCAAACTTAGAATTTAATTATTCCTTCTAAGTTAATTTAGCAAATATTTTCCAAGTTTTCCAAACCTGAATTATACTGGGTTCTTTCCCTCAGGTTTTATTTCTTTAATCAGTGCATAAAAAACACTTTCAAGATCTCATCTTTATGTCAAAAAATACATTTTTGACTCTCCTAAATGTTAATTTAGGTTTTTTAGATCTTTTTTCCACTTTTTTGTTATGAAATTTACAGTGAACTGCAAACATTTTTTTTGGCAAGACAATGGGATTAAATGACTTGTCCAAAGTCACACAGCTAGGTAATTATTGGAACTCAGGTCCTCCTGACTCAAAAGCCAGAGTTCTATCCACTAAGCCCCATAACTTCTTTTTCTTGATATCTATATTAAGTTACACTAATATGTTAAAAAGTTGCAGATCACTGAGAGTATTCTTTCAAAAAATGGTATCTGATATTGATCAAGTTAGAATAAATTGGGTTAGAAAAATTTCTGGGACAGCTAGATGTCACAGTGGATAGAGCACTGGCTCTGGAGTCAGGAGGATTTGAGTTCAAATCTAGACTCAGACACTTAATAATTGCCTTAAATTAAATATTGCCTTAAATAAAATTATAAAAAAATCACTAAGGAACTGTTATAAAATACATTAAGAATATACTTTTATGAAGAATGCATTTTTTTTTGCAAGGCAATGGGATTAAGTGACTTGCCCATGATCACACAGGCAATTATTATTGTCTGATTCTGGATTTGAACTCAGGTCCTCCTGACTCCAGGACCAGTAGTGCTCTATTCAAAGAATACATCTTTATGAAGCTAAGTAAAGAGATGTATCTAATTTAAGAAATATCTACTGTGGGGCTGGTAGGTGGCATAGTGGATAAAGCACTGGCCCTTGGAGTCAGGAGTACCTGGGTTCAAATCCGGTCTCAGATACTTAATAATTACCTAGCTGTGTGGCCTTGGGCAAGCCACTTAACCCCATTTGCCTTGCAAAAACCTAAAAAAAAGAAATATCTACTGTGAAGGAAGCATAGTACTGTTATTTCTCAATTACTAACAGCATTATAAAATATCAATAGCTAGTCAATCTTTAGTTGTTTAAAGTATACACTATAAGAGATAATATGAGATATGGTTTGCCATGATTTTTTTCCTGAAAATACTTATTTTTTAGATTCTTGAAGAGGTCATATGCCAAAATGTAAAAAATCATGTCATACAAATCATAAGTTTGTCTCTTTTGAATTATTCCAGTAATCTCATTGTTTAGACTATATACCAATCAAGAGGTGTCAAAATCTTGGTCAAATGGTTTGCTTTGATACCTAAGTTTCTGGCCTTTAAGAGGCTCTATCATGAAACTATCTGATTGTGTTCACAGAACTTCAGACTTAGAAGGATTGTAGGTCTAGATCATTATATATTGAATTGAAAGAGATCAAAGAGGTAATTTGTTCCAACTCTGTCATTGCATGGATAAGGAAAAGAATCCCAGGAGATTATATATTTGACCCAATGTTATGCAAAAATAGATAAAAGTAGGATTTCAGGGAATGTTTACTCCCACTAATCCAATAAAATAATCTACCCTAATGCAATTTAGGTAAGCTCTAAACTATGTTCAGTCAGACAAAAGAATCACCTTCCAAGAGATGATTTTTGTTATAGGAAAAGACAAAATTTCCCTGGACCCAGATCCCAGGGGAGATATTTTCAGGGAAAATATATGAACTCAAACAGTTAGGGAATAGGAAGTGATATCCCATCCTTGTTGTGGAGCACAATTCTTTTTGCTCAGTTATGTTATGTAGCGCCTTTAATAACCAGCAATATCACATCGGAACTATTCAAATGCACGCTTTCTCTTCAAATACTTAAAGGGTAGACGAAGTTTTGAGGCTCAATAAAGAGACCTAAGTGTGTTCTTTCCCACATCAAACTTGCCATTTATTCTCACATTCCCTCAATGTTTCTGAGAGTCATCCAATGGATGTTCTTGCTGAGTCCGTGGCATTTTCTCAAGTTCAATCATGTATCCATAATGACCTAGTGACTGCACTTGGTACCTGGAAATCCTGCATTCTTTTCACATTTTCTAACTTGAAAATACACTTAACTTTATGAGGTATTTCCCTAGAGCAGGACATGACGGTACTCCTGAGTGGATGTAACACTGATACAAATCTCCCTGAAAAGATCAAGGTATAGCCCTTGGAAATACAGAGCAGAAATCATGTTTTGAAATCTCGAAACAAGCATTTGAAATGACTTTATCAACTATGTCGAATAAAAACAGATTCGCGTGGTGGCGCTGCAGACTAAGAAAAGGGGAAAAGAGGTACAAGTTCCAGACGGACTTGGAAGAGCCCGGAATCAAAGATAGTCTGGAAGAAGGGAAGCTTGGCTACTGCACAGGGGGAACGGGTGAACATGTTAACATTTTTCTGAGGTTTCTCTGGCTTCTGTTTGCGATTGAACTAGGCTACAATGGAGCGGGAAGGGGCGATGATTCCACAACAAAGGCAAGTTCTTTTTCTACTTGTTCTACTGGGTGTGTCTGGGGCGGCCTCAGAGCCGGAGCAGTTTTCCGTAGTGGAGGAGATGGAGAGAGGCTCCTTTGTGGCCAATGTAGCAAAGACCCTTGGCCTGGAGGTGGGAGTCTTGTCCTCTCGGGGGAACAGAGTAGTTTTTAAAGGGAACAAAAAGTATTTGCAGCTGCACCCTAAAACTGGTGATCTGTTCCTGAGAGAGAAACTGGATCGGGAAGAGCTTTGCGGCCCGGCTGATCCCTGTGTGCTCCCTTTCCAGATATTACTGGAAAACCCATTTCAGATTGTTCGGGCGGAGCTTATTTTAGAAGACATTAATGATCATTCACCAATTTTCCTAGACACTGAGATGATACTGAAAATCTCTGAAAACACTTCCCCTGGAACTGTATTTACACTAGAAAATGCACAGGATTTAGATATAGGAAACAATGGTCTGCAAAACTACACAATCAGTCCCAACTCTCATTTCCACATTCAAATTCGAGAAGAGGAAGAGAACAAGAAATACCCAGAGCTCGTCCTGGATAAAGCTTTGGATCGTGAGGAACAACCCGAGATTATATTAACCCTCACTGCGCTGGATGGGGACTCTCCACCCAGGTCTGGAACTGCTCAAGTCCGAGTCATTTTGCTCGATATCAATGACAATGCACCCGTGTTTGCTCAGTCGCGTTATGAGGTTCAAATATCTGAGAATAGCTCCATTGGAACGCTAGTTGTCACAGTTTCAGCGACAGATTTAGATGCAGGAAATTACGCAGATATATCTTACACATTTTTTCATGCTTCTGATTACATTCGTAAAACTTTTCAACTATCAAAGAAATCTGGAGAGCTTTATTTAAAGGAAAAAGTAGATTTTGAGTTAATTCAATCTTACACCATCAACATTCAAGCCACAGATGGTGGAGGGCTATCCGGGAAATGTACTATTATTGTTCAGGTGATGGATTTAAATGACAACTCTCCTGAATTGACCATGTCCTCACTCACCAGCATCATCTCAGAAAACTTGCCTGAGACTGTGGTAGCTGTCTTCAGTGTTTCAGATCTGGACTCTGGAGAAAATGGAAAGGTAATTTGCTCCATTCAGGATGATCTTCCATTTGCCCTGAAACCTTCAGTTGAGAACTTCTATACATTAGAATCAGAGGGAACACTGGACAGAGAGAACAGGGCTGAGTACAACATCACTATTACAGTGACGGATCTAGGATCCCCGAGGCTCAAATCCGAATACTATATTACGGTACTCATCTCTGATGTCAATGATAACCCCCCAGTTTTTACTCAGAGAAACTACAGATTGTATGTTCAGGAGAACAACAGCCCTGCCCTTCACATTGGCAGTGTTAGTGCCAGTGACAAGGACTCAGGAATCAATGCCAAAGTCACCTACTCTCTGCTGCCTCCAGAGGCTGAAGGCTTGCCTCTCTTCTCCTATATTGCCATCAATTCAGACAATGGCCATCTCTATGCTCTGAGATCCTTGGACCATGAAGCTATCCAAGCTTTCCAATTCACTGTGAGGGCAGTTGATGGTGGCTCCCCATCTCTGAGTAGTGAGGTTCTTGTTCATATTATGATACAGGATGAGAATGACAATTCTCCCTTTGTTCTGTACCCCCTACAGAATGGCACAACGCCCTGCAGTGACCTGGTACCCAGAACTGCAGAGCCAGGATACCTTGTGACTAAGGTGGTAGCTGTGGATAGGGATTGGGGACAAAATTCCTGGCTTTCTTACCAGTTGCTCAAGACCACAGACCCAGGACTCTTCACCTTGTGGGCCCACAATGGGGAAGTTCGAACAGCAAGGCCCATAAGTGATAAAGACACTATCAAGCAGAAACTCCTGGTGCTAGTGAAGGACAATGGGCAGCCTCCTCTGTCCACAGCAGCCACCTTGAATATACTCCTCGTCAGTGGTTTTTCTGAACCCTACATGCAACTCCCAGATGCAAACAAGAAGGAGTTCCAGACTGACTCCCTTACCACCTACCTAATCATTTCCTTGGCCTCCATCTCCTTTCTCTTTATGGTCTCTATTATTATGTTCATTGCCATTCACCTGTGGAAGAGGAAGAGAGATACAAGTGATGGTACCAGATTTGATTTAAATGGTCCTTTTCCAAGGTACTTGATGGATGTCAGTGGGACAAAGACGTTGACCCAGAACTACCAGTATGAGGTGTGTCTGACCAATGACTCAGGGACCAATGAGTTCAAGTTTATGAAGCCCATTAATCCAACCCTTCCTCCTACTCAGGCAAGTGGGGAAAAACTTTATTGAGAACCCAAATTTAAGGAATAGCTTTTGCTTCAATTAAGTTTAACATGTGCTTTGATGCATTTGTAGACATATTTCCCCCCTTTCAATCCTTATTAATTGCCTGTCTTCTGATAGCAGAAGAGAGTAGATTTTTATGTTTTTGCATCATGTCTTAACATTTTATCCTCTCCTTCCCTCTCTACACATTTTACTCTTCTCCCTATTACTTTCCTCTTTAAATATTTCATTCTTTCTTTCCTTGTTTTTATACTTGATATGTCTTTGAATTTTCTCCAGGTTACTCTATTCCTTTGTTATTTTTTCAAAATTCATGAACTGTCATAAGTCCCATTTCTCCTTTAAAACTTGAGTTTCAAAATATTCTTAACTCAATAAATTCAATAATTGTATAAAGAGTTTTAAAATATTCCTTACCCAACAAATTCAGTAAATGTAAACTCAAACTCAGTCTTGATTCTGATTAGGTACTCTCCCTCAGCAATTTTCTATCCTGTATCATCTGCAAAGTAATATTTTTCAAGATTCATTCCTATTATGTCAATTAAAAACAACTGTGGTTCTCCTAATGGGAAATTTTAACTTTTGTTCTGATAATCTGGATGATTTTCTCCTTTTATTTCTCTTTTATTTGGTGAAAGCTCTTCAAGGATCAGCAAAGATCTTGTAACTTACTGTGATCATGAGAAATTTAATAATTGCTCATGTATTTTAAGCAAAAGGCTTAATGCATTCACTTTGATATTTTTAAAATGATAGATGAATTTCCCCCCAAATGCTCTCTATATGTGGTTTCTAGTTCCAATCTAGAAAGTATTATATCTGGATAAAATTACAGGAAAGAAAAGAACACCATGGCATTGATGAAAAACTTTTAGGAATACATCTTTATGAAAGTAGGAGAATTATATGAAAAAGTATTGCGATGAAAGAGTATATGTTAGTTTGGAGACAATTGTGAAGGCAGGTCAGAACACTGAATTTATCAGTGATATTATAAATGACCATTTCTAATCTTTATGTATCCTTGATTTGAAGACAATAAGTGGTTTGGTTAGTGTGTCTGACTATGTGATGCTGTAAAGTAATCTTTATAAAGTTTTTCTCCTCAAACCACAACAATTATTAAAACTCACCCTCCTTCAAAAGTTCAAGACCTGAAAAACAAATTTAAATATGTCTGTATTTTCTCTTCTAGTTTTCTAAAAAAATTCCTTTTTTGGGTGATATCTGGGAAAGGGGTCATTCTCTTGGCCTAGTGTGTGATTTCAAATGTCCAACTTTTAAAATATTTGTTAATTATCTTCTAGGGATTCCAACTTGAACCTTTTTTCAATTTTATTACAGAATGTTTGACTTGGAAGAGTTTTCACAAGTCATTCACCCCATTCATTTCTATTATATAATATTTAACATAGAAGAACTACAATTTATGGTACACTACTAATTTTGCCACAAGATGTAATCACCAAGATTGGGAAACAGAAAAAAAATTGTTTGAGACCAAAAATATGATTTTTTATTATTTTAAAAATCAATTAAGGAAAAAAATCCTTTCCATATGATTTAGATTTCACAATAGATCAGAATACTTTTCTTTCTTCTATGAACTGATAAACAAGACAAATGTAATTTTTTTCAACTTGAACATCTGTTGCTTAATAGAGAATTCTTAGGGAGTTTCCAGAGGCACAGGCACATAGATGTTAAGTGATTCAGTAATGGCTACATAACTAATGTGAAAGTTGGGATTTAACTCCTGGTATTGCTGACTCCAAATCCAGTCCTCTGTGCTCAATCTCAACATGTATTTGTTACATTGCAATAGAAATGATTCATAATTCCACAGCATTAAAAGAGAACATAAGGAAAGTACAATTGAGATTTATGAAAGCAATTGAGATTGAGTTTCCAATATCAAAACATTATGTGCTTTAGAATCATCACAATACCATTAGATTTAAAAATTTTTCTTTTTATGTTCCTCTGGCTATTTCAGAAGTCAATTTGGTGAAATAAAACCTTTGAAAGTTAAAGACATTATCTTTCTGACCTCAAAGTTAAAACTTAAACAAAGTTAAAAGATTCCTCAGAGCTATTTTATTTTTGTTTGTATTTATATTATTTTTCATTCTGAACTGAACAACCAAAATCCCTGAGTATTTCAATATTAAAAAGTAGTAGAGAGAGGATTGAATGTTAAGCCTACAAATCTCCATTACTCATCCTTTGAAAGTGTTTATATATAATAAATTCAATATTGCTTGTTTGTATTTTCTTCCTTCTCCATGCACTTTAAAGAATTCAGTAATGAATGATGCTTTCTTTATCTCTTTCTTTCCTCTAAAAAGTGTCACTCTCCCATACAGTAGCAAAGGGTTAGTAATCCTATGATTTCCCTCTTTTCTTCTAAACTGACTAGCTCTGAAAAACTCTTCATCCTTTCCTGGTGGCCACCCTCAGTCCAAAGGATCCTTTCCAAGAAGCGCCTATTTTCTAAGAAAAATCCTGGACTCAGATCGCTATAGTCTTAGTTCCAAGGGTAGTCATAAAAGAGACCTGTAGTAGTAGTATCTAAAATTTGCTAAGAAAAAACCCCTTTGATCACGAGTCCTTGCACATTTCTAGTTATGTACAAAAGTCTTTAATGAGTAACTAATTAAGATAAAGAGCTTCTGAGGTTCTCTTTTCGACTTCATAAGCTCTCAGACTTGAGAGGAACAGAAAGCATCAGCTGCTTTTAAAAAGAACCCTACTTTCTCTCACCAAAGCCTGGCTATTTATTTCCCTTTACAGTGGTTCTCTAAAGGCTGTCTCCCTTAAGGGTTGTAGATGGATCAAAGTTTTTACTTAACCCAAGTTGTTTCATTTGCAATCTGTGAAACACCTTAATGATTGCCCAAAAGGACTAGAGAGAGCTGCATCATGGACTGAAGGCTGAATTCCTTTTAAACGAACTTAAAATAAAACATATCTGGGTTTTGGGACAAAGTTGTAAATGTATACAGCACTTATCCAGATCGCCCTGTAGTAAAAGATATTACAAACTGTCAAATTCAGATCAAAGTTCAAGTTGCGTTGTCTGACAAGCGATACTCAGATAAATTAATAGAATTAAGAGAAGCACAATAAAATGAACCGCATGGTGGCGCTGCACACTAAGAAGAGATCTAAAGGATTTGCGGATATGTTTATATAGACAAAGAAAGTCTGGAAAGAGAACAGAATTTTTTGCAACTGGAGGAAAGGATTCTGTCTTGCATATTCCTGAGGTTTTAACCTAACGAGCTTCTGGTTGGCATTTGCGGTCCAGTTGCGGTACACCGGTTAAGAGGAGGGGATCAGGGGAACTATGGAACGCAAAGGGGCGATGACTCTGCAGCAAAGGCAAGTTCTCTTTTTCTTTGTTCTACTGGGTGTGTCTGGGGGGACCTCAGAGCCGGAGCGATTTTCAGTAGTGGAGGAGATGGAAAGAGGTTCCCTTATAGCTAATGTGTTAAAGGTCCTGAGACTGAATGCGTGGGAATTGTCGAATCGTATGGCCAGGGTTGCTTTCAAAGGGAGCAAAGAGTATTTGCAGTTGCACCCTAAAACCGGAGATCTGCTCCTGAGAGAGAACCTGGACCGGGAGGAGCTGTGCGGCCTGGCTGATCCCTGTGTGCTGCCTTTTCAGATCTTACTGGACAACCCATTTCAGATTGTTCGGGCTGAGATCATAGTGGAGGACATTAATGACCATTCACCAG
This sequence comes from Macrotis lagotis, assembly GCF_037893015.1. Lineage (NCBI taxonomy): Eukaryota > Metazoa > Chordata > Mammalia > Peramelemorphia > Peramelidae > Macrotis > Macrotis lagotis. The sequence continues at coordinate 411,050,430 of NC_133658.1, read as the reverse complement.
TGTTCCTAGACACTGAGGTGATACTGAAAATCCCCGAAAACACCTCCCCTGGAACTGTATTTATACTAGAAAATGCACACGATTTAGATGTAGGAAGCAACAGCCTGCAAAACTACACGATCAGTCCTAACTCTCATTTCCACAGTCAAATTCGGGACAGTAGCAAGGGTAGGAGATACCCAGAGCTTGTACTGGAAAAGGCCCTGGATCGGGAGGAGCATTCTGAAGTTCGATTTATTCTCACTGCAGTGGATGGAGGAACCCCATCTAGGTCCGGAACTGTCCAAGTCCGAGTGATTGTAGTCGATATCAATGATAATACCCCCACGTTTACTCAATCACAATATGAAGTTCAGATCCCTGAGAACAGTTCCATTGGATCCAAGGTTGTTACAGTCTCGGCCACGGATTTAGATACAGGTAATAACGGAGAAATATCTTACACAATTGTGCATGCCTCTGAAAGCATCCGTAAAACATTCCACCTAAAAGAAGATTTGGGAGAACTTTATTTAAAGGAAAAAGTGGATTTTGAGTTAATTCAGTCTTACACTATAAATATTCAGGCCACAGATGGTGGGGGCCTTTCAGGTGAATGTACTGTTATCGTTGAAGTGATAGATCTGAACGACAATCCTCCAGAGCTCACCATATCTTCACTTACCAACCCCATTCCAGAGAATTCTCCTGAGACAGTAGTTGCTGTTTTCAGGATTTCAGATCTTGACTCTGGGGAAAATGGAAGGATGGTTTGTTCCATCCAAGATGATATTCCTTTTGTCCTGAAACCTTCAGTTGAGAACTTCTTTAGGTTGGTAACAGAGGGAATACTAGACAGAGAGAGCAGGGCTGAGTACAACATCACTATTTCAGTGATGGATTTGGGATCCCCAAGGCTCAAATCTGAGCACAATCTTACAGTGCTCATCTCCGATGTCAATGATAACCCTCCAGTGTTTACTCAGAGAGAATACAAACTGTACCTACAGGAGAACAACAACCCTGCCGTCCACATTGGCAGTGTCAGTGCCAGTGACAAGGACTCAGGAATCAATGCCAAAGTCACCTACTCTCTGTTGCCTTCAGAGACCAAAGACTTCCTACTCTTCTCCTACATCTCTATTAACTCAGACAATGGCCATCTCTACGCTCTGAGATCTCTGGACTATGAAGCTATGCAAGCTTTCCAGTTTACTGTGAAAGCAGCTGATGGTGGCTCTCCAACATTGAGCAGCCAGGCTTTAGTTCAGATTGTGATACAAGATGAGAATGATAATTCTCCCTTTGTGCTGTACCCCCTGCAGAATGGCACAGCTCCCTGCAATGACCTAGTACCCAGAACTGCAGAGCCAGGATACCTTGTGACCAAGGTAATAGCTGTGGATAAGGACTGGGGACAGAATTCTTGGCTTTCCTACCAACTGATCAAGGCCACAGACCCAGCACTCTTTACTTTGTGGGCCCACAATGGAGAAGTTCATATAGCAAGACCCATCAGTGACAGAGATGCCATCAAACAGAGGCTCCTGGTGTTGGTGAAGGACAATGGGCAACCTCCTCTGTCTACAATGGCCACACTAAATGTGTTCCTAGTGGATGGTTTCTCTGAGCCCTATCTGCAGTTTCCAGATGCACCCAAGGAACAGATCCATACTGATTCTCTCACCACCTACCTAGTCATTTCCTTGGCTTCTGTCTCCTTCCTCTTCTTGGTCTCTGTTATTACCTTCATCGCTTTTTGCCTATGGAAGAAGAAGAGAGTTGTTATTGATGGTGGTCATTTAAATACAAATGGCCCCTTCCCAGGTCATTTGGTGAATGTCAGTAGGACAGGGACTTTGTCTCAGAGTTACCAGTATGAGGTTTGCCTGACCAATGGCTCAGGGACCAGTGAATTCAAGTTCTTGAAACCCATTATTCCCACCTTTCCATCTACTGAGGGAAGTGGGAAGGACTCTCTTGAAAACCCACACTTAAGAAATAGCTTTTGCTTTACCTAATGTTTTGACCCATTTCAATAGATTATCCCTCCCCACTGGTTTCTTGTCTTTCTATAGCAAAAATAAAATACATATCTGTAATATTTCATTTAATTATAAAATTAATCCTCTTTTCCACTTTCAGAAATACTTCCCCCTTTTCTCTGCATCCTTAACTGGAAAACCCTTTATTCTCTAGTCTTTCTTTCCTCCTTTTTAATTTTCCCCCCCTAGGTTCTCAAATCTCTCAGTTGTTAGGAATGAGGGACTTTAAAACATTCTTCATCACATTACACACTTAGATTTTTAGTGTTTGTGGCCAAATAATTTAGTGTATATATATATATAGGATGAACATAATCAGTTTGTATTTCTATGGAATTCTTTCTTTCATGTATCATTTGCTCTATCATATGTTGGAAAATGTTTTGAAAAGACCTTTCTTTTTTCAATGAAGACAATTGTGCATGATAACTCAGATCTGACTTATATGTGTTTTTTTCTTTTTTATTATCTACCATGGAAGGGGAAAGGGAAGGGAGTGTGGTGGAAATCATGGAACTCAGAAACTTAGAAAAAGATTAATGTTGAAAATTATCTTTGCATGTAGTTAAAAATTAAAATAAAAATAAATAAAAATAGGAAGTATTCTTTTTAATTCTTTGTTGTTTTTCTCAATTTTATGTAAAGAAAAAAGAACATTTGTTTTTTAAAATTTTGAGCTCCAAAATTTTTCTCTCTTTGAGAGGACAAGTAACTCAATATAGTCATAAAATGTTTTCTTCAGGCTATCAATTCTTTCTCTGAACCTAGATAATATTTTTCATAAGTCTTTAGGAATAATGTGGGGGCCATTGTATTGCTGAGAACAGATAGGTCATTCACAGTTGATGGTCATGCAATATTGCTGTTACTGTGTACAGTGTTCTCCTGGTTCTGCTCATTTCATTTACCTCTATTCACGTAAGTCTTCACAGCTTTTTCTGAAAGCATCCTGCTCATCATTTCTCTTAGTACAATAGCATTCCATCAAACTCCTATACAATAAATTATTCAGCTATTTCCCAATTGGGAGGCATCTCAATTTCCAATTCTTTTACATCATGTAAAGAATTATTATAAAAAGTTTTGTATTTGTAGGTATTTTTTCTTTTACCCTTTGATCTCTTATAGATCCAATAGTGATATTGCTCAAAAGATAAACACAGTTGAAAATATTCTTTTAATGATGATTCCTGATTTTGATCTTCAACTCTAATGACTAGGGGAAAATGACAGAAAAAATGGACATTGAGGAATCCATAAAAATTTTTATAAGATTACACCTTTGCAAAGATAATGAAAGGAATCATAAAATTAATTATCCTGATTATAATTTATCTTCATTTGGAGATACTTAATTTTGAAGGAAGCATAGTACTCTGATTTCTGAATTCCCTGTAATATTATAAAATTAGTGAAAATAATTGATTTTTACATGAGGTTATGGTATTGAAATGTAGATCTGATGTATCACTTTTTATAAACTTTTAGTACTTTTCTCCTCAAGTTCCACAGATTTGATGCTGAACATCCTTCAAAAGAAAAGAAATTGAAATTAAATCATTTTACATGAATATTTTCTTTTATTCTTTCCCTGAAGATATCCCATGAATCCCCCACTTTGTGGGATGTGTCAATTCAGGGATATTAACATTTTGTTCAGATGATTGGTGTTTAATGGACTGGTTTTAAATGAGAGTCTTTGGATCATGAGGCAATCAGAAAATGATAATAGAATAGCAGATATGGAAGGGTTATGATAGATCTAGAGTTGGAAGAGAACTCAGAAGTTCCACCCCCTTGGTTATACAGATTAGGAAAGTGAGATCAGTGGAGATTAAGTTGTTTGTCCAATGTCATGCAGGTAATAATAATGGAAGATAGTATTTGAATTTTGGTTGTAAATCTTGTGTCTCTGAAGTCATTCAAGCCAATCTCTCTCTTCATTGTCTTTAATACATTTTGATGTTTTAAATTGAAGAAGTATAATTTAAAATAGATTTTTAGTGAAACAAATTATAATTGCCAATATTGGGAAAGTAGAAAACAATAACTTAAGGTAGACTCATGCAATCTAAATTTCTAAAAGAAATAATTTTTAATGTATAAACAAATTTAGATTAAGGTGGAAACCCATGTCAAAGTACTCAAACTCCACAATGCAGCAGATATCTTTTCCCACTTAAGTGAAAATAGATATGCCCGAGGCTCCTAGGGCCAATAAACTTGTTGAGTTCACCCAGCAAGTGTCAGAGATAGAATTGAACAAAATTTTTCATAATTTCACCTCTTGCCTTTCCAAGATTTCAATCTGCCTCTCCTTTGTTTATTTTTATCTTCATAAGAAGATAAACCACTTATTTTAATGTTAATCTAAGATTGAACAGTATTAATAATTAATTCACAAGTAGGAAGTTACTGGAAACAAAACTGACATTCATCTATTGGAATATGGCTAAACAAATTGTGGTATAAGAATGTAAAGGAATCTAACTACACCAAAAGAAAAAATAAATTTGAAGAATACAGAGAATTATGTAAAGACAAACACCAAATGATGATGAAGTGAAAACAAAATAAGGCAAAATGAGAAAGCATTATAAATAATTACTTAAACAAAACAATTGGAATTGACAACTAATAATTACAACTAAATAATATGAAATTCTAATGACTAGGTTTGGTCCCAAAGAAGAAGTTAACTACAATATACCACTTTGTTAATAAATTAGTTAGCTTTGCTGCTCTGTTTTTACTTTTTATTATCAGTGATGGATGTCTAGGAATGGGAAGAGAGGGGGATAAATTGAGAAAGGAATTTTGTAAAAAAAATCAATGTTAAAAAGACAAAAAATTAATACATGAATTAAGTCAGGTAATGAGAGAGTTCCCTTTGCAACAGCAATGCTGAATGTGCAAGCTTAACATCCTTTTTTTTCACAGTTATTTCACAAGACTGCAGATAGATTTTTCACTGAATGATTTTTCTTTGACCATTTGCCCAATTAGTACTTTCTTTTAGGTTTTTGCAAGGCAAATGGGGTTAAGTGGCTTGCCCAAGGCCACACAGCTAGGTAATTATTAAGTGTCTGAGACCAGATTTGAACCCAGGTACTCCTGACTCCAGGGCCGGTGCTTTATTCACTGCGCCAGTTAGCCACCCCCCAATTAGTATTTTTAAAGGATTTATTTTTCTCAATTTTTGTGCTTCTTTTTTGCAAGATGTTGAATTTCTCTTGCATTTCTTTTTTTGTTGTTGTTCTTTGCAAGGCAATGTGGTTAAGTGATTTGCCCAAGGTCACACAGCTAAGTATGTATTAAGGGTCTGAGGCTGGATTTAAACTCAGATCCTCCTGACTCCAGACCTGATGCTCTATTCACTGTACCACTTAGCTGCCCCTTCTTCCATTTCTTCTACCAATTTTTCTACTTGATTTATATGTCTTTCTGAGCTCTTCCAAGAAGTCTTTTTGGACTGTAAACCAATAATATTCCCCATCTGGGGTTTTAAATGTAGTACTTTTTCTGTCATGCTCTTCTGAGATGGTGTTTTGCTCTTACCTTCAAAAATAGCCTTATATTGTCATGATTTTTCTTACTTATTTTGAACTCTGCTGTCCCAAGCTTCTTGTGATGGCAGAAGGGCCCACATTCTGCATTGAAAGCATTAATGACTTGCTCACTGGACTAAAGCTGTCAAATCCAGTTCCAACAGATGAACAGGGGTGTGGGGAACTTGTGTTGGAGCTCTCCCACGTGGCCTTCAAATGCCATTGGTCTGCTGAATTGGTGTCCAGGAGTCTCTACTCCAGATCCACCCATGATGATCTCAACTCCATCTTTTGTGCTGTGCTCCCAGTATTGGACCATGATTTCCCTAGTGAGAAAAACCTATTCTGAAGTCTTTTCCAGATACCTTAAAGCTTGAAAATCTCCAATCTGTTCTTTTGTGGGTTCTTTTGTTTCAGAGTCTATTTAGAAGCTTGATTAATGTTGTTTCTGAGGGAAGATGGGGAGAACCTAGGGGAATTCCTGGCTTCTTGCCCTCATCTTGGTTCCATCCTCTGAATGACTTTTCCTAAAACAAAAACCTTAGATACCTAGAACAGGGGCACTTAGTTCATTATAAAATTAGCACTAAACAAGTAAAAAATATTTCTTCCCAATCCCATAGTTAATGTAGTGTGATGTGAGAGGAGATGGATTTGGGGAGTTAGTAGAACAACTGAAAGGAATATAAATGATCATCCATTAATGGATAACTAAATAAATTGTGGTTTAAGGATTAATTCAAACTATTATGCAGCAAGAAATTACAAAGGCAAAGAAACAAATATAAGATTTCAGAAAAACTTGGGAAGACTTGTAACAACTGACACAGCACAAAAGCTAAAGGAAAAGAATAAATTGCATTTTAAGGAAAATAAAGAAAAATAAATCCAGAAGATTTCAAAATTTCAATCAATACAGTCTCCTATTATGCCTTTAGGGGACTGTAGGCAAAGTATAACTCTTCTTTCTCTGTAGAAAATTGATTAGAGGTGTTGGATGGTGCTTATAATTTTTGGGCCTTTGCATTGTAGTGATTTTATTTGCTTAACTGTATTTTGTTATTAGGAAGAGTGTTTGTAGAGTTCAGTCATTGGGAAGTGATAAGAATATATCTAAAAGCATTTAAAAATTTTAAAATAAGGGGTAGATCAAAATCATTCCTTCAGATTGAATTAATTTAGACTATCAGATCCCAACCAACAAGAAGATCATCTCCCCATTCTGTCTTTCTGTCCAGAATCAGTCAAATGGATTTCTTTAGTGGAAAAACATAAATGAGACATAATTTCCCAGATTCAGGTCCAAGGGGATGGAATATATCTTTGTGTGTGTGTGTGTGTGTGTGTGTGTGTGTGTGTGTGTGTGTGTGTGAGAGAGAGAGAGAGAGAGAGAGAGAGAGAGAGAGAGAGAGAGAGAGAGTGGGCCAGTGGGGAGAGAATAGTGGATAGTACCTCATCCTTGCTGGCAAGGAGCCCTCAAATCACAGAGTAGTACCTCCAATCCAGTTAAGGAAGTCTTTGAAAACTTGATAAAATGACATCAGAAGTATATGTGAGGGGCAGCTAGGTGGAACAGTGGATAGAGCACAGGCCCTGGAGTCAAGAGTACCTGAGTTCAAATCCGGCCTTAGACACTTAATAATTACCTAGATGTGTGGCCTTGGGCAAGCCACTTAACCCCATTGCCTTGCAAAAACCTAAAAAAAAATTATATATGACAGTCTGGCCTCCAGAGTATAGACTCTTGGGCTCCAGGAAAAAAAGAAGGTTTATTATTGAAATTAAAGTTTCCTTTCTTCCTTTTGCACCTCAAACTTATCATTTATGATTAATCTACCTCAGGGTCACTAAAAACCAACCTCGATGAATCTACAAGATGAATATTGGGTTTTTTTCTCTGCTTAAATATTGCATTAAAATGCCCAAGGGCTGCATATTCTTCTCTCTGCTTAGCTCTAATTCAGACTGCTATCTGTGAAGTTTTGAACAAAGTGTCCTAAACCAAGACATAGTGTCATTTTGTAGTGCTTGCACCATTGAGAGAGATTCTCTTGTAAAGAACGAGCCAGAAATCTTTTGAAATATATAGACGGATTCAACGTGTGACGTCTAATAAGAAACACACATTCCAAGCTTTAACTGCATTCCTAGATGATGAAGAGCCGCGTGGTGGGGCTGCAGGCTAAGAAGACTCAGAAAAGATCGGCAAATACACCACTTCCAAGAAAGACCGCCCTGAATCAGTCAAGAGGAGAAGCATTTTTAGCGGGTACTAGAAAGAGGGTCCAGGACGCTCATATTTCTGAGACATCAATCAGAAGGACGAAAGTTGTAACCTTTGGTTACCGTTTGCAATCGAGTTGGGCTACCAAGGTTGAGAAGAAGGAGCTGAAAGAATAATGCAGTCGGAAGGGACGATGATGCCGCAGCAAAGGCAAGTTCTCTTTCTTTTGTTCTCCTGGTTATGTCTGGGGCAATTGCAAGTGGAACAAATTTAGGTAGTGGAGGAGATGGAGAAAGCCTCTTTTGTGGCCAACATGGCAAAGGCCCTAGGAATGGACACGGGGGAACTGTCCAATCGGGGGCACAGAGTCATTTTAAATGCAAAAATGAGTATTTGTAGCTGAACCCCAGAACTGGGGATCTGTTCCTTAGAGAGAAACTGGATCGAGAGGAGCTGTGCGGCCCCGCCGAGCCTTGTATTCTACCTTTTAAGATCTTACTGGAAAATCCCATTCAGATTGTTTTGGCTGAATCAAGAATTCAAGATATTAATAATCATTCACCAGTTTTAGAAACTGAGGCACTGCTAAAAATCCCGGAGAGCACCGCCCCCGGGACTGTATTTCTGCTAGAAAATGCTAGAGAGCTAGATGTAGGAAATAACCGTCTCCAGAATTATTTGATCAGTCACCATTCCCTTTTCCATATTCAAATTCGAGATAGCGTTGAAGGCAGAAGATACCCAGAACTGGTACTGGATCGGGAGGAGCAGTGTGTGGTCATTTTAACTCTCACTGTAGTGGATGGAGGAGTTCCACCAAGGTCTGGAACTGTTCAAGTTCGAGTCATTGTAGTCGATATTAACGACAATGCCCCCATGTTTACTCAGTCCCAGAATCAAACTCAAATCCCAGAGAACAGTTCCATTGGATCGAAGGTTATTTAAGGTCTCTGTCACAGATTTAGACACAGGGAATTATGAAGAAATATCTCACGCATTTTTATATCCCTCTGAAAACATTCATAAAACTTTTCACCTTAAAGAGAAATTGGGAGAACTTTACTTAAGAGAAAAAAGTGGATTTTGAGTCAATTCAATCTTACATTATAAATATCCAAGCCACAGATGTTAGGGGACTTTCTGCAGAATGTGCTGTTATTGTTCAGGTGATCGATCTGAACGACAATCCTCCAGAGCTGGCCATATCTCTTACCAGCCCCATTCCAGAGAATTTTCCTGAGACAGTAGCTGCTGTTTTCAGTGTTTCAGACCTTGACCCTGGAGAAAATGGAAAGATAGTTTGTTCCATCCAAGAAGACATTCAAAACCTTCCATTGAGAAGTTCTATATGTTGGTAACAAAGGGAGCATTGGACAGAGAGAACAGGACTGAGTACAACATCACTATTACAGTGGTGGATTTGGGATCCCTAAGTCTCAAATCTGGGTACAATCTCACCGTACTCATCTCTGATATCAATGACAACCCTCCCGTGTTTTCTCAGCGAGAATACAAACTGTACCTACAAGAGAACAACAGCCCTACCTCCACATTGGCAATGTTAGTGTCAATGATAGGAACTCAGGAATCAATGCCAAAGTCACATATTCTCTACTGCCTTTAGAGACTGGAGACCTGCCCCCTCTTCTACATCTCTGTTAACTCAGACAATGGCCATCTATGTTCTGAAATCCCTGGACTATGAAGCTATGCAAGCTTTCCAGCTCACTGTGAGGGCAACTGATGGCAGCTCCCCATCATTGAAAAGCCAGACTTTGGTTCAGATTTTGGTACAGGATGAGAATGATAATTCTCCCTTTGTTCTGTATCCCTTGCAGAATGACACAGCTCCCTGCAATGACCTGGTATCCAGAACTGCAGAGTTAGGTTACCTTGTGACTAAGGTGGTGACTGTGAATAGGGATTAGGAATAGAATTCTTGGCTTTTCTACCAACTGATCAAGGCCACAGACCCAGCACTCTTTACTTTGTGGGTCCACAATAGAGAAGTTCATACAGCAAGACCCATCAGTGACAGTGAGGCCATCAAGCAGAGGGTCCTGGTGCTGGTGAAGGACAATGGGCAGCTACCTCTGACCACAATGGTTATAATAAATGTGCTCTTAGTGGATGGTTTCTCTGAGCCGTATCTGCAACTTCCAGATGCACCCAAGGAGTAGGTATAGACTATTTCTCTCACCATCTACCTAGTCATTTCCTTGACTTCTCTCTTTTCTCTTTCTGATCTCTCTTATTATGTACATAACCATTTGCCTATGGAAGAGGAAGAAGGATATCACTGACAGTCATTTCACCTCAAATGGACCCTTTCCAAGTCACTTGGTGAATTTCAGCAGGACAGGGATCCTATCCCAAAGTCACTAACATGAGATGTCTCTGGTCAGTGACTCAGTAGTTGGTACCTTCCTACATCAGAAGGAAATGAAGACTCAATTCAAAATTCAGTCTTAAAGTAATAGTTTTTGCTTCAGTTAAGGTTTCACATATATTTCAGTGCACAGAGGTTAGATTTTAAGACTTCTTTCCTTTCCCCATCCCATCAGTAGCCTGTCTTCTTGTAGCATGAAAAAGTAATTTTTATAACACTACATTTTATCATAATGGTTTTATTTTCAATTTCCCCCTCTACATGAACATTTTTCTTCCCCACCCCCTACATTCTTTCCGGTAAATCATTTTCTCTTTCCTCTTTTTGTTCTCTTCAGGTCTTTGAATTTTCCCCTGTACCCTATTACTTTAATTTTAATTTTTCTGAGTCATAATTCAGCAAAAGTTTTTCTAGAATTCAAATGTGATTGTGATTCCATACTCTGACTCAGTTATCCTATTCTGTAACACTTAAAAAGGAATATTTTCCAAGAGTTCATTCTTATCACAATGAAAATAATTATGTTTCTCCTAAAGGGGAATTTAGAGATCTGATCTGACATTTTAAGGGACTTTTTCCACTTATTTATCCCCCCTCCTAAATTTTTAATGAAAGATCTTCAGAAAATAGTGATGATCTTGTAGCAACCTCCTGTAGTTTTCAAAATAAAAATTTAAGTTATTTGTATGGTTTTTGTTTTTGAAAGGTGCATAGACATCACTGAAAATATTCTTCTCTTATGATTCTCAGTCCCTAATTAATGCCTATTTTTGGAAAATAACAAGGACTAATAAAGAACACTAAGGTATTGATGGAAAGAATGTTCTAGACTGCACTTTTATGAAGACAAATAAATGGTACATTCTTCTTGTATTTGTTTTTGTGGTACAATGGGTTTAAGTGAATTGCCCAAGTTTACACGACTAAGTTTCAAGCATCTGAGGCTGAATTTAAACTCAGGTCCTCCTAACTCCAGGGCAAGTATGTCACCTAGTTGCCCTCAAATGGTTTATTCTTGTGAAGAAACAATATCTATTGGTTTGTAAATAACTTTGAAATACTAAACACAGATTTCTAACTGAATATTCCACTGAATTGTTTCATTAGTTATGATTTCAAATCTTTGCATCCTTAATACAAATTTCAAGAAATGAAGTTATGTTATGTTGCTACAAAGTCATTATTGTAAGACACTTCATATATGCTTTTGCCCCCTTTTCCCTTCAATTCCGCAGATCTCAATTTTTACATGACACCTATTTCACAGAGTTGTGGTGAAGTTCTAACAAGATAGTATTTATAGATTAGCACATAATATATATTAAACAAATGCTAATTCCTTTTCCTCCTTTAGGCCTGAAAATAAGTTTAAATAGATATGTCTTTATTTTCTCTTCTGCATATTTAAATAATTCTCAGTTTGGGGAATATGCTAGTTCTTTTTTAAAATTTTTATTTAAGGCAATGGGGTTAAGTGACTTGCCCAAGTTCACACAACCATACACACATAAGTGTCTGAGGTCAGATTTGAACTCAGGTCCTCCTGACTCCAGGGCTGGTGCTCTATCCACCATACCACCTAGCTGCCCTCAAAGTCTATTCTTATTGGGTTTTTTTCATAGATTAAAAAGATATACCGGGGGCAAGCATTTTTCTTCTTTTCATGAAATGAAGCATAAAAGATTTGTGATTTTTTCAACTTGAGGAACAACTCAACTGTGACTTAATAGACAATTGCTAAGTGAGGAGCCCCTGACACATAGATATTAAATGGCTCAACAGTACTTACATAAATAGTGTCCAAGAAGGAATTTTTGTCTTTAAATAATTCTGCTTGGTGTGTGTGTGTGTGTGTGGGGGGAGTGGCATTACTGTAGAAATGATCCAGTAGTTATATGTAGTTATATGCCAAAGATATACTATCATTGGAACTGATAATAGAGAATGTGAAGGTTGGACAGAAGGAGTTTTCAGTGTCAGAACATTCTTTGCAGATAGACATGCTCTGCAGCATATATTCCATTGGAATTTTATTCTTTTCTTTTTGTTTCTTCTTTTTGTCCTTTCTGGCTGTTTCAGAAGATGTTTTGGTAAGACAAGGACTTTGTAAATCAAAGACACAATCCTCCTTGTAGCAAAGCAAAGGAATAAAGTTAAATGATATCTCAGTTATTCTTCCTCTTTCTAAATTTTTAAGCTTTTTTTTATTTCTAAGCTTAACAAACATGCAAAAATTCTATATAAAAGAGAATAGCATATAATATATGAGGCCACAAATCTTTATTACTTATACCTTACTTTAAAATGTATTTATTATAGATTCAAAATTATACTTCTGTTTTCTTCCACTCTCTTCTGTGTGTTTATAAATACTAAAATAATGCTCTTTTGATTTTCTTCTTTTTTTCTCTAAAATTCCTATAAGATGCATTCTCTAAGACATGAGGCAAATTCCATTTGCCAGATTACCAACTCTTCCCTTTCTAAACCTATTAGCTCAAATAAACACATTATCATCCTCTAAGAATCTTCCAAGAAATCCATTTCCCCCTAGGGAAACACAGTTCTGGGCTAAGAAATCTCACCTCCAGAGAGTCCATTTCCTGGGTGGTATGGATGTTGTTGTTCAGTCATATCTGATTCTTCAAGACCTCAAAAAGGAAACTAAGGCTAACAGGGTCAAATGAATTGCCCAGGACATAAAGCTAGGCCAGATGTCTGAGGCCAGATTTGAACTCAGGATGATGTTCTCCTGATAATAGGGCCAATAGTCACTCCATCCACTGCACCCAACTGCTCTGGGTGGTCTTATGCTGAATCATAAAATGGACAGATAGGGTAAAATGCAAAATTTCTGTTAGCAAAGAGGCCCTTGACCACAGACCTTTGCAACATTCCTGTTATGAATAAGAAAAAAAAATTTGATCAGATAAGGAATATTTCAGCTTTTTGGTCTCATAGGTAAGAGACTTGAGGGGAATAGGATACCTCATCTGCTTATCATCTGGATACTGCTGCTTCCTTCCTCTCTAATCCATCCTACTCCCCCAACCACTCTTAACCATTTGCTCTCAAAAGGTTGTCCGACTAAACATGGTAGAGTTGAGTGTAACTTTTTTTTTTCTGGCCCAAATCCTTTCTCTTGCAGGTCAAATGTTCATATTGCCCTTGGAGTCTGGTATACGCTTTTTAACCAACTTAAAACAAAACATATATATGTGTGTGTGTATTCATATGCATGTATATGTGTGTGGCATTGGGTAAAGTTGTGTGCGTTTTTAATATTGATTTGAATCTACCTTCAGAAAAGAAATTATATACAGCTTCTATTACAAAATAGAATTCGAAGTATGTTCCCTGTGACTTTACTTCATTCTGAGAAAAATAATGAAAAGCCACGTGGTGGCGCTGCAGTCTAAGAAGAGACAGAAAAGCTCTGCGAATACGCCAGTACCCAGAAAGAGAGCCCAAAACCAAACAGTTCCGAAGCAGAGAGGAAGCTTTGTTAACTGCAGCTGGAGAAAGGGATCAGTTCTCTTGGTCAGACAGAAGAAAGTGTCAGCCTCTGGTTATCATTTTCGGTCAATCTGGACTAAATAGATTGAGAAGAGGAAGTCAAAGGAACTATGGGGCGAGAAGGAGAGGTGATTCCTCAACAAAGGCAAGTTTTCTTTCTCCTTATTCTGCTGAGTGTGTCTAGGGCGGCTTCAGAGCCAGAGCAATTTTCGGTAGTGGAGGAGATGGAGAGAGGTTCCTTTGTAGCCAATGTGGCAAAGGCCCTAGGGTTGGAGGTGGGGGAACTGTCCAGTCGGGGACCCAGAGTGGTTTTCAAGGGCAAAAAAGAGTATTTGCAGCTGAACCGCAGAAATGGAGATCTGTTCCTGGGAGAGAAACTGGATCGGGAGGAGCTATGCGGCCTCACCGAACCATGCATGCTACCATTTAAGATCTTACTGGACAACCCATTTCAGATTGTTCGCGCTGAACTGATAGTGGAGGACATTAATGACCATTCACCAGTGTTCCTAGACACCGAAGTGATACTGAAAATCCCTGAAAACACCTCCCCTGGAACTGTATTTGTATTAGAAAATGCACAGGATTTAGATGTAGGAAACAACGGTCTGCAAAACTACACAATCAGTCCCAACTCTCATTTCCACAGTCAAATTCGGGATAATAGCAAGGGTAAGAGATATCCAGAGCTTGTTATGGATAAAGCCCTGGATCGGGAGGAACAGCCTGAAGTTCGATTAACTCTCACTGCAGTGGATGGGGGGGCCCCACCAAGGTCCGGGACTATCCAAGTCCGAATTCTTGTAGTCGATATAAATGACAATACCCCCATGTTTACTCAGTCACAGTATGAAGCTCAGGTCCCTGAGAACAGTTCCATTGGATCCAAGGTTGTTACAGTCTCGGCCACAGATTTAGACATAGGGAATTACGGAGAAATATATTACACATTTATGCATGCCTCTGAAAACATTCGTAAAACTTTTCAACTTACAGAAAAATCTGGGGAACTTTATTTAACAGAAAAACTAGATTTTGAGTTAATTCAATCTTATATCATCGACATTCAGGCCACAGATGGTGGGGGCCTTTCAAGTGAATGTACTGTTATTGTTCAAGTGATCGATCTAAACGACAATCCTCCAGAGCTGACCATATCTTCACTTAACAGCCCCATTCCAGAGAATTCTCCTGAGACAGTAGTTGCTGTTTTCAGTGTTTCAGATCTGGACTCTGGAGAAAATGGAAAGATGGTTTGTTCCATCCAAGATGACATTCCTTTTGCCCTGAAACCTTCAGTTGAGAACTTCTATACCTTGGTAACAGAGGGAGCACTGGACAGAGAAAGCAGGGCTGAGTACAATATCACTATTACAGTGATGGATTTGGGCTCCCCAAGTCTCAAATCTGAACACAATCTCACAGTGCTTATCTCCGATATCAATGATAACTCTCCAATTTTTACTCAGAGAGAATACAAACTGTACCTACAGGAGAACAACAACCCTGCCCTCCACATTGGCAGTGTCAATGCCAGTGACAAGGACTCAGGAATCAATGCCAAAGTCACCTACTCTCTGTTGCCTCCAGAGACTGAAGACCTACTCCTCTTCTCCTACATCTCCATCAATTCAGACAATGGCCATGTCTATGCTCTGAGATCCCTGGACTATGAAGCTATTCAAACTTTCCAGTTCACTGTGAGGGCAGTTGATGGTGGCTCCCCATCACTTAGCAGCCAAGTTTTGGTTCAGATTTTGGTACAGGATGAGAATGATAATTCTCCCTTTGTGCTGTACCCCTTGCAGAATGGCACAGCTCCCTGCAATGACCTGGTACCCAGAACTGCAGAGCCAGGTTACCTGGTGACCAAGGTGGTAGCTGTGGATAGGGATTGGGGACAAAATTCCTGGCTTTCCTACCAACTGATCAAGGCCACAGACCCAGGACTCTTCACTTTGTGGGCTCACAATGGAGAAGTTCACACAGCAAGACCCATCAGTGACAGAGATGCCATCAAGCAGAGGCTCCTGGTGGTGGTAAAAGACAATGGACAACCTCCTCTGTCCACAATGGCCACAGTAAATGTACTCCTAGTGGATGGCTTCTCCGAACCCTACTTGAAGTTTCCAGATGCATCCAAGGATCAGGTCCAGACTGACTCCCTGACTACCCACCTAGTCATTTCCCTGGTCTCAGTCTCCTGTCTTTTCCTGGTTTCTGTTATTATGTTCATTGTCATTCGCCTCTGGAAGAGGAAGAGAGATGCTACTGAAGGTGGTCATTTCAATATAAATGATTCCTTCCCAGGTCACTTGGTGGATGTCAACAGTACAGGCACTTTGTCTCAGAGTTACCAGTATGAGGTTTGCCTGACCAGTGGCTCTGGGACCAGTGAATTTAAATTCTTGAAGCCCATTATCCCCACCCTTCCATCTACTGAGGGAAGTAGGAAAGATTCTATTGAAAACCCACATTTAAGAAATAGTTTTTACTTCACTTAATATTTTATCCTCTGTTTCAATGAATCATTCCTGCCCCCCTCTGAGGCCAAATGTCTTTCTTTCTTTGACCCAATATCTATCTTCTTTTCTCCTTTCACAAACATTTTCCTCTTCTCTCTGCCTCCTTATCTCTCTGACTCTACTCTTTTTACTCTTCATTTGCATTTGGGTTCAGTTACTCAAATCTTATATTAATTTTTAGAAATGAATGGACTAATTTAATATAGTATACACTTAGATTTTTAAATACTTCTTATCAAGTAATTTAGCAAATGTATCCAACAAAGTTAAGTCTTGATTTCTATGTAATTCTTTCCCTCCAATAATATTTCTTATGGCATATGTTAGGAAATATTTTTCAAAGTTAACACTTTTTTGATGAATATAATTTTGCTCTCTTGAATGGCAATTCAGATTTATTCATTTGTATTTTTCCTCCCTTTTCATTCTCTTTTGTGTTATAAATTTTCAAAGAGATGGTATGATTTTACAACTTTGTTGTAACTGTGATTTTACAAATAATAATAGTGCTTTTCCTTGATATTTTTGGAATGCCATTGGAGAATATTTTAAACAATGTGCTACATTGAAAGTATTCTTTTTAGTACACGTTGTTTATTTTCATTTTTCTCATTTGCATGTAAAAAAGTTTTAACAATTGTTTTCTCTTTTATTTTTGAGTCTCAAATTCTCTCCCTTGCAAGGAGCATGTAACTTGATATAGATTATACATATGCAGTCATGTGAAACATCTCCACATTAACTATTTTGCAAAATAAAACAAAGACCAAACCCCTCCCCATAATATATAATAATATAATAAAAAAACTATGCTTCAATCTGCATTCAGAATCCATACATTCTTTCTCTGGAGGTAGATCACTTTTTTCATCAAAAGCCCTCAGGAATTGTTTTGGATCCTTTTATTGCTGAAAATAGCTAAGTCATTCATAGTTGATTGTAATACAATATTGCTGTTACTATGTACAATGTTCTCCTGGTTCAGCTAATTTTACTCTGCATCTCTTTGGAGTATAGACCTACTAGTGGTATTGTTGGGTCAAATAATTTCTTAGTTATGGTCTGATTTTGATCTTCAATTGTAAAGACTATTGGAAAATGATAGAAAAACAATGGACATGGGGCGGCTAGGTGGTGTAGTGGATAAAGCACCGGGCCTGGAGTCAGGAGTACCTGGGTTCAAATCTGGTCTCAGACACTTAATAATTACCAGCTGTGTGGCCTTGGGCAAGCCACTTAACCCCATTTGTCTTGCAAAAACCTAAAAAAAATGGACATTGATGAATCAGTATAAAATTATCTAAGATATACTTTTGCTAAGGTGTTAACAGGTGGGCAGCTAGGTGGCACAGTGGATAGAGCACTGGCCCTGGAGTCTGGAGGATCTGGCCTCAGCCACTTACTAAATTCCTAGATGTATGACCTTGGGCAAGTCACTTAACCCCATTACTTTGCCCAAAAAACCCAAAATAAAGACAATAACAGGAAACATACAATGAATTATCCTAAATATAAAATGTATCTTCATTTGAAGAAATAATGATGGAAGCATAGTACTCTGATTTTCTGAATTCCTATTAACTTATAAATTAATAGCAATAATTGATCTTTACATAAGGCTATGGTACTGAAATGTAGCTCTGTTGTACCAATTTTTATAAGTTTGTAACACATTTCTCCAGAAATCTCACAGATTTGATGATGAACATCCTTCAAAAGAAAAAGGATTGAAATAAAATCATCTTATGTGAACATTTCCTTTTTTTCCATTCCCTGAATGTATCTCATTAATTCCCCTCTTTTTGGATGTGCCAATCCAGGAGAATTACTGTTTTGTTCAAATGAGTGATATGAAAAATTTTGATTTTTAATATGAGAGTCTGTGGCCTTTGAGAGACTTGCTCATGAGCCTATCTGAAAATGATCACAGAACTTCAGATACAGAAAGATTATATTATAGATCTAGAGCTAAAGAAACTTCAGAAGTTATCTCTTCTAGCTCCCTAGTCTTACAGATTAGGAAAGTAAATTGTTTGATTACTATTACTTGTGTGACACTGGATACAGAGGTAGGATTTGAATTAAACATTTATATGTTGTCTACCCCAAGTCATTCAAGTCAATTTCTACTTTCATTGTCTTTAATAGATTTTTAAAAAATATCTTTGATGTTTAAAATCAAAGAATTTAGAATTTTGTGGAACATGGCTTAATGATTAATATTGGAGAGTAGAAAACAATTAAGAAAGACACATACAATCTATTCTTTCAAAAGAAATCATAATTTTTAATGTATAAGCAAGTTCAGATTGAGGTGGAAACCTAATCCAAGATATTCAAACTCCACAGTGGACATATGTGGTCCCCTTTCCCCTTACATGACAATAGACATGTCTGACTCTCCTAGAGGCTGAGGAATTGGATGAGAATCACATAGTAAGTGTCAGAGATGAGGCTGAACTAAAATTTTCATGATCCCAAGCCCTGACACTTCAAGAGGTCAGTATGCTTCTCTTTTGGTTACACTTACATTAAAATGAACCAGTTATTTTCACTGATATTATATTGCTACATAGCTAAAATACTATTTAGCTACTGTAAACAAAATAGATGTCCAACAACTGGTATATTATTAAACAATTTGTGGCACAAGAATATAATTGAATGTGCTAAAAGAATCAATAAATTTGAAGAATACAGAGAATCATGGGAAGAAAAACACCAAGTAGAACATGAAATAATATGAAATAGGAAAATGATATAAACAATTACTTAAACAAAATAAAGGGAAATGACAACCAAAAATCAAACTACACAATGTGAAATTATTATAATTTCATAATTACATAAATTTGACCCCAAAGAAGAGAAGATTAGTTAAAATATTCAACTTGGTTGATGAATTAGTTAGCTTTGAGAAATTAATGCACGCAAAAACAAAAGATATCAATAGTTTTAAAGAGAAAAAACTAATATATGAATGTGATGTCAGGGAAGGAGAGTGTTTTCTCCACTCCAGCATCATGGGATGTACAATATCAGCCTAATCTTCTGTAGTTTTTGGTTTTCATGAGCTATTTTCAGAAACAACTGGTAGATTTTTTTTTTCACTGAATGAATTTTCCTGAAATAACTTAGATACCTAGTACATGGAAAACTTAGTTCAGTATAAAATATGCACCAAACAAATAAAAAGTATTTATACTCATTACCATAACTAATGTAGTGTGATGTAGGAGGTGGAAAACTTTTAAGGTAATAAAAAGGAACTGAAAGGAAAATAACTGTTCATCCATTGATTAACAACTGAAAAAATTGCACTGAGTGAATTAATGCATTTACCACAGAACAAGAAATAACAAATACAAATAAATAAATAGGAATAATTCAGAGAAACTTGGGAAGACTTATAAGAATTGACCCAGTAATAAAACCAGGAGGAAGAGAATAGAATACATTTTGAGCACAATAATCTAAATAATAATCTAAAACAAATAATCTAAAACAAAACAAATATGAATGCTTTCAGAATTCCATTCAGTGCAATCACCTCATATGCCTTTTGGGCACTGAAGGTGAAACATGATTCCTTGTTCCCTGTGGGAAACTGATAGACTGAAGGTATTGAATGGTGCATATAATTTTTAGATAAAAACATTACATCAATTTTCTTTGCTTAATTGTATTTTGTTTTAAAAGAAGTGTTTTTTAGAGATTTAAGTTATTGTGAGGTGATAAGATTGTAAAAATATGTATAAAACCATTTCATAATAAGGGGCAGCTCCAAACCATAGTCTCATACAAGACTAAGAATGAATAAATCTTAAATTATCAAGTACCAATCAAGTAGGTCATCTCCCTATTTTTTTCTTTTTGCCCAGAATCATGGATCTCCTTGCTGGGAAAACAGATCAGACATAATTTCCTGGATTCAGGTTTCAGTGGTTAAATTTGTAGAAAAAAATACATACCCTTGCTTGGGTGAGGAGAGAGCAGTCGATGGTACCTCATTGTTGCTGGCAAGCAGCCATCAAATCACAGAGTTATTCCTCCAGTACAGTTAAGCATAGCCTTTAAAACTGAGAAAATCACATCAGTCCATTTATCATCAGAATGAAGAACATTCTAACTAATCAGATTATTGACATCCCAGAAAATGTTGATTTTTCATTGGACAATTATTGTGAAGGGGTCCAGAGAAATTGTCTATAGAAATTTCAACCATATCAATGTTGAGCTCAATCTCCTTGGAAAGAAGAAAAAAAATGCTCCGAGGAGATAAGTGATGGGGAAATCAAAAAGAATTTGCAACTATAAGAACAATCTGTAGTCATGTTCAAAATATGGGGTTTTGTTACAAGATGAGTGTATATGCTCACTTACCCAACAATGCTCTTATTAAAGAGAATGACTTAATTGTTGAAATCAGAAATTTTTTGGTTGAAAAATATATCCTAAGAGTGTGCATGAAACCAGGTGTTGCTGGTGCAGTTCTCAGTCCCCAAAAGGTGAGTTAATTCTTGAAGGAAATGATAATGAGCTTGTTTCAAACTCAGCTGTCCTATTCCAACAGGCCAATACAGGAAAGAACAAGGATATCAGAAAGTTCTTGGATGGTACCTATGTTTCTGAGAAAGGTATAGTACAACAGCCAAATGAATAAGGTGGAAATGATTCCTGAGAAGTCAACACTTACTCAGATTTCAAAATGAATATACTTTTTGTCCAAAAAAAAGTATATAGGACTGTCTGTTGTGTATTATAGGCTCTTAGACTCTGGGAACAGAATAATTTTCATTGCCGAAGGGAAAATAAAAAGGTCAAAATGCTTTCTTTTGTACCCCAAACTTATCATTTATGCTTTTTGTGCTTCAGAGTCTCTAAAAACCAAAATCTGAATGAACCTACAAGATGAAGGTTGGGCTTTTTCACTGTTTAAATATTGCAATAAAATACTCACCGGCTGTATACCTTTATCTCCACTTATTGTTAATTTAGATATATTTGTGAGGTTTCTGATAAAATGTCCTAAACCAAGATACACTGTTATTTCTTGGTGCTTGCACCATTGAGAGGGATTCTCTTGTAAAGAACGAGCCAAAAATCTTTGAAATAAATAGAGGTATCTGATAAGAAACACACATTCCAG
This sequence comes from Macrotis lagotis, assembly GCF_037893015.1. NCBI lineage: Eukaryota > Metazoa > Chordata > Mammalia > Peramelemorphia > Peramelidae > Macrotis > Macrotis lagotis. Next base: position 411,029,055 of record NC_133658.1, on the reverse strand, counting down.
GCTTTAACTGCATTACTAGATGATGAAGAGCCGCGTGGTGGCGCTGCAGGCTAAGAAGACTCAGAAAAGATCGGCAAATACACCACTTCCAAGAAAGACCGCCCTGAATCAGTCAAGAGGAGAAGCATTTTTAGCGGGTACTAGAAAGAGGGTCCAGGACGCTCATATTTCTGAGACATCAATCAGAAGGACGAAAGTTGTAACCTTTGGTTACCCGTTTGCAATTGAATTGGGCTACCACGGTTGAGAAGAGGGAGCTGAAAGAACAATGCAGTCGGAAGGGAAGATGATGCCGCAACAAAGGCAAGTTCTCTTTCTCTTTGTTCTCCTGGGTGTGTCTGGGGCAGCCTCAGAGTTGGAGCAATTTTCGGTAGTGGAGGAGATGGAGAAAGGCTCTTTTGTGGCCAACGTGGCAAAGGCCCTAGGAATGGACATGGGGGAACTATCCAATCGGGGGCCCAGAGTCGTTTTTAAAGGCAAAAAAGAATATTTGCAGCTGAACCCCAGAACTGGGGATCTGTTCCTGAGAGAGAAACTGGATCGGGAGGAACTGTGCGGCCCCGCCGAGCCTTGTATTCTACCTTTTAAGATCTTATTGGAAAACCCCTTTCAGATTGTTTTGGCTGAATTAAGGATTCAAGACATTAATGATCATTCACCAGTGTTCTTAGAAACTGAGGTACTGCTAAAAATCCCGGAGAGCACCGCCCCCGGGACTGTATTTCTGCTAGAAAATGCTAGAGATTTAGATGTAGGAAACAATAGTCTCCAGAACTATTCGATCAGTCACAATTCCCTTTTCCATATTCAAATTCGAGATAGCGTTGAAGGCAGAAGATACCCAGAACTGGTACTGGATAAAACATTAGATCGGGAGGAGCAGTCTGAGGTCATTTTAACTCTCATTGCAGTGGATGGAGGAGTCCCACCAAGGTCTGGAACTGTCCAAGTTCGAGTCATTGTAGTCGATATTAATGACAATGCCCCCACGTTTACTCAGTCCCAATATGAAACTCAAATCCCAGAGAACAGTTCCATTGGATCGAAGGTTATTAAAGTCTCTGCCACAGATTTAGACATAGGGAATTATGGAGAAGTATCTTACACATTTTTATATCCCTCTGAACACATTCGTAAAACTTTTCTCCTTAAAGAGAAATTGGGAGAACTTTACTTAAGAGAAAAAGTGGATTTTGAGTCAATTCAATCTTACATTATAAATATCCAAGCCACAGATGGTGGGGGACTTTCTGCAGAATGTGCTGTTATTGTTCAGGTGATCGATCTGAACGACAATCCTCCAGAGCTGACCATATCTTCTCTTACCAGCCCCATTCCAGAGAATTCTCCTGAGACAGTAGTGGCTGTTTTCAGTGTTTCAGATCTGGACTCTGGAGAAAATGGAAAGATGGTTTGTTCCATCCAAGATGACATTCCTTTTGCTCTGAAACCTTCAGTTGAGAACTTCTACACATTGATAACAGAGGGAGCACTGGACAGAGAAAGCAGGGATGAGTACAATATCACTATTACAGTGATAGATTTGGGGTCTCCAAGTCTCAAATCTGAACACAATCTCACAGTGCTTATCTCAGATGTCAATGACAACCCTCCTATGTTTTCTCAGAGAGAATATAAACTGTACCTCCAGGAAAACAACAGCCCTGCCCTCCACATTGGCAGTGTTAGTGCCAATGATAGTGACTCAGGAATCAATGCCAAAGTTACCTATTCTCTGCTGCCTTTAGAGACTGGAGACCTGCCCCTCTTCTCTTACATCTCCATCAATTCAGACAATGGCCATGTCTATGCTCTGAGATCCCTGGACTATGAAGCCATCCAAACTTTCCAGTTCACTGTGAGGGCAGTTGATGGTGGCTCCCCATCACTAAGCAGTCAGGCTTTGGTTCAGATTGTGGTACAGGATGAGAATGATAATGCTCCTTTTCTGCTATATCCCCTGCAGAATGGCACAGCTCCTTGCAATGACCTGGTACCCAGATCTGCAGAGCCAGGTTACCTGGTGACCAAGGTGGTGGCTGTGGATAGGGATTGGGGACAGAATTCCTGGCTTTCCTACCAACTAATCAAGGTCACAGACCCAGGACTCTTCACTTTATGGGCCCACAATGGAGAAATTCGCACTGCAAGACCCATCAGTGACAGAGACACCATCAAGCAAAGACTCCTGGTGCTGGTGAAGGACAATGGGCAGCCACCTCTGACCACAATGACCACACTAAATGTCCTCCTAGTGGATGGCTTCTCTGAGCCCTACATGCAATTTCCAGATGAATCTAAGGAACAGGGTCAGACTGATTCTCTTACCACATACCTAGTCATTTCTCTGGCTTCTGTCTCCTTTCTCTTCCTAGTCTCTGTTATTATATTCATCACCATTCGTCTCTGGAAGAGGAAGAAGGATGCCACTGATATTAGTCATTTCAGTTCAAATGGCCCCTTCCCAGGACACTTGGTGGATGTAAGTAGGACAGGGACTTTGTCTCAGAGTTACCAGTATGAGGTGTGTCTGGCCAATGAATTCAAGTTCCTGAAACCAATTATTCCCACCCTTCCTACTTTGGAGGGAAATGGGAACTCCACTGAAAACTTAGCATTAAGGAATAGCTTTTGCCTCAAGTAGAGTTTCACATGGGTTTCAAAGCATAAAGGCCAGGTTTTATGGTTTCTTTACCTTCCCCATGCAATTATTGTCTGTTTTTTCTTAGCATGAAATAGTAGGATTTTATACATGTGGATTTATAATATCTGTCTGAGGTTTTTGAGAGGCTTCATCCATGGTCCTTCTGAATTTTATTATAGAATGTCTAACCTGAAAGGGTCTTCATAATTCTTTCATTTCAGTTCTTCAACAATCTTTGTTCAACTGGGAGAATATGCTATTTATGGTATACTTATTTTCACACAATGTACAATTACCTAGATTTGAAAGTAGAAGAAAGTTGCATTTATTTGAGGGCAAAATATTTAATATACAAAATATGATTTTATTATTTTAAAATACAGATTAAAAAGGTATACGATTTTTTACTCTATCATTAGTTGGGGTTCAATAGGGGGCAAACTCTTTTCTTCTTTTCATGACCCAATGCACAAAAGAGTTGGGATTTCTTCAACTTGAGAAATAATACAACTGTGACTAAACAATTGCTTAACAGTAGTCCTAGGCACACCTATATTAAGTGACTCAATAATGGTCACATAAGTAGTATCAGAGGAGGTATTTATGTCTAGGCATTCCTGACTCCAGTTTAAATATATTGTCTCTTAAATCATGATGCCTCTTTTTAGGATAACACGACTGTATAAATGACCTAGTTATCTGCCATTATACTCTGTTGAGCTTATATCATTAAAACCTAAAATAGAGAATATGAAAATGGAATGGGGGAATTTTCAATGTAACAACATTATTTGGAGGTTGAATCAGCAAAATTTCCTTTGGAATTTTCTTTTATTTTTGTTCTAACTATTTCTGAAGTTAATTTGGTGAAATTGGTACTTTGTAAATCAAAGATATTATCCTCTTGGTAGGAGAGGGGAGAGGTAGTTAAAAGAGGTCTCAAAGTGAGTATCTGTCTGTGATGCTGAGTGTCTCTGTTTCTCTCTAACTTTCTGTTTGAGTTTTTACATTTTTTAGCTGTTTATTTCTAGCTTAACAAACAACAAAAATTCTATATAAAAAAGAATGTATTGTATATGAAGCCACAAATCTCTGTTACTTAACTGCACTATTACTTCATCTTCGCTCTCTTTGGCATAGGGTTTTAAGATGCTAAAATAATGCTGTTTTATTTTCTCTTTTTTTCCTGACATTCCTGTAAGAGTAATCCTCTAAGATAGAAACTGAGTTTCATTTGGGTGAAAGGAGAGTGGTGAACCTTATCCTTGCTGGTAAGGAACCCTCAAATCATAAGGTCATTCCTCAATATCAGTTAAGCAGAGCCTTTAAAATGTATTAAAATCCCATCAGAAGTATGTGGGACTATGTGATGTGTATTATAGAGTCTTGATCCCCAGGGGGAGGAGATCTGTTGCTGAAATGAAATACTTTCTCCTGCACCCTAAGTTTACCATTTATGTCTCAGGATCTCTAAAAATCATTTCCCTTTCTAAACCAGTTGGCTCAAATAAACACTTAACCATCTTCTACACCCCACAGTCGGTCTGTGCTGAACCCTCCAAGAAATTCGTCTTTTCCAGGGAAATAGTTCTGGGCAGAGCCCTCACTTCCAGAGAGCAAGTTTCCTGGATAGTATTGCTATTGTGTCTAATTCTTCATGACCCCATTTTCTTCTCCAGCTGATTGTTAAAGCACTTGTCCAAAGTGTCACAGATAGGAAATGTCTGAGCCCAGATTTGAACTTAGGAAACTAAGACTTCTTGACTCCAGGCCCAATTCTCCATCCACTGCACCACCTAGTTGACACAAAACAGTATTATCCAACTTTTGTTAGAAAGGAGCCCCTTTGTCACAGAGTCCTTGTACCATTCTAGTTGTGGATAAGACCTTTGATGACCAGAAAGAACAGATAAGGAGATAGGAAGCATCAGCAACCTGATGATGATGCTTCTTTCCTCAACATTCTCTCCCCATCCCACTCCCCATTCACTCTTCACCATTTACTCTGTCTGACCACTTGATCTCAAAATATTGCAAGTGTTGTGGAGTTGAGTAAACATTCATTATTGTTTTGGGGTAAGGCTACATTCTTGATTAAAGCATATGCTTTTTAACCACTTAAAAAGACATCACATATATGAATAAATATATTTATATGCAGGTGCTTATAACATTGTTATGGATCACCCTAAAGAAAAAAATTGTTCATTTCTATTGCAAAATAGAATTCGAAGTGTGATATCTAGTACATGTTCTCTGTAACATTACTTCATTCTGAGAAAAATAATGATGAGCCGCGTGGTGGCGCTGCAGACTAAGAAGAGGCAGAAAATCTCCGCGAATACGTCAATACGGGGGGGGGGGGGGAGAAGCTCAGAATCAGACTATTCTGAAGCAGAAAGAAAGCATTTTAGCTGCAAATAGAGAAAAGGATCAGTTCTCCCAGTCAGAGCGAAGAACGCTGGAACCTCTGATTACCGTTTACGGTCAAAGTGGACTACATAGATTGAAAAAAAGGACCTAAAGAAAAAATGGAATGGGAAGGAGCGATGATTCCACACCAAAGGCAAGTTCTCTTTCTCCTCGTTCTTTTGGGTGTGTCTGGGGCGACCTCAGAGCTGGAGCAGTTTTCGGTAGTGGAGGAGATGGAGAGGGGCTCTTTTGTGGCCAATGTGGCAAAGGCCATGGGTCTGGAGGCGGGGGAGTTTTCAAATCGTTGGGCCAGAGTCATTTTCAAAGGGAACAAAGAGTATTTAGAGCTGCACCCCAAAACCGGGAATCTGCTCCTAAGAGAGAAATTGGATCGGGAGGAGCTGTGCGGCTCTATGGAGCCTTGTTTGCTACCTTTACAGATCTTACTGGAAAACCCTTTTCAGGTGGTTCGCGCTGAACTTAGGATACAAGACATTAATGACCATTCGCCGTTATTTCTAGACACTGAGACAGTTTTGAAAATCCCCGAGAACACTTCTCCTGGGACTGTATTTCTCTTAGAAGATGCACAGGATTCAGATGTAGGAAGCAACAGTCTCCAAAACTATACAATTAGTCCCAACTCTCATTTCCACATTCAAATTCGAGAGGACACAGAGGGCACGAAATATCCAGAGCTTGTATTGGATAAAGCCTTGGATCGGGAGAGGCAGGCTGAGTTTAGATTAACTCTAACTGCAGTGGATGGGGGAACCCCTCCCAGGACTGGAACTGCCCAAGTCCTAGTTTTGATTATGGACGTCAATGACAATGCCCCTGTGTTCTCTCAGTCCCGTTATGATGTTCAAATTCCTGAAAACAGTCCTATTGATTCACTCGTTGCTACAGTGTCGGCTAAAGATTTAGATGCAGGAAATAATGCAGAGATTTCCTATTCATTATTCCGTGCCTCTGAAAGTATTCGTAAAACCTTCCAATTGAATGAAAAATCCGGAGAACTTCGTCTAAAACGGAAAACAGATTTTGAGTCAATTCAGTCTTACACAATAGATATTCAGGCCACAGATGGTGGTGGTCTTTCCGGAAAATGTACTATAGTTGTTCAAGTGGAGGATTTAAACGACAACCCCCCAGAACTGACCATGTCCTCATTTACCAGCCCTATCCCAGAAAACTCTCCTGAGATAGCCGTTGCTGTTTTCAGCGTTTCAGATGCAGACTCTGGGGAAAATGGAAAAATAGTTTGCTCCATCCAAGATGATCTTCCCTTTGCCCTAAAACCTTCCTTTGAGAATTTCTATACATTGGTAACAGAGGGAGCCCTGGACAGAGAGAACAAGGACGAATATAACATTACTATTATCGTCACAGATCTGGGGTCTCCTAGGCTCAAAACCGAGTACAATCTAACCGTGCTAATTTCTGATGTCAATGACAACTCTCCAGTTTTTACTCAGAGAGAATACAAACTGTACTTACAGGAGAACAACAGCCCTGCCCTCCACATTGGCAGTGTTAGTGCCAGTGACAGGGACTCGGGAATCAATGCCAAAGTCATCTATTCTCTGCTACCTCCAGACACTGGAGATCTGCCTCTCTTCTCCTACATCTCCATTAACTCAGACAATGGACATCTCTATGCTTTGAGATCTCTGGACTATGAAGCCATCCAAACTTTTCAGTTCACTGTGAGGGCAGCCGATGGTGGCTCTCCTTCACTGAGCAATCAGGTTTTGGTTCAGATTATGGTACAAGATGAGAATGACAACTCTCCCTTTGTGCTGTACCCCCTGCAAAATGGCACAGCTCCTTGCAATGACCTGGTACCCAGATCTGCAGAGCCAGGTTACTTAGTGACCAAGGTGGTGGCTGTGGATAGGGACTGGGGACAGAATTCTTGGCTTTCCTACCAACTAATCAAAGCCACAGACCCAGGACTCTTCACTTTGTGGGCCCACAATGGAGAAATTCAAACAGCAAGGCCCATCAGTGACAGAGATGCCATCAAGCAGAGGCTCCTGGTGTTGGTGAAGGACAATGGGCAACCTCCTCTGTCTACAGTGGCCACACTAAATGTGCTCCTGGTGGATGGTTTCTCTGAGCCATATGTGAAGATCCAAGACTCTAACAAGGAGCAGACCCAGACTGACTCCCTCACATTCTACTTGATTATTTCTCTGGTTTCAGTGTCCTTTCTATTTCTGGTCTCTATCATTATAGTTATTACCATAAGACTGTGGAAAAGAAAGACTAGTGCAGGAAATGGTCAGTTTTCATCCAACATCCCCTTCCAGAGTCATTTGGTGAATGTCAGTGGCACTGGGACCTTGTCTCAGAGCTACCAGTATGAAGTGTGTCTGACCAATGATTCGAGGACAAGTGAGTTCAAATTCTTGAAGCCAGTTATTTCTAGCTTCCCTCTTCAAAAATCTGGGAGTGATGCAGATGAAAATCCAGCATCCTGGAATAACTACAATTAGGAATACAGTTTTAAGAACAGGTTCTGAATTTCTTTTCTTCCAGTCTGTTGCACTCACTCATTATAATTTCTTACTTGAGAAATTCAATGTATAACTTGTTTTTATTTAGTGACTTTGCATGTTCACAGTAGTATTCTCTCATTTCCATTAGTATTAGAAATGAAGTAATATTCTTTAGATAATGAAAACTCTACTTCCAATCTCTCAACAAAATTAAATCATGGTTCCACAATTGTCTGGTAAATTTTTCTTTTGAAAATTAAACCATCTTAATGTATATCCCTTTTTCTGAAGTAACACAATTCATTCCAATGATGTATAGTTGACTTTGCCATTGCATTGTGGCATCTGTGCTTCAGTGTCTTCATATGGAAAAATCATGAACTAGATCATTTCTAAGTTCCCCCTCAGTATTAACAATCTCTTGTCCTATTATTCTAACTAAAATCTAAAATGTGAAAAAATGTTGCCTTCATTTAAAGGAACATAGAGAAGATTGAGAATGGATAATAATATTTCATTTTTTGCCACCATTTTTCAGAGCCCTTCTTTCTATCAGAAGTCAATTAGTCAGCATCCCTTGTATATGTCTACTTTTACACCTATTTTATATTTTTTTAGGGTTTTTTGGTAAGGCAAATGGGATTAAGTGGCTTGCCCAAGGCCACAGAGCTAGGTAATTATTAAGTGACTGAGGCTGGATTTGAACTCAGGTACTCCTGACTCCAGGACCAGTGCTCTATCCACTGCACCACCTAGCTGCCCCACTTTACATCTATTTTTTTTATGAAATATGAGGGATAATATCTTTCTTCATGGTTTTTAGATACTAATAATTTGGAATAAAAGTCACATCCTTTTTGGATCTCGGTTTCCTAATTTGTATAATGAGAATAATAGCAGTACTTACCTTGCAGTATTATCAAATGAAATTATTTGTGTAAGACTTTAAAGTGCTATAAAAATAAGAGCTATCATTAACATTCAACATCAACAAAACTATTGCCTAATTTATTATATTTTCTCCTAGGTTTATAGGAAATAAATTAGAGCAATGTACAGTATAGTGATGACCAGAATCAAACAAAGTAAAGAGCCATCAAAGAACATGAAATTTTTAAATAGCAAGTATAGCTGAGCTCTTCAAAGAAGAGTCATCATTCACTACACACAATCAAGGTAAATGTGTGTGAAAGAAAGTGGGGTTCACATCTGAGCATGGATGAAAGTCATTAAAAAATAGTGTATTTGGGATAGTGGTGTGCTGGAGCCAACCACATTGGCCTTGCAAGGGCTGACTTAAATTTTCATTGTGGGTATTTATTTCAGTGCAAATATTACAGAAATCATTAATTGTTACAAATGAAGACATGGATCATTTTTTCATGGATTAATTTTTCGCTGTCTTCATTTAAGAAATTTAAATTTTAAAGTGTCTGTGTGTGTGTGTGTGTGTGTGTGTGTGTGTGTGTGTGTGTGTGTGCATATATCTCCTCTCCCCCCCACCAGAGCTTGGTTGTTAAACTTAGCAACATACCCTTTTATTCCTCTAGGAGCCTTGTCTTTATTGCTCTGGAAGTCTTGCTTGAGCTCAGGAGAAGTACAATAGAAGCCTTAGGAAATGCAATTATTACTAGACTGATGACTGTAAGCCAACAATCATAACAACAGCAATTGGTATTCATATAGGGTTTTACAGTTTTTAAAATGAAATTTAAGCTTTACAGAATTCTTTACAAAATTCATTATAGAACAGAACCTCATAAAACCCCTGATCTGGTTCCTTAATTTCTATGACTTCTCACAATGGTAAAAATACTAGGAACAGCATGTCACTCTGGATTTTCCAGAAATTTTCATACTTTAATAGCACATTTGAAATACTGTATTGAAGATACAATAGTGCCTGAAGTAGAAAATGTTTTTTTTTAGTTTTGCTCTTTGTATTTGGGGAGACTTAGTGGAAGATATGTATGATCCCATTGAGTCTTGTGTGCTGCCTTTCCAGATCTCATTGGGGAAACTTTAGAGATTTGAGAACCACTAAAAGTCTGGTCATTTGGAAAAGTCTGAAGATTTGAATGTAGGAAAGAATCATGTTCAGAATTATACAATTACCCCAACTCATATTTTCACATTCAAATCCCTGCAACACCAACAGCAGGCTTACAAATAGTTTGAAGATAGATTAATCCCTATGACTGTGGATTATGGGTCTCAACACATGTTTGAGACTGTTCAATTCTAGTTTTTGGTTATGGATATCAAAAACAACATTCTGGTGTTTGCTTGGGTGCCACCATCTCTGCTAAAGATTCAAATGTAAAAAATTATGGAGAAATATTCTTTGTATTTTCCATGATTCTGAAGAAATTCAGAAAATATTTGAATTGAATTCAGAAACAGGAAATTCAATTGAAGATGCAATTACATTTTGAGACTATTCAGTCTTAGGAAAAAGATATTAAAACTGTATATGGTGAGGATCTTTCTGAAAAATCTATATTATTTTGGTTCATTTGACACATTTGAATGACAATGCCCCAGAGTTGACCACTTCATCATTTAACCGAACCATCCTACACAGAGATCAATACTTGAGAGACAATTGAAGGGTAATTTGCTCTATTTGGGAAGGTATCCCTTTTATACTGAAACCTGTTGAAACCATTTATTTCTTGGTAGCAAGGGGATCAGAATATAGAGAGAATAAGGATGACTATTCTATCTTTTTTTTGCAAGGCAATGGGGTTAAGTGACTTGCCTAAGGTCTCACAGCTAGGTAATTATTAAGTGCTTTATCTACTGCATCACCTAGCTACTCCTGACTATTCCATCTTACTGTCCTCACTTTGGGATTCCCAAGATTCAAAACTGAGCTCAGTCTCAGAGTATTGATCCCTGGTTTCAATGACAACTCTGCTGTGTTTACTCAGTCTATTCAGTGTGTTCTTCTCTACATTGCCACTATCAATGACAAAAACTTGGAGAGCAATGCTAAAGTTTCCTACTCCATGCTGTCTCTTGAGATTGGAGACCTGATCTCTTGTCTTAGATCTTTTAAAAAATCAGACAAACCTTTTCTACCCTCTGAAATCCTTGGATAATGAAGCCTTTCAATCATTCCAGTTAACTATGATGGCAGTTGAGGTGGTTCCTTAGCCCCAGAGAGCCAGGTACTGATTGAGACAGTTACTGATTGAGCCTGGACCATGAACCATACTTCTTTCATTTTCCTTTTGAAATAACGAAACTCTATTTAATGACCTGGTGATCAGGACTGCAAAACCTAGTTCCTCATGGATGGAAACTGAGACAGAATTCCTGACTTTTCTAACAACTTCTCAAGGCTGCAGACCCAGGACACTTCAACATGTAGGCCCATAATGGGGAAGTTTGAAGAGTGAGAACCATCAGAGTTCCTGATCCTGGTGAAGGACAATTGGCAACTATGTCTGTCCACACCAGTCACATTGAATATGCTTCTGGTGGACAACTTCACTGAGAGTTACCTGCAGTTGCCAGATGCACCCAAGTAGCAGGTTCAGACTGACTCCCTTATATCCTACTTGAGACTTTCTTTGTCCTCATGTTTTTTTTCTCTCTCAACTGCTTTCTCTCAACTGGTTCGTCATTATGCACCTGTGAAGGAGAAAATGGATGACAAAAACATTCTACAGTTACTTTGTGGCAATGAGCACTTACTTCAGAAACACCAGTATGAATTTTGTCTGACCAGACACTTCAGAACGACTGAATTCAAATTCCAGAAACTGATTACCCTTAGCATCTCTGATTAGAGTAGGAAAGGGTAGTCAGAAGAAAACCTTCCGGAACAGCTTCAAAGTTGCATAGAGATAAGAGTTTGTATCAGTTTTTCTCTCTTCTTGAAGTAAATTGCTACATTTTAAAAAATAATTTAAAATTTTTAAAGTAGGGTTTGGGCAAGTAAATTAGCAATTAAGATGTATCTTCATTTTTCCTTATTTCATGTAACCAAATTTATACTTGCTTAGAAAGAAAAATGATTTATCATCCTTCCTAAAAAGTTGTCTCAGACTGTGAAATATGAGACTTTCACTTCTAGAAAATCTGAAGCCAACAGATTCCAACACCTCACAAACATTGCACTTTATAATGTTGAATAATAGATTATTCCAAATGTTGTTCCCTAGCTTCATAACTAAAATGAGTATTGAATTATCGTAGTAATTGTGGTACATAATCAATGAGTTTATTTGAGATCTGTAAATTATTTTGACTTCTTGAAGAAGTTTAGGTATTATCAAATATATCAATGATCCTATAATATTCTTGTTTTGCAAATTGATATGAACTTTTGTTTTTCTCCCTCGAATGATGCTAATTTTTGGTTGTATCATTCTAAAAGTATGGAAAATAACTAATGTTATTGGAATAGTTGTCAATCTGAAATATTTTATTAGAACATGATGGAGAAAAACCAATTCTAAGGAATCACTACAGAAATAAGAGTGTAGAATATTTAAAAACCTATATAAAAGTATAAAGAAAAGTATTCATGGATAAATATGGAAAAAACTTTGGACAATCATAGTAAAGGAAAAAGAACAAAAACATTTTATCTTGATATTTTGTATTTTTTTTAGGCAAGGCAAATGGGGTTAGGTGGTTTGCCCAAGGTCACACAGCTAGGTAGTTATTAAGTGTCTGAAGCCAGATTTGAACTCAGGAACTACTGACTCCAGGGTCAGTGCTCTATCCATTGAGCCACCTAGCTACCCCAGATATTTGGTATTTTTAAAAATTATTTGGTTCTGCTAAAAGTTTGTGGTAAGGTTTTTATCCTTTTTTTGCATGTTTATTTTATTTTTCTTGTATTAATAATTTTTGCTATGTAATAAAAATAATGAAAACAAAAGTATGATATTCTCCAAAGTAGGCTATTGCTATTGATCTATTCTCAGTTCTTCAACAGCAAGAGAACAATGATCTACCTATCAAGAGACTTCCATGGTAGATAGACTTCTAGACAATAATTTAGGGTTCAAATTTCACCCCTATCATTTATCAACTGTATGACCATAGACAACTCATTTATACTCTTTAAGCTTCGGGTAACTCCATAAGATTTGAGATCATAAGAGTGTAGTCATCAAAGTATATTTTCATCCATTGTATGTGGGAGGAAGGGGAAGATATGAAGATTTGAAGACCTTAGAATCATGTCCTCATATAGAAGATGATGTCTTGAGACAACTGGGAACTGCTGGCCTAAAATACAATACTGAATTTTGCAGAAAAAGAAGAATTTCTAAATAGGGAACCAAGACAACAAAAGATCTGTTTTATTTTATGTGGTGAATTTTCATCTGTGAGACAATATTTTTTATAAACATATGAGATCCAAGTGATTATTGAAGACACTATTAGCCAGTCCTGAAAAACTTCTAAAGATTCCACAGAGTGATTTTATAGTCCCTGCTTTGCCCTTCCAAGTATCTGGAGTATAACTGTGACAGTCAAGGACTTTCTTCTCTAATAACTGTATATAAATTATATGTCAGGAGTACAGTACTAGTGTGCTGTGCTAAATAAAGCTATGGACAAAAAGAGAATGATAATGTTAAATTTACAATTTGTTGGTGCAAGGTTTTTATCTTAGTCCAGGACCCTGATTAAACTGGATACTCAGGCTCCCTCTTTCTTCTTTTTTTTTAGTTTTTTTGCAAGGCAAATGAGGTTAAGTGGCTTGCCCAAGGCCACACAACTAGGTAATTATTAAGTGTCTGAGGTGGGATCTGAACTTAGGGTACTCCTGACTCCAGGGCCAGTGCTCTATCCACTGCTCCACCAAGATTCCCCATTCTTCTAACATTAAATTTGAATTGTAGATATCAGTCCCTGGAATAAAATTACTTGTCTCATAAATGAAAGTAGTTGAGGGCATGAACGACATTCTGAGAGTTAAAAATGCAAGAAAATTTTTCAAGCTATTTAGTCATTCTCCTCTGTCTAAGTGAAACTGACTATGCCTTTGAGCAGACAAAGAATGTGATTTAAAAAACCATATGCTTTATGCAATTGACTGGGAATTTTAATTGATTGCAAAATTTTTAGTAAGATTGAAAGCATGCTGAAGGCCATCTCAGGGTGCCATAATCTTGCTGCTAAGCTAAATCCTTTCCAACTTGAGCAATCTCTATCATCAAAACTAGTGACATTTTTCATTGAATGATTCTCCAGGTCCAAAGGGAGACCAGTTTGCTTTACTGAGGATACATTATCATTCACTGTGGCAGCCAGTTGGCATAGTGAATAGAGTGCAGGATTTGGAATCAGAAAGACCTGAATTAGCAGTGTGACAATGAGCAAGTCACTTCACAACTCTCAGCCTCAGTTTACTCATCAGTAAAATTGTAATAATAATGCCTACACCACAGAGTTCTAAGAATCAAATGATATGATGTACATAAAGCCCTTTAAAAAGTGCTAGAAATAAATATTAGCAAGAATTTTTGACTCAGAAGAAGAAATGAAGATGATCAGTGACTATTCCATCTAATTTCATCTGTCCTCTATACCATATGGAAGGTATTACATGTTGCTTGCTATAAGAACTGAATAAGGAAGATATCACAGTTAGAAATAACATTTATGGATTAAAGGAACAGAATTCTTATTTTTAAATTTTTAATCCATGAATGTTATCTCTAAGTCTCTAAATTGTAAGCTGTTCTAGAATTACCCACCTCCACAGCACCTGATTTGGTCTCGGCAAAATCTTGCGGACTTTCTGACTGAAAATTACTCACTGCAGTAGACTGTGTGTTCCATACCTTTTTTTTGGGGGGGGGGGAAGTATTTTTGAGCAATCAGAAATACTTGATATACTTTGGAAATGAAAATTCCTCTGAAAATTATAAGCCATGAATTGAAACTTTTCATGGCCCTAGAAGTAATGCGATGTCTAATTATTTTTAGAGTATTGTGATCCACATGAGTGATTTTACAAATACAACTTAACTTACCACGGTAGAATCCTCACTGTCACTATAGATAATGAAACAATTGTAAATATTTACAATAGGTGTATTCACGGGAACTAAATAAATCAAAGTACCATCTCCCCTCAAATTCATTTTTCTGGGCGCGCTTTGATGCATATATACTTAAATTTCATAGACATCATGAGAAAATATTAAGCTATCCTTTCAGACACCTGGTGGCGCTGCAGGCTAAGACGGAGATCAGAGCCCAGCTTCCCATCAGAGCAAAAGCAGAACTGAAAAAAAAAAGCTCAGACAAGGGGAAGCTTTGTAAGGAGGAGCTGAGGGCTCAAACCCGAAATTCCCGAGAAAGCAACCCACGTCTGACAATTGGAATTAGGTCGAAAGAGCAATTTTTCTTTAACTGAACGGACCACGAATCCAGGACACAATGAAACTGAACAGGCAAGTGATATGTCTTGTTATCTTACTGTGGGTTTGTGAGGCGGGCTCAACAATAGGGAGGTTTTCTGTAGCGGAGGAAATGGAGGTCGGTTCCTTTGTGTCTAATGTGGCAAAGACTTTGGGTCTGGAGGTAGGGGAGCTGTCTGCCCGGGGGGCCCAAGTCCTCTCCGAGGACAACCGGCAATATTTACAGCTTGACCTACAGACTGGAGATCTGCTCCTGAGAGAGAAACTGGACCGAGAGCAGTTATGTGGTCCCACGGAGCCCTGTCTGCTGCCTTTTCAGATCTTACTGGAAAAGCCCTTTCAGATAGTTCGAGCTGAACTCCAGGTCCAGGATATAAATGACCATTCTCCTGTTTTCCTGAATACTGAAATGCTTCTCAGCGTTCCTGAAAATAGCCCACCTGGGTCTCGGTTTTCTCTGAAGAGTGCGCAAGATTTGGACATAGGAAACAATAGCGTTCAGAACTACACAATCAGCCTTAATTCTTATTTCCATGTTCAAACCCGTGCTCGCAGTGACGGCAAGAAGTTCGCAGAGCTAGTACTGGACAAAACTCTGGATAGGGAGGTGCAGCCCGAAGTCACTTTAACTCTCACTGCCCTGGATGGAGGGTCCCCTCCTAAGTCTGGGATATCCCAAATTCGAGTCCTGGTTGTGGACATCAACGACAACGCCCCCGTTTTTGTGCAGGCCCAGTATGAGGTTCAGATCCCAGAGAATAGCCCCATTGGCTCCCTGGTTGTCACTGTCTCTGCTAGAGATTTGGACATAGGAAATAATGGGAAAGTAACTTATTCATTTTTTCAAGGTTCTGGAGAAATTGAAAATACTTTTGAAGTAAATCCCATGTCAGGAAAAATTAGAATAATAAGCAAACTGGATTTTGAGGCTATTAAATCTTATGATATGGATATAGAAGCTACAGATGGAGGGGGCCTTTCAGGAAAGTGCACGGTTGTGGTCCAAGTGACAGATGTGAATGATAATGCCCCAGAACTAGTCATGTCATCATTTACCAGTCCTATCCCTGAGAATTCACCTGAGACAGTGGTTGCTGTTTTTAAGATTCGAGATCAAGATTCGGGAGAAAATGGACAAATGATTTGTTCTATCAAGGAAAATATTCCCTTCATTTTGAAACCATCTATTGACAACTTTTACACTCTGCTGACAGAGAGCTCCCTGGATAGAGAAAGTAGGGTCGAGTACAATATCACCATTGCAGTCACAGATCTGGGTACTCCGAGGCTCAAAACTGAGCACAAAATCACTGTACTAATTTCTGATGTCAATGACAATCCTCCAGAGTTTACTAAGACAACCTACACCTTCTATCTCCAAGAGAACAATATTCCTGCACTCCACATTGGCAGTGTGAGGGCCAATGACAAGGACTCAGGACCTAATGCCAAGATTACATATTCTTTTCAATCTCCTGAAGCTGGAGAACTGCCCCTCTTCTCTTATATCTCCATCAACTCAGACAATGGCCATCTCTATGTCCTGAGATCTCTGGATTATGAAATGATCCAAGCTTTCCAGTTCACTGTGAAAGCTACTGATGGGGGCTTCCCAGCTCTAAGTAGCCAAGTTCTGGTTCAGGTTGTGGTCATGGATGAGAATGACAATGCTCCCTTTGTGCTATATCCATTGCAGAATGGCACAGCTCCATGCAATGATCTGGTGCCCAGAGTTGCAGAGACAGGTTACCTGGTAACAAAGGTAGTGGCTGTGGATAGGGACTGGGGTCAGAATTCTTGGCTTTCCTACCAGATGCTTAAGGCCACAGACCCAGGACTCTTCATTGTGTGGTCCCACAATGGAGAAGTGCACACAACAAGACCCATTAGTGACAGAGATGGCATCAAACAGAAGCTTTTGGTGCTGGTGAAGGACAATGGGGAGCCGCCTCTGTCCACTATGGCCACACTGAATATACTCTTAGTGGATGGCTTCTCTGAGCCCTATGTGCAACTCCCAGAAGCACCTAAAGGGCAGATTCAAATTGATTCCCTCACAGTCTACTTGATCATTTCTTTGGCTGTCATCTCCTTTCTTTTTCTGGTCTCTCTTATTATGTTTATTGGTATTTGCTTATGGAAGAGGAAAAGGAATGCCATGGACAGAAGTCAATTTGATCGAAATGATCCCTTCCCAGGCCATTTGATGGATCTCAGCAGAACAGGAACTTTGTCCCAGAGCTACCAGTATGAGGTGTGTCTGACCAGTGGTTCAGGGACCAGTGAATTTAAGGTCTTGAAGCCCATTCTACCCAGTGTTCCTCCTCAAGCTACTGGCCAGAACTCACAGGAAAATTCTGTCCTTAGAAATAACTTTATGTTTACTTAAGTATTATAACTGATCAACAGAAATTTAATATCATTTTGAAAACTCTTTTCTATTGCTATTTCATGAATCTTTCATCTTTATCTAATAGGGAAAATCTTGAGCCTGATAGAGAAAGTCTTTGGAATATGGTGACAATTATTATTTGTCCTCAAGTTTTTTTTAGTAATTTTGGTTTTAGTAAAATAGTTGGTTAATTAATTGAATGTGTAATATTCTAAACAATCTACACACTATTAATATTATTTATAATTCTATTCAAAAGAGGAAAAAGGAGGGGAAAAAGATGTTTCCTTTGAAATTTCAAAAAATTATGTAGCTTAACTTCAAGGTTAATATTTCATAATATAAATGTTTTTCTTTTTATTTATCTTTTATTTTAACTTTTATATTAGGATGGTGTTTATGAAGCTAGTGATTATTACACTCTTTTCCCCTTCACCTTAAATATACTGCCTTTAATTTAAATTATTACCACAATCAAATGTCAGAACAATTCCTGACTAATAGCCAATAAATGTTACGTTTTTTAATAGAGGCAGAGTTAACCAAAAATGATTGACCTTTAACTAAAATCAATTGTACTTTTTCTGTAATAATATTTTCATGATAGTTAATTAATAATATTAACATATCATAATGGAAATAATTATAAGTATGGGACTCATGAAGACCTGATACTTTGCTCTTTAATCAATAATAACTGATTAATCTAGCCCTTTTTTCTCCCAGGCATAAATAAAAACCAACCTCAACTCATGATTTCATATACAACTTCCAATAAAATCTGACAATTATTTATATGGACATTCCAAAGAATGTCTCCCGATGTTCTGCTGGGGGAAAACCCGAGTTTCTACTCTATGACCTGAATATTGCAAAATTCAGGAGAACCA
Organism: Macrotis lagotis; assembly: GCF_037893015.1. Lineage (NCBI taxonomy): Eukaryota > Metazoa > Chordata > Mammalia > Peramelemorphia > Peramelidae > Macrotis > Macrotis lagotis. The sequence continues at coordinate 411,010,816 of NC_133658.1, read as the reverse complement.
TAAACACTATCCCCTTGTTTAGATACAGCCTAAATTAGTCAGTTATGAGTTGCTCACCTTTTTGAAGGTCAGATTACATTCCCCTCAAATCTCTCCTCAATAGATAGCTTGAGAGTAACATTGGTCTTTGACAGTTCTATAATCTGGTCTCAAATACAATTGGTTTTCAAATGGCTATGCCATCCTTTCTGAATTTCTATATCTTGAAGAAAACCTGAATTAAACAGAACATAAAAAGTTACATGACAGAAGTGTTCCTTTACTTCTTTTCAATTATTACTTCTTAAAGTCATGGGTAATATATGATATTATTTTATTATCATACAAAATGAAGATACCTGATAGCACTGTTTTGGTTGGGTTTTGCATTTAAATTATGTCTAAGAATTTTGCATTATTTTTTAAAATATGAAATACAAAATCTTCAAAGCACATAAACATACCCATATGCAGAGAAAGTCATAAAACTAGGGTTGCATATGCAACAATGAATCTTTTATCACAATATTACATTATGTCTATTTTGGAATATCACACTGCTTCTGCTTTATTTCATTTTTTTTTGTTACTATTACTATTCCCCATACCTGAAATAAAAGCCCTCCCAGGTAACACATGGGTATGTTCAGATGAAACAAATTTATGTTGCTTTGGTCATATCTGGAAACATATATATCATTCTGTCCCTATACTCCCATCATCTACCATTGCAATGATCAGTGTTCTTAAATCTATCAAAGTTACTTTCATTTATAAATATTGTACTTATTCTATAAATAGTTCTCTTGCTCCTGCTCACTTCATCCTGCAGTAATTAGTTCATATAAGTTTTCCTGGAAGATATCAAGATTCTCTGGGTTGTCTTTTGTCATTTCTCATGGTGACATAATATTTCATTATATTTAAGTATTGTAATTTGTTTATCTATTCTTCAATTAATAGTCATTCCTGCTATAAATAATTTTGCACTTAGCCTTTCCCAATTTTTTTATCCTTTTAAGGGTATGACTAGTGGATGTATCACTGTGTTAAAGTGCATGCACAATTTAGTAACTTTTCATATATTGCTCCAGGTTGCTCAAAATTAAAACAGGAGTGCATATGTGTGTCTTTTCTCCTTTAAATCTCCTGCAACAACTGTAATTTCAAATTTTTGTCTTCTTTGGCATGACATTTCTGGCATGAGGTGGAACCTCAGAGGTGTTTTAATTCCTCTTATTATGAATTATTTGGAAATTTCTATATGGCTATTAATACCTGGGTTTCTTCCATTGAGAGCTTACTGTTCATATACATTTTATCTATTAAGAAAGGACTCATTAGTAAATTTGTGTCAATTCCCTCTTTTTTTGAATATTGGAATTTTAACAGAGAAATTTTTCTGCAAAAATTTTTTCAGACACTTGTTTTCCTTTTGGCTTTAACATTCTAATTGTATTACATTATTTCATTCAAAATTACTTTTTAATTTTATGTAACTAAAATTGAATCTTGCATCTCCTGTATCATCACTATCCCTATCTGGTCAAGAAATCTTCCCCTGTCTATAATTGTAAAAGATATTTCCTTCCATTCATTCTAATTTGTTTATGGTATGACCTTGCTTTATCTAGTTCATATATTCATTTGGTGTTTCTTTTAATAAATGATTCAAAGTGTTGCTCTAAACACAATACTCTCAATTCTTTTTCAATATTTCCTAGTAGTTTTGTCAAAACATTACTTGTGGTGTTGATTTCATTGTGTTTATCAAGCATTATAATCAATTGTTTCAGTTGATTTTGGCTCTTAAATACTTAATCTGATCCACTTGTTTTCTATTTTTTTAATCCATACCAAATTATTTTGATGATCTCTACTTCGTAGTTTAATTTGAGTACTGCTAGTACTAGGTTCTTTTATTTCCTTTGAAATTCTTGGAACTTTATTTCCTTTAAGTGAAATTTTTTATTACCCTGTTTAGTTTATAGAGTAATCTTTTGTAATTATTTAGCAAAGTATGCTCTATTAAAGTTAATTTAGATTATATTTTAATAAATTATCTTTCTTCATTTCTAAAAAGATTGTTTTGTAATTTAGTGATATAATTGCTGTCTGTCCTTTTTAGTGGTATCCAAGACATCTCGTGCATTTTGTGGTAATTTTGAATGAAATTTTGTGTTTTGTCCCATTCTCCTGGGTTTTGTTGGCAATATAGAGCTAGATTATCTTTATTAGTTTTATTTAATATTTTCTTCTTATTAAATAATTTCTAAAAATTTTAGCTGACTCTCCAGGATTATCGAAGTAACCTATCACATCTTTATCAAAATCACCTCTTTTTTCTCATTTCCGCAAGTCTTGAAGTATATTGAAAAATATTTCCTCTTTTAAAAGAAATTTACCAGTACATGTATTAACATTATTGGATATGGAGCTCAGTGTTTTATTTAGCACACAATACTACTTACTTTCTGTGTCAATACAAATAAATATTAATGGAATAGAATGAAATATTGTTTGGTATTTCATGTGTGTGATTTGAAAATTGGCATCAACCATTGAGAATATACACCAAATATAGATATTTTATCACCTCAAAATTGAAAATTTTGGAATTCCAAATATTGCCTTTAATAGGATTATTGGGATGTTTTCTAGCATTAATGTCACTGTTTAGTTGGACTATTCAAATTTTCTGATGTACACAGATAAATTACATAAAGAACTGAAAGTGTATCAACTTATATGACCTTAGTTGATCTGGCACTTGAATTAGAAGCTAAAGAATGTAATCAGACAAGGGAGAAAGTAATTAATTGATTAATCAATTTAAATCATAAATTGTTGGGAAAGTAATCAAGCAAAATGAATATAACTATTAATCTGAAGCAATATTGGACTCTATATACCTGTATATCTTTACTAATGAAAGCTGTGACTTTATAACTTCATGCTCATGAATTGAGAATTTTTAAAATATGTGATGGTATATAAGCTGAGAAATTGTAATGAAATAAATATAGGATAGGGGTGGCTAAGTGGCGTAGTGGATAAAGTACTGGCCCTGGAGTCAGGAGTACCTGGGTTCAAATCCAGTCTCAGACACTTAATAATTACCTAGCTGTGTGGCCTTGGGCAAGCCACTTAACCCCGTTTGCCTTGCAAAACCTTAAAAAATCAATATAGGATTGACTAGAACAAAATAAAATGGAAAATTGAATCAGTGGTCCTAACAAATTGGAGTATGCATTAACTTACTACCTGATATTTTGATTATATGTGTATTTGACCTTGGCTTTGCTATATATAACTGGCTATATCTTTGAGTATCCCATTTATTTTACCCCTCAAACCTTAGATGAATTATCTAAGAGAATGAGGTTTGATCAGAAAATTATTTATCTTTCTAATTTTTCTAATATTGATATTTCATTGGTGGTTCTTTCATTTTGGGGAGACAGACTTGGTCAAAATTTGGTATTAAATTTATTTTCTCACAAAGCCTGTGGCTAGTTTAGTCACCATCCCTCAGGAGGACCTAATAAATAATGGAACCCAAAGGAATGAACATAAACTGATGGCTGAAAAAAATATTCTCATACTCTATATTTTAAGGAGTTCTTTCTTGGCTTTAAGATGTCTCTTCTAACATCTGGGATAGACCAAATGAGGATCAATATTTTGGATGTAAATGACATTGTACTTGTATTCATTCAGTCAAGATATCAAGTGCACATTCTAGAGAATAGCTCCATTGGCTCACTAGTAGTGATGCCTCTAATATAAGATTTAGACTCTGGAATCAATGGGGATATCACCTAAATCTTATTTCAAACTTTGAAGTCAATCAAACACTTGGGATCAATTCCAGCAATTCAAAAATATGAAGTGGACTTTGGGACTTTAGACATCAGGGCCCTTTCCAGAAAATGCACTGCTTTGATTCAAATGATAAAATTTGATAGAGAAAGATAGATGATAGATAGAGATAGATGATAGATAGAGATGATAGATAGATAGATAGATAGATAGATAGATAGATAGATAGATAGATAGATAGATAGATAGATGATAGATAGAGATTCAATTCCCTGGAACTAATTAAGCAATCATATTCCAGAGAACATTCTTGGGTGAGTGATCACTGTTTCAGTTTCCAAGATGAAGACTCAGGGGACTATGGAAGGATGATTTATTCCCTTAAGAAAAATCTTCTTTCCCTTTTGAACATTATTCAAAAACTGGGAAACACTGGGCAGAGAGAGCAGGTGTAAAAGCAACATCACAGTTAATGCTCAAAACTGACTACAACATCATGGTTGATTTTTTTTATTTCAATAAGAACCTTCCAGTATTGATTCAAGTATCCTGCACAGTCTATTTTCCAGAAAATAATATACTTTCTCTTCATGTTAGCAGTGTCAGTGTCAGTACCAGGGACTCAGTAACCATTGTAAAAGTTACCTATTTGCTGCTGCTTTCTGGAACAAGATCTATGCCCTCCTGTTTACCTCTGCAGAGGTAACCTCTATGCCTTGAGATCTTTGGATTATGAAGTGAGCCAACATTCTAGGTCTGTGTAAGTGTTTACCAGACTCTGGTTCAGGTTTTGATCCTGGATGAGAATGACAAGTCTTTCTTCATGTCATATCTTTTGCAGAATGGTACATTTCTGTGTAACCCAGAGTTGCAGAACCAGGTTATTTGGTCACCAAGCTTGTGGTCATAGGAAAGCTAGACATTCTGTCCCAAATTCCTATCTATGACCGTATCAGCTGTTCAAGACCATATACCCAGAATCTTCATTCTAGGATCACATAATGGGGAAACAGTTCATCTATACAGATGCCATCAAGTATAGGATTCTGGTGCTGGTAAAGGACAATAGGGAGAAAATTCTGCCACCGCATATTCTTAGCAAACGGTCCCTTCCCAGGTCTTATAATGAATATCAATGACTCTGGAGCTTCATCCCAGAATTGCTAGTAGGTGGTGTGACTTAAGCACCAGTGAGTTCAAGTCTCTGAACTCCATTATCCCCACCCCCAACTTCTCTTCCTATGGCATTGGAATATAAACCTAGAAAGGGTAGTCTTTGAGGAAAAGGTTCAAGTCAATTTGTCCACTGATGAGATTTTGCATTATTTTCTTTCAAAAATTGTCTTTGTTAATTTTGCTAATAGATTTGTGGTTCATAAGTACCAGATTTCTTATTTTATTTTATTCTTTATGATCTTTCCAAACATTATCCTTGTTCAAAAAGAAGAATATTTTCTTATCCTCCAACTTGAATATTGAAACCATAAGCTAAAATATTAAATTATTTGTGCAAGTTATAGACATCTTTGTGAGAGATGGAAAACATCTGGGCTCAGAGTCTAAAAATTCTTCATAATGCCTTCATGATGACAAATAAGAATGTTCTGTTGAGTTCTCCGTGTTTTGACAACATTATAAAATCTACATTTTTTCAGGTCATATTTAATGTATATGTGCCTGTTTATGGAATCATGTTGTAATGTTCAAATCTGGAAGTTATAGGCATTTTATAATTAATAGTATTGATAAAAATTGGGAAAAGTAAATTAAATTAAATCATAGCAATGATCAAGACTGTATCAAATGTCTTCCTATAGAAGATGGTGTCTGGAGGGAGCTGGGGCATGCTTCTAAACAAAAAAGAAACAAACAATAGATATTTTGCAATTAGACAATGGTTTACTCTGTAAGATGATCCTGGACCATCCTACACAAACCTACTAGGTAACCTGTCCCCACAGAGCACTTAGCAACCAAGGATCTCAGAAAGAACTCCACAGGTTTCTGGTTTCCCTCAGACAACAATTTTGAGGATCAATTCATTTCCATATCTACATATTTATTTCCACTAACTCTTTATATACATGCACCAGGTAATACAGAAAGGGTGCACCTGCTGAACTGATGTTAGATTCAAGAAGAAAAGAGAATGAATTTACAATTCAAGTTGAGTACAACTACAGAACGCATCGCTATCTAAAATTCTGAGAAATGTTTCAAATCATGTAATCTTAACCCTACAACTGGTGAAAATCAGATTAAAGAATTAAATAAGGGGCAGCTAGGTGGTGAAGTGGAAAGAACACTGGCCTTGGAGTCAGGAGTACCTGAGTTCAAATCCAGCCTCAGACACTTAATAATTACCTAGCTGTGTGGCCTTAGGCAAGCCACTTAACCCCATTGCCATGCAAAAGCAAAAAAAAAAAGTCAAATAGATTTGAGAATAACTGCAGCATCAAAACCCTTCTTATTATTAATTGAGGTTCCAGATCATTGTCAAATCAAGAAGATGTGCACGGTGAGACCTTGGAGGAAGGGAACTCATTGCTGCTAATGAACTTTTCAACTCTAATGTTCTGTGACTGACTATGGCTACTCTCAATGACTCTACCTCTGGTGATATTTCAGAATGTGATCGCTGGAAGTGTATAAAGTAGACAGTCGGTTCTACTCTGCACAGTATCATTGTTCCTAAAATAATCTCCTCTCAAGTTTACAATAAGCATGCATTCAAAACAGGAAATAACATAATCTTACTTCCAAAGCAGTGTTAACATCTAGTTTGATTAATTAAATTCCACCAACTAAGATGTGGGAGAAAAGAAAATCAACTTTTTTGACTTAATTTTACTCATCCTCTGCACAAGTTAGAATGATACTATTATTATTTTATTTCTGGAAGTGCAGTAAGGAAGAGATTAAAGGCAAATGACATCAAGACTTCTGTTTTCACATTCCATAAACATTTTGAAAGTGTAAGTTCCTCTTTGAGTGACTATGTCCTCTGTATTAAATGTTAATCACCCTCTAGCACCTAATCAATGCACAGTTCTGGAACCCCATAGACACTGGCTATTGATTGAATCAAGAGCAAAAATCCTGTAAGACTGGCAAATTTAAAGCCTGCTGAAATTTCTTGATTTATTATGCAATAAGGAATCTCTGGAGCATCTAGATAGAAAAGTAGATAGAGGACCAGACTTGAGTCAGAAAGATCTGGGTACAAATCCAATCTCATACATTTGTTAGCAATGTGATCTCAGGTAAAGTACTTATCTCTATTCTTCTGTAAAAGGAACTGGAGAAGAAAATGCCAAATCATGCTAGTATCTTAGTAAAAAAAAAACCCTACAAAGGCTGTCATGAAGAGTTGGACACAGCTCAGCAATAACAACAGTAACAACAACAGAGGAATACCTGATAGTGCTATAAATGCAAACTCCAAAGGTGAAAATGCCTACCGCACAGTAAAAGAAAGAATTTCATCTTAAAACTATAGAACAGGGGCACCTAGGTGGCGTAGTGGATAAAGCCTTGGAGTCAGGAGTACCTGGGTTCAAATCCGATCTCAGACACCTAATAATAATGTGGCCTTGGGCAAGCCACTTAACCCCATTTGCCTTGCAAAAACCTAAAAAAAAATCTATAGAACATAACAGTGCTAAGATGGATACAACTGGTATGAACTGATACATTTTTAATAGAGATAATGTAATAATGTAATAATTTTCCATATCTACAATAACTAATATTTATAAAAGATACTATATGACAATTCTAGCCTCTCTCAACTTGCAATAATTGAGAGATTCTGTAGTTTAAATAGATTTCACATTCTTTAACATTTAGTTTTTACGGGAAAATATTGAGCTATCCTTTCAGACACCTGGTGGCGCTGCAGGCTAAGACGGAGATCAGAGCCCAGCTTCCCATCAGAGCAAAAGCAGAATTGAAAAAGAGCTCAGGCAAGGGGAAGCTTTGTAAGAAGGAGCTGAGGGCTCAAACCCCAACTTCATGAGACAGCAAACCACGTCTGACAATTAGAATTAGATCGAACTGAACGGACCACGAATCCAGGACACAATGAAACTGAACAGGCAAGTGATATGTCTTGTTATCTTACTGTGGGTTTGTGAGACGGACTCAACAATAGGGAGGTTTTCTGTAGCGGAGGAAATGGAGGTCGGTTCCTTTGTGTCTAATGTGGCAAAGACTTTGGGTCTGGAGGTAGGGGAGCTGTCTGCCCGGGGGGCCCAAGTCCTCTCCGAGGACAACCGGCAATATTTACAGCTTGACCTACAGACTGGAGATCTGCTCCTGAGCGAGAAACTGGACCGAGAGGAGTTGTGTGGTCCCACGGAGCCCTGTCTGCTGCCTTTTCAGATCTTACTGGAAAAGCCTTTTCAGATTATTCCTGTTGAGCTCCGAATCCAAGATATAAATGACCATTCACCCGCTTTCTTAGAAACCGAAATGCTTCTGAAAATCCCTGAGAATACCCCACCAGGAACTTTGTTTTCTTTAAAAAATGCTAGAGATATGGATGTAGGGAAGAATGATATTCAGAATTACTCAGTTTTCCCCAGTTCTCATTTCCAAGTTCACACTCGCTCAGGCGGTGAAGGTAATAAATACCCAGAACTGATGTTTGACAAAGTTCTGGATCGCGAGGAGTATCCTGAGATCAGATTAACTCTCACCGCTTTAGATGGTGGGTCCCCACCTAGGTCTGGGACAGCTGAAGTATGTATTCTAGTTATGGACATTAATGACAATGCCCCCGTATTTGTCCAGTCCCGGTATGAAGTTCAGGTGCCTGAAAATAGCCCTATCGGTTCTCTGGTTGTCACGGTCTCTGCTAGAGATTTGGATACAGGAAATAATGGGAAAATATTGTATTCACTTTTTCACCGTTCTGAAGAAATTAGAAAAACTTTTGAAGTAAATCAGAACTCAGGAGAAGTAAGGATGAGAAAAAAATTGGATTTCGAGACAATTCAATCATATGAAGTGGATATTGAAGCCACAGATGGTGGAGGTCTTTCTGGAAAATGTATTGTTGTGGTTCAAGTAACAGATGTGAATGACAATCCCCCAGACCTCACCATATCATCTCTAACTAATCCTATCCCTGAGAACTTACCTGAGACACTGGTAGCTGTGTTCAAAATTCGAGATCGAGACTCAGGAGATAACGGAAAGATGGTTTGCTTTATACAAGATGACCTTCCCTTTGTTCTGAAACCATCTGTAGATAATTTCTATACTCTGTTAACCAAGAGAGCTCTGGACAGAGAGAGTAGAGCTGTGTACAACATCACTATTACCATCATGGATTTGGGGACACCAAGACTAAAAACCCTATACAACATCACAGTCCTGGTCTCTGATATTAATGACAATCACCCAATATTTACTCAAACAGAATATATGCTCTACCTCCAGGAGAACAACAGCCCTGCTCTCCACATTGGCAGCGTTAGTGCCAGTGACAGAGACTCAGGGGTCAATGCCAAAGTCACTTACTCACTTCTACCTTCAGAAATCAGAAACTTATCTCTCTTCTCCTACATTTCCATCAATTCAGACAATGGCCATCTCTACATCTTGAGATCCTTGGATTATGAAGCCATTCAAACTTTCCAATTCACTGTAAGGGCAACTGATAGTGGCTCCCCAGCCCAGAACAGTCAGACTGTAGTTAGGATTGTGGTTTTGGATGAGAATGATAACTCTCCATTCATTTTGTATCCTCTACAAAATGGCACATCACCTTGCAATGACCTAGTACCCAGGGCAGCAGAGACAGGATACCTAGTTACAAAATTAGTGGCTGTGGACACAGACTCAGGACAGAATTCCTGGCTTTCCTACCAGTTGCTCAAGGCTACAGACCCAGGACTCTTCACTGTGTGCACCCACAATGGGGAAGTGCGCACAGCAAGGCCTATAAGTGAAAAAGATAGCATCAAGCAGAGACTTCTGGTACTGGTGAAGGACAATGGGGAACCACCTTTGTCCACAGCAGTTACACTGAATATGCTCCTAGTAGATGGCTTCTCTGAGCCCTATGTGAAACTCTCTGATGTACCTAAAGACAACACTGAGGATGATTCCTTTACAATCTACTTAATCATTTCTCTTGCCTCCATTTCCTTTCTGTTCCTTTTATCTGTTGCACTGTTCATTGGAATGTACCTGTGGAGAAAAAAAGGGGGTGCTGGAAATAATGGCAATTTTGATTCAAATGCATTATACCCTGACCACTTAGTGGACATCAGTCACTCTGGTACCCTTTCCCAAAGTTACCAGTATGAAATATGTCTGACCAATGGATCTGAGACCAATGAATTCAAATTCCTGAAACCAATAATCCCTAGTGTCCCTGCCTCTGGCAGGGAATTAGAAGAATCAAAATAACTTTGGTAAATTTGGTGAAATACTGGGATTTGTCAACTAAGACCAAAGGGGATAAATCTTATTGTGAACTAGTTTCCTATTGTGCTTCATTATTTAACTTTTTTCTTGATAGTCAAAGTCAAACTTCCAGTATCATATTATTGATGCTTCCTGTTAGTCATTTGGGCTTAAGATAATTTTAGCTACCCAGTAATTGAAATAAATCATTATGCTATATATGACATGTTTGGGTCAAATATCATTTAAAATATATTCTATACTAAATAGTAAAATGGAAATTGGCTTTCAGAATGCTCTAAAAATTTTTTTACTCATTTTATCTGTGTATTTAGTGTTTAATTTATTAGCTTAGTTGTATGAAGCCAGTGACTCTGAGACTCCTTGCTTCCAGTTGGACTCTTTATTTTCTTTTGGGTTATTTCCACAAGTGGAAAGAGAATAGTGCTAAAGGGAAGTAGCTTTTCCATGAATTTAGTTTACTGCATGGATTAACTAAAAGTTGAATCTAACCTATTACTCTCTTGTTGGCATAAGTATGCCATATTGGAACAATAACATGAGACTTAAGAAAATAGATGTGCTTTGTTTGAATATGATATTTTTCCACCTATGAAGCCTTAAATAACAATAATTTGCCCAAATAATAATAATAACAATAATTGTGTTTTTTTGTCCCAGGATTAAATAAATAACTCCAACTCAATCTGAAATTCTGTGTGAATGGCAACCAATCAAATCTGACTGATATTTTGAGGTTTCAGGATGATTTAAAGATTCCCTTATCATGATTTTTCTTATATCTTTTGTCAAAGTAGTAAACTGTTAAAGCCTTATAAAGATAAAATATTATGTTCCTTACTTGAAATTTCCAATAAGCAAATGGGCATCCTCCCTCTAGATAATAAACAATATTTCTTAGTTTCTTGGTAAAGCAGAACTTCCTTTCAGTTCCATGAATTGAATTTGTCAAAAGTGCTGAAAAGAGATGACTTATCACCATCTCTTGTATAGACAGGGACATCATCTCTTGTGTAGTCTGAATCTAAATTTAAAAGTGGTTAATTTTTTATGAAAGCTAGTTTCTTTATCAATTAAATTCAATTCTAGACTCTATTTCATGGTGTTATATACATACAACTAGGTGGTGTAGAGGGTAGAGAATTAGAAGTCAGAGAATGGAAGTCAGGAAGATCTCAGCATTAAATGCTGTCCTCATATGCTTAGCTGTTTATTTCATTGTCCCATCTGTAAAATGGGGATGAAAATAGCATCTTCCCCCCCAGGGTTATTGTGAGAGTAAAATGAAATAATAATAGTAAAGCAGCTGACACATAGTAAATGCTATATAAATATCACCTTTTTTTTAATACTATGGTCTCAGGCACAACCTAAATTTCTATACTTCTAAAATATCTTTAAAAAGAATTTTTAAAAATTTCAATTTTCCAACAGATAGATATAACATTTTTGTAATGTATATATGTATATATCATACATATATAACATACATATATGTATACAGAATCATAGATTTTATTTGTTTCTCTCTGTAATCATACCAAATTGATGAGTTTCCATGGATGCCTCTAAATTATTTCAATATACTTTAAAAATAATAATAGAAAACTGAGAAATGGAGAACTTAAATGATTTTCCCATAGACTCCTGCCTAGACACTGAGTAGCTTCTTCCTGCACTCAATCATTAGCACTAACTACCTGCCTTTTTATATTTCTGTTGTGAATGAAGACTCGAATCAAAAAGTCTTTTCCAAAGCAAATTCCTAGATCATATCCCCTCCGCCTCACAAAACTTTTGGTCCAACTTTAAATGAATGTTTTAACCCTGTATTCCTTTTTCAAAGTATCCATTGAGGGGTGGCTAGGTGCTGCAGTGGATAGAGCACTGGCCCTGGAGTCAGGTGTACCTGAGTTCAAATCCAGCCTCAGACACTTAATAATTACCTAGCTGTGTGGCCTTGGGCAAGCCACTTAACCCCGTTTGCCTTGCAAAAACCTAAGAAAAAGTATCCATTGAACTATGGTCATTATTTAAATATCTGAACCAAAATGGCAAGCTTAGACAGTCAGCAAGTTAATGCAGGCATTGTTGATATTAAAGAAAAAAATATCAAGATTTGGAAAACTTAGTTTGGATGATAATTGCTGTGTCAATTTTATATGTTATCTTTGCTACAAAATATTTGCTTCACTTTTTAATCCTATTTTCATTTTACTCAGTCTTTTACTATTTATAAATATTAACTCCTTTAAAAATAGCAGCAAATGTTATTAATATAACTTCAATTTGCTATTTTATTTCATGCCTTCAGCATTGTAGTTCTTTGCATGAAAACTTTATAATAGGATTGCATAGAATTCAATCATTTGTCACTTTGTACATTCTAAACTAATACTATATATATATATATATATATATTTGACAGCATAGTGAAGTATTTTGCAAAAGTGATGTGGAAACAAACATTAAAGTCATTTGATGGACATTCCAATCCAATAGTAACAACTAAGAAATATTTTTGCCCCAAATTAATTTCAATTATGTCCTCAAATGACACCTTTTGTGATGTTTATAGAAATATTTTCAAGCACAACCGTCACTCCTAACCTGCAATTAAATTTTTCCAGTGTATACAGCTAAATTTATTGCAGATAACTCTAGCCTAAAATATAACTCAATTTGACTAAATTTCTTCAATTAAGTGAAATATCTGGTTTCGTTTACATGAAGGCAAATATTTATAACATTTCAGTTAAAGATACACCTTGACATCATCTTTCTACTAGTTTTGTATTGCTTTGACTAAATAATCACCAACTATAACTTTCAAGGAATTCTCCCTAAATATATTCAGTACTCCATTTCCTCAAGTTAATGTCCACTACAGGCTTTTTTTTTTTACTGGGTGAGTATACTGTTTTTCAAAGTGAACCTTTAATTTCCTACATCATCATTAAATGGAAACCCTGTATTTTAGTCCTTCCCATGAAAAATTAGAGGAAAATTTTTATGTGATGTCCTAAATATTTTTTATAGTGGAAAAGTCAACAATAATAGCAAAGTGAAGTGAAGAAAAGATTCAGCAGTGATCATTATAAAGAAGAGCACATATTATGTTCAATTAACTGAATTCCATTTATATTTCGACTTCAGTTATTTCTGTGCCTTAATGTTATTTTATATTAGTTGTCCTTGGGCAATCTGAGCTTCGATTCTTTATATGTAAACGGAAATTATTGAACTTAGAATCACTAAATTGTTTTCAATACATCTTCAAATTCTAAAATTTTGTGATTCTATCGTTTCTTTATTTTTCTATATTCATGATTTTATTTTATTTTTCCAAATGAGTTACTTAATATAACCAAATATGAAAAGGATTTTAAAAGGTGGAATTTGTGAGTAAAGACGCATGGTGGCGCTGCGAGCTAAGAAGGCAAATGAAAGGACCGCAGCTACGGCAGACTCCATTACCTTGAGAAAATAAAATTAGAAAGGAACAGTCAGAAAGAGAAGGCTTTGTTTGCCTTTCCTCAGATTTAGGGATATCGATAAGGATGACCGGATAATAGAAATAACTCAGAATTATTTTAGACAAGAAAAAGGCATTGACTTTGTTGGGAATATAATGAACATTCTTCACACGGATAGAACAATGGAAACTACTCCAGGAAAAGTGCAATGGAAAAGGCAAGTAATGTATTTTATTGTAGCTTTACTCTTGTCTGAAGCGAATTCAGAGCTAGGGCGGTTTTCTGTGGCAGAGGAGATGGAGAGCGGCTTTTTTGTGGCCAATGTAGTGAAAGTTTTGGGTCTGGAAGCGGGGGAGCTGTATGCGAGGGGTCCCCGGGTAGCCTCTAATCATAACAAACAGATTTTGCAACTGGATCAGAAGACAGGGGATTTATCTCTAAAGGAGAAACTAGATCGGGAGGAGCTGTGCGGCGCTACCGATCCCTGTGTGCTCCCTTTCCAGATCTTAATGGAAAACCCTTTGCAGTTCTTCCGGGCTGAACTGCAGGTGAGAGATATAAATGACCACTCACCCACTTTCCCGAACCCTGACATGCTTCTGAGAATATCAGAAAGCACCACACCAGGGACTGTTTTCCCTTTAAAACTCGCTCAGGACTTGGATGTTGGCATTAACAGCCTTCAAAACTACACCATTAGTCACAATTCGCATTTCCTCCTTCACACACACATCCGCAACGACGGCAGAAAGATTCCAGAGCTGGTTTTGGATAAAGTTCTGGATCGTGAGGAGCACCCAGAACTCACATTAACCCTCATGGCAATGGACGGTGGGTCCCCCCCGAGATCTGGGACAGCCCAAGTGCGGATCACCGTGGTGGATGTTAATGACAATGCGCCTGCTTTTGTTCAGTCGAAGTATCTAGTGCAGATTCCAGAGAACAGCTCCATTGGCGCTCTAGTAGTAACTGTCTCTGCTCGAGATTTAGACGCTGGAATCAATGGGCAGGTTACTTATGCCTTATTCCAAGCTTCGGATGAAATCAGTCAAACATTTGGAGTCGATTCCATTTCGGGAGAGATTCGACTGAAAAAACAAGTGGATTTTGAGGCGATTCAGAAATATGAGGTGGATATTGAGGCCACAGACGTAGGGGCTCTTTCAGGAAAATGCACTGTCTGGGTCCAAGTGATGGATCTGAACGACAACTTCCCAGAACTGACTATGCTGTCACTAATCAACTCTATTCCAGAGAATATTCCTGAGAGTGTGGTCGCTGTTTTCAGTATCAGAGATCGTGACTCCGGGGAGAATGGAAGAATGATTTGCTCCATTCAAGAGGATCTTCCTTTCTCCTTGAAACCTCACTTGGAGAACTTCTACTCAATAATAACTGAGGGAGCTCTAGACAGAGAGACCAAGGCTGAATACAACATCACCATTACCGTCATGGATTTGGGGTTCCCAAGACTGAAAACCGAGCACAATATCACAGTTTCCATTTCCGACATCAATGACAACCCCCCAATATTTTTTCAGACAGTGTACACCTTCTACCTCCGGGAGAACAATAGTCCTGCTTTCCACATAGGCAGTATCAGTGCCAGAGACAGTGATTCAGGGATCAATGCCAAAGTCACTTATACCCTGCAGCCTCTAGAGACTGGAGACCTGCCCCTCTTCTCCTACATCTCCATCAACTCAGACAATGGTCATCTCTATGCTCTGAGATCTCTGGATTATGAAGCCATTCAAACTTTCCAATTCACTGTGTGGGCAACAGATGGAGGCTCCCCAACCCTGAGCAGCCAGGCTCTGGTTCAGATTGTGCTTCAGGATGAGAATGATAACTCACCCTTCATTCTGTACCCATTGCAGAATGGCACAGCTCCCTGCAATGATCTGGTGCCCAGGGCAGCAGAAGCAGGTTATCTGGTTACCAAGATTGTTGCTGTGGACCAAGATTCTGGTCAGAATTCTTGGCTTTCCTACCAATTACTCAAAGCCACAGACCCAGGGCTCTTCACTGTGTGGGCACATAATGGAGAAGTGTACACAGCAAGGCCCATCAGTGACAGAGATGCCATCAAGCAGAGGCTCTTGGTGCTGGTGAAGGACAATGGGGAGCCATATCTGTCTACAGTGGCCACACTGAATGTGTTCTTAGTGGATGGATTCTCTGAGCCTTTTGTCAAGCTTCCCAATGAGTCCAACAATGAACCACAGACTGATTCCCTTACAATCTATTTGATCATTTCTTTGGTTTCTGTCTCTTTTCTGTTCCTGGTCTCTGTCATTCTGTTCATTTCCATAAAGCTGTGGAGAAAAAACAATGCATCAAAAGGTGATCACTTACGATCCAACTGTCAATTTTCAGGTCACTTGGTGGACATTCATGGCATGGGGACTCTGTCCCAGAGCTATCAGTATGAGGTATGTTTGACAACTGGCTCTGGGAACACTGATTTCAAGTTTTTGAAACCAATTATTCACAGTGTGCCTCCTCCAGTCTCTGACAGAGACTCAGAGGAACATCAAACTACCTATAAGTGTGGTTAAATTTGAGAATTGTTCAATTTGTATTTAATATGTATATTGCATATAATTTTGGCATTTCTTTGGCATATCTATGATAGCTAGTTGGGTACTGAGATTTCCTGGATTTGTGATCTTTACCAATGTGGTCAGGAATCATAATAGAACATATTGACAGACAGGAAAACTTTTTACTGGTGTTTTTCCTTAAGAAGAAATTTTAGGTGGCTAACAAGCTGAAGACAGATAGTGTTCTTACATTCTATATAGTCTGCCTGTCAATGTAATCATTTTAATATTCAACCTTCAAGTAATAAAATGGGAAATTGAATTATCTTTCCTCTAATATTTTAAAAATGAGATTTTTTTCTGCTATTGACCAATTTCAGAACTTCTGTATGTATATCTTTTTCTTCAGAGGTTTGGATTTATGAGGGTAGTACATAGGGAGGTGTTTATTTCTTTAATATATCAATTGATCTCAGAAGTGAGGTCTCTATTTTAAACAATAGATTACATTATTAAGGTTCTTTATGAAAATCATATCAATACATGAACAACTTGTGATTTACTAGATTTGAGAATTTCAAGAATATAGTCTGTATAAATGATAGTTCCTTAGGCTCAAATAGGTGACAAAGGCATTCAACCTCAAATGCAGGAATTAAGCCTAGTTCTTCCTGAAACTATGTCCAGTACCCTACCCACAAAACTATGATATATTTATTGTTTTCAAAAATCAACTTGTTGCCATTATTTTTGTATTTTATTTCCAGAAATTGGAAGAAAACTAATACTGACTGTAGCATGAGAAAGCAAAGAAAATAGGAGATTGTGGTGATTTCTATTAATAAAGATACATCAATATTTCAATTGAATTTTTCTTGACCTGATATTAATTGTACAAAAGCCTGATAAATCTTTATTATCTATGGTGAAACTAAGGCAAGAGGAGTTGGACTATATGAACTACAGTTGTGTGCAAACTTCTTGAGACAATAATTGCAATAATGGTTTATTATATATGTATATACATATACCAACTCAGAATGCTTGAGCTTGACCAGATAGAATTGAATAAAGCTGAACTTTAGCTTTCTATCAATTGCTGGATTTCAAGACTTACATCAATATTTTGTTCCTGTTTTTGTGTTTAAATGCTATGGTTTTCAAGAATGGCTATTGCTCCAAGGAATGAATAAAAGTTGAATCTCTTAAAAACACAATTCAATGACTCAGAGGTACTACATTGTTGGCATTAAAAAGTCAAACATTTCATAAGTTCATAATAAGAAAGAATCAGTAATATTGAATTGTAAAGGAAAATGTAATTAATTTTAAAAAGACACAAAACAAAATTGATCCATTATTACAGAAATACAGAATATTACAGAAAAGTAGCCCAATTAATTCTGAGAAAAAAAAACATGTTCAAAAGG
This sequence comes from Macrotis lagotis, assembly GCF_037893015.1. Lineage (NCBI taxonomy): Eukaryota > Metazoa > Chordata > Mammalia > Peramelemorphia > Peramelidae > Macrotis > Macrotis lagotis. The sequence continues at coordinate 410,993,125 of NC_133658.1, read as the reverse complement.
ACTTACTAACTTCATAACAGTTCACTATGGACTTCTTGAAATTGGAAGAACAGTAAGAACCCCCCACCGGGGGAGGGGGAATTATTGCTAACCAAAGTTATCAATAACAAATGTTTGCTATAGTCAAGACAATAATATAAACACTGGAGTTTCAGATATCAGGAAAATTTCATTTTGACTAATAAAGCTTGCTTTTTCATTAAATGTCATTGTCAGGAAGAGTAAAGGGAAGTCTGAGTTATCTGAGTATCTTCAGATTGTAAAACATACACTGAAATTCTTTAGAGTATATTTTTTAACTTCAAGTAGTCCTGGTATTTTTTTGAATCCAATGAAATATGTGTGTACATGTGTCTGTGTGTGTGTGTGCGTGTGTGTGTGTCTGTTTGCACTACATAGCAGTACTGTTTGAGAATTACAGAAAATCTCAAATAAATGTGGGAATAATAAAACTGCTTTACACCACCACACAGATAATGAAAGTTTAAAGTATTTATTCAAAAGATTAATATAAACATCCTTCTTGGGAGTTTGTCTGATAAACTCATAGATTAATATACTATTTAAAATATCCAAGGTGTTAGTGTGATTCCAAAATGAAAAATTATAGAATGTATGAAAATCTTATGAACTTCAAAACCAGCTATTTTAGCAACAGTAAGGAATTCTGAGTATTAAAAAATTTTAAAGTTGTCTATAATGGACTGGTTTCACTAGATATTGCTCATTTATTGTTGAATACAATACACTCTATATTATTTTGCTTTGCATTAAATAATTCCCAAAATAATATAAAAGATCCCTTCAGTTCTGAAACTTTAAGTGCTTATAATATTGCTTTCACTTGAAAAGATAGATTTGGAGTCAATTTAGAATTGAAAAAAATATTTTTCCTCTCCCCCACAAGAATTTTACTAGTTCAGACATCAATATTTTTTAAGCATTTAATAAATAATGTGATTCAAATTATAGTAAAAGTAGTGTCTTAAAAAGAGTAGTAATCTTTTTTTTAGAAATCCTAGAACATAATTTAGGAAATTCATATTGGTGTTTTTAAAAATTCCTATTTCCTCTACTTTCATAAATTCTTAATATGCAATAAAAATATGATTTGAAATAGAAGCTGAAAAGAAATTTGTAAGGATATACCTGCATTATGTAGAAATGCATATATTTCTAGAGTAAATTGTTTAATTTTTAACAATTTCTAAAAAAAAAATTATTTATTATTTATTTATTTAAAGCAATGGGTTTAAATGACTTGCCCAAGTGTCTGAAGTTGTATTTGACTGACTCCAGGGCTAGTGTTCTATCTACTCCAAGCCTAGTGCTCTATCCACTGTGCAACCTAGCTGCCCCCTAGTAAACTGTATAATTACATACAGACTAGATTACTCAGCTGCATCTGAGAAATGAAAAAAAAATACAAATCTCAAGTAACTTTTCTCAGGTGAATTAAATACAATAAGAATTATCAATATTATAATATTTTGAACACAAATTTTATATTATCTAAATTAGTTTTGACTTATTAATGAAATATATTTAAAACATAATTTCTTAGTTGCATAGAAGGGAGGCATTGCAAATTAAGAAGGTAATTTGAAAGACTGGAAATAGGAAGCACTACATTACCCAGGGAAAATAGTATTTGAAGGACACATTAAAAATAAAGGTTTTTCTAAGGTTTAGTAAGGATGAGAAATTACTCATAAGAAATCAGGAACCAAAAGAAAATAGGTCAGGTTACTGGGGAAGAGATCTGTTGGTTGTACCAGGAGGATTTGTTCTTGAAAAGTTTACATTCTCTTCACAAATACACAACTGAATAGACCACTGATATTCCTTGTTACATTGTTCTGCTCTGAGGCAACTTTAAAGCAATTAGCAAACTTCATTTCTTTGTAAGGGTGACTGATGACAAATTGATGACTATGTCAGGTGCTGATTTAGATTGTAGTTCTGGATGATAATAATTCTCCTTTGTGTTGTAATTATTTCAGAATAACACATCTCCCTGAATTAGCCTGGTGCTTGAGATAGAGACAAGTTACCTGGTTACTAAGGCAGTAGTTATAGATTAGGAACTTTCCAACAGCTCCTCAAGTCATTGGATCCTCAGACATCACTGTGTGGGCCTCTCAGTGAGGGAAGGCATTAAGCAAAGATTGGTGATAACTGTTGAATGACAGCTAACTACAATGGCCTGGTAGATACTAACTAGCTAAGAAATTTACTCAAGTTGATGCTCTTTCTGATAATTTCCTCTTTTGTCCTCATTGTCTTTGGAGTCTTATTACATAGACTTTTCCTTGTAGAGGAATAAAAGAAGCACCAGAAATGGTGGATAATTTGGATACAAATCAACTTTCAAGGATACTAGAAAATAATAACATTGTCCTAGAGTTACTAGAATGAAGTATTTTACTATTCATTCTGAACTTACTAACTCTACATTCTTGAATCTAATTACCTGGTCTCACAGTCCTTCTCCAAACAGATGTCAAAGACTCTCAGGAAAATCCAATAGCAACAAACTTAATTGTTAACCAGATACTTTTTAATGTATTCATCAGGAAAACTAATTTTTGTATAATTGTATTCTATATACACTATTATGCATTCATAGTCTTTCCACCTCTTCAGTGAAGGTGGAGGTGCAGTTTCTCAAGGCTTTCTCATGGTCAAGTTTGGTCTTTATATTTAGTTAATATTAAGTTTTAACAAAAATCTTTTGCTGAGGTGCTTCTTTAGCACTAACTGCTTAAAGATTGTGATCTCAGGGCCACTGGGTGGCGTAGTGGATAAAGCACCGGCCCTGGAGTCAGGAGTACCTGGGTTCAAATCTGGTCTCAAACACTTAATAATTACCTAGCTGTGTGGCCCTGGGCAAGCCACTTAACCCCGTTTGCCTTGCAAAAACCTAAAAAAAATAAAATTGTGATCTCAGAGATCTGTGATCTTTGTCAATTTAAGATAGACCTCCATTCCTATTGTTAAAGTTCTTATTGCAATTTCAAAAAGATTTGAATTTCCTAAAAATTCATTGCTGGTGACCTTAGTTTCAGGGGAGAGGAGGGAATAATTCGTGTATTTGTATCCTACCTAGTCTGCATATTATGAATATTAATAAAATGAAATATTCCTTTCAAATATGTAAAATAATATATAATAATAAACTTTCCTTTTATATATGTGAGTATTAGTTCTTGAAATTAGTATTTTTGAGGCTTTTTACTCCCTCTTGTGGATTTTATCAACAAGGCAATTTTGCCATTAGTTGCATATCATGGTGATGACTGTGCAGTGGATAAGAGGAAATAGTCTTCTTACCAAAAAAGTTAACAGGATAACATAAACCTTTATCAATTATCATTTTCTATAAGACATTATCATTTCTATAAGACATGTCATGAGAGCTATCTCAACAGTATTAATATAACTTGTTGGAAAGAATAGTAAAGTTTAGAGCAAGAATTTTTAAAAATTACTTGGAAACACTTTTTTCTAACTTATCATTTGAATTCAAACAATTTTTTATGTTTTTTTGCAAGGCAATGGGGTTAAGTGGCTTGCCCAGGGTCACAGAGCTAGGTAATTATTAAGTGTCTGAGGTTGGATTTGAACTCAGGTCCTCCTGACTCCTGGGCCGGTGCTCAATCCACTGTGCCACCTAGCTTCCCCAAACAATTTTAAATGATGTAGAGAACATTAAAATTTGGTAGAATGGTTATATCACATAGGTCCTCCAAGTTACATGGATCTGGTCTTGAAGCTTCAAAACAACTGTATGTAAATATCTATGGTAATGGTTTTTCTCCAGTCAATCACAAGAGGTAGTAAACCTTTTAAAAGACATATTAACTGAAATCAGCATTCACCATTAGTTATATGAAAACCCCCTCTTATCATTAGATATATATCTAAATGTCTTATCAATATATCTAAATATATTATTGAGAGAGAGACTGTCAGCTTCAGAAACCAAAATTGGCAAAATTCTTGATTCAAATTGTAAAAGACTTGATTAAATTGGCATAGAAATGAGCAATATCTAGTGAAACCAGTCCATTAAAGACAATTAGCATGTTTCTCCTCAAAACTATTCCTATTAACTTTCTCAAACACTACTGACTTCTATGAAATTAGAACAGTATGAATATTGCTTTTTACCACCATTGTTTAAGTTTTCATCTTTTTCTAGATTAAATCAAATGTAAAGCTGCAAATGAAACAATGAAAACTAAAGTTTAATTGCACTAATTTCCACCCAATAAAAGAATAAACCTAAGTTAAAATAACTTATTTTATTTAAATAAATAAAAATTTTGATTCTGAATAACATTTTATTTAAATACATATTTTAACAACATGTAGATTTTTCCCCCTGTGTATTAGTAAGCCATGGCTATTCTTTGGAATATATCCTCCTAATAGTATTTTTTAAGTTTTCTTCACTTTTGGTTAGAGACATTGATGTTGGTCCTGGTTGGAGGGAATTGTCAAATGTCAGATTCCTGCATTATGTGACAAATCAAATACATGATTTTGATATTTGCCTCTGAGAAATTATCCCCGTATGATAAGAACCTTTGATTTTTGTGGGTGGCGTAGTGGGAATTCCCTTGCGGTTGCAAATTTCAGAAATGTCCTTACTTTGTATCCTTAGAGATTTTCCTTAAGCTCAGAAATGTTTAATTACATTCTCATTGTCATTCAGATAATAAGTATCAAAGAAAGGATTTTAATCCAGCTCTTTTTCAGATCTCAACTCCCTCCACTATGCTGCATCATCTCTCTATATTTCTCTGAAATGATATATTGTTCTCAAATTTTTGAAACTTCAATCTCAAAAATTAAAGGGGATTTTTTAAAAAACGTAAAATAAGGGGCAGCTAGGTGGCGTAGTGGATAGAGCACCGGCCTTGGAGTCAGGAGTACCTGGGTTCAAATCCGGTCTCAGACACTTAATAATTACCTAGCTGTGTGGCCTTGGGCAAGCCACTTAACCCCATTTGCCTTGCAAAAACCTAAAAAAAATGTAAAATAGATTGGTTGTAAGAGGGACAACTTTTATGAAACATGTCAGATATACTATAGCAAAATAAATTAAAGAATGGAGACTGATGTCTTAATAAATGAGGCTTGAGTGGCCTGAGTTCACTGAGTTCTTCTAGTATTATAATTACAGATATATTTCTAACCTAAAATTGTTATTATAATAATAGCCTAATACTTTATTGGTCAAATCTTGGTCTTATTTTCATATCTGTACTAATACAAAGTTAAATTACATGATTTATAATATCACCTAAAGATGATGATTATTTCTATCTGTGATAGAAAAGATTTGGATAAATTTGGGACTGAAAAGTTAGTGTTAGCAAGTCTTGCTGCTATTTTTTTTCTGCAACAGCCTAAACAAGTGTTGTTGTTTTTTAAAATCCTCTTACGGATCATGTTTTCAGAATTCGTTGATTTTTGAATACATTTTATTGATGTATTTTATTTATACATTACAGTCAATTCTAAAAGTATAACTCCCTCTCTCTGTTCCCTCCTTAATTGATTCTTCTTTGTTCTTGCCCATACTTGAGAGGGTTTTGAGAAATCTTTGTTTCAGATGCCACCAGAAAATCCTAAAGGGCCATTAAAAAAACTCTGCCGTAGGACACTGAAGGAAATGGGAATACCCCCATTCCCTTGACAAATTGATTAATTTTTAATGACCACTTAATGACTTATTGCTGATTTTTCAAATACTCTCTTCATCGATTTCCGCTGCTCTCACTATTTTTGCTCCTGTTTTTGAACTCAAGGAGAAAGATGATCCTGGAAATCAAAGGCCATAAATTTTATATTGAAACAAAGAGTTGTAAACTAATTTTTTTTGGTTGTGAAAGGGACTTTAGAGAATGTAATTTGTCAATGAAGACATAGAAAAAGAAGGCGATTGAAAGAAGAGCAATACATTTTCTAAACAGAACAACGTTCCAGAAGCGAAGAGTCTGAAGAGTTTACTGAGAACCAAGTTTCCATAAGGAATATGCTGAATTACAAATAAGGATTAGAAACGAGATTGATTGTATCCAAAGTTTCTCTAGATGAAAGGATTCTGCATTGTGCATCCAAACAATGGAATCTACGCCAGCGAAGATTCATCGGAACAGGCAAGTGATATTCCTTATTGTAATTTTTCTCCGGTCTGAGGTGGATTCGGAGCCGGGAAGGTTTTCTGCCCAGGAGAGGGAGAGCCGCTCCTTTGTGACCAATATGATAATGACCCTTGAAGTGGGAGTGGCGGAATAATCACCTCGGAGGGTTAAAAAAAACAGCATTTACAGCTGAACAGTGAGACCGGAGATCTTCTTATAAAAGAGAAATTGGACCGGGAGGAACTTCCTTTTGCAGTTCTTTTGGACTGAGCTCCAGGTCGAAGATATAAATGACTATTCATCCACATTCTTAGATATAGAGTCATTTTTGAAAGTACTGTATTGGGTACCACGTTTCCCCTGACTAACACTCAAGATGTGGATGTCGGAAAGAAAGGTCTCCAAAACTATACAATCAGCCGTAACTCCTACCTTTTTCTTTGCACTCGCTCATAGTGATGAAAGAAAGTACCTGGAGCTAATACCGGAAAACGCTCTGGATGTTGTGGAGCAACCGGAACTCAAATTAACCCTCACGGCCATGGTTGGTGGGTCTCCAGCACAAGTGCGTACCACCGTTATGGACGTCAATGACAATACACCAGTGTTTACTCAGCCTCTGTATGAAGTGCAGATTCCCGAAAACTGCCCCGTGGGTTCTTTGGTTGTGAGTGTCTATGCTCGAGATTTAGACGCTGGGATTTATGGAGATATAACTTACACCTTATTCCAAGCAACTTCAAAAGTCAGTCAAATATTTGTAGTAGACCCTATCTCAGGAGACATTCGACTGAAAAGAGCAATGGATTTAGAGGAACTTCAGACATATGATCTACATATTGAAGCCATAGATGGTGGAGGTCTTTCCACAAAATGCAGTGTTTTGGTCCATGTGACAGATCTGAACGACAATCCCCCAGAGCTGATGATGTCGTCATTTACCAGCAATATTCCAGAGAACTCGTCTGAGACTATGGTCGCTGTTTTCAGCATCCGAGATCGTGTCTCTGGAGTCAACGAAGGATGATTTGTTCCATCCAAGAAGATATCCTTTTTCTCTTGAAACGCAATTTGAATATATCTACATTCTCATAACAGAGAACACATTGGACAAAGAATAAGTCAGAATATAATATCACCATTACTGTCACGGATTTGGGGTCTCCAAGACTCTAAACTGAGCATAACATCACAATGATCATTTACGATATAATTGATAACCCACCAATATTTAATCATACTCTACCTCCAGACGAACAAAAATCCTGCTCTCCATACTGACAGCGTCAGTGCCAGCGACAGAGACTCTGAGAACAATGCCAAAGTCATCTATTCTCTGTTGTCTCTTGAGGATGAAAACCTGCCCCTTTTCTCCTTCATTTCTAACAACTTAGACACTGGCCATCTCTATGCTCTGAGATCCCTGGATATTGAAGTCATGCAAACTTTCCAATTCACTGTGAGGGCAACTGATGGAGGCTCTCCATCCCTGAGCAGCAAGACCCTTGTTCATATTGTAGTCCAGGATGAGAATGGCAATTATCTCTTCGTGTTGTACCCACTGCAAAATAGTACAACCCCCTGCAATGATCTGGTACGCAGAGCTGCAGAGTCAGTAGTTTGGTGAAGTAGCAAAAAGTCTCTAGTCATTTTATTTCATTTTGGAAAGGACTTTAGATGGTGTATAATTCAACTCCTTGGAACTATTGCTTGCTGTTACTGGAAGGATGCAATATTTTTTACAACAGCTTATGTTTTTGGTGTTTCAACAAATTTCCATTGCAAATGAAAGTTTGACTCTCTCATCAGCATCACATATTCTAAAGTGGGAATTATATAATGTTGATTAGTGTGACTCCTACTCAAGCCTGGCAAGTTCATTAAGCACCCCATATCTTGGATAAAATATTTCATATATCCTCCTAACTCTTAATTCTCCCCATGTCTTTATATGAAAGGTGACATTAGGGCTCCTATGAAAAATGAATCATGCTTTCCATGGTTACTGAATAATACATATCACTGAGGTTTTAAAAACATGGATTAAGTAGTTATAGGAACTATAATATCAGTTAATGGTGTTATTTTTTTTACCTCTTGTATTTTCTACTAGAATAATATAAGCTAAAGCCTTCCATAATTGATAGTTCATTTTTTTCAACTGGTTGTCCTATGGCATGTGTTTACAAAATATATTGTTTAAAGTAATTTGTTATGGAAATTCTGGATGTAAAATAAATGTCCAAGTATCCAAAAAAGAAATTGAGTCTGAAATTTCTCAGTGTCTAAATGGCAGCTAATCACTGGTTCTTAACTGGACCTGAAACTGATTTGTTAGATATTTGGGGGGTTGAATAAGCAGCTCTTCTGGTTGAAATTGCTTCTATTCTCAGAAATATGATTATTCAAATATTTTAATTTCCCTTTCTATTTCTTCTATTACTGGTATCTTGAAAATGACCTAATTTTCTAGTGCCATTTCATCTCACCCCTCTTCAAATGATAATTTGCTTTATCTAGATGATTATTTTTTAATGATGTATTTTATAGTACCAACCAAAGTGTTGGGGGGAAATTGAATAGGAAAAAATGCCAGAATAATGTGATCTTGTGGTTGAGTTTTTTTTAATTATCTTAGAAATGGAATTAAGGAAAACTCTTCAAGACTAATGCATTACTGGGATGGCTAGGTGGCATGGTGGATAAAGCACCGGCCTTAGAGTCAGGACTACCTGGGTTCAAATCCATTCTCAGACACTTAATAATTACCTAGCTGTGTGGCCTTGGGCAAGCCACTTAACCCCATTTGCCTTGCAAAAACCTAAAACAAAACAAAAAAAAAGACTAATGTATTACTGATAATGCTCATATGAACCTTCTCATTTATTAGAGCAATTAGAAGGATCATACATAGACAAGGCATACGAGAGAGCTGAATTTGAAGGTATAATATATTGTAAAAATGGAGTCAATGGTAAAAGGGAAATGTACTGGGATTAAGAGAAAGGAGAGGTAGGATAGGCTAAGATATTTCATGTAAAAGAGTCAAGAAATAGCTTTTGCAATGGTACAGAAGGGAGGAAGGTGAGGGAGAATGAGGGAGCCTTCGTGGCTCAGAGAGGAATAGGGTATACTATTCCTCTATACCCTACTCAATATGGTATAGAAATCTAGAAGAAAAAAAGGAGAGAAAGGGTGATAGAGCATAGGGTAGATCATGGGAGAGGATAGTCAGATATAACAGTTTCTTTTTTACTTTTTCTAAGATGGTGGGATTGGATGGCCTGTCTGGGACCATAGGGCTGGATGGTCACTGGGTCTCTGGGATTAATGTAGGTTTGGGACCTCTTGGCCTGAGGGCCAATGCTCTGTCCACTCAGCTTCCCCAGAGCATGTTATTGAAGAGGGACAAAGGGAAAGGAGAGAGAAAATATAATAAATGGTAGTGGGGAGAAATGGATGGAGGGAATTACAATCAACAACAACTGTGGAAAAATATGGAAGCAACTTCTCTGATGGACTTATGATAAAGAATGTGATTCACCCCAGAGAGAGAGCTAATGGTGTCGGAACACAGACTAAGCACATTATTTTTCCTCTTTCTTTCAGTTTCTCATGAGGTTTTATATTTTTGTGGGGGGGGGGAGGGATTATGTTTACTCTTACAACAAGAATATTTTAGTAATATATATATATAAATAAAAAATAAAGACAATAAATGTAAAAAAGAAAAGAATTAAAAAAAAGGCTAATGCATTAGAATGTATTCCAATAATATTGAAGCAGTACAATTATTAATTCATTTTTATAAAGAAGTGTAAGTCTGGGTGTCTCAAAAGCTTAAAATAATAGCAGCCCAGGCCCTCTCTATTTTGAGTCCTTCTTTAGCCACTTGAACATGTGTGTGTCTGAACTTTTAAAACCTTGATTGTAATGTGGTTTGGATGTGTTTGCAGTTTTTTTGGCAAGGCAAATGGGATTTGGTGACTTGCCCAAGGCCACACAGCTAGGTAATTATTAAAAGTCTGAGATGGCATTTGAACTCAAATCCTTCTGAATACAGGGCCAGTGTTCTATCCACTGAGCCACCCCTGTTTGTAGTTTTTTATGCAAGCCCATAGTGTAAAATATGTTTGCCCATCATTTCTCAGTCTTGCTTCTCTTATTTTTTTAATACAAATTTGGACTTAGAATTCTGTGACATATTCAGAAATCTTGGGAGTCGATCTGATGGGGCAGAGGGAAAGTTAGTGTAGTTTTAGGAATCAGGCTACTTTCCCCAACCACATAGCCTCTGCAAGTGAATTTTGCTCCTTCTATTCACTCAAAATATATTATTTATAAAATACAAAATCCTCTACACCAGGAAGGTGCAGACAAGGTGCATACAAACAGCACAGAATTATTTTTGTGAACCAAAAGCTAGTTCAATGTATCAAAGGCCAAAGACTACTCCCAGAATTTTGCCAAAGCAGATGCAACATGCTGAATATCTTCACAAGTTTTTGTCCCAATGCTATTAGGTCATTTTGGCAATCCATCTTTCATCTCTTCCTCTTGCCAGTGTCCAGTCTTATCTTCTCTCTTTATCGTGCAATTCCTTAATAATTACTTTACATCTGTTTTTCTTCTGAATCCTTTGTTGGTTCCAAATTGAAACCATATTACACTCATCATTGTTCTATGGAGATATTTGTATTCCTTGTCCTATAACCATATGATGCTACAAAATCCAAATGGGCTACCAATATTCACTTTTTAGCTTGGAATTTTAGCTTGTCATAAAGATAAGAAGTCTCCCTTTACTCCCACCAATCAAAGACAAACTAAACAGGAGCCAATCAACTTATGCCTTGATGGAGAGAGAAGATGAGGAAAAGCTACCTCATAAAGGCCTCTGATATGGAATGTCATCTTGGTGATCTAAGATTTAAATGTATACAAGCCTCACACTTAGCAAAGTAGCAAAAACAACAAAAGAAGTGAATGATCAATATTGGAAAATTTCAGGAAGACAGGAACCTTTTATGTAATTAGTGAAACCATGATTTAGTCCTACCTGGAAAATTTGCAACTTTATGAGAGAAAATCATTAAAATATCCATTCTCCTTGGACTAGTAATATCACTACTAGGAATATATTTCAATGAAATCAAAGGCATATAACAAAATATTCATAAAAGCACATTTGTTGTTTGGCTCCTGATCATTGAGGAATATATAAGAAATTGTTAAAATTTCATTTACAACACATCTATCTGTGTCACCCTGGACAAGTCACTTAGGCTCTTTCTTATTTGTAAAATAAAATTATTGGACCAGATGATCGATAAGGTCCATTCTAGATCTAAATCTATAATGCTATTAATATACATAACTACAATAATGCAAAGGAAAAAGTTATTAAAACCACAGAGTATTTGTCTTTGATTTAGTGGGGTTTTTTAGCTCCAGAGAAGACATGAGGAAATGAACTTCTACAATTTATTTGGAGACTTTCAGACATAAAATGTGAAACATCACCTTTGTCTTTTGAGTTATCTAAATCACAGACATATATAACAAAGAGATTAAAGAAGAGGGGAGGAAAGCATTTGTTAATAGATATAGCCACTGAACTCTAAGAATATAACCATCAGCTGAGTAATAATTTAAAAATTAGTCTATATTGATACAATGTAATATTACTATGCTATAAAAACAAATGAAAAAGGATAGTACTAGAAAAATCCATGAAGACTTTTATGAATTTTTTCTGAATGAAGTTAAGAACAAGCTATTTGAAAACAATCACATTGTAAAGAAAAATAACTTTGAAAGGCTTTAAAACTCTGATAAAAGGAATGACTAACCATGATTTCATAGTACTGGTAATAAAAACATTAACTATACTCCTAGGAGATATGGAGTTGGCTGTCTTATTTTTAATCTTTTGTAAATTGTCCTAAGAATAAAGTGTCCTATTCAACTCCTGACAGAGATTTGTCCACTCTAACGAACTTGGAGTGCAGTTAGGCATATATATCGGTGTATCTTTTTATATATGCGTACTCATACATAATCAATGCAAGAATTTGTTTTCTTGACTATATTATACATATTTGCTATAATACTTTTGATATTCTCTTCTCCTCCAATTAAGAAAATAACATGTTGGGCCTCTTGTGTGCTTGGAGGTGGAAGTAAACTATAGATGGTGTGAATATGCAATCCCTTTTATTTTTTCTGTTTTAACTATGGAAAAATCCTGAAATGAGTGTTATGTTTAGATATCAATTTACAAACAGTATAACATATATATATATATATATATATATATACATATACATACACACACACACACACGAATTCATGCAATAACAAAACTTGATTTGCCATAGGAACATTCAATGTCTTGAAAAAAAATGTCAGTAACCAGGACGATAATCATTTCTACACGGAAAATGATATTACAAATGAAGCAAACAATCACATACACAAAATATCACATGTTGGAGAAATGACTTTGTCTGGGGCCAGGTCTTAGCGGACTACCACATTTTTCTTATATTCATGAGAAAATGAAAGGAAGTATTAGGACACCTGGTGGCGCTGTTGGCTAAGAAGGCAGAAAAAGAACAAAAACGGGTTGGATTTACTGATGCAGCGGACTACATTATCCCACGAATAGAGAACTGGCATAGTCACTCAGAAGAGAGGAGGCTTCGTTAACTGTAGCTGGGGAGGAACAGAGCACCAAACAGACTACACTACCGCGAGAACAGAAACTGGTATAGTGATACAAAAGAGATAAGACTTTGTTACCTGTGACTGGGGAGGAGCAGAGACTTAGGACGGTTGCAGTCATCTGAATAGACCCGAGGTTACAACCCAAGGGATCAGAGACTAAGGAGTTGCTGTTGGAAAGCGAAGAACTCATCGAACGAACAATGAAGCCTGAAGCGGGTTCACTTCGGCGACAAAGGCAAGTTGTTGTTGTCCTTGTTTTCCTCTGGGTATCAGTGGCAGGTTCACATCCCCGGCGGTATTCAGTAGTTGAGGAAATGGAGAGTGGTTCCTTCGTAGCAAATGTGGCAAATGACTGGGATCTGGAGGCGAGGGAGCTCTCTGCCAGGGTGGGGCGAATCGTTCTGGACAACAATAAAGAGTACTTGCAGCTCAACCAGGAGACTGGGGATCTGTTCCTAAAAGAGAAGCTAGACCGAGAGGAACTATGTATGGGCCCCACCGAGCCCTGTGTGCTGTCTTTTCAGATCTTACTGGAAAATCCCTTGCAGTTTCTCCAGTTTGAGTTGCAAGTGCAAGATATAAACGATCATTCACCTGTGTTTCTGGACACAGAGATGCTTCTGAAAATATTAGAAAGTACAACACCCGGGACTTCGTTCCTACTAGAAACTGCCCAGGATTTGGACGTGGGGAGGAATGGACTCCAAAACTATACAGTTAACCCCAACTCCCATTTCCACGCTGAAATTCGAGAGAGTAGGGAGGGCAGGAAATATCCCGAACTTGTCCTGGATAAAGCACTGGATCGGGAGGAGAAGTCTGAGGTCATTTTAATCCTCACAGCGTTGGATGGGGGATCTCCACCCAGGTCTGGCACTGCCCTGGTCCGGGTCCTAGTTATGGACATCAATGACAATGCCCCTATATTTGCTCAGCCTCGATATGAGGTTCAGATCCCTGAGAATAGCCCCATTGGCTCCCTGCTTGTCACAGTATCTGCTAGAGATTTAGATACCGGAAATAATGGAGAAATAACATATACACTCTTCCAGTCATCAGAAAGTATTCGCAAAACTTTTCAAATAAATCCCTCCACTGGGGATCTTCGTCTGGGGTCACATCTAGATTATGAGACGATTCAGGATTACACAGTAAGAATTCAAGCGACAGATGGAGGGGGTCTTTCAGAGGAATGTACTGTATTTGTCCAAGTGACTGATTTGAATGATAATCCCCCGGAATTGATCATGTCGTCATTAATTAATCCCATTCCTGAGAATTCACCTGACTCTGTAGTTGCTATTTTCAAGATCCGAGATCCAGACTCTGGGGATAATGGCAAGATGCTTTGTTTCATCCAGGATTATCTTCCTTTTGTCTTGAAACCTGTCAAGAACTTCTATACTCTTTTAACAGAGGGAGCTCTGGACAGAGAAAACAGGTCTGAATACAACATCACCATTACCGTCACAGATTTAGGTTCCCCCAGGCTCAAAATCGAATACAACATCACCGTAATGATCTCTGACATGAATGACAATCCTCCAGTCTTTAGTCAAGCAGCCTATACACTTTACCTCAGGGAGAACAACAGCCCTGCCCTTCATATTGGCAACGTAAGTGCCAATGACAGGGACTCAGGGACCAATGCCAAGGTCACATATTCATTGCAGCCTCCAGAGCCTGGAGACTTGCCTCTCTTCTCCTACATTTCCATAAACTCAGACAATGGTCATCTCTACGCCTTGAGATCTTTGGATTATGAAGCCACCCAAACTTTCCAGTTCACTGTGAGAGCAGTTGATGGTGGCTCCCCATCCCTGAGCAGCCAGGTTCTGGTTCAGGTTGTGGTCCTAGATGAGAATGACAACTCTCCCTTTGTGCTGTATCCTTTGCAAAATGGCACAACTTCCTGCAATGACCTGGTACCCAGGACAGCAGAACCAGGTTACCTGGTCACCAAGGTAGTCGCTGTGGATGGAGACTCAGGGCAGAATTCCTGGCTTTCCTATCAGCTGCTCAAGGCTACAGACCCTGGGCTCTTCACTGTGTGGGCTCATAATGGGGAAGTGCATACAGCAAGGCTAATCAGTGACAGAGATGTCATCAAGCAAAAGCTCTTGGTACTAGTGAAGGACAATGGACAGCCACCTCTGTCCACAGCAGCTACACTGAATGTCCTTCTGGTGGATGGTTTCTCTGAACCTTATGTGAAGCTTCCAGATGAACCCGAAGATGAGTCACAGATGGTTTCCCTCACACTCTATTTAGTCATTTCTCTAGCTTCAGTCTCCTTTCTTTTCTTATTCTCTGTCATTCTTTTCATCATTGTATGCTTGTGGAGGAAAAAAAGGGGAGCTATAGAGCATGGAAACTTTGCCACTGGAGGCTCCTTTCCAGGACATTTGGTGAATGTCAGTGACAGTGGCTTGGGAGGAGATGAGTTCAAGTTCTTGAAGCCCATAATCCCCAATCTTTCTGCTCACATTACTCAAACGACTCTTGAAGAAGACACACCTTTTCCTCACAGTACTGGATTCAGTTAGAAATTGAAAAGGGAATGTTTTCAAGGTTTGATATACATTCATTGATTTTTCAATATTATTCATATCTTATTGAAGAATTAAACTGATGCATTTTAATTTCTACATATTCTGTTCAGTAGAATATTGATTTGATTAATTAACTGAGACTTTAATCATTTTATGCATGCCTCTCCCTCATCTACCTTTGAGTATTCAAAAGGGCACTAATCAATTGAAACATGACATCTGCATTCTTCTAGCTTATCATCACTAGCAAACTAATGGCATTGGTTTTCAAGAATGAAGAACAAACAAGAATAGACAGTTTCCCTTAGCTATGTAGAACTGAGCCCCTTTATCACTGCTCTGCTCTGTATTCTATATCTTCCACAACAGCATTATTTCTAAACTTTCTAATTTTCAACAATAAAAATGGTGTCACTAAAAATAATGAATTTGTTCTGTTAAAGGAATGTGTTCTTTGATTCTCTTATGTGGTTTATATTCTTGGAAATGTTTGATGCTGGGATTCTTATCTATGTGAATTCAACAGGTGTCTTTCAGGTGTATGATAATCACATGGATAAAGTTTTCTTTCAATTTAGATTTATCACTAGGAAGTTGCAGAGTGAAATATTTTTTCAGCAATAATTAATGAAGATCATTCTGAGATGTGATTGAAAAATTTGCAATGACCCAGGTTGAAAAAATGGCAGAAGATGTATTTTAACTTAAGGTTTCTGACTCGAAATCCATTAACTCTTTCCACTTTTGTAGGATATTTTCAATCAGAGAAGTCACAGATACTTAAAATATTGACATAAGCACTATTGAAAGGACAATAATTTTCTTAGTTGGTAATAATTATAATCTTGTAGGAAAATATTACTAAGTCCATTAAGAATTTTACTACCTACTTTTACAGTAAAATTACTTTTGAGGAGTTTTGAGAAATTTATTATCTAAATCTATACAAATTCAATGTGTGATTAAACCTATATTTCATTTGAAATGCATAGAACCCAAATTTAACCATTTGAATTAATAAAATTGAATTCTCAATATGTATTCTTATTTAATATATTGTTTTATATAATTTTGGATGGACCAAGACAGAAATTTCATGAATTTTTAGTTCAGACATTCAGGACTGGTTTCACACAATGATGAAGTTGGATCAGTCATAAGCTGATATACAGGTATTTTCATCCTGATGGAAAATTGCCAGAAACTCTAACCACATATTGATTTTTATGTCCTTCCTACTTATTCATCTTCAATTACTGCTTCTTCCCTTTTCTCCAGCATAGCAATTCTCCTTTCAAAATTCTGAATATGGTTTTCTTATTTTGTTCCTAACATAGGGAATGCCTTCTGTAGTTCCACCCCTCCTGTCTAAAAGTGTCTTTTATTTGAGGGTCAACTTAAATTCTATCTCCTCCAAGAACCCTTCTTAGACAACTCAAACAGGTCTCTTCTACATATGAATACCTATTGATCACATATTCTTTCCTTTTAAAAATGCCCCCAAACATTCTCAAAACTCTTATCCTTTAATATTTTCTGCCACATGAGACTTTAAGGTCCTTGAGGGAATGAAACTAGGTTTTTTTAATATTTGAAAAGTATGCACCTAGTCCAATACTGGCAATTTAGCCAGATGCTCAGCTAGTTGTAACATTTAATTAAATTGGAAATGTTTCAACTCCCAAAGAATGTAACTAAAAAGATTTTGAAAATTATTTAACAATTTTTAACAAAATTAATTTGTGACCCAGAGAGTTATATATTTTCAACGTGCATTGTTATTCATTTCACAAAATTGAACCCTGGAAATGATAAATGATGGGGCTCCTGTTTTCCACATTCAAATATTCAAAGAATCTGTGAATATAGCATCATAGATGCTTTCAAAAATTCTATTTATGTATCTTTCCTCTCACATTTTCTCACAGTATTATGCTTTCAGAACCAATAACTACTGAGACCTGTGCTTTTTGTGTCCTGTGCATTTTATAAATTTTCTATAAAATATGTTTGGTTTACATAATAGAAGCATAAATTCTTCTAGAGATATTTACATGATTAGATCCTGAAGACTTTATAATAATATTAAAAGTTGGAGTATCTATTTTATCCTTGTAAGTAAGCTTTACAATAAAAATTAAATATCTTTAATGAATTCAAGAATCTCTACATTTTAAAAGTGCCTGGGGAAATAAAAAACATTGAGTAGGACAAAAGAAATAGATAAATATGATTTACAGGATTTTTATATCCTTCCTGGCATTTTCTTCAATTTTCAACTGTTCCTTTGAACTATTAGAGCAATGTTAGAAACTCATTCTAAAGAAGATTCTTCTGACCATAGCATATGCATTTTGAGTAATGTGTATGAAGTTATTAGAATGCTTTCTTCCAAGTCTCTTTCATTGTGTAGGAATGGCCCTGGATTATTAAAGATTTTCTCATCAGATTGCAATCTTTGGCATGTCATATGCAATTGAAAAATAAAAAAAAAAGGTTAGGATATGGACGTTTGGGCAACAATGCACCTAGGGTTACAGTTATACCCAGGCTTGCTGCATAATTGTGACTTTTTCACCCAGAGTAGTCCCCTAAGTCAATTATGAGATGTTATGATCTGTATTGATGGAGGGATTGTCCGCATCTGGGAGATACAGAGCCTCGACAACCCTCGGAGCTTTTTCAAAACACACAGATCCCAGAGTCAAAGTTCTAACTTCACCCTTTCTAAGAACATTATCCCCTACAAAATATTGTTTGAATCAAGCTGATGAGATACATTAGCGAGATTTATGTTGTGTCTGTGAAAGGGGATGTTTAAGTCTTTGAAAGGACACGAAATGGCACTGCAGACTATAAAGAAGAGAAGAAAACACTTCAGTTCCATTAAGTTGAGATACAGACGGCCCTGACAGTGCATGCGCTGTTAGCCAGAGTAGGAAGGAGGCCTGAGAAGCCGAAAGACGTCATTCGTCTTTACTTTTCGGAGACTTTAGACTGATAAATTGCTGTTGGTGTAACCCGCTCAAGTCCTGGGGTGCTGTTGGAGGCCGACCTAAACTCTACTTGCTGAAAGAAGGCATCGGAAGAACAATGGATCCCCGAGAAGGGTCAATATCTCTTCAAAGGCAAGTTCTCCTCCTTGTTTTGCTCCGTGTGTGGGGAGGGGTTTCCGAACCCGGCAAGTTTTCAGTGTCGGAGGAAATGGAGAGTAGATCTTTTGTAGGCAATGTGGCAAAGATCCTGGGCTTGGAGGTTGGGAAACTGTTTGCCAGGGGTGCTCAGATTGCTTCCAGAGGGAAAAAACAATATTTACAGCCCAACATTCAGACAGGAGACTTGCTCCTAAAAGAGAAACTGGACAGGGAGGAACTATGCGGCCCTGTGGAACCCTGTGTGCTGCCTTTCCAGATTTTTTGGGAGAATCCCCTTCACATAATTCCTGCAGAGCTGAGAGTGGTAGATATAAATGACCATGTACCCGCGTTCTCAGAAACTGAATTGCTCTTGAAAAATTCGCGAGAATAGTCCACCAGCGTCTCTATTTTCTCTAAAAAAAACGCACTAGATTTGGATGTAGACATCAACAATGTTCAGAACTACACAATCCACCCCAACTCCCATTTTTGTGTTCACACACGAACCCGAAGTGATGACAGGAAGTATCTGGAACTGGTCTTGGACAAAGTCCTGGATGGAGAGGAGCAGTCAGAGCTCTCTTTAACCCTCACAGCAGTAGATGGTAGGTCCCCGCCCACGTCCGGGACTGCCCAAATCCGAATCTTGGTTGTGGACATCAATGATAATTCTCCTGTATTTGCTAAGGCCCAGTATGAGGTTCAGATCCCTGAGGACAATCCCATCGATTCCCTGGTTGTCACTGTGTTTTCCAGAGACTTGGACGCAGGAAGCAATGGTGAAATTTCATACACACTTATTCAGAATTCAGAGATTAGCCAAATGTTCAAAATAAACCCCTTCTCGGGAGAAATTCGACTAAAAAAAAAGTGGATTTCAAAATGATTCAATCATATGAAGTAGATATTGAGGCCACCGATGGTAGAGGACTTTCTGGAAAATGCACTGTCCAAATCCATGTAATGGATTTAAATGACAATCCTCCAGAATTAACCTTGTCCTCGTTAAATAGTCCCATCCTTGAGGATTCATCTGAGGTCATTGTCGCTGTTTTCAGCATTTCAGACTGGAACTCAGGAGACAAAGGAAGGATGATTTGCTCCATCCAAGATAATGTCCCCTTTGTCCTGAAATTATCTTTAGAGAACTTCTACACTCTAATAACTAATGGAATCTTGGACAGAGAGATCAGAGATGTATACACCATCACTGTTACTGTCACAGATCTGGGATCCCCCAGGCTTAAAACAGAGCAAAACCTCACAGTAATGATCTCTGATGTCAATGATAACTCTCCGATGTTTACTCAGACGGTTTACGCTATATCTCCGGGAGAACAACAGCCCTGCCTTCCACTTTGTCAGTGTCAGTGCCAGTGACAAAGACTGGGGTTCCAATGCCAAAGTTGCCTACTCACTGCTGCCTCCAGAGATGAGAAAATTCCCCCTCTTTTCCTACATTTCCATCAATTCAGACAATGGCCATCTCTATGCATTGAGATCTTTGGACTATGAAGCCACTCAAACTTTGCAGTTTACTGTGAGGGAAGTTGATGGCGACTCCCCATCCCTGAGTAGTCAGGTACTAGTTCGGCTAGTGATCCAAGATGAGAATGACAACTCTCCCTTTGTTCTGTATCCTTTACAGAATGACTCAGCCTCCTGTATTGACCTGGTACCAAGGACAGCAGAACTGGGTTACTTGGTCATGAAAATGGTGGCTGTGGATAGAGATTCAGGACAGAATTCCTGGCTTTCCTACCAATTGCTCAAGGCCTCAGACCCAGGGCTCTTCACAGTGTGGTCCCATAATGGGGAAGTGTATACAGCAAGGCCCATCTGTGACAGAGATGCTATGAAGCAGAGGATTCTGGTATTAGTGAAGGACAATGGCCAGCCTCCTCTGTCCACAGCAGCCACACTGAATGTACTTCTGGTGAATGGCTTCTCTGAGCCTTACTTGCAGGTCCCAGATACACCCAAGGAACAGGCCCAGACTAACTCCCTCACTATTTATTTGGTCATCTCTCTAGTTTCTGTCTCATTCCTTTTTCTTTTTTCTGTGATTCTGTTCATTGCTGTGTGCTTGTGGAGAAGGAAGAAGGATGCCACTGATGGCAGTCAGTTTAGGCCCAATAATTCATTTCCAGGTCACCTGTGGATGTTGAAGGCACTAGAATCCTGTCCCAGAGCTACCACTATGAGGTGTGTATGAACAATGATTCTGACACTAGTGAGTTTAAGTTCTTAAAGCCCATTATTCTCAACCTATCCACTCAGGAAAGTTGAAGAGACCTGGAAGAAATTCCTCCCTTCCAGAAGAGTTTTGAGCTGAGTTAAGAATCTGGCAAACAGATTCTATATATTCATTTTGTAACTCTCATTTCTATTGTGTTTCTTTACATAGCTAATTAAATACATCTTTAAACTCAAACATCTGATCTATACCTAATTTGGGATGGACCTCTTCCCTGCTTGTCTTAGCTCTTATCCAAGTGCTACAAAACTTATTAATAATTCTGAATATTTATTGTCAATAATCTTGTTTTAAGGAACAATTAGTATTTATATTATTATGCTTTTTTCTATCTTTTGCATGTGGTATATTAGTGATATTTTAGCATAAAAAATAAATTCTAAAATGAATTATTTTTAATCACAAATGTTTGAAATAATATTTAATTTTCTTGGGAAATCTTTTATTTTGAACATGATTTTTATACATAGGTTTCAAATTTTTTTTTAAAAGAAAAAAATAAGGTGTCATAAGTTAAGGGACACTTGCCTAAAACCTGTTTTAGTTCTTTTTTTAACCCAAATGATAGGGTTTTTGAATCCATTGTTTCTCTTTTGAGTCAGAGTTATATACAGATAGTAAAATTGAAGTGACAATCTCAGACAATCAGCATTATATTAAATTGCTGGCAAATGAGAAATCAACATATCTTTTGTGTTCAGAGTTAAGGTACAGAGCAAGAATCAGTCTTCACTGCATCCTGATGTGAAAATGTAATTTTTTTTGGTATTTATCTCACAATTATCTCTATGCATTTTAAAATTTATTTTAGTGTTTCCTTTTCTTTTTTCTTTTCATGTAGAATTGAAGTATTTTTCAATATTTCCTGTTTTAAAAATATCCAACAACAAATGTGTGCAATTAATATAGATACAACATAGATAAAAAAAATTTTATTTACTCCACACTGCTAAGTCCACATTGTGGAAATTTGATAAATATTTGTGAAGCTGGACTTTGTTGAACTTTCATTGACACAAGATATGTCCTAATCTGAACACTGCAATATGTCTATTTCAACCATAACTTTGATTACAAATATAGTCCCTAATTTAGAAAATATTTTAATGCTGAAAATTGCATTTTTACAATTTCTACAATCACCTTTATGCAAGTGCCTTCTAGTATAGGTATTATTTTTATTAGAATAAATTCTTTCCAGTATAATTAGCTAAATATCATATAGTGATCTATAAAGATCAATTTTTCTGTATTCTCACAATTTAAATTAAAAGCTAAAATATGACCAGACCAATAAGGTGGACGTCTTGATGAACTTGAAAAAATGAAAGTTAGTTTACTTAATTTCCATTAAATATGTGAATTTGAGTTGAAGTAACTAACTTGTTTGGTCTGAATATTTTCAACTTTACTATTCATTCAGGCATCATTGTTTGCTCTATCTGTGCTTTACTAATTTATATCAGCTATTCATTCACTTTGGAAAAATTCACCCTAAAAATGGCCAGCTCTCTACTTTATCTTTATCCTTTTCCTTGTAAATGAATAGTATAGTTTCCTTTGCTGGCTAGGTGAATTATTCTCAACAATGAGCTGAAAGATCTTATAGGGGAAAATGGATAATATAGATGTATGAAAGTAAAGATATTATGAAGCTCAAGAAATGAATAAAGAACTGAAGTGACTGGATAAATTAAAGTTTGGTTTGAATTAAAATGCATTGTTATTTCAATTAAATTTTTTTAAAAATCCAATATGATTCTTCTAATACTCTTATATGGCATTGAGTAGGTTACTTCTGCTCTCTTGTTCTTTCTTGGTCTTTACCACTTGTAAAATAAAGAATTGTGTCTCAATAAAGATTCACGCAACTAACATTTTATGATTCTATAATGATTCCATTAGTTTTATTATGATACATTGGGACTAGAATTCAAGAATTTACTTGTCTTCCATCAAATCAAATTACAAGCTAAATACCACATAATAAAGCCTAAACAAATATGAATGATTGAATCAAAATAGTCTCTTTTTTTGCAAGGCAAATGGCGTTAAGTGGCTTGCCCAAGGCCACACAGCTAAGTAATTATTAAGTATCTGAGGTCGGATTTGAACTCAGGTATGCCTGACTCCAGGGCCGGTGCTCCACCCGAAAATATAGTCTTACTGCAGACCATGTTATCTAAAAATTTTCACTTTATCTTTGCTTTCTGTAATGTCAGAAATTATGAAATACAATGAAAATATTCTATTTTGAAGCAAAATTGTTGACTACCTACTTAAGTTATGACTTCTTCAACCTTGATCCCTATTTTTTCTGTTAAGACACTCAGTGACAAGAATGTTATGTGCTTTTCATCCAAAATTGATGTGTGTGGAGAAGATAACATAATTTCCCTGTTTTTCACAAGTACCATAACTAAAATGGATTAATAGGCAACTAGGTAAGGTCTAGTTAAGAATACAGGATTTGTAGACCTGAGTTGAATCCTACTTCAAACACTTATTAGCTGTATAACTCAGGACAAATCACTTCATTTTTCTATGCCTCAGGGTGCTCACCTTTAAAATGGAGGCAATAATAGCATCTACTTCACAGGTTTATGAGGTTTAACTGAGTAAAAATATGTTTTAAAATGCCTTGTAGACTCTAAAGCTCGATTCAACTACTGGTGATTATTATCGTTACTTTCTTTACCTGAAATGGTATGTATCTTCTTACTGAAACGCATCTAAAGAGTAATTTGTCAATAAGGACGCATGGTGGCGCTGTAAGACTAAGAAGGCGAAGAAAATATTGCAGATACTGCAGACTGCCAGATTACAAAAGACACTCCCAGGAAGGGAACGTTTTCTAAACCATAGCTGAAGCTGAAGAAATTCAACAGTTGCTATTTGGGAACACAAATACACTCATCAAAATTCTTTGGGCAATGAAATCAGGGTTTCTTGTACCAGATATTTCTCAACTGAAAGGATTACATATTGTGTACCCCACTACAACAATGGAGACTGCACCACGGAAAGCTCGGCGGAACAGGCAAGTGATATTTCTTATTGTTGCGTTACTCTTGTCTGAGACAGTTTCCGAGCCGCAGCAATATTCTGTGGCGGAGGAAACTGAGGGTGGTTCCTTTGTAGCTAATGTTGCAAAGACTCTGGGGCTAGAGGTAGAGGAGCTGTCATCCCGAGGGGCCCGGGTGATCTCTGAGGATAAGAAGGAATATTTACTTCTTAAACATGACACTGGGGATCTTTTTATAAAAGAGAAGCTGGACCGAGAGGAGCTGTGTGGTCCTGCTGAACCCTGTGTGCTGCCTTTCCAGATCTTGCTGGAAAACCCTTTTCAGTTTTTCCGAGCTGAGCTCAATGTAGAAGATATAAATGACCATTCGCCCGCCTTCTCAGAACCTGAGA
The DNA here is from genome assembly GCF_037893015.1 of Macrotis lagotis. Classification (NCBI taxonomy): domain Eukaryota; kingdom Metazoa; phylum Chordata; class Mammalia; order Peramelemorphia; family Peramelidae; genus Macrotis; species Macrotis lagotis. Next base: position 410,968,878 of record NC_133658.1, on the reverse strand, counting down.
TGATCCTGAAAGTATTAGAAAGCACTACAGCAGGGACTGTGTTTCCACTAAAGAAAGCCAAGGATTTAGACGTCGGAATAAACAGTCTCCAGAACTATATCATCTCCCTCAACCCCCATTTCCTTGTTCGCACTCGCACACGCCCGGATGGAAAGAAATTCCCAGAGTTGGTGTTGGATAAAATACTGGACAGGGAGGAACAGCCTGAACTCACTTTAACTCTCACAGCAGTAGATGGGGGGATTCCCCCCAGATCCGGGACTACTCAAGTCCGGGTCCTGGTTATGGATATCAATGATAACGCCCCTGCCTTTGTTCACACCCAGTATGAGGTTCAAATCCCAGAGAACAGCCCCATTGGCTTTCTAGTAATGACGGCCTCTGCTCGAGATTTGGACGTTGGGATATATGGTGATGTAGCCTATGCCTTATTTCAAGCTTCAGATGAAATCAGTCAAACATTTGAAGTATATCCCATTTCAGGAGAGATTCGACTCAAAAAACAACTGGATTTCGAGACTATTCAAAAATATGAGGTGGATATTGAAGCACTCGATGGCGGGGGCCTTTCCGGAAAATGCATTGTTGTGGTCCAAGTAATAGATTTGAACGACAATTCCCCGGAGTTGACTGTATCATCACTTAACAGCCATATCCCAGAGAACTACCCGGAGACTGTGGTGGCTGTCTTCAGCATCCGAGATCGCGACTCCGGGGACAACGGAAGAATGTTGTTTTCTATCCAGGAAGATCTCCCTTTCTCCTTGAAACCAACTTTCAAAAACTTTTATACATTGGTCACAGAGGGAGTTCTGGACAGAGAAAGGAGGGCCCAATATAATATCACAGTCACCGTCACGGATTTAGGGTCCCCGAGGCTCAAAACCGAGCACAACTTTACAGTATTCATCTCCGACGTCAATGATAATCCCCCAGTATTTACTCAGACAGTATATACACTCTATCTCAGAGAGAATAATAGTCCTGCTCTCCATATTGGTAGCGTCAGTGCAGGTGACAGGGACGAAGGAACTAATGCTAAAGTCACCTATTCCCTGATGCCTCCTGAGACTGACGATTTGCTCCTTTTCTCCTACATCTCCATCAATTCAGAAAACGGACATCTCTATACTACGAGATCCCTGGATTATGAAACCACTCAAGCATTCCAGTTTACTGTGAGAGCTACCGATGGCGGCTTCCCAGCTTTGAGTAGTCAGGCTCTAGTTGAGGTAATGGTCCTGGATGAAAATGACAATTCTCCTGTTGTACTGTATCCTCCGCAGAATGGCACGGTTCCCTGCTACGACCTTGTTCCCAGGACAGCAGAGTCAGGTTACCTGGTGACCAAGTTGGTGGCCGTAGACAGGGATTCAGGACAAAATTCCTGGCTTTCCTACCATTTACTCAAATCCACAGAGCCAGGACTCTTCACTGTGTGGGCTCAAAATGGAGAAGTTCGCACAGCAAGACAGATAAGCGACAGAGACACCATCAAACAGAGGCTTCTGGTTCTGGTGAAGGATAATGGGAAGCCAACTCTGTCCACAGAGGTCACGCTGAATGTACTCCTGGTGAACGAATTTTCTGAGTCATATGTGCAACTCCCAGACACAAAGAAGGAGCAAATCCAATATGATTCCCTCACTATCTACTTGGTCATTTCTCTTGTTTCAGTCTCATTCCTCTTTCTGGTCTCTGTCTTCCTTTTTATAGCTGTACGCTTATGGAAGAGGAAGAGAAACGTTGCAAATCAAGTTTTCTTAGGGACCAATGGCCCCTATCCAGGCTACTTAGTGGATGTCAATGGCACAGGGACTCTTTCCCAAAGTTACCAGTATGAGGTGTGTCTGACCAGTGGATCAGAGACTGGGGAATTCAAGTTCCTGAAGCCCGTTATTCCCAAACTCCAAACTCAGAATACTGGGAGAGACTTGGAAGAAACTCCACCTTTTAGGAGTAGCTATGACTTCAATTAGAGGTATGAAGTGATGACAATGCCCGACTGATTTTGTGATATTTACTGCGGATATTGCCCAACAGTCCTTTATTTCTTCGATTATTAGAGAGTTATTGTATATGCTACTCTTCAAAATTTTTTTGACTTCTGCAGGCTGGATACCATGTATTGCATTCGTTTACAATATCATTTTGAAGTCAGAAGACAGAATTTTGTTTAACTTTTGATTGAAAAAATAGCGGCTCACATTTGGACTCTAACCCACCCTCTGAGCCCCTAAGAACACTCTTCAAGTTCTAACTTCTATCTCCCTACAGCTAACCTTTGCAATGAAGATGAGTATAATATGAATGCTAGATACTAGTTATCATGAACTATCTTATCTATATTTCAGAGTCTGATATCTTCTTCCCAAAGTGCTTTAATACAAGTACATGAAATGTTTTGTTCCACAGAGTGGTGATTTTTTTACCTACAAAAGGTCAGAATTATTCTAAGTCTTAGAAGTTTCAGTGGACAAATAAATTATTCAACTCCATTTCCACTTCTTGTTATTAATTAAATGCTTATATACTTTTTTGAAAATTAATATCATATACCTATTGAAATAGTTTTTATACAGCATAAAGGCATTTAAGAAATCCAGACAAATTTTCATCAAATATAATTTTAAAGAGAATATTTATGTGATTAGCTCAAGTCCAACAAATACTTTGAACCTCCATTAGAAGTCTTTAAAGATACACCTATTCCATATTTATGATTTTTATTTTGTGCTTTTGGACTTTATATTGTAATTTGCCAATACTTCTTTTTGCTGAAAGAACTATCTTCTATGATGCATAAAACAGTAGATCAAAACAAATCCCATCAGACTGAGAATGCTAGCTTCTGCATGTTAAATTACCACTTCTCTTTTGAGGGAAGAAATTGTATTTCATCTTGTACTCTGTAACCAAGATTGGTTGCTGCATTTAACTTAATTTTAATGTTTTTAATTTTTTTTCATTTAATTCTTGTAATTCCTTTTCATATCATTGTCTTGATTCTTTCTTTTACATCAGTTCATACTTCTCTTTGCATGTTTCTAATTCGCACCTATCTAATTTTTCTTATAGCTTAGTAAATTCTCAATTACATTTACATATCACAATTGTTCAACTTTCTGAATGAACATCTTTGAGCAAAAAATAGTTTTTGCTACTGTACAGCCCTCTTTACAATTAATGTCTTGGTGTATATGGGACCTTTGTTTAGATTACATACCAATCTCACATAGAGAAACAAACAGGTGTCTTTGATTATCTCCAGTTCACTAAGTGTATTAACAAAATAATTGGGAAAGTGTGAATTGGTTTGATCTAAAAGAAATCAATGTAATCTTCTGAATTCTCATATTCTTCACTGCTCTCAAAACTATTTCAAGGAAACTGGACAATTTTCTTAAACTATAATTCAATAGTAAATTGCCCACCCCCATACAACATAAAACAGTTCTGGATTCAAATGCATTCTGAGACACTGACCTAGAGTCTCCCTTGAAGGTATGTGCACTTGAAAATGTCTCCATTTTGAAAGTGTTTAAAATAACTTAACTATGTTCTTTTTCTTCTTCCTCCTCGACTGCATCTTCCTGTCTTCTGTCTATCTCTCTCGTTCTCTCTCCCGCTTCTCAATTAGGAGATACATTATGGTTGATTGGTGTGTTTTATCATTTCATCATGTCTATAAAAACTCTTTCCAACTCCTGTATACCACAAGAAAATGGAACTGCATATTCTGGATAGCAAGACATTGGGTAATAGTAGTTGCAAAAATAAGATTATATAAAAAGGTTAGTTTTAACTTTTAGTAGCAACACTTGGTGGCGCTGCAGGCTAAGAGGGAAACATGACTACAGACGGAATTCTTAGAAACTGAAACAGACTGAAAGACTGGGACAAAGGCAGAAGAAGGGACATTATTAGGTGGAGCTGGAAAAGGATACAAGCCTAAGGACCCTGTACAGCTCATCGGTAAATCTGACAAATAAATGCGAGACACAGAAAAACCAGATCTTATTTGAGGTGGAGCTGGAAGATTCAAATTGAAAAGGAGACAGCCAAAAGAACAATGGAGCTCGAAAGGAAAGCATTTCCACTGCAAAGGCAAGTTCTGTTTATTGTTTTTTTGCTATGGGTGCCTGAGACCCGTTGTGAACTGGGGAAGTTTTCGGTGGTGGAGGAGAGTGAGAGAGGCTCCTTTGTGACAAACGTAGCAACAGCCTTGGGGTTAGAATTAGGGGATCTATCAGTCAGAGGGGCACGAATCGCTTCCAAAGGAAATAAGCAGCTTTTGCAATTCAATGGAGAGACTGGAGATTTGGTCCTAAAAGAGAAGCTGGACCGGGAGGAGCTGTGCGGCCCCACGGAACCCTGTCTGTTGCCTTTCCAGATCTTGCTGGAAAATCCTTTACAGATATTTCGAGCTGAACTTCTGGTGGGGGACATTAATGATCATTCACCCTGTTTCCCAGAACCAGAGCTGCTCCTGAAAATTCCGGAAAATAGTATTCCCGGTACAGTTTTGCCTCTGAAAAACGCCGAAGATTTGGATGTAGGAAGTAATTCTGTGCAGAACTATACTATCAGCTCTAACTCCTATTTCCTTGTTCAAACTCACAGTCGCAGTGAAGGCAGAAAGTTCCCAGAGCTGATGTTGATCAAAGCTCTGGATCGTGAGGTTCAGCCAGAGTTCACCCTAACCCTCACGGCCATAGATGGTGGTTCCCCGCCCAGGTCTGGCACGGTTCGCGTCCGCATAGCAGTTTTGGACATTAATGATAATGCTCCTGTATTTACTCAAACTAGATATGAGGTTCGAATCCCTGAAAACAATTCCATTGGCGCTTTGGTCGCCACTGTCTCTGCTAGAGACTTAGACGCTGGAAATAATGGAGAAATATTGTATTCGCTTTTTCATAGTTCTGATGAAATTATCAAAACTTTTGAGGTAAATCCCATCTCAGGAGATATTCGACTGAGAAAAATACTAGATTTTGAGACAATTCAATTGTATGAGGTAGATATTGAAGGAACTGATGGCGGTGGCCTTTCTGGGAAGTGTACTGTATTTGTTCAGGTGATGGATATGAACGACAATGCCCCCGAATTGACCATGTCCTCACTTAACAGCCCCATCCCAGAGAATGCGCCTGAGACTTTGGTAGCTGTGTTCAGTATTTCAGATTTGGACTCGGGAGAAAATGGAAGACTGGTTTGCTCCATTCAAGAAGATATCCCCTTTACTCTGCAACCTTCCATAGAAAATTTTTATACCTTGGTAACAGAAGGAGCGTTGGACAGAGAGAGTAAAGCCCAGTATAATGTCACAATTACTGTCACTGATTTGGGGTTCCCTAGGCTCAAAACTGTGCACAATATTACTGTTTTCATCTCCGATGTCAATGACAACCCACCAGTATTTACTCAGACAACATATACACTCTACCTCAGGGAGAACAACAGCCCTGCCCTCCACCTTGGAAGTGTCAGTGCCAATGACAGGGACTCAGGAATCAATGCCAAAGTAACCTATTCTTTGCTTCCTCCTGAGCCCGAAGATTTGCCTCTCTTCTCCTACATCTCCATCAATTCAAACAATGGACATCTCTATGCTCTGAGATCCCTGGATTATGAAACCATCCAAACTTTCAAGTTCACTGTGAGAGCCACTGATGGAGGTTCCCCAGCCCTGAATAACCAAGTTCTGGTTCAGGTTGTGGTCCTAGATGAGAATGACAACTCTCCCTTCATTCTGTATCCTTTGCAAAATGGCACAGTTTCTTGTAATGACCTGGTGCCTAGGGCAGCAGAGCCAGGTTACTTGGTCACCAAAGTGGTGGCTGTGGATGGAGACTCAGGACAAAATTCCTGGCTTTCCTACCAGCTGCTAAAAGCCACCGACCCAGGACTCTTCACTGTGTGGGCTCATAACGGGGAAGTACGAACAGTGAGGTCCATCAGTGACAGAGATGCCATCAAGCAAAGGCTTCTGGTGTTGGTGAAAGATAATGGGCAACCACCTCTATCCACAGCAGCCACTCTGAATGTGCTCCTGGTGGACGGATTCTCTGAACCATATCTAAAACTCCAAGAATCTATCAAAGAGCCAGTCCAGACTGATTCCCTCACTCTATACTTGGTCATTTCTTTGGCTTCTGTTTCTTTTCTCTTCCTATTCTCTATCATCCTGTTCACCACACTACACCTATGGAGGAAGAAAAGAGATGCTTCTAAGGGATGCAGCCACTTTGTACCCAGTGGTCCCTTTCCAGACCATTTGGTGGATGTAAGTGGCACTGGGACCCTATCCCATAGCTACCAGTATGAGGTGTGTCTGACCAGTGGTTCTGGGACCAGTGAATTTAAATTCTTGAAGCCAGTTATTCCCAGTCTCCCTTCTCACAATGATGGCAAGGATTCAGAGGAAATTGCCACCTTTCAGAATAGTTTAGGTTTCAGTTAGAGATGAAAAATTTTCCCCCAATAATTCTATCAAGATCATGTCTTTTTTCTCTGTCTCTGAATGAGACTTTAAATACATTTTATGATTTGTTCTTTAACTTCTGGTTTATGTAATTTATCCATTTGTTTCCTAAATTTTAAATGTTCTTTCTCATCTTTGTATATAAAAAAATTGGGCAAATTCTTCCATTTGCATGTCTTGTGAAGAATTTTGCAGGTAATTCCTTAAAATCTACTTCTTCTATAACCCTATATTCCCTCAAATAAAGTACACTTCAGTTATCAGTTTGCATGTATGATACTTTACATTTTCTAAGACTTTTTTTTACTAACCTTTGGATGAGTTCAATTATGCATAGCTTATATATTTTTAAAAATCTCATGCTCTTTCCCCCCCCCCCCATTTTTCTTTCCAGTAATTGCTCTGAAGCAGGATATATCCTCAGCCTCAATTTTAGGTACTGGATAGGGTCATTATTTTCTTTTTTAAATTATGCAACCTGAGTAGCAGATACTTCAGGAAGTTGAAGATTTTTTCCTCCTTTTTTGATGAGAATTTGTTAAGTCATTTTCTTCTCAAATGTAAAGATTTTATCTGCTTCTCTAAAGGTAGACCATGTTTACCAGTTGAGAAAATATATGTGAACCATAACTCCTTTCCTTTCAATCTGCCATTGAAAGAACCATATACTGGAAAGGTGACTATAGATATTATGAAATCAGAAGAGAGTGCCCCCATCAATTTTAACAATCACCTACTTTATTAACTATTTTCTGTCCCCCTGAAATTGATTCCTCTTTCCTTTGCAAGTGTAGCTGTGACTAGACTTTTCACTTAGATAGATGATGTCAAACAAAAATATTGTAATAATGCCTATGGAGTGGAGGGTTTTGTAGCAGAGAATGAAAGGGAGTAGTGTTGGAGTATACTATGTATGTTATTTTTCTTATCATTTTTCATTATTTCTTAGAGAATATTTATGCTAATTTAAAACACCGTGTGATTCATTTTGTTTATATCCTTTGAAACACGCCTTAGAGAACATCCATTTCGCAAGAATCAATAGTTTTTGATTAGTTTTATTGGACTAAGCAATCCTCGCATTTGATTGAGACGCTTGGTGGAGCTGTCGGCCAAGAAGAGAAGCCCAAAGGAAAATTTCCGACCCAGAGCAAATGTTCAGTGATATTATCCTCATTTCTTTCTAAAAAGCAGTCAGGTCTGCAGGACATTTTCAGACTCTGCCTAAATTCTGATTTCTGCTAATGGAAACGTTGTTGTAGCTGCATTCTGAGTGGTGAAGTCTTGTGCCCGCCCCGCAATATTTTCTGACTTGGAGCCGCCACCACAGCAACATTGTGTTTAGCGATCAATTCAAGTGAGTGATGGCGCCAGCGCGGTGGGAAATGATCAGGCAAGTTCTCTTTATCTCTATTTTTCTCTTTGGGGGGCTCCGCGCGGCGTGTGAAACCATTCGCTATTCTATAGCTGAAGAAATAGCGATCGGCTCTTTCGTGGCTAATTTTGCAAATAATATGGGACTGGATGTGAAAGCTCTGCCTTCTCGGCAGGCTCGGCTCGTTGCAGACGGGAACGGGGAGCATTTCCTATTGGACCCGAGAACAGGGGAACTGGTCACAAAGGATAGAATAGATCGGGAAGAAATATGCGCCCAGATGGACGAGTGCATCATCCGTTTTGAATTATTACTGCAAAATCCATTGAAGTTCTTCCGGGTTGAGGTGGCCATTTCTGATGTTAATGATCACTCACCTCATTTCCCAGAAGAAGAATTCATTCTAAAGATCCCTGAATTGACTACCGTTGGAACTCGTTTCCCCTTGGAAAGTGCCCAGGATTTAGATACGGGGAAAAATGCCCTCCAGAACTACACGCTTACTCCGCCGAGTGAGTTCTTCGTTTTACACACAAAGGAGCGCAGCGACAGCAGCAAGTACCCGGAGCTGCTCCTGGCAAAGGCCCTGGACCGCGAGGAGCAGCCAGAACTCGAGTTCATACTCACAGCAGTGGACGGAGGATTCCCGCCCAGCTCCGGGACTGCCAAGATTCGTATCGTTGTCCTGGACGCAAATGACAATGCTCCAGTTTTCTCTCAATCTCTGTACCGAGCTACTGTTGCAGAAAACAGTCCAGAAGGCTCGATAGTGACTACTGTCAATGCAGCAGATTCAGACCAAGGGAGTAATGGACTAGTGACTTACTCCTTTAGTCAAAATGCCGGCAAAGGTCATAGTGCTTTCCAGATTGACCCTTGGACGGGGGAAATTCAAATCTCCAAACCTCTGGACTTTGAAATATCTGAGAAATATGAACTGAGTGTTCGGGCCACTGATGGAGGGGGACTATCCTCACACTGTAAAGTCCTGGTGGAGGTGGTGGATGTGAATGACAATTCCCCTGAGGTGATAGTGACATCTCTTTCTACTCTACTTCCTGAAGACTCTTTACCTGGAACTGTGGTGGCCCTTTTTAACCTCCGTGACCGAGACTCTGGGGACCAGGGGAGAGTATCTTGCTCTATTCCAAACGACATTCCCTTCATCCTGAAACCGACTTTCAGCAATTACTATGAGTTGGTGACGGATGGAAGATTGGATCGGGAAAGGGTTTCCAGCTATAACATAACAGTCACTGCCATAGATTCGGGATCTCCTAGTCTCTCAGCCTGGGAGACTGTCACAGTACAGATACTAGATATCAATGATAATCCCCCTCTTTTCAACCAATCATCCTACACTTTGTATGTTACTGAAAATAATAGACCTTCCATCATGATTGGAGTAGTAAACGCTACTGATTCAGATTCGGGACAGAATGCGAAAGTGACCTATTCTATCTGGTCTGAGGACAAAAGCGCTTCCTTTTCATCCCCATTCATTTCCATCAATTCAGAAAATGGACACATCTACATTCTGAAGACTCTTGATTATGAGGAAATCAAAGACTTCAAAGTAACTGTGCGAGCGTCAGATTCAGGGTACCCTTCCTTGAACACTAATGTCACAGTCTATGTAGTCATTGTGGATGAAAATGACAATGCCCCATTTATTTTATATCCTATGCAGAACCACTCTGTTTCCTACAGTGAACTGGTCCCCAGGAGAGTTGAAGAAGGTTATTTGGTTACTAAAGTAGTGGCTGTGGATGAGGACTCAGGTCAGAATTCCTGGTTATCCTACCAGCTGCTCAAGGCCACGGACCCTGGGTTGTTCAATGTATGGTCCCATAATGGAGAAGTTCGAACTGCCAGATCGATCACTGACAAAGATGCTATCAAGCAGAAACTCATCATTCTTGTAAGAGACAATGGCATCCCAATGCTCTCTACTACTGCAGCTCTAGACTTCCTTCTTGTCGATGGGTTTTCAGAAGCCCATATACATGTTCCAGATTTTACGGAAGAGAATAATGATGGTACATTAACTGTATATTTGGTTATTTCATTGGCTTTAATTTCCTTTCTCTTTCTGGTTTCCATCACAATATTTTTAGTTATCATGGTGTATAAGAGGAAACACCTGAAGGAGAGATCCCATTGCTCTGGTCATTTTGAGGATGTCAATAATTTCCCAAGAAATGTAGTGGATGTTACCAGCACAGGGACTCTCTTTCAGACCTACAGATATGACATGTGTTTAACTGATGACGCTGGTAATTATCTCCAACCTGTCTCCTCAGCTGGAGGACAGTGAAATTTTCCCTCAGGGGAATTAAAGCTTTTCCCAAAATTGATGCAGAGGAGAAAAGAAAATAGTGAGATTTTAATCTGATTTTATGCTTTTTTTTCAAGGTGAGAAGAGGAGAGGGATGTATGAAGATTTCCATATACTTTAAGCTTCTCATATATCTTTGATATAATTACTATTGAATATGGGTTCTCTCTTTTGAAAGCATGTTTTACTTTTTTTTGTAGAGCTTTTTCCTAAGTATATAGTTTCAGAAACTAACATACCTAATGGACAATTTTTAGAAGTACAATAGCTCTAGGTCTTGGACAAATAATAGATATATTATATACTCTAACATTAATGTACTACACAAAATGCCTAGAATGAATCAGAAAGATTTTGCATTTAGAAAGAAAAGAAAAAATATTGAAAATAAATGTCATTAATATTACATTGCTTCTTTTGAGTTGTTTAACTAATTGACATATATCTCTGGAGAGTTGGAAGAGGTTTGAGGGAATGGTTATGGATTTAAAATATTGATGTGTTCTATTAAAGATTTTATTTCTAAGATGGGCTATTGGTTCTTATATGGGATAAATTAGATTTATAGAGAAAAAATATGAAAGACCTTACAAATGAGAAGTGAAGCCTCGTGTATAATACAAATTGCTAGTAGAAATATAAGAATAATAAATATCTGTAAGATAGCAATTCTATTTCTACAAATATCACAACTTTTTCAATACTAGAAGAATTTTCAGCTCTTTCACATTTTATTCCACACTATTACCATGTGCTACTTACTTTCTTCTGAAAATTTTCTGTGAGTAGTTACCTCTTTAATTCCATAGACATACTCCACATGTATCATGTTTATGCTACTATAAGGTTTCCTAATTTACCTTCCTACCTCTCCTCTTTTTAGTTTATCTTTGAACACCTTGAATAGTCATCTTCAAGTATAGATTTGACAATGAAATTGTAATTCTCAAAATTTAATTTGCCTCTCCCTTGCCTTGCAAGCCTAATTATTTTTTAAGTAGAAGGAATAAAAAGAATCTAAGTTTAGCTACTGTGGCAAAACTACAATGATGATGTTTGTTTTAATGATGAATCCATGCATAATATAAACTTATCATTTATGAACAAACATTTTAGGCATTTATTTTATACATTTTAAACTCTGCCTGCCACTAAGGAAGATCTAAATATAATTATGATAAAGTCTCTAGCCTTAAGAAGCTAACAGTCTAGTAGGAATAAATAAGATACACAATAATATAAGATACTCAATAATATAAACAGTAGTGGGGCAACTGGATAGACTATCAGCCCTGGAGTCAGGAGGACCTGAGTTCAAATATGTCCTCATTCACTTAATACTCACTTAGCTGTCTGGCCCGGGCAAGTCACTTAACCTCATTGCCTTGCAAAACAGTATCATCAGATCAAGGACCTTGTAGATAACTTAGGCCAACTTCCTCATTTTACAGATGAGGAAACTGAAGCCCAGAGAGGTAAAGTGACTTTCCCAAAGTCATTCAGGTTTTAAATAATAGAGCCATGCAAGATAATATGTTAGATTCATAAGAGATGTGATAAAAAATAAATGCTAGAGAGGAGGAGGGGGAGGTGATCCTGAAGATTTGTGCTGAAAAACTGAATAAAACAGTTTAGCTAATTTGATCTTGTTTTTGTTTTGGCATGCAATCAGCAAAACATTTTTTAATAATAGTTGTTAAGGATTTCCACTCAACAGAATCTAGAATATTATTTTGCATGTGGTAGATATTTATTAGTTTGTTTCCTATAAATTGCATAATCTTTGACATAAGCATCCAACTTTACTCCCCCTTTCATGCACTTTATGTTCACTCATATTCCTCATCTCTTGTTACCCCATCCTCCCATCTTCATTATCTCTATTGCACTATTGCGGAATATGATTATTCTCTTTGTCAAATTGTGGCTTTTCATTTCTTAAAAAAACTTTTGAAACTTTATTGCTCAACGTACACATTGCTCTATTCCTCCCAGTGATCTTCAAGGACTAAATAAGAAGTCAATTCCATGTGTAAAGGGGTTGGAGAGAGAGAAGTTGGAAATGGAGGACATTAGTGTTACTTAACATCAGATCCAGCATCAGTAGCATTGGCCAAAGGAACAGGCAATCCCTTCCAGATTAGGAATGTTCCAATTGTCTTATTTTATATTTGATCACCTGCTTCACCTGCTCCAAGTTCATCTTAGTACATTTTGGACTCAATTTAAGTTTGTGACTTCTTTTCCATTTTATTGTGCTCTCCATCACTAGCTTTCTATTCAGTCCCTCTTGTTATTGCTCTTGGTGATTTGCTGAACACTCTCATGTAGGATTATATATACCATAATTGTTTTCTTCCCAAACAACTTTTGATTGATCCTGTGATCAATAACTCAGGATTCTTCAGAATATAGCTTTTGAAATAGATGTGTATGTGTGCCCTTAATTGGTTGGTTTTGTGTTTGTGTGTAATTTATGTTTGTGCATTTTGTTTTTTTCTTTTTAAATATTTTACTAGTGTTCTTTCAAAAACTTCTTGTCACTTCCCAATAACCCCCTCATCTTGCCTCCATAGATGTATTCCTTGTAGCTAATAATCCAATCAACCAAAACAAATCAACACATTGACTGTCTGAAAATGTAGTCCAACATTTCTTTGCCAGGAGGGAGTAGGTATGCATCACTTTTAGTTCTCTGAAGTTCTCACAACTGGACAGTGTATTTTGCTGCAAGTTCTGAAGTCTTTCAGTATTGTTTTCCTTTACTCTGTTTTGGTCATCAAAACATTGTTTCCCTTGTTATGTTCAGTTCAGCCAACCATTTCCATTTAAATATCAGTTAATATCCTTAACTTTCTGAAATGACTCTCTTTTGGTGGCAAAATGGAATGAGAAAAGTAATGGATTTGATAGCAGAATACTTGTATTCACATCTCAATTCAACAATTTACTATTTGTGTGACATTGAGTATTACTTTATTTCTTAGGGGGTCTCAATTTCTGCACTTGTAAAGTGAGGAAGTCACACCAGAGGAGATCTAGTTTTGCTTCCAGATCTAAGTCTTTGAAAAATTCTATCAAAGACTCTGAATACTACAACTTCTCTGGTCTTGAATAATAAAATATATTTTCTTTAAAACATTATGTAAGTGTTGATTGCTACTTCTGCCAGTTTTAGGGACTAACTCCTTTAATTCAATTCAGAGGAGTCCAAATGATAACTTAGTTCATGCATTCCATGATGATTTGACTCCCCATTGAAAAGGAATTTTCTAGTTTATAGACTACTCCAGGAGACAAAATTGCTGCATAAGCATGTAGACTATTAAAGTCTGTGTTGGACTTATTATTTGTTCACTTCACATAATAGTTATAATGCTGGTTTTGGAGATAGGAATACCATTTATACAAATTCAACCTCTGATGTTATATATGGAAACTTAGGCAAACACAGTTTGTCTCAGACAGCTCCCTAGAATAGATAAATTATCATGATAAATTATTAGTGAAAAGAATACTTACACTAGTGAAATTCCCCATATGGAAGGGAACAGACAAGAAGAAAGATGTCAATGACTACAAATCTCACTTTAAAACTATATAGGAAGGGGCAGCTAGGTGGCGCAGTGGATAGAGCACCAGCCCTGGAATCAGGAGTACGAGTTCAAATCCAACCTCAATTACCTAGCTGTGTGGCCTTGGGCAAGCCACTTAGCCCCATTTGCCTTGAAAAAATTTAATAATAATAATAATAATATTATATAGGAATATAGAATTTTCAAGTAGAAAGAATTTGTGAATAAAAAACATGAGAGAATAATGTATTGGTCAGCACCACTTCCTATTTTGATTTTCCCAGGTCTAGTACTGCAACTCTGACCTAAGGAACTGAGTTTAAAAAATAAGTTTTAACAAGAAAAGTAGTCCCCTGTTATCTTATTTAAAATTAAAATTCAGTCATGCTAGTGTACTGTTTCAAATGGTACTGGTAGCCTCTTCTATAGAGGACAGAGTGGACCTGTAGGAGTGGAACATAAATGGTACTGTGACATCTTCATGAAACTTAGAGCAGTCCAAGCTAATGCTTTGAACTGTACTCAATTCATATGTGCCAAGGCAACAGTGATGTGTTACAGACTACAAATGAGACCACAGTAAGCTTGAAGAGAAAAGACAGAGAAAAGTATTATTAGTTTTTCCTTCTTCTTGGTCAATCAATGAACATTTAAGTACTTACTATGTGCTAAGGAAAGTGCTAAGCTATTGTATCTAATCTTTATGAGAACAGGGTATATACCTCTATTCTTAAGTGCATGCCACATTTCTTTATTGATACAGGGTGTATTTATTTCACCCTGAGTTGAACTGAAAAAAATGTGGTCATGACATAAATGAGTCTCTTCTATTCTTTGAGCTTCTGCAATTCTTACCTGGTGGGAAGTCCTGTTAGACTAAAGTTAGAAAGGAGCAGAATGGTTTCTAGAACTTGTGGCAGTGTCGAACTTCCCTAAGTGTTCAGAAGGCATTTCATTATTTTGCATGCTATAAATCTAACAGAAAGAAGGGTGAACTCAGACAGCTTCAATATTATCTTGCTGAATGGGCATTCAGATGCTTCTGTTCAAAAACCTTCCTAGAAATTTTTTCCCATAAAAGTCCTCAATCTTGGGTTCTTACTCTCATTAATTTTTCTTATAATAGTCCACCTTCCAAACTGACCAGATTCAACTAATAAAAAATAGTTCTTAATCAAAAATAAGTCTTTGAGAGAATGAGATATTGTCGTTGAGATCATCTCACATGTCCATAATTTCAGTTTAACAATAATTTAAATTAGGTGAATATCAAATGTATTCAACCTTTCTTTGTTCAAGGCAAGGGGCAAAATGATGTAAAGTAACGGCGGCTAGGTGACGCAGTGGATAGAACGCTGGCCCTGGAGTCAGGAGTACCCGGGTTCAAATACAGCCTCAGACAATCAATAATTACCTAGCCGTGTGGCCTTAGGCAAGCCACTTAACCCCATTTGCCTTGCAAAAAATATATATAACACAAAATGATGTAAAGTACAAAGTGTATCTCCCCAAGTCTGACTTATTTACAGCCACCAGTCTTCAGTTAAGAGTAGTTCATGATATTTTAACACTTCCCTTCTTGTTCACATAAGGTTCCACACACATTTCTACTTACACTATATCTTTCATATACTTTCCACACTCTCCACTAATGAATATTTGTAATATTCCAAAGTTATATTACACTATTTAATTAAATAGTTGCCCAGTCACACAGTATGTGTGTGATTCAAAAGTTGGACTTGGACCCCGCCAATTTGGATTTGTCTAGTTCTCTATCCAAACCTTCCATGCTGTCTCTGTCCTTCGAAATGATGCATAGATTGTGTTCCCCTCCATCACTAACATGACTTGTCTTTCCTTTATTTCTCCTGTCTCTGTTTTACTATGGTGGCCTTGCTGTCTCACTGAAAGTCATCCTGGATTTGTCCTTTTAGAAATATTCTTTCAAACTCCCTCTCTTCTCCACTTTGGATCCATTATCTAGGATTCCTTGTTTTGTTTTTTCATTTCCTATATCCCTTCTTTTGTGTTTTAGTGACTTGTACTCATTCCTTTATATATCCATGGATTTGTGAACAGATAACTTCTTGCATTTTTATTGTACTTTTGATGGCTTAGTTTGTATGTTTCATATCAACAAATAATTTTAGCTCCTTTTCTGATAGAATTTTCCAAGCTCAATGTTAAACTTACTGGAGAAAGGGAGATTCCTCTCTTACCCAGGCAAGGAGAGGAAAAGAAATTATAATAGGCAGACCCAGAACTGAAAACATGGCTAAGAATAACACAGCATGAAAAATTGGTAGGGGTGAGAATAAGCAGTGATGGAAGACAATGATGGAAAATTCCTATTGATGAAGCCAATCATAAACACATAAAAGGATTCAAGATCAAAGAAAATTATTGGAGAACACTTCCCCTTACACTAAAGAAATAGGATGCTCTGCTTTTACTTCACCTGTCCTAAGTATTCTTAAAGTTCACAATGCTGCTGAATTTCAATTTCTTCTCACTGAAGGTCTAATAAGTTTAATTAGCCTAAAGAATGAAGAACTTGGGGCAGCTAGATGGCATGATGAATAGAGCACTGGCCTTGGAATCAGGAGGACCTGAGTTCAAATCCGGTCTCAGACACATAATAATTATCTAGCTGTGTGACCTTGGGCAAGTCACTGAGCCCCACTGCCTTGCAAAAAAACCAAAAAGAATGAAGGACTTATGGTCAAATAATAAGAATTTCATTTTGACAATGGAATCCGCAATTTTTTTTAGGTTTTTGCAGGACAAATGGGATTAAGTGGCTTGCCCAAGGCCACACAGCTAGGTAATTATTAAGTGTCTGAGACCGGATTTGAACCCAGGTCCTCCTGACTCCAAGGCCGGTGCTTTATCCACTATGCCACCTAGCCACCCCCAGGATCCACAATTTTTTAAAAGACAATTTAAGGTTACTTGATTTCATTAGTCCTGATGTGGGAAGATCTAACACCAATTTAAATTGCAACCTATCTATTGATTAAGGAAGAAGGAAGGGAGAGAGAGATGATGATGATGATGATGATGATGATGAGTTTTGTGGAGATTAAATGACTTGCTCTAGATCATTTTAGCAGTTTCCAAGCACAGCACTCTTAAGTGCACGATCCTAGCTATTTTATCCACCTTGCAGTACTGTTATATCAAAATAAAACAAAACAGAACCAAAACAAAAAAACAACAACAGAAAAGAGGTCTAGAGATACAATTTTAAAGCTTGTTGGCTTGGTAACAACCTCCCCCACTCTGTTCTACACCTCTCTACAAACCTTATCTGTAATATTACATAATATAATTAAGACATCTGTGACTTATCCCCTCCCAATATGAACTTGATGAAGCTAGAGATTTTGTCCGGCACCCTAACAACCTTTAAACACAAAAGACATTTAATAAATGCCTTTTGTATTCATATTGAATGAGTGAAAGTAAGGATCAAGAATTATCACTAGAAAATACAATTCAATACAATCTCTTAATGCCTTGCCTTTATCAGCAAATGCTCTGGGTGTCGCTATTCTACCAAGGACAGAAAACTCAGACACCAAGAGTTACTGATAGAACAGGCTTGACTTTAAAAATCTGAATGTGAAGAAGCAACCTCAGTGACTGGAGTGGGTTTAGACCCCAATCTGAGAGACCAGCCCTGGGAGCATAAGAAAGAAAACAAAAGCGGAAAAGCAAAGGCAAATCTTTGACAAAAACAGGAGGTGACTCAGCGTGAAGATGACAATGGGATTTAGACCGAAGTTCCGAGCCTGGGAACGAGTCCTGCTTTGTTTTCTCTTGGGGACCCTATGGGAGGCCGGATGCAGGCAGATCCGCTACTCAGTTCCAGAGGAGATGGAGAAGGACTCTTTTGTGGGCGATCTCTCAAAGGATCTGGGACTGGAGCCGCAGCAACTATCAGAGCGTGGAGCTCGCATTGTCTCGGGAGGTAAGAAGCAGTATTTCGCTCTGAATTTACAAAATGGTCATTTATATGTCAGTGAGAAAATAGACAGAGAGAACGTATGTGGACAAATCTCTCAGTGTTTGATGACCCTTCAAGTTCTCGTGGAAGAGCCAGTAAAGCTAATACATGTAGAAGTGGAAATTCTAGATATAAACGATAATTCGCCCACCTTCCCTGTGGAGGAAATTTTATTAGAAATCAGAGAAATAACCACACCAGGGGCCCGCTTTCATCTCCAGGATGCGCAAGATAGGGACGTAGGCAATAATTCTCTCCAGAATTACCTACTTGGCTTCAGTACACATTTCAGCCTCAATGTGCAAACTAAAACTGGTGGTACCAAATATGCCGAATTAATATTGGAAAAACCTCTGGACCGTGAGGAGCAAGCTGAGTACCAGTTCCTCCTAATAGCTACTGACGGAGGGGATCCGGTCAGAACTGGAGAAACTCAGATTCGGATTCGGGTTTTAGATGTGAATGACAATGCACCCATATTTCAGCGCTCTCTCTATGAGGTGAGTGTGCCTGAGGATGTGCAAACGGGCACAGTAGTGGTCCAGGTACAGGCCGTGGACCGTGACGAAGGTTCTAACGCAGAGATAACTTATTCACTTATAAAACTCTCTGAGGCCTCTTCCCTACTGTTCAAAATCGGATCCATCAGTGGAGAGCTCAGAATAGTGGGAAGTCTGGATTTCGAGGCGGATCAGTTACATGAACTAGAAGTACAAGCTATAGATGGAGGAGGACTTTCTGCATTGACCTATATTCTACTTCGAGTGACAGATGTTAATGACAACCCTCCAGAAATCACCATCACTTCCCTTTTCAGTCCAGTCCCAGAAGACTCTCCATTTAGGACTGTAATTGCCCTTTTTAACGTCCATGATAGAGATTCTGGAGAAAATGGGCAGGTTCGTTGTGTGGTTTCCAGCCATGTTCCTTTTGAGATTTCACGTTCATTTGATAACTATTACAGTTTGATATCCAATGACATCCTGGATAGGGAGCGAATTTCCAACTACAAAATCACAATCACTGCGGAAGACAGAGGGGATCCACCCCTTACCTCAAGTCAAGTGATAGAATTGCAGGTGTCAGATAAAAATGATAACCCTCCAGTATTCCACCAGAGTTACTATTTGGCTTATCTAATGGAAAACAATTCACCTGGCGCTACAATATCTTCTCTTAAGGCGAGTGATGCAGACATAGAAGAGAATGCCCTCATCACTTATTCAATTACCAATGAAACTTTCAAGGGATTACCACTCTCTTCCTATATTTCCGTCAACTCTGAGACTGGTGTCCTCTATGCTCTGCGTTCTTTCGATTATGAACAATTCAGCGAGTTACAGCTGAAAGTGACAGCTAAAGATTCCGGCGATCCTCCTCTTAGCAGCTCGGTGTCCCTAACTCTGTTCATCCTGGATCAAAATGATAACACTCCGGAAATCCTGTACCCAACCTTCCCCTCAGATGGTTCTAGTGGGGTGGAGCTGGCCCCACGCTCTGCAGAGTCAGGCTACCTGGTAACCAAGGTGGTGGCAGTGGATAGAGACTCTGGGCAGAACGCCTGGCTGTCCTACCGTCTTCTGAAGTCCACAGAACTCGAACTTTTTTCGGTTGGACTACACACGGGTGAGATTAGAACTACCCGAGTTTTTCTGGATAAAGACTTCCTCAAGCAAACTCTGGTAGTAGCTGTCACAGACAATGGGGAGCCTCCTCTCTCTACCACTATCAGTGTTACAGTTGTAGTGGCTGATAGCATCCCTGAGATACTTTCAGATCTCAGCAGCCTAGAGACCCCTGGATTTCCAAATGACTCCAAGCTCACATACTATCTGATCATCGCAGTAGCTGCTGTGTCCTGTCTCTTCTTTTCTTTCATTATCCTATTACTGGCACTCCGGCTTCGAAGGTGGCATAAGGAGCTGGGATCAGCAAGTAGGCATCTGGAAGGTATTCAAGCCTCCCAGTTTCTGGGCATAGATGGAGTACAAGCATTTCTCCAGACTTATTCACACGAGGTTTCCTGTACCATAGACTCTCAGAAGAGTCATTTAAAATTTTCAGCAAGTAATTCACAAGAATTTCCTAATAAGCAAGGATCTGATCAAGGAGAATCTATTATGTCCTGGGATGCCTGCAATAAAGCCAATGGAGAACAAGCCTTCACTAAGGTGGGAATCTTCTTTTAAAATGTTTATTTTTGGATTTTTTATCTTAAAATATTTTTCTACCAGTAGGAAAGTATTCCCTTATGAAAATGCTATGTTCCATAGGTCTATGTGCTTAATTTAATCATAAAATAGTTTAAAATGGGGGTATTTGTAAAGATACAATGATACTCCTCTTCATGTGTAATTTGTCATGTCTGTTGTAGAATTTTTGTGTAAAGTGAATGTATTTTTAGATTGACATAAGCCTTTATTTCTTTATGACACAAGTTAAGTATAAAAAGGGAAAAATTATGAAGTTGTTCGGCAAAATTTGTTTCTAGGGTGACAGTCATCATCATCATCAATCATTTATAATATGATCACAATAACTGCAACATGGGTTTATATTTGTTTTACATTTGTGATAGTATTTGATGCTCATTCTCTGAAATAAGCAGTGCACTATCAACCCCATCATAAAGAACAGCATTTCATATTAATATAGTATTTCAAAGGTTTACAAAGTACTTTCAACATAACTCAGTGAAATAGGCTGTAGTGGGTAACTTTGCTGCCATTTTATAATTGAGAAAACTGAGACTCAGAACATTAAAATTTAAAATTTATGCCTAAATAATTATACATCTAGTAAGTGGAAGAGACTCCAGATCTTCAGCTCTCAATAGCTATTCTCTGCATGAGAACTCCTAGATATTGAGTATTCAGAAAGGTATAATGTATTGCCACAATACTATCACAATTATATTCATTCTTCATACATTTAAATTGGTATTGGATCCCCAATTCCAACATTCTGCAAGCAGTGTTGTCTCCAAACCAGCAAGAGTCTTGAGAAATTGATTGCACTAGTGACCAAATGAGTTTTATGGTCCATTGAATGCAGACTTGAAGGACACTCAAGTCTGATTATCATTATCAAATTGAATCACTGGGAATATAGCTACTAACTTTAAGAGAAAAGTGAGTGAGAAAAGATTCTTTTTGTCACAAAATTATGACAAAAATAATTAAAATATCTGGCAAAGGTAAGTTTTCTATTCTACAGTGCTAATACTGTTTAGTTTAAGGTGAGTAATAGACCCTATGGGGGGGGGGAATATTTTCTGAAACAGTTACTTTCCTATATTGGCAAGTTTGATAAGTTGTCTCAAAAAGGCTGGTTTTTCCCTATCCTCTCTAGGTAGGGGTGGGTCAAACATGAATTTTTTTGGTGTACCATATCTGACCTACAATCCTCATCAATGAGGAAATGTGGTTCAGTTCTAGAAGGTCTCAAGTGACTGTCCATTGACATGAATACAAACTATCTTCACCTTCTTTATACTTATGATTATGCTTAAAAATGAGAATTATGGCCTCTCTTTATTTATTTTTTCCTCTGCACCTGAGCTGCTGCCCAAAAAAGAAGGGTTACTGAGTAGGGTAGGTTTAGTGAAGGTAATCCTTTTAATAGGATTAAGTTTTCTGTGTCTAGGAGAGTTCTTTTGAGAAATCACTCATATATGAATTTCATGCATTGTA
The DNA here is from genome assembly GCF_037893015.1 of Macrotis lagotis. NCBI lineage: Eukaryota > Metazoa > Chordata > Mammalia > Peramelemorphia > Peramelidae > Macrotis > Macrotis lagotis. The sequence goes on along the minus strand of NC_133658.1, from coordinate 410,947,399 downwards.
AATAATAATTATTTATTATTATTGTTAAGTTAACATTTTTACATAGCTCTTCTAGTGTGCCAGGGACTGTGCCAAGTACTTTACAAATGTTATCAAATTTGATCCTCCCAGCAGTTCCGGGAGGAAGATGCTATAATTATCCCCATTTTACATAGAAAGAAACTGAGGCAGATAGAGGCTAAGTGGCTTGCTCAGGGTCAAGCTAGCAGTTATCTGAAGCCAAATTTGAATTCAAGTCTTCCTGTATCCAGGCCCAGTGTTAATCCACTGTGTCACATAACTCCTTAGACTACAGTATTTAAAATCAGGCATTGAAGGTCTATAACACTCCTAAGTTCTATGTCAGAGATGAACAATTACTGAATTTCTTTGCTTTGGAGAACTTGTCACTCATTCCATCTCATTGCCATATACTACCTGGAAATCAAAGTCATATAAAAAATAAAGGTAAAAATTTTGGCAAAATTTTTAACAAGCAAATTAAATGAAAATCTGTAAAATGGGTAGTACCATTTCAAATATTCATGACTTACTTTATGATTATAATCTAAAGAAATCAGTCCCATGACATTTAAAAGATGATAAATTTTGTGTTTAAAAGAATTAAATTCAATAATTCTGACGCGCTTTCAAGAATCTCTGATTCATCTATGATGTTACATTTTTACGTACACATAAGGTTGTATTGTTGCTTAGTCATTCAGTCATGTCAAGTCTTTCTGATTCTGTGGACCATAGCACATCAATATTGTCCATGGGGTTTTCTTGGCAAAGATGCTGGAGTGGTTTGCTAATTTATTTTTCCAGTGGATTAAGGCAACCAGAGGTTGAGTGACTCACCCAGAGCCACACAACTATTCTTCCTGGCTCCAGTCCCATTGTTCTATCCACACTTACAGTTTTACTTCTCAGTAGATTAGAAGATGATCTTTTCAGATCTGTTGTGGCCAAAAATCACCCTGAACATAGTTTGATGCTAAACCTCTCTGAACTTAATTTGGGTCTCAGATATGTCACCAACCTTTCCAATTTGGTAAAACCTAGCAGAATTTTCAAAGCATTTGAAAACCTCAGGATCATCTGTCTCTATCCTATGATGATGAATTAAAGATTAAGGCTGATGATTTTATGTGTATTGCTTATTAAGAATCTCATAACTTCTAAAATGCCTAACAAATCATTATATGTGAAATATTTTCAGAAATGAATGAAATTATGGTTAAACCAATGACCAAAATCAACTTCCTTCACCAAAATGGCATCAAATATAAGGCAGAATAGTTCCCAATGAACTAAATGAAATAAATCTAAAAGCACTTATTAAGTGTTTCCTGAATGCCAGGAGTGAAACTAAGCAAAGGCAAAAGTAACAAAAATATAGTCCCTGCCCTTAAGGAAATTACATTCAATGAGAGGATAGAATATAATCTTAGAGTGGAAGACTAGCAACTAAAAATCTCATCATGCTGAGCTTTCCCAGCTTTCCAGTGTTTGAAGCAGTAAGAATAAATCATGTCTGTGTCTTCTCTCAGTCAGAAATATATAACAAATGGGAAACAGAAGAATCATGGTAAGAGAGTTGTCCTCCCTTCATTTCATCAAACACAGAATGACTCAGATTTTTAAAAACACTTTCAAGGTAGGAAAGTTTGTGCTGAAATTATCTTAGATTTGCAAGAAGAGGAATTATAAGTGTTAAAGTCTAAGCTAAAAACATCACAGTTGTTGACAAAATCTGACCTAATTTAAAAAGTTAATGAGTGAGTTCCAGTTTCATATGCAATCTTTTTTTCTCTCTTCTTGGATATGGAAATGTTCATTCATTTTCTGACATTTGCTGATATCTATCTAGATCAAAAATAACAAAAATAATTTTAAAAATAAGTTACTGATTGAAAAAAGAAGTTTGAACGATATAAAACAATCACCACAACTGGATAGCCAAAATGCTACAGCTGATGGATAATTTACACCATGGTGCAAAAAAAAGTATCTTTTTGCCACAGAAAGGTTTGAAATAATTTGAAGGATGGTGGAAAATTATGAGTAATGTCACATCATAAAACAGAGAAATCATGGAAGATAAATTAATTTATGTACAAATTGACAAAAGATCCAGAGAGAATTTACATTTAAAATGGGAAGGAGTACAATGATCACTAAAGAATGAAAGAGATCTACTAAAATGTGTATATAAAAAATTATTTTCTACATAATGTAACAAACACTTTTTGACATAATTTTGTAAAAAAGTAGAAATGGCCCTAAAGAAAACAAAGATTGGCAGATCTAACCTAGACAAGTAATCAGAGAGGAAATCTGTTTTAATGCATATAGAAGAGCTGAACATATGAAACAACTGGGGAAAAAATCACATTATGGCTACTGGAAATAGTCTAAAAGGAATCAGACTCTATTGACTTAGATGCCTATATGGTGCACAGAAATACATTATATAAATATGAAGATACTAAACTACTAGAAAACATCACTGATTATAATATTCAGTTAGATAAATTGGAAGTCTAATTCACAAAGTTAGTCTAGCAGTATATATCTTGGGTAATAACAATAAAAACATTATTCTAAACTGACATGGTATTTCAAAGTTTCCAAAATGATTTATGGACATTATCATATTTGATAGACAATGACTGAACCCTAAATTAAGTTGGAGAAAGGAAGCAAGTTGAAGTACATCTGGGAAATCATGGTGAATCAAATTACATCTCTGAATAACATGTATCTTTTTAATTTCAATCTTCTTCCAGTGATGCTATATAACTGCAAATCATGGAGTAATTAAAATTTCAGATTACCAAAAGGGTAATGAATAGAGGCATCATAAATAAACTAAAGTATCTTTTAAATAATTAATTCCATTCAAAAACTATTATGAAAGAGATCATAAAAAAGATGTAATGTCACAAAAGGGGTGTATAAATTTGACCTCTAAATCTACAACATCAGTGATATTATGGATCCACTAAGTACTGAAGTAAATCAAGAGATGTTGACCAGGAAACACATTCTAAGTATAACAACATCATTCTACCTAGATTTCATGTCTCTAACAAAAACAAAATCCTACAATTATTTCTTTTAATTTTTTTTCATTTTCACATTCATCATGTAATTAATTGTAATAAAAGGAGGAGAAGAAAGATACAAATGGAGTGAACAGAATATGAGATATTCCATATATATAGACATATTTACCCCTTCTGTTAACTTAAGAAAGTAAAACATAATTTAAAACAATATTAAGATTCAATCTCACAATATGCAAATATAATAAATAAAAATAATAAGTGGTAGTAATGTAGGCACACTAATACACTGGTAGTAGAGCTGTGGATTAATTTAAACAGTATGAAAAGCAATTATTTTAAAAACTTGAGTAAAATGTACAAACCATTGACCTAGAGAGCCAAATGTTGGTCATATGCCCCAAGAAGATAAAATATAAAAAAGAAAGTCCCACATAGAACAATAAATTTATAGCACCTCTTTTACAGTAGCAAAGAACTAAAAACAAATTAGATACCTATCAATTAGTAAATAAATGAATTAATTGTGGCACATAAATAACAAAATAACAAATAACAAACATAAGAACTACAAGAAGCCAAGAAGATATTTATAGATAAAGATAAATTTGCAAAATTTATCAAGCAGAATGAAGAAAATAATATATAAAATGATTACAACAATGTGCATGATTAAAAAAATCAAAATTCTATGTAATTATTTTGAACAAGTTCAACCCTGGAGAAGAAATGTGTAAATGTGACTCCCTTCATCCTTTGACAAGATATCAATGAAGCTGAATATGCCATGGGACTTAGTTTTATTGAACTGTCTTTTCTATCTCATTCATTGTTTTTGATATGGAATTTTTTCCCCTCTGAGAAAAAGAAGGAAGGGTTATATTGGTAAATAAAAGTGAGGGGAAAAAGAATATATCTGTAAAACATTTTAAAGAAAAAAAAATACAGCAGAAATGGGAGTGGATGTCTGAATATATTTCAGATGAAAATAATCTATTCATTTTATTTCTGATCTAACTCTAATTTCATGAAAGACCAATAATTCTATGATAAGAAATGCTCAAATCATTTACTACATTGGGAATGACAGAAGGAAATACCTCCCCAATTTTTCCATCAAATCTCAACTTGAAGACATGTACTTTCTGTGCTGTTTCTATTATTAAAAGTTGTAGGCCCTAAATTGAGTAAAAATCCCAAACCCCAAGGACATTTTTCCTGAACATCAATGATTCTATTCCATCTGAAAATGACAAAACTTGGAAATTCTGCACTTCCCTGGAGTTCCCACATAAACTTCAAAGTCACCTGGTAACTATTATGGTGACCCTGGAATAAAAATAGTCAAAATGCTTAACTGTCCCCCTATCTACTCAAGGCCATTGATCTAGAATTATTTTTGGCAGATTTACAAGTGGTTTAGAATGTGAGAACAGGGTAAATGTGTTCTTAGACAAAGGAAACTGTTTGCCCTGTCAATGTGACATTTGTAGATGCTAGCTTTCTCCTTTTACATAACACCCTTCAATTCAACTCACTTGTATGTCACAGAATCATTATGTCATGGTCTTCTTCAAGAATGAAGGACAAACAACAGCAGCAACCAACAAAATTCACAGGAATCTTTCCCATCCTAACAGCCTGAGTGAACAATATTGGAACTTTCTCCACCCATGGAAATTACATCCATTCTACAGTTTGCCAGATAATTCTTAATTATTTCCCTTGGAGCACACAGAGGTTCAGTGTCTAATACCGACTCAGATGGACTTGAAATCCAGTCTTATTGACTAAAATACTGCAACTCTATCCATTAATTGAAGCTGCCTTTCTTTGATCTCAGAAAACTAGTTAATTAATTGTCAGATATTCACTCATCTCTGAGATCTAGGTGGGACTGGAGTTGTTTTTATAGTTTAAATAAGGTTGATCTTTATATAATAAATTTATACTGCTGCTTTCTATGAGATTTACTTTTGTGTCTGACCAATGAGATATATTAAATAATGAAATAAGAAATTTCTTATTACAACAGCATTGAAAATAACGCCTCAACCCTGAGAAATGAAGTTTGAGGAAAGATGCAAAGAATACACAGAGAGAAGACACATAAAATTTTAAATCAATGAAGAGTATAAATAGGAAAAATATGAGTTTAATTATCAAACTGAAGAACATAGTACCATATTTCCCCATGTATAAGATGCCCCCTTTTTACAAAATTTTGGGGTCTAAAAACTGGAAACATCATAGACAGTGGTTGTAGATTTTTTTACTTGCATTTCCCACTTTTTCATGCTTGTTGTCTTGGTGCTCATTGTTTCCCATTTGATACAAGGATATTAGGTGACCTTTTGCCATGTTCTGTCCAGAAATGGCTCAGAAAAGATTTTTTTCTATAGTGCTGAATTCAAGTTAAAATAATCCAGTTTGCAAAAGTGAGTGGAAATTGTGTTGCTGAACTTTAAGTCTGGTCTTTCTCCAATTGAGAAAACAAGCTGAGACTGGCTATGGGAAGAAGAAATCCTATCGAAAATTCCACAGCAGAAGGCCATGAGAGGCAAGTCAGAGGGAAGTGAAGCTATAAATTGAAGAGCTAAGGGCAATTGAAATTCCTGTGGCAGGAGGAAAGAAGAATTGCTGATGAAAAAGAAGTTACTGATTTCAAAGGAGGACTCAAGTGATGCTTCAGGTTCATGAAACAGAATGGACTGAGCAGGCATCCATGCACCAGACTTTCCCAAGAAGTGCTTGTGGTCAACCACAGACAAAAAAAGGCAGGATAGCAGTCAGAGCCCCTCTTAAGACAGTGATTCATCATCACAGATGAGGACAAGCTAATGGATGGGAGTTTTGACATTGATGAGTTATACGAATTTTAATTCAATAACTTTATGCAATACTTTTTTGTCAAATTTTGGGCCCCAAAATTAATGGCATCTTATACATGGGGAAATATGGTAAATTTACAAAATTTTGATGTATCCAAGGTACCATGATAAGACTTGATCCTATGAAGAAAAAGAAAAACCAAATTCCCTGCCCTCAAGGAGCTTACATTTTAAAGAAAAGAGAACAGTAAACAGCTATGTACTTATTAGATATACACAATATAAATGGTAAGTCTCTGTGAGAAGACATTAGGGGGAGAAACTATGAGGGAAAGGATTAAAATGAAAGGGCTCTTGCACAAGACATGATTTAGTCTAATTCTTGAATGGTCCAGGAAACTAGAAGTTTGAAGTGAGGAAAGAAAGCATTCCAGGTATAGATGAAAGTCATTAAAAAACTTAGACTGTATAGTAAGTACATCAATATAGCTAGTTAATAGCTTTAATGGAGGTGGGATTGTAGAAGTTGCAAAGGGTTTTAAATGCTAAATATAGTATTTTACATTTGATCCTGTGGGTAATTCAGGGCCAGACTTGAAATTGTAGAAAAATCACTTTAGCATCTTACTGGTATGTGAGTGGGAGAAAGATTTAAGGAACAAATATTTGGCAGAAAACTATAGCAATACTCCAGGAATGAGTTTTAAGGTCTGTACCAAGGTGGTTGCAATGTGAGTGGGAAGAAGGCAACCTTGTGAAAATAGAAATAAGACATGCAGATTAGATATCTGAGTTGAATTTGAATAAGGACTGAAAAAATGGCTTCAAAGATGAGTATCATATGAGTAGCACCGAATATGTGAGAGTGAGTGACTAAGATGGTATCCTTGATGGTAATGGGAAAAATAGATGGGAGAATTTGGAGTGAGGGATAATAAATTCTGTGTTTGGATATTTTGACTTTAAAATGTCTATGGAACAAACAAGTCAAAATTTTAAAAGGATAATTTGTGATATAGGATGAAAACTCAAGAGAGAAGTTAGGTATTGATAGAGAGTTATGGACATCATCTGCATAAAGATGTTTAGTGAACCCATGTAAACTGATTAAAAAACCATCTGAGAAGGAATAGTCAGTAAAACAAGGAAAGAAGGAAAATTAGGAGTAAAGAGTGGCACAAAAGTATAGAGGGAGAAATGTATCTGGAAGAAGAGGGATATCAATAGAGTGAAAGGTTGCAGATGAGTCAAACAGAATAAAGATTGAGAAAGGTCAAATCCATTAGTTTGGTTCCCCACCACCACCACCACCACATCCTATAACTTGGAAAAGAGCAATTTCATTTTAATTATTTCCTTATCATATATATGACTTGGTCTCATCTTCTATTTCTCCTCATTTATCTGTTAAATGAGTTAGATTAGAAAATTATTAACTCTTCTAGTGTTAATATTCTATGATTTTGAGCAGTATTATATGACTCAAAAGATATCTTAATGAATCAATGAAATTTGCTAACTCAGGTTATTGAACCAGTTTAAAAATATACTTTTATGTAAATAATTTAACCAGGAATAGGGACAGCTAGATGCCAAAGTAAATATAGTGCCAGTCCTGGAAGCAGAAAAATCAGTCTTCCTAAGTTCAAATCTGGCCTCAGATGCTTACTGACTGTGTAACTCTGGGCCAATCACTGAATCTTTTGCCTCAGTTTCCTCATTTATAAAATGAGTTGAAGAAGGAAATTGCAAACTAACAACTCTGCCAAGAAAACCCCAAATGGGGTCACAAAGAGTTGAACAAAAATGAAAATGACTGAACAACAAAACTATGAATTATTTAGTCATGTGACACAAGGATGATTCCATAAGGTCCTCAATATTTTAAAGTAGATAAATCAATGAATATTTATTAAGTGCTTACAATGTACCAGACATTATGCTGAGTCCTGGGGATTCAAAGAGAAAAGGAAACAGTCCCTGATGAAAAAGAGCTTTTATTTATCAGGGGAAAATATATACACATAGATGTGAATATTTAGATGCTTTGAATATGTTCAAAGTAAATTCAAAATAATTGGAGATTGGCATTAGCAGACCCTATCTAGGAAGTGGACCTTGAGTTAAAATTTGAAGAAATTTAAGGATTCTAAAAAGCAGACTAAGAGGAGGGAACATATGCATTCCAAGCAAAGGGGATAGGCACAGCCATGGCTTCAACGATGGAATGTCACATTCTATATATATTTTTTGGTTTTGCAAGGCAATGGGGTTAAGTGATTTGACCAAGGTCATATAGCTGGGTAATTATTGAGTGTCTGAAGTCAGACTTGAACTCCAATCCTCCTGATTCCTGGGCCAGTATTTTATTGATTACATCACCTGACTGCCTCCACATTCCATTAGAGATAGAATGTGATCTGGGAAAAAGGAATAAAACGTATTTTCCTGGATCCTAGAATGGAATGGGAGTAGTGTTTGATAATCCTGAAAAAGAGGGTTGGATTCAGGTTGAAAGTGTTATAAAAGTCAAAAAAAGTTTGTATTTGATCTTGGAAATGAGGATTCCTCCTGGAGCTTTGGGACTATTTCTTTGGTATCTGTATGAAAAATGAATTGGAAAGGAGAGCAACTTGAGCTGTGGAAAAACACTAGGAATCCTTTGCAATAGTCTTAAGTTATGAAGGCCTGAACTAGGGTTATGGTCATGTGATGAGACACAATAAATATTGGTTCTAGAGGATAGATAGATATTTTTGATTGTGTAGTATCCCACTTAGTAATTCCTCACTTGGCACTTGAACAAAGTCCCTAGGAAAGTAGATAAGCTTCAAAGATATCATATGGATCTTTACTCCTAAAACTATATAGTTCAAGAGACCCCACCAGAGAGCTTATTTTTTTTTTTGGAGGTAATTAAAGGTTAAGTGTCTTGCCCATGGTCACACAGCTAGAAAGTGTCAGAGGTCGGATTTGAACTCAGGACTTCCTGAATCCTGGATCAGTGCTGTATACCCTATACCATCTAGATGCCCCAGTGCTTATTTTGATAGTCAATCGGAAGATATAATAACTTAAAGCAAAGACATATACCAATGAGCATAGGAACTAAAACATTTCCTACAGAAATCTGTGACCTCCTCTCCCCAAAATACACACAGTGTAAGTGAGAATAAAGTTAAGAGTATAATTGTAGAGAGGCAGAGTAGGAGCAGATGTGGTCATGACAACTCACACCTTCAACAGTGCAGGCATGTGATATCTGGATCACAAAATTTATAAGTATCTGAGATCAGAAGCTGCCTAGATAGAAAGAGGACATGTTCCCATATCTAGCAAACACTTACTGGGTTATTAAGTTGTCTTGGTGTACTTATTCTCTCCAAATCCTTTGGAGTATTAATTTACAAAACTGTCATAATATTGAAGATGGAGAGTACACAAAAGCAACAGGACTGCAAGGCATGATTTCTGCTTAACTTTCTTCTGGGAATACTGGGAAAGACCAGAATCAAAGAAATGTGCCATTCATCACCCAAGAAGATGGAGAGGACTTTTTTATGGGTGATATTATTAGGAACTGTAGCTAGAGTCCCTCATGCTAGTGGAACATGGAGCCCACATTGCTTCCGAGTGTGGGACCCAGCATTTCACTCTTAACATTAAAAATGACCTTTTAGTTATTAATGAAAAGGTTACTGGAGACCAGATGTGTGCAAATAACCCCCACTGCCTTTTGAATTTGAAAGTCATGATTAACATTCAATGAAACATTACCAAGCAGAAGTCGACATTCTAGAACCAAATCAAAATGCCTCCAGATTCGACTGAATGAACATATTATAGAATAAAGTATTTATTAGACTCTGAGAATACAAACAGAGAAGGGGGCCCTGCCCTCAAGGAGAAAAGATTCTAATGAAGAAGGACAACATATGAAACTGAAAAGTATCAGATGGAATGGGGGAAAAAGGTGCACAAGCAAGTCAGGGTTGTAACCTAGAGAAGAACTAAGAAGTGAATGAGGTTATCCTGTGACCTTTTATAAAATGGAGGTTCTGAGAGGAAGTGGAAAATCAGAAGTCACTGAGTTAGAGGCAGTTTTCAAACTGAGAATTTAACTGAGACATTGTGTAGATAAGAGTTCTGAAGAGTAAGGATCAGAGTCCAAAGAACCCAGTGAAACAACATAACCAGAACCCCAGTTTTATCTGAGTGAAGTATGAGTTCCAAATATGGAAATCAAATCCTCCTACATTATCAGCTCTGTAGCCCCATTCTCACTGGAAATGCATCTTCAAGGAAGATGAAATGCAGATTTTTTGGACAAATCTTTGAATCAGGAGCAAGACTATATATCACCTGATCTTGACCACAAAGGATGGTAGTAAACCCCAGAGGTTTACTACTAAGGAAATTCATTCTGAAATCTAAGAATAAAGCTCCTGTTTGTAACCAAACTATATAAAACCTGAATTATGGAAAACTGTATATCTGGTTCTTTGATAACCAAAGCTATAGAAACTGATGATGAATTTTCATATGCAGAAATAACTTCCTCTAGAAGATACAGAAACATCATCAAAAATATTTTACATTGGATTCTCAAAACTAAGACAATAAGATTGACTAGAAAAATTGACTTTGAAGAATCTAGAGTCTATGGATTTTCCATTCAGTTGGTTGACTAAGAGAATTATCTGGCAAGTCCAGTACCTTCTAGAAATATTTGATGAAAATTACTGATATAAATATTAGATGAATATTACTGATATAAAATAGATTCTATTCCTCTTGGTTCCAGAAGTTATGTAAATAATAAATATTCAGGCAGCAACTTCAGAAATTCTTTGATAATTATTGCACTTTAATTAGTAACAGTGTTTTGGACAAAGAACCAATCTAAGATTACTATATAACCCTAAGAGCCTCATATCAAAGGAAACCCAGTCTCTCAACAGCAAGTATACTAAATTTCATAAACTAATAAAAGTGATAATGTACTTATATTTCTAGAAAAGTACTGTGTGGTCAAAGATTCTGAAAATAATCCACAAGGAGTAGCCATTTTTGTTCTGTAAAAGCAGCAGATCCTGAATGGGAATAGAATGCCTGTATCATTAATTCCATTATGATTGATAATCTTCCCTCTATATTTATATGTCTCATCAACTTAAAGGCCAGTGTCTACTCTCTTTTGATTATTCAGAAAATTGAAGTGAAGAGACAACTAGGAATTCTGAAGACCTCCTTTCATTCACTATTCAGCAATACTTATCCACTTTGTCAAAACATTCATTATGCTCAGGTTTGCATTGTGTATTTAACAGAAAAAGTTATTAAAGAAAAATATTAAAAGGGAAGTACCTAGTGAAATCTAAAATGCAATTACAAAAGTCAGTACAAAACCAAAAGAGTCAAGTCTTGGTCCAGATAGATCCATAGGAGAATTCTATGAAACTTGTGAAAGACAATTATTATTCATACTACATAAATTGTTCTTGAAATTTTAGAAAGTACTCTAAAAGTATTCTTTTATGAGATATAATCCTAATAACTAAACCAGGGAAAACTAAACTCAGGAGGAAAACTAACAACACAAAAAAATTTAAAACAAAATCTTGCCAGATTATAGTAATTTAACCCCCAAAATCATTCTTTATGATGGTGACATTAAACAATATAATTAATCATATTAAAAATTGAAACATCCCAAAACCACAGGATCACTTTAAAAGTTGAAAAAGTCTTTGAGGAAGTACTGTATTCTTTCATGCTAAAAAATCTCACAAAGTATAGATATATAAGAACTCTTTAAAAACATAGCAAGCGTCTACCCAAAACCATTGCATCATATACAATGAGTGTATTCTAGAATTTTTTTCAATAAATATAGGAGTTAAGTAAGTATACTCACTCTCCCCACTATTATTTGCTACATTTCTGGAAATACTAATAATAACAATAGAACAAGAGAAGGAAATTGAAAGGATAAAGATAGGGGAAAAGGAGGTAAAAGTAAACCTATTTGCTATTGATACAGTAGTACACAGAGAATCCCAGGGAATAAGCAAAGATACTTAAACAATTAGTAATTTCTACAAAATTTCAGGCTACAAAATGAGCCCTTAAAAGTCAATGGCATTTTATATAATAGAAAAACCTAAATGGAATTAAAAGAAAAGAAAATTTTCATGTCAAATAATGACCTAGCAAGATACCAAAAAAAAAGCTTTTTATTGATGAAATTAGAAAGTACTCCTTAAAAAAATAACAAACAGCAGGCAAAATATGCAGTGCTTTATGGGTAAACTGTTCCAATATAGTAGAAGTTACTAAACTACTGTTAATTTATACTTCCAGTGCTATGTCAAATTATCAAGGGAATATTTTGTTTTATTTTTATTTTAAATGTTCAAAATTTTCATTTCTGGGACAGTTAGGAGGCACAGTGTATAGAGCACTGACCCTGGAGTTAAGAGGACCTGAGTTCAAATTCAGCCTCAGACACTTAATAATTACCTTGCTGTGTGACCTTGGGCAAATCACTTAACCTCATGGTCCTAAAAAAGAGAAAGAATTGTTTAAAAAATGTAATTTCCACATTTTCTCCTTCCATCTATCTTCCAAAGTCATTGAAAATATGAAAAATATGATACCTATTATACATATTAAATCATTCATAACATTAGCCATATTAGGGGAGAGGGGAATAACAAGAGGTATAAATTTTTTTAAAAGCCTACAGTGTGATTCCAACAGGTCTCCATCTGTAAATAGAGATAGGATTTTTTTCATCATGATTATTTTTTAATTATCATGGGTCACAAAATAACTAAGTTTTTCACAGTTGGTTATATTTACAATATTGCTGTCATTATGTAAATTATTCTCCTGGTTCTGCTCACTTTACTTGGCATCAGTTTATATGTTTTTCCAGGTTTTTCTGAAGTCCTCTCCTTTATCCCCTTACAGAACAATTGCATTCCATGAGTCTTATGCCACAGCCTCTTAAATCATTTGAGCATCCCTTCAGTTTCCATTTCTTTGTTACAACAAAAAGAGCTACTCCCATTGCTTTGCAAAAAATAAATAAATAAATATGAACACGCAAACACAAAGAACCACTATATAAATTTTATACATATTGATCCTTTTCTATTTTCTTTGAGTTTGGGGGGGAAGAGACCTAGTAGCAGCAGGCTAGATCAAAATATGTTCACAGTTTTATAGTCCTTTGTGCAGTGTTCCAAATTATTCTCTAAAATGGTCTAAACAATAATGATTAGTGTATATATATATATATATATATATATATATATATGTTTAACACACATGTCTCCTCTTTTCTGTCATGTTACCCAATCTGATGAGATTGCAATGATATCTCAGAGTTGTTTTAATGTGTCTCTTTCTAATTATTAGTTATTTAGAGCACTTTTCATATGGTTATTTATAACTTTGATTTCTTCTTTTAAAACTGCCTGTTCATATCTTTTTTTCCATTTATCTATTGAGGAATAGTTCTTATTTTTATAAATTTGACCAATTCACTATATAGTTGAGAAATGAGACCTTTGAAAAAAGGAAGTTGTTGTACATTTGCCCCCAGTTTCCTGCTTTCAGGATTAATGTTTAAAGAATATTAACCTTTTCATCTAGTTAACATTTTTAGGTAACAAGTTTAGGTAACATTCCAATCTGCTAACTTTCAGGGTCTCACATGTTGAGGAACTAGAAGATTAATAGTGATCTCAGAAAATAAAGACATGGGTAAAAAGGTAGATAGTAGAGGATTTCCCATACAAGTTCATTGACTGTTTTCTCTGTTCCCATATTCCACAGGTTACTTGGAACACTCTTATTAGATACCCATTTTTCTAGCCCAGATAATTATATTAACATGGATCCAAATGTGGAGAAGGGATAGTTTGATTTGCACAGAAACTGCATCTTTCCTAGGAATGGACTAGGTATAAGTTTAGAATATTTTATTCCATGGAAAAAATTTTTGAGCTTCTGAATTCTATACCCTTATAATTAATCAAATATTGAACAATCTATAGTATGGGAGATACTTGAAGAAAGAGCAGTGAAATAAATACCATTAGTAAACCAAAATTTTTTATGTTAAATGTAGTGAAATATCCAGTTTCATCGAACAGCAAATATTAAGGTTTTTGAATAATTATTGCTGCCCTTATTCTCAGGGGTAGAAAAGAGCATTGTACCAAGCTTTCCTATTGTCTAATTGAATTCAACCAGCCTTAATTAAATGCCTGTTATATTCAAGGCTCTGTCTAGGTGCAGAGGTTTTCAAAAACAAGAACTAAACAGTCTCTTTCTGAAAAGTCGTGTTGTGAGGTGAAACACCTGCGCTGTAAATAAATGGTATATAAAGAGATTACAAACCTATTTCCTGAGCTATACAAAACAAATGGCCTAATGCGGGGGAATGGCACCTGAGTTGACTGGAAAGAAATCTAGAAAGTCTAAAAGGTGACGTGAAGAGGAAGACGTTCTTGAGGAGTGTATTCCAGATGTCACAAATGGGATTGTCATTATAAAAACTTTGATCACGGATGAAGACTGATTTGGGCCAGATTCAGAGAATATATATATATATATATATATATATATATATATATATATATATATGTATATGTATATGTGTATATACATATATATATCTCATAATCACCAGTCTCTTGCACAGAACAGAAAAGAATTTACAGCCACTGAAATTTCGGAGAATCGAGATTTTCATTAAATTGTGTTTCTCTTACCACAGTATTAACTTTTTATGATCAGTTGTGCCTCAGAATTGTCCGGGTCCTGCTGGATTGCTGGATGTTTGTTGCTTCCCCAGCTCTATGACCTGAGTCTGAACCTCTAGGCGCCGCTGTTCGCCCATGGCCAGTCAGACCTGAATCAGAAGAGCCATCCGGACGAGCTACTGCGCAGTCTCAGAGAACACGTAATAGAGGAAAGCTGCGACTCTTACAGTCGGCTTGGTTGCTCCACCGAGACTACCCCAGGACCCAAGGATTCGTGGTTTTTAATAGAAAGAGGCCTCTCTTCTCTGAAAGGTAAGCTTACGCTCCAGTAAAAATTTGTAATGCAGCATCTGCGAACTTTCGAAAGGGCGGCTGAAACGGGAGAGAGATAGAACAATGAGACCTGAGATACTGTTCCCCTTCTAGGCGTCTTTGTTCTGCCGCGCGCTTTCCGAGCATATCAGTTACTCGATTGCGGAGGAGATGGAGAAAGGTTAGGTAATGGGGAACTTGGTCAAGGATCGGGGACTGGAGGCCCGGGACTTGCCAGCTTGGAGCCGAAAAGAAGTATTTTATTGTTAATGAAAACGACGAGCTTTATGTAAAGGGGAAATAAGATCGAGAATGCAGGGAAATATCATTTTGCTTCGTAAATTTAAATACAGTGGAAATTGGAAATACGGGATACCAACGATTTCTTTTTTTTTTTTAACCAAAATGACAAGAATACGTAAATATTAGTTCCTTATGCAATATTTTCTTTAGAACCAGTTGAAGATCGATATTCTAATATCAATTCAGTCGAAAGTCACACTCTTGATCCTATTGAGTTCTTCTCTATAGACCTGCAGGAAAGACCAGATAGCACTAAACAACAGTTATCAGTTTTCGAGACTGATTTTTTGAAAAGGGAAAAGCAAAGTATCCACCACGTGGTCTTCACAGTGGAGAGTGGGGGTGACCCAGCCCACTTAGAACACAACCATCGTCTTGGAAGTCAATAATAATGCCCCTGTCTTTAGCCTTCCAGAACGTCTACAGAATCAGTCTACGCGAGCACCTGCCCCTGGAATCCTCAATGCTGGGCGTGGTGGCCATGGATCTGGGGAGGGAGGGAGGATTCTGTGGAAGAGTTTCACACCGTTTGACAAGTGTTCAAGAGACTTCACAACCCCCTTTTAGACTCGATATTATTACCAGAGAAATCTTACTAAAAGATTAGATTCCAAAGAGACTAAAATCTATGAACTTAATATTCAAAATAAAGATGATGGAGATCAAGTGACTCACTGTAAAGTTCTTGTACAAATCTTGGATGAGAATAACAATGTGTACTTCACATTCTCAGTCACATTCTGTGACTCCAGAACAGTTATCTCTCTCATCAGTGTTCAAGAGGAGAATTTCAAACAAAATGGTCAAGTGGTTTATTATTTACAGGAATGTGTCCCAACGAAAATTGTTCCATTCCTTTGCATCTACTGGTAAAAGAGAATCCCTTTGAACTAGAAGAGATCCCAGGTTATAAGATCAACATATCTATCACAGATAAGGAAAAAGCTGCCTCTGTCTTCCAACAGAATTCTTGCCCTCTACATCGCTGATGTCAATAACAATTGCCTTGTTTTCCTTCAGAAACCTCACTTATGTTTACAGGCCTGGGAACAACTCCTCTGGAGCCCCATCCATCTTGTATATCTCATCCTCTGACCTCCATTTGGCTCATATACAACTGTCTTTCTTATGCAATTATCAATGATGACTGTGAATTCATCTTTGCTCAGCACTCCTTCAACTTTGAACCTTCAAACTGACTCTACCAGGTCTAGAGCAGGTTTTCCCTCACTCAGCACCCATGTCACTGCCAATTTTCATGCTGTGACAATACCCCAAACATCCTTTATCTGGCACTGAAGTTGACAACCCTGCCCTTTTAGACATGGTCCCTCTCAGCTAAGTTTGGTAACCAGGATGCAAACTCAGAAAAAAAAATTCCTGCCTGGTCTGTGTCTAGCTTCAGGCCATAGATTCTGGACTCTTCAGTCTGGGGCTGTGGGAGATTTCAGAATTTCAAGGACTGAGATGCAGTCGATCACTGTCTTCTGGTTTCTTTTTAAGTCAGAGGTCAACACCCTCTGTCCATTACTGTGTCTCTGCACTTCATTTTTGCCAACAGCCTGTAGTAGGAGCTGTCTGTGATGACACACCCTCATACTGACCTATAGTTTTATCTAGCTGTGACTCTGGTCCTAATTTTTATTTTATTGAGTTTTTTTTCCATTAAAACAACTCTTAGTTTTATTTCTATTTAGTTCAGTATTTTTTCTTTCAATTTTATTAATTTCTCCTTTGACTTTCAGAATTTCTAATTTATATTTAATTAGGAATTTTTAATTTGTCCTTTTTCTAACTTTTTTAGTAATATAACCAGTTGACTGATCTACTTTCTCTATTTTATTCATGTGAGCACTTAGAAATATAAATTTTCTCCCAATAAGTCTTTGGCTGCATCCCACAAGTTTTGGTATGATGTCTTATCATTATCATTGCCTTGAATGAAATTGTTGGTTATTTCTTTGATGTGTCTGGCCCTAATCTCTGCATTGCTTCTTATCACTGCAACAATGCCTGTAACCCAGGGGTCTTGGAGTCAGGATGATGAGAATTCGAATTTAGCTTTAGACACTTGGTACTCACTAGCTGAGGGACTTGGGCAAGCCATTTAATCCTTATTGCCTTGCATCTAGGACCATCTCCACTTGTCTTGATTCATACTATCAACTGAACTTAGGTGGCTCTGGAATAGAAAGTGAGGCTGGTGACTTAGTACAGCATTGCCTCCCTCAAATCCAATTCATGTCTTTGTCAAAGCATCATCTCCCTGATGTCAAGATCTTCCAGAACAAACATTAATTCCTATATGGAGCTGTTTCCCCGAACATCTTTGCTTCAGGGCTGCACCCAGACTTTCCCCCCATAAAGGGGACTCTACCTTATTCCTTTAACCTAAACATGGCCTCAGGTCTTGAAAAGACAGAATTTAACTTATTAAAATCAAAAGGTCAGAACTGAGAAGGTGACAATCTTGTTCACATTGACAAGCCACACCTACTATTTGTACCACATACATCATTCAGAGGATCAATTTTGAATCCTATTTAAGAATTAGTTATGTTATTGCTGTAGATTTTCTGTAAATACTTGAATTCCTTTACTAATTTGTGAAGATTCAGACATCTTAAATATTTTCAAGAAAAGTATTGGCATCTATAGAACACAGTAAATTATCTGTTTGTAGCAAGTATTAATATTTCAAAAACCCTTGATGTCATTCTTTCACCCTCTCCAATCATGTCATTTTTGTTATGGGTGATTTCTGATTCACAGCTACTGGTTGTTTTGCTTAGGAGGTAAGTCAGAACATATCAGAGCTTCCAATTTCCATTCTAAACTATTGCTTCTCCTTAATGTTGAACCTATAGCCCCTCTCCTGCTCTATATGCAGAGTTCTACAAACTGGACTATTGAACCTATGGACCTAAACTATTTAAATAATTATGAAATGGACAATTTAGATCTCTAGCTCAGTTTGTTTCAATTTTCTCACCCATAAAATGAGCTGGAGAAGGAAATGGTAAAGAACTCCAGTATCTTTGCCAAGAAAACCCCAAATGAAGTCATAAAAAGTTGGCTACAACTGAGATATATGAACAACATCGTCAACAAATTTTCCATTAGTACATTACTTCAGTAACCATTATATATATATATATATATATATATATATATATACAAACTACATTAATAAAAATGCATTTAGAATTGATCATGAATTTAGCAACAATATTTGTGGAATGAGTCTATGTGTATAACCTACATCAGTAAAGGGGAGAGAGATAAAACATTACAAAAGTGAATGTTGAAAATTATCTTTTGTTATAATTAGAAAAATAAGTAGTAATAATAAATAATTATTATACACAAAATATTTTGAAAATAGCGTTCGAAAAAAACATTGTGTTTAATGAAAAAACATTTTCTCCTCTAGAGTTATTTTCTTTTCCCTTGAAGGTTAGGTAGTTTGATTTCTCATTTGGGGTTGACATGTGAAATAACTTTAATATAACTTTATTTATAATAAAGAAAACAGTTGTCAGAGAAGAATCAAAAATAAAACTGCATTTTTAATCTTTAAAATTCTGAAAAGTGAGGATATCTATGACAAGAAAAGAAATGGACTAGTCAGGTAACAAGAATGAGAAAAAAACTGAGATCTACAATGGCACTCCTAGATAGGGTAAAAAGAGAAAGGTCTCCAGTGAGCTGTTAGATCCGTGAACAACTTAAGAGGGAAAAGTATCGCACTGATGAAATTAATTATACGTCAGAGCATACAAAAGGATGTGCATTTCAGTTCCATATTTATTGAACATCTACTACATTCTGTGCGAATGAAAATATGAAAAATACATTTTAGTCTAGATGTAAAATTCGAGAGGGTAGTAGAGGCCTCTGGGTGTCGCTGTTCACTAATAAAGAGACCAGTTACTGGGGAGAGCCAACGAACCCTCTCGCGGTTACTAAAGCACAAAACTCTTTGTGATCAGACTGTCAAATCCTGGGACTGAACGAACAACCATAATCCTCTGCTAATAAGATTTTCTGATGAAAATATATTCCTGCTGTCTTAAAAGTGAAAAGAATCTATTTAGACACTCGGGTGGAACCGGATTAGATTGTGGCGGTGAGATACAAATGGCTGCTGAGCAAAAGTTGCGTGGATGCAGAGGGCAGATCCTGCGTTACTTTGTCCTGGGGATACTTTGGGAATCTTGTACAGCGCAGATCCGTTACACTGTGCCCGAGGAGGTGGAGAAGGGCTCTTTTGTGGGCGACATAGCCAAGGACCTGCAACTGAAGCCCCTCGAGCTTTCGGAACAAGGAGCCCGAATGGTCTCCAGAGGTAAGACTCAGCATTTTATTCTGAATTCCAGAAAAGGCAACTTAGTCACTGCAGACAGAATAGACAGGGAAGAGCTTTGTCCCGGGGCTCCAAGGTGTTTTTTGAATTTGGAGATTCTTCTGGAGGACAAAGCGAATATTTATGGAGTGGAAGTGGAAATAACTGATATCAATGATAACAAACCCTACTTCCGAGATGAAGAAGTGGAAGTAAAGATCAGTGAAATCGCTGCGCCGGGAATGCGATTTCCTCTCCCAGAAGCATTTGATTCAGATGTGGGTGTGAACTCAGTTCAGAGCTACCAGTTGAGCCCGAATCATCACTTCTCTCTGCATGAGCAAAGCGGAACAGACGGGGTTAAGTACCCAGAGCTGGTTCTGGAGCGGGCCCTGGACCGGGAGAAGGATCCAGTTCACCACCTCACCCTCACAGCCTCGGATGGGGGAGATCCGGTCCGCTCTGGCACCGGCAGAGTCCGAGTGACTGTCGTTGATTTCAATGACAATGCACCAGTGTTTACTCAGTCGGAATACAGGGTGAGTGTTCCCGAGAATGTGCCTGTGAGAACATTGCTGATCACCGTGACCGCCACCGACCCAGATGAGGGAGTCAATGGAGAAGTGACATACTCTTTCAGGAAAATAACTGAAAGAACTTCAAAGATCTTCCAAATGAACACTGTTACAGGAGAAATATCGACGACGGAAAATCTAGATTTTGAAGAATCTGCCCTATATGAGATGGAGGTACAAGCCGAGGATGGTCCAGGGCTTCTGGGGAAAGCTAAGGTCCTGGTTTCAGTCTCTGATGTAAATGACAACGCTCCCGAAGTGAGTATAACATCTCTCACGAAGTCAGTCTCTGAAGATTCTCTCCCAGGGACTGTAATTGCCCTTTTAAATGTGCACGACCGGGACTCTGGGGAGAATGGACACGTAATGTGCTCCATATCCGAAAATCTGCCTCTTAAACTTGTCAAATCTTATGGAAATTATTACAAATTGATAACAGCTGGAACCCTGGACAGAGAGGAGGTCTCTCTGTACAATGTCACTGTAACAGCTACTGACCAAGGGACCCCGCCCCTTTTCATGAATACTTATATCCCCGTGCACGTGGTAGACACTAATGACAACCCTCCCACCTTCGGGCAGACATACTACTCTGCCTACATCCGAGAAAACAACCCCAGAGGTGCTTCTATCTATTCCGTGGTAGCCCGAGACCCAGACAGCGAAGAGAATGGTCGTGTCACTTACTCCATTGCGGAAGACATTCTCCAGGGGTCGCCTCTGTCCTCTTTCATTTCTATCAACTCTGACACAGGTGTCCTCTATGCTCTGAGCTCCTTTGATTACGAGCAATTACATGATATTAATCTGCTTGTGAATGCCCAAGATGCCGGGGACCCTCCTCTCAGCAGCAATGCGTCTCTGACGCTTTTCATCTTGGATCAGAATGACAACGCCCCCGAAATCCTATATCCTGCATTCCCCACAGACGGCTCCACAGGAGTGGAGTTGGCTCCTCTCTCTGCAGAGGCAGGATACCTGGTGACCAAAATTGTGGCAGTGGACGGAGACACAGGCCAAAACGCCTGGCTATCTTACCATCTACTGAAGGCCACAGAACCGGACCTCTTTTCTGTGGGCCTACACACGGGAGAGATCAGGACTGCCCGAACCTTTCTAAGGAAGGATGCCTTAAAACAGAATCTGATCGTAGCAGTAACAGATAATGGAGAGCCTCCCCTCTCTAGTACTGTCAGTGTTATAGTGGCTGTAGCTGACAGCATCCCCGAGGTCCTCTCAGATCTCAACCGTCTGGCTGTCCCTGAAGTTCTCAGTGAAGACAGTCTCACTTTCTATCTGGTCCTGGCTTTGGCTGCAGTGTCCTGCCTGTTCTTTGGCTTTATTATTGTCTTAGTAGTATTCAGGTTGTGTAAGTGGAGGGCTTCGCAGCTGCTGAGGTCAGGCACTAGCCATTTTGCTGTTGACCCTGACTCAGAATTTGTTGGCATTGATGGAGTCCAAGCTTTTCTCCAGACGCAAATTCAAGAGGTTACTCTCACTATGGGCTCCCAGAAGAGTCGATTACTCTTTCCCCAACAGTCCCATGCAGATACTTTAACATGCCATACAATTTGTGAGAAAAATAGACCTCTTTCAGCATCTCAGAATATACTTGAAGGTAAAGAGGATTCTAACATTTTCCAGGTAAGCTCCTATTTCCTTACTTGCATATTTTATGAGATAAATGATTTCCTAATTCTCTATTGTACTAAATTTACCCTCCCCTCCCCCCTTCATCAGCAAGGAGCCTGTAAAACTGCATTAGAATAATTTGTTTTCTTTGAGTAAATTTAACTGTTTTTGATGAACAAAATGGAAAACTTTATTATTCTAAGGAATATAATTTGAAGACCATCCTTTTCTGATATATTTGTACTGATAAATTCTAGTTCCAGATAAGCTATAGATTTAGGATTTTAAAATTGTTACAATTTGAAATCAGTTACTTTTTATGAAGTTCTGTTTAATCAGCATCATTCTAATGTATTTTCTTTTTTGCCACAATTCTATTCACTTTCATGAATTCTTCCGTGCCAGTAATTCTACTGTGACTCTATTCTACTTCAAACTCTTTTCTGTGCACATAGACTGCATTAAAAATTGCCATCTCATTTAACCTTAACTATCATGGTAATAATAAAATATACAGAAACTTTCCATTTCATATTCATAAACAGTAATAAAGCTAGGCTTAACAACAGAAGACATTTTTATTCTTATTTTGATCATGTAGAAACCTTCTAAATTATCCTGAAACGCAAAAACAGTCAGTCAAGGTTCATCTATAAGAAGTTCATTTTTTCCATCTTTATTTTTTATTCATCTCTTGATCCTCATACTTGTTAAATGACAAATAAAATTAATTTGCAGAAGACAGGTCAAATGACAAAATGAACAGTTTGAGAATAGGGCATCATAGGTCTTCAGAGCTGGAGGGAGATTCAAAGATTACATGGGTGCTCACCTGACTTGCACAGAAATCATATGGAACACCTGAAAGTGGTCATATTATCTCTGCTAAAGACATCCATTGATGAGACATTCACTTCTTCCAAGAAAAATACACTGCATTTTTGAACATTTGTAATGAAGAGTTGACATTTTATAGACAGTTGGGGAAATTTTTCGCTTTCAGATGTTTGTTATCTAATAAACTCAACCATAGAATAATGATGATTATTTTCAAGACTTCATAACTATCTCTATGCAATGTACTTTTTCTAATTAGATAGTTTATATATAAACCAAAAGGTCTTATTAATTTTTGAATTATGTAATCATAAATTTAAAATTATTAGAGAACATAGGAAAGAAGGGAAATTTTTTAAGGGGGCAGAAATGCCAAATAATATATAAAGAACTAAAATGTATATAAAATAAGTTATCTTGATTACAGAGATAAATCAGTGAAGGTTTGGAGAAGAAGTATTCTGGAATGCTGTCAGAAATGAATTATTTAATCTGACTCAGAAATGAAGCAGGATATGATAGAATCATTGCCTATTATTATTATTATTATTATTTTAAAAACATATACCTTTAAATGAAAATAAGTTTAATTCTGGAAAACAAGGTGAAACATATCTCCCTCCTCTGAGGATTGAACAGGGTAGTTACATATGATTAATTCTGCCTATATTTATAAACTTGATGCTTATGTTGGTATGGTTACAAGAAGCTGTAGCTTGTGCATTGGCTACCTGGCAAAACAATTTAAGCAAACTAACTCTACTTGGTTGAGGGTAACCAACAGACCTCAAACCCATTGTGACTTTGAACCCAAGCCTGTAAAGACTTCCACCAATGCATGGGTGGATGAGAATAATTTGATTGAGCAGCCATGAAGTTAACTGAAGCCTCTGCTGTGGAACACTGGGGGAAGGGGGCACCGAGGAGAGGGGAAACTTTTTTGACCCCATTTGTATATTCATAACATTATTCAAGGGCTGTACAAAATTATCAACTTAAGAATTAGTTTGCTATATTTGATCAAGCAGTTAATTCACTGCTAA
This sequence comes from Macrotis lagotis, assembly GCF_037893015.1. Classification (NCBI taxonomy): domain Eukaryota; kingdom Metazoa; phylum Chordata; class Mammalia; order Peramelemorphia; family Peramelidae; genus Macrotis; species Macrotis lagotis. The sequence goes on along the minus strand of NC_133658.1, from coordinate 410,923,694 downwards.
AAAATTCTTTGATTTATCAAATTCCAAGTCCTGCCTGTGGTTGCCATGGCAGCACACACCAGATGGTTTTGTGGACCTTAGGTTTTGTGGACCTTATGATGCCCTCAGACCTAATGTTTCCCACCCCTGCTTGGTCAGACATCGAAGAAACCAAAGTCATCCACTGCATCCAGGAATCTTGCTATTCATCTTGGCTTTTGTCTTTCCACTGGACTTGGATGACTCTGGAAGAGAGAACGAGGCTGATAATTTTGTGCTCCTCTGCCTCTTTTAAATCCAATTCACTGTGCAAATCAAGACATCCATCACTCCCATGATATCATTGGTCTTCTTCAAAAAATGAAAGACAACAACATTCTTTTCTATAAGAAAATGTTATGGAGATGGAGGAAGATACAGTGCTAAAATCAAAATGGCTGTGGTGTTTTCAAAGAGCACTAATAAAACTTAGTGTAAAAGAAAAAGATAAGTTTTACATTTAGAAAGTTTTTTATGACAACATATTTTCCTAGAATTTACAGAAGGTGTTCTGTAAATAATATCAGCATCCATTTTTCAAGTCCAATGTATCCATCATGAGTTAAAATTAGTGATCCCCCAAAATTGCAGCTCCAGAATCAGCCTCTGGGAACTGCTGTGAACTCCAAAGAAAAGTCATAGAAGAGAATGACTTTCATTGGATGATGTTCCTGTATATGATTCACATCCCAAAAGTCACTAGACACACCCTAGGGAAGGTGGGGGGGGGTTGGCTACACCAAAAAAATTCTAAGTCTCTTACTGTCTTGGGAAAATTTAAATTTACAAGTGATCTCAAATTTGATGTCTTGGGAAAATGGAAAAGCATGTGCACTGTAATGAAAATGATTGCCAAATAGTGGAAGACCTGGGCAATGGAGCAACAAGTATTCTCTTCTCAGATGTTTTGTTAGAGCTTTCTGAGAAGATTAACTTTCTGATTCCTGAGCAAATGGTAAAAGAGCCTGAGGTGTGAAAATATAGGAAGAACCCGGATCTGAATGCCCAAGATTTTTCAGGTCTGAACTGCAGACTAGAAATGAGGGGAGGAAGAATAACTTATGATGAACCTTTAAAGGAGATATTTATAAGTAAATTACATAATAGAGAAATTCATAATGTAAATAACAATATGCTGTATTCCAGATAAAGAATTGTCACCTTAAAATTATAGCTGACATATGGAAAAAATATTTGTATTCACTTCATCAGCACATGCAAAAACTGGGGTTAATTATTTACAAGATATTCACTTCAGACCATTTTTCCTAAGAAGTATTTGTATGGCAATAAATATATTGGATTAGCACTTAAGAAACTACCCAACCTGAAATAATGAACTGCCCTGACTGCTGTGGACTGTGTGGATGCAATCCAAAACAATACTACTTGGCTCAAGATCAATTACAGATGTCAAAAATTATTATTCTACAGGATCTCTACAAGGTCAATCTTCAGCAACGTGGTTATCAGTCAGGAACTGGAACCAAGACTTCAATATGCAAATCATTTTATCTTTCAGAAATGTTCCAGAAAGCATTCAGTTTGTGTTCAAGCTAGAATGAATAGCTCATGAATATCTTAAACCTGAAAAGATTAATAATCTACTGTTAGTTTTAATCAAAGAAATTTTTTAAATAGTACTACTAGGACAATAGGTTGAAGAGAATAGTATTCTGGAAAATATGAATTCAAACATTTTCCATTAAAATCCTGACCATACTCCTTAATTTGACAGATTTCATATTCATTACAGAGATGTAGATTCCACTCTTTCCATGAATTCTCATCCTATATGATTCTGTGCCAGTGGTTACAGTACTCACAGCCTATAATTTATTTGCATTTACTGGCTCTTTCATTGGTATTTTTTAACTAAATTGAATTAAATTCTGTGATTAATAGGGGACTAGTAGCTAAATTACCATTGAATTTTGAAGATATAGATATAAATATAGTTATGATGGATGTACAGAAGGATGGGAGGTCATATAACACATTGTGACATTCATATTGAAATCCCATATGACAGTGACATTGCACTTTCAATTATCTTTAAAAGGAGTTCATTCCTTTTCCAGAAGACCCATTACCTAGTCAGTGACCTGCCTGATCATAGAGCAATATTCAGGTATGAATGGAAAAATTATTCTCAAAGAGGACTATGTGTCCTATGGGACAGAATTCTTATCTAGAAATTACTACAAAGTGCTGAAATATGGATGGAACAACAGAACTTCAGTAAAACCTGCAGTAAAAAAAAGATATTAGGGAAAAAAAGGGAAATCTTCCCCTCCTTAACAAACCACAATCCATATTACCCTGCCTATTGTGGTGATAATAGCAATGTTTCTATTGTCCAGCCTTCCTATATCGCCAATATACAAGAAAAGATTCTCTCCAGAGGATCTGTAACCAGTCACTATCTTAGCCACTAGTCTTAACCTGGAGCAAAACATCTCTTCTTCATAGAAAATATCATTCTGCCTCTGCTGCTACTAACTTCTTACCTTCTCATCAGCTACTATACTAAGGACATTCCTTCAACTAAAAGAATATCATGTCATTCAGGTTGATACTTCAGGGTTGTGTGAACTTTCCTATAGGCTTCAGAAGGCACTTCCAAAGGTCAATGAAAAGACTTGATTAACTCTTCTTTGTTCCAGCTGCACTGTGATTTTAGCCACTTGTGATTCCATCTTACATTATACACTTTCTCTCATCACAATCACTTTTGGCTTCAATTTTTTTGGAAAGCTTCTAATCTCAAGTTGTTAGATCACTGCTGGAAACTATAGGGTTGGACCTGGCATCCTTAAAAACCATGGTAAGGAAACTTGACTTTGTTTCTACAATCTCTGGATAACCTCAGGCTCATTTTAGGTCAAATTGAACTTTCTTAAAAGAACAGAAAATGGAGACTCCCTAGGATCTCCTACTAGTGACAACTCCTAGGCAGCAGGTTTCAGAATACCACCACTGATGTGTTCTGTGATCTAGATCAGGGCTGTGCAAAATATAGCCTGTGGACTACATGCAGCCTGCAGTGAAATTTTATGCAGTCCACTGTGGTTTTTAATTTTCACAAGTGAAAAAATAAAATAATAATTTGCATTGAATGCATATTGGATTTTTTAATACACCACTAATAAATAATCTCATTGATATTAATTTCTTTGGTGTTTTTAAGTAGTATTATGGATGGAATATATTTATATTGCATGGAATTTTCAATTGATCTGAGAGGATGTGTTCCATCTTTTGAGGCAGAGTAGTCAGTATGCACTTACCTTCATGCTGTTATTTTGTCCCTTTGTTGTTTTGTGTTTGCTTTTGCACCTTATGCCTTCACCCACTTTCTAAGAAGTTAAAAGTACCATGACTTTTCATGGTGCTTGCTAACCTAAGACAAGACTGCAAATTAACTACATTAGTGTACTGTTTTTTATTCTAGGTGTGACCCTCAAATAATTATTTTATTTTAATGTGGGCCTAAAATGACCTAAGGTTGGAAAGCCTTGATCTAGATTGACCCTTGTACTTACCTATCTGATTTCATCTTTTAAGAAAAATTTTCTTGGGGTGGCTACAGTGGATAGAGCACCGGCCCTGGAGTACCTGAGTTCAAATCCAGCCTCAGACACTTAATAATGACCTAGCTGTGTGGCCTTGGGCAAGCCACTTAACTCCATTTGCCTTGCAAAAATCTAAAAAATATATTTTCTTCCTTCTTCAGCATCCTTGTCTAAAAGTAATTTTGGGATACACACATAGCTCCAAAGCTGCTTTTTAAACTATCCAGATATCATCTCCTTATTCACAGGAGATGTGTTTAGGATAAGATGTGAATGAACTCAGGACAAAACCTTTTTTAAGCATTAGAATTCTCATGGAGAAAGTTTGAATTCAACTTTTCCAAAATTCTACTGTCTTTACTCATTGTCCTAGTAGAACTGGTCTTTTATGGTTTCTGTGATTATAGCTAATAATGGATAATTAGTCTATCTAATTCCAAATTTTTCAAAACCCTTAGTCATTTTTCTATCGATGCAAAAGCCACTCGGTATATGTTTTTTTCTTTCTACCTGTTACCGTTCATCATTTTTATACATTTAACTTTATATATTTAAATGAACAAATAATTATTTTCCCTTTCTCCTACTCCTCTCACTGAAAAAAGAAAAGTCAAATGTTTGCAATAAAAATGCATAATCAAGTCAAGTAAATTACCTTAAATGGCTATGTCTTTTAAAATGTCTTATTCTGTCAGCATCTTTCTGTTGAGGTGTGAAGAATTTAGGATCATGATTGGGAATTATGATGATCAAATTCCTTAAATCTTTCAAAGTTGTCTGTCTTCACAAAATTGTTATTGTTTGAATTGTTCTCCTGGGCTCTGCTCACTTTACTTTGTATGAATTCATATAGGTCTCTTCAGGTATCTTTGAAAATTTCACTTTCATCATTTCTTATATCCTAGTCACTAACCTTTCTGTGCCTACAATTGACTAGAACAACTTTCAACCCCTCTTAAATCTTAAGAGTCAGATTCCTAATCTTTTTGCAAGATTTTAGATCAAATTGGTATCAAAAGTCTCTTGAAATGCTTTACTCAGATGCCATAGCTTCCTTCTGTTGCTTTCACAAGTTTCTATTTATCTTGAATTGGTAAATATTGATAGTCATTACCCATTCATCTCCAGGATAAACTATTGTATTAAGTGGCAGGGAAAAGGGGAGATAGATATTCATTTAAAAAACTTCTGACAAAAGAAAGCAGTTTTTAAATATGCACTGATGTGTACATCCATAAGTTACATCTAAACAATTGACAAAATACCTAATATAATGGAAATGGCAATTTTATCTGAATTTATTTATTTATTCAGTGTTATAACCATCAAACTACCAAAAAACTATTTCATAAAACTATGAAAAAATAATAACTAAGAAGTATGTATCCATGAGGGTATATCAGAAAACTTGTTTAGATAAGTTGTCTAGAAAATTAACTGCCCCATTCTGAATCCAGATAAAATCACATCTATTCCAATTATTTCATTTTATAGACAATTAAATGAAAATGTCCTTTTTTTAGTTGTTTGAATTCAGATTGTTCACCTTTACATTTCTTCCCACACCTTACATAATTATAAGCACACAGTACTTAATAAATAAATGAATGAATAAGAAAAACTCTACCTATAAGAATACAGTTTGTCTCCAACTCCCACCCTTTGATTAATAAGTTCTTCCATTCAGGAATGTAGACAGTTTTCATCCTCTATAAAATGTCTTAGCAGAGTGAATAGTTCACTTCAGTAAAATATTGGTTTTGTATAAGGGAGAGATGAGTCAGATATCCCAGAACTCTAGGGTTAAAGTTGGGCTATGAGGAAATGATTGACACTCCCAAAAAGATTAACTCACATGACATGTCTTCAAATATTTTTTCTTAAAAGAAAAATTGACTGAAATCAGGTTTAAAACTTATTTTTAGGACTTTTATCCCACTGTAGATACAAAGAATTGGATTTCAATTCCTTTATCCTAAAATATTTCTATGGTTTCTCCATTTACCCTTTTTCGGTATCTTGGGAAGCTGGAAATTCACAAAGTATTGTAACCTTGTATTTTCTCAGGCAAGAAAATAATGCAAGGAAAGTAGATTTTCTATCATACCACTGGGTAATATAGTGGGAAGGTTTTAATCAAGTCTTATTAATGTTTTTAATACGGATTTGAAGATTACTTTCACTTCTAGATAGTTCTCTTGTATCTAAGTAAAACAAATATATAAAAATATCAATACAACGGCCTCATCTAATTGTACATGCAACATTTTACATTTCAACATCACTCACCTTTCTTTAAAAAAAACAGAGAATCTATTTTTCACCTCTCATCTCTCACCTCAATTGGGAAAAAAATAAAAATAAAAGTAACACATTCCTTCGACTTTTTTGTTTGTATACACATACATAAATGTGTATTGATGTGTTTCATTTTGAAGCCAAAATCCATCACTTCCCTGTAATGTCTTAACATATTTCATCATCAGACCCATAGAGAAAAGCAAAGAATAGAGAAGATCACAGAAGATAAAATGGATCATTTTGATTGCATAAAATTAAAAAGGTTTTTCCACAAACAAAACTAATAAAACAAAGATTAAAAAGGAAGCAATAGGAAAAAACTTGGCATTGAATATCTTTCATGAAGTTCATTTCCAAGATATCTAAGGAATTAATTTCAAATTTATAATAAAAAGAAATATTCACCAATGAATAGCCAGTTTCTGAAGGAAGAAACTAAGATGTATGTGGCTATATGAAAAAATGCTGTAAATCACTATGAATTAGAAAAATGCAAATTAAAGCAATTCTTACATTCTGTCTCACACTCTTCAAAGTGACAAAAGTAACAAAAATAAAAATGATAAATATTGGAAGGAAGAGTTTTCAGCAGAGATAATATTTCCTACTCTAATTTTGTTTTGCTTTATCAAACTGCTAAAATAACATCTTCAAAATTCACTTTAAAAAGACATGAGTTTAAAATTGTAAATAAAAATTCAAAGAGGTATGAGAAGATATATGAAGTGATAAAATAAAAAAATCACAAGGGAAAGAGAAATATACATTTTTATTTAAACTACATAAAAAAAGAAAATCAAACCTCAGCAATATTAAAGAGCAAATGTTAAGAGTAATATTGAAACTACTTGCTAACATTAATGCATTTGGACTTGTTTTTATCAGTGGCTACCTGTTCATTGTTGAAAAATTCACTGAATTTTCCAGGGCCACGGGGGTAACATGAAGGAGTTGGACTGGATTGATACTGATTGACTCAGCCATAAGACTAATGATTTAAGATCCTAAGAGAAAGGCACCTTGTCTAGTGGATACAGTGTCTACCTCATCTGACACATATAAGCTATATGTCCCTGGGCTATTCTCACATAATCTCTCAGTGTCTCAGGCAACTCTTTAAGACTATTAGTTAACAATCTTTTCAGTAGAAGTAATTTTCTTATCAAGAACCCCATTGAGAGATGACATCATGTGTCTGGACTGACATAAAAGTGGGTATAGATTTCACATGCAGTCACTTTTATGTTGCTTTGCTTAATTGGTTATAAGGCTTGCTTATTTCTATTACTGTATGGTTTTTGAAAATTCTATGATGAGTTTTGTTAATAAACATGTATTCATTTTTCAACAAAAGAAATTGAGCACATAAACCATATATCAGAGAAGTAATAAATTGTGATATGTTTAAGTGGAAATTCTCAAAACCTTATTCAGACAAAAAGAAATAGAAGCAAAATTGCTAGAATTTTTAATGAAAAAATTATCAGTCCAATAAACATTCAGAAAGACCCAGACAAAAGGTCTTTTCCAAAAAAGTTTTGGAATTGATAGACTTCGTGGGGCGGCTGGGTGGCATAGTGGATAAAGCACCGGCCTTGGAGTCAGGAGTACCTGGGTTCAAATCCGACCTCAGACACTTAATAATTACCTAGCTGTGTGGCCTTGGGCAAGCCACTTAACCCCATTTGCCTTGCAAAAACCTTAAAAGAAAGAAAAAAAAGGAAATGATAGACTTCGATTCGGAATCTAACTAAGCCAACCTCCTCACTTTACAGACAAGAAAGATTAAAAATCTTGATCAGGGTCGCATAAGTAAGGAGCAGGAAAACTAAGATATTCCAACCCACATCTTTAACTCATCACTTTTAGCTCTCCAGAGGAGAGTGCATTTTTGGAAGTCCCTTTAAGACACCCTTCGAGAAGGAAACACGACAATTCTTTTTATAATTGTATCAGATATCTGGACTTTGGGCCAATAAATAAATAGATAAAAACCTAACACACTGAGCAGATTGGAGTCTTTTTTTTCTCAACATTTTTTAGAACTTCATAATTGTTGTGTCTTTAAACAATGCAATTATGATTTTGGTTCATCCATGATTCTTTCTGGGAATGATAGAAGGTGAAAAGAAGACTTAAGGAATGTTTAGGAAAGAAAACTGCAGAGAGAAATTTTATTTCATCTCAAAAATCCTGGAATAATTGCTTGGAACTCTGGGCATCGCTGTTCATTGAATTGGGGAAAGAGTCTTCTCTTTCCTCACCTTTTCCTCTCAAAGAGCCTTCAGATGAGACAGACAAATTTGGAGCCCCACATACATTCCTGGAGACTGGATTCAAGAGACTGACTCCAAGCCAGTGCTCTACATATGAAGAGAGTCATTTCCTTATTTCCTTATAAATATCAGATCTTCCAAATATCAAAGAATATTGCCATGTTCTACTGCTTTGTCATGTTAGTTGATATTGCTTTTGATTTCATCCTCATTTCTAAAACACAATATTGTATTCACTTGTTAAAAGTTACACTAAAAAACACAAGTTACTTTAAATTGTTTTCTTGCATCATGAACTTCATACTCCAAATGGGTTAGAGCCAGTGGATAATTCCAAGGTCATAGTCACCATGTTTTGAATCATTGTGTTTGGGAAAACATAAAGAAAATGGAAACAACTAACTTTGGTTGTGTGACTTCTGTATAACTATGAGGCTACAATTGCAAAATATATCCAATCCTTGATCATAGTTTAAAAGTAAATACATAATTCAAAAGTAAATAATTTGTTTTCATGGACAAAATAGTACCATCTCAAAATGTTTGAAGAATATTATATTTTTATATATGAATGAATGTATTTATACACACTGCATTGCACATATATAGATACAGACAAATTGCCTGTACATATGGATAAGTATGCATAAAAGCACTGAAATAAAAAGGGTCAATATATTTACTGGTTTATGGTCGAAAAGATACAGAAAATCATTTTTCTATTCCATCGATTGTATGCTACATTATAATATGAGTGAGTTATAATTTTTAGCCTGAATAATGGAAGATAAGACTTACAGAAACTGGCAATAAACATATTCAACAGATTGACCTTTTCAAAAATTGATATGTTAACACTATTGTCTTAAATTAATTTGTAAAGGATTGCCTAGAAGGTCCAAACCAAAATCAAACCTATGATGCTATGAAGTTATTATCTAAGATAACTTCAACTCTTTGACTTCAATTTCTTAGTGGCATTTCATGCATTATACCAATTTAACTATTTAGTGTTTCAGAACAAGTGCAAAAATTGATTTAGCCTCTGGGCGCTGCTGTCCACTAATCAGCAAGAGAAATTCAAGGAGAGGAAGAGTCTAATTTTTCTTGATACTAGGACACAAAGATCCCAAAAACCAAACTCACAGATTCCTGGAAGCATGGAATGTAAGACCCCCTAACCTACAAATTCCAGGCTAGGGTTCAGGATCGTACTACAGGGGGAAAGAGAAAATCCAAGAGCCATCCCAAATTCGGCCACAGAATGAGAACATTTCTAAAGGGAACAATGATCGCTGAGCAAAAGAACAGAGGCTGCAAAAGATGACTACTGCTTTGTTTGCTTCTGGAGATGCTGTGGGAGACCAGCGCTGCCCAGATCCGCTACTCAGTTCCCGAGGAGATGGAAAGGGGATCTTTTGTGGGCCACATAGCCAAAGACCTAGGGATGGAACCGAAGGAATTGTCAGAGAAAGGGGTTCGCATTGTCTCCAGAGGTAAGAAGCAGCATTTCGCTCTCAATGCTAGAACCCGTAGCTTAGTCATTGGAGACAGAATAGACAGGGAAGAAATTTGCATGGAGAACTCTCAGTGCCTGCTGAATTTTAATATTCTGGTTGAGGATAAAATGAAAATATATTCTGTGGAGGTGGAAATAACCGACATTAATGATAATGCTCCGCACTTTTTAGAAGAGGAGTTAGAATTAAAAATCAGTGAAACCACAGCTCCGGGAACTCATCACTTCCTGGAAAGTGCATATGACCAGGTTGTTGGAATGAATTCTCTCCAGAGCTATGAGCTGAGTCGCAGTCATCATTTCTCTCTTATAATGCAAAGTAGACCGGAAGGAATCAAGTACCCCCGAACTGCTGTTGGAGAGGGCCTTGGACCGGGAGAAGGAGCCTGTTCACCACCTCATGCTTATAGGCTGGGATGGAGGAGACCCAGTCCTTTCTGGTACTGCTCGAATCCGAGTGACTGTCCTGGATGCCAATGACAATGCCCCAGTGTTTACTCAACCATTGTATACTGTGAAGATTCCTGAAAATGTTCCCCAGGGCATAGTGCTACTCATTGTGAATGCCACTGATGCAGATGAAGGAATCAATTCTCAGGTGAGATACTTTCAAGTGAAAATACCTGGGAAGACCTCACAACTATTCAAACTGAATTCTGTGACTGGAGAATTATCAACCTTGCAAAATCTAGATCATGAAAATGCAGAATTTTATGAAATAGAAGTAGAGGCTCAAGATGGCCTTGGCCTTAGGAGCAGAGCTAAAATTCATGTCACTGTTCTGGATGTGAATGATAATGCCCCAGAAGTGACTCTCACTTCTGTCACCAATTCAATCCCTGAAAATGCTCCCTCAGGCACTGTAGTTGCTCTATTCCATGTTCATGATAAAGACTCTGGTGACAATGGTCAAGTCCTGTGCTCCATTTCACATGATCTGCCTTTAAAATTAGAAAAGAAGGTGGACAACTACCATTCCCTGGTGACTGACAGGGCTCTGGACAGGGAGCAGGTATCTGAGTATAATATCACAGTGAAAGCAGAAGACTTTGGGAGCCCAGTTTTATCTACAGACATTCACATCCTCTTGCATGTGGCAGACGTCAATGACAACCCACCCACTTTCAGTCAGACAGCCTACTCTGCCTACATCCAGGAAAACAACCCCAGAGGAGCTTCCATATACTTCTTGACTGCCCATGACCCAGACAGTGGACAGAATGCCTTAGTCACCTATTCCATCCTGGACGTTACCCTCCCCTTGCAGGTACCATCATTGTCATCCATTGTTTCTATGAACTCAGAGACTGGTGTCCTCTATGTTCTGTATTCCTTTGACTATGAACAATTCCAGGAATTTCAACTGAGAGTGACAGCCAAGGATTCTGGGAACCCTTCTCTCAGCACCAATGTATCCCTGACTGTTCATCCTGGATCAGAATGACAACATCCCCAAAATCCTGTACCCAGTCCTCCCCACAGAAAGTTCCAGTGGAGTAGAGCTGGTGCCACACTCTGCAGAAGTAGACTATTTGGTGACCAAGGTAGTGGCAGTAGATGCAGACTCTGGTCAGAATGCCTGGCTGTCCTACCACTTACCCAAAGCCACAAAGCCCAGGCTCTTCTCTGTGGGCCTGCACTCAGGAGAAATCAGGACTGTCCGAACATTTCTGGACAAAGATGCCCTCAAACAAAATCTCATAGTGACAGTGATAGATAATGGGGAACCCCCTCTCTCTACCACTGTCAGTGTCACCGTGGCACTGGCTGACAGCATCCCTGAGATCCTCCCAGATCTCAGCAGTCAGGCTTCCTCTGAAACCCAGGATGACTCTGCTCACATTTTACCTGGTCATGGCAGTGGCTGTGGTTTCCTTCTTGTTCTTTGCCTTCATTGTCCTTCTGTTGGCTCTCAGATTGAGAAGATGGTAGATACTGCAAGTTGTTCAGTCTGCAGGGGACCATGTAAGAGGAGTCCCTTCTTCTCAGTTTTTGGGAATAGATGGAGTGAGAGCTTTCCTTCAGACCTATTCCCATGATGTTTCTCTTACTATGGATTCTAGAAAGAGTCAGTTAATCTTTCCTCAGCCCGCAACTATGCAGACACCTTATTAAGTCAGAAGAGCTGTGAGCAAAAAGAATCTCCACTTCCTCCTCAGTCTTTACTTCAAGGAAAAGATGAAGAAGCCCCTTTTCAGGTAAACTCTATAGAATAGAATTATAAATTGATTTTTGGAGACTCATTACTTTTCTGTCTCTACTGCCACTAGAGAGGTCTATTGCATTTTCTGAATTTATGGATTGAGAAGAATTTAATTCCAGTAAAAGTATTATTAACATCATACAATATAGAACTTGATGATACTGTGGAGATGATCCACACAGCACCCTAAATTTTGTGGAATGGAAACAAATACCTGAAAAGTTAAAATAATTTACCCAAGATCATGGAATATAGACTAAAGTGGATTACCTCTCCTAAAGGAATTGCTTCACTGAAACTTTTGAAATTAAAATTTTAATGTATTGTAGATTAAGAAAGCCAACCCCCTCTCCTATTGGATTTTAACATATTTATGCATATGACCATGCACATAATTTATATATCTGAGTTCATATATACCTGTATCTATTAATATATAAATATATATATATATATATATATAATATGGTTAGAGCTCCTCTATATTTGTTATATTGGAAGAGGTAAAAGAAGTACAGTTAAGGTCTTTATTCTCTTTGATAATATTTAGTAAAATCCTTCCTGTTATAACTTTGTAAATGTCTAGGTTACTCAATGTTGACGAGAGTTTACTGTAGGTAAATCTCTGGATTGTGTTCACAGTCATAATTTAGTTCTACTTCACTCTATTTGGAGACTTTGTGTTCTGTGAGACCAAGAATAGGTTTGGGGTTTGTTTTTTTAGCAGGAACTGGACATATAAGTAATAATTTAATGTACTTTCATTCCTTACTCTTTCTCAAAGGACCATCAGTCTACGTACATATTATAATGAGTTGTATTTCTATTTCTGCCATATGAGGTCCAGGCTAGATAAATATGCAGATTTATTTCCTTAGAAATATCAGATCCTTGAAGTACTGAAGAACATTTCTATGATCAGTTGCTTTGTCATGATTTACTTCTCATTTCTAAAAGCAATATTACTTTTCAATTGATCGACTTCACACTGAAAAACAGAAGTTACTTTAAATAGTTTGGTGACATCATGATAAACATACTCCAGTGGGGGAGAGTTCATGGATATTACAAGGTTACAGTCATCAAGATTTTATATTATTTTGTCTGAGAGAACATCAACAATTGGTAACAACTACCTTTGTTTGTGCAACCTCTATTGAAACACAAGGCTACAATTATAGAATAAATTTGATTTCTGGTTGTACTTAGGAAATTAATACATCATCCAAAAGTAAGCTATCCACTATAATGGAAAAATTAATACTATGTCAAAATGAGGTCTGGAAAAAATAGATGATATATATTATATATATATATATATATATATATATGTACAGACAGATTGAGAAACAAGTTTTTGGCTAGGCATATGGATAATTATTCAGATACACTGAAATTAAGGTCAATATATTTGCTGTTTTCTGGCATGGAAGGTGCATAATATTTTCTATTCAATATAACATATACATTATAATCTGTGTGAGTTATAATTTCTTTACCCTGGGGAACTGAAGGTAAATATTAGAAAACCTGACAATAAAAATGTTCTAAAGGTTGACATTTTAAAAAATTATATGTTAGGTAGGGGTGGCTAGGTGGCACAGTGGATAAATCACCGACCCTGGAGTCATGAGTACCTGAGTTCAAATCCGACCTCAGACTCTTAATAATTACCTTGCTGTGTAGCCTTGGGCAAGCCACTTAACCCCACTGCCTTACAAAAATCTTTTTAAAAATGATATGTTAGCACAATTTGCTAAGTGGAATTGTACAAGTTTGCCAAGGATGTCCCAACAACTATTAAAACAAATTATTCTATGAAGCTGATATCAATGAACTCTATATAACTTCAATTTTTTAAAATGACATTTCATACCTTATGCCAGACTTAAGTCTCAAAACTAGTGCTATAATTGATTTAGCCTCTGGGCGCCGCTGTCCACCAATCAGCAAGAGAAATTCTGGGTGAGGAACAATCTAATATTTCCGGGTGTTAGGGCTCAAAGCTAGAAGGTTAAACCCACAGGCTCCAAGATACACAGAAAATAAGCCCTCTAACTACACACTCCAGACAAGGGTTCAAGAAAGAGAGAATTCCAGACCTAACCCAGATTCGGCTGCAGAATAAGAAAACATTTTTAAAGAAGAAAATGGGTACTGAGCAAAAGCACAGAGGCTGCATAAGGCGACTCCTGCTTTGTTTTCTCTTGGGGACTCTGTGGGAGACCAGCGCTGCCCAAATTCGCTACTCAGTCCCGGAGGAGATGGAAAAGGGATCTTTTGTGGGTAACATCGCCAAAGACTTGGGAATGGAACCAAGGGAATTGTCAGAGAGAGGGGCTCGTATTGTCTCCAAAGGTAAGAAGCAGCATTTCGCTCTCAATATTAGAACTGGCATTTTAGTCATCGGAGACAGAATAGATAGGGAAGAAATTTGCGCCCAGAGTACCCAGTGTCTGATATATTTTGATGTTCTGATTGAGGATAAAATGAAAATATATTCAGTGGAGGTGGAAATAACCGACATTAATGATAACGCCCCTCACTTTTTAGCAGAGGAGCTAGAACTAAAAATCAGTGAAACTACAGCTCTGGGAACCCTGCATCTCCTAGAAAGTGCATATGACCAAGATGTGGGAGTGAATTCTCTCCAGAATTATAACCTGAGTCACAATCATCATTTCTCTCTGAGGGTGCACAGGGGAGATGATGGGGTGATGTACCCAGAGCTTGTGTTAGAACAGGCTCTAGACAGGGAGAAAGAATCTGTTCACCAACTTGTGCTCACAGCCTGGGATGGAGGAGAACCAGTCCATTCTAGCTCTTCTAAAATCCAAGTGATTGTCATGGATGTCAATGATAATGCCCCAGTGTTTACTAAGCCAGTATATACTGTGAATGTTCCAGAAAATGTACCCCAAGGCACAGTGCTACTCACTGTAAATGCCACTGATGCAGATGAAGGAATCAACTCTCAGGTGAGATACTTTCAAGTGAAAATACCTGGGAAGACTTCACAAATATTCAAACTGAATTCTGTGACTGGAGAATTATCAACCTTGCAAAATCTAGATTATGAAGATGCAAAATTCTTCATGTTAGAAGTAGAGGCTAAGGATGGTCTTGGCCTCAAGGGCAGAGCTAAAATTCATGTCATAGTTCTGGATGTGAATGATAATGTTCCAGATGTGACTTTGACTTCTGTCACTAACTTAGTCCCTGAAAATGCACCTCCTGGTACTGTAATTGCTCTGTTCTATGTGCATGATCGAGACTCTAGTGATAATGGTAGAGTCCTGTGCTCCATCCCAGGTGACCTGCCTTTTAAATTAGAAAAGAAGGTGGACAACTACCATTCCCTGGTGACTGGCAGGACTCTGGACAGGGAGCAGGTGTCTGAGTACAATATCACTGTGAGAGCAGAAGACTTTGGGAGCCCAGCTCTGTCTACAGACATTCACATCCTCTTGCATGTGGCAGACATCAATGACAACCCACCTACTTTCAGTCAGACAGCCTACTCTGCCTACATCCAGGAAAACAACCCCAGAGGGGCTTCCATCTACTCCTTGACTGCCCATGACCCAGACAGTGGACAGAATGCCTTAGTCACCTACTCCATCCTGGACATTACCCTCCCCTTGGGGACACCACCACTATCATCCATTGTCTCCATCAACTCAGAGACTGGTGTCCTCTATGCTCTATGTTCCTTCGACTTTGAACAGTTCCGGGAATTTCAACTGAGAGTGTCAGCCAGGGATTCTGGAGACCCTTCTCTCAGCACCAATGTGTCCTTCACTCTGTTCATTATGGATCAGAATGACAATGCCCCAAAAATTCTGTACCCAGTCTTCCCCACAGATGGCTCCAGTGGGGTGGAACTGGCCCCACGCTCTGCAGAACCAGGCTACCTGGTGAGCAAGGTGGTGGCAGTAGATGCAGATTCTGGCCAGAATGCCTGGCTGTCCTACCATCTGTTCAAGAGCACAGAGCCTGGACTCTTCTCAGTGGGCCTGTACTCAGGGGAGATCAGGACTGCCCGGACATTCCTGGACAGAGATGCCCTCAAGCAGAATCTCATAGTGGCAGTGACAGATAATGGGGAGCCTCCTCTCTCTGCCACTGTCAGTATCACAGTGGTGGTGGCTGACAGCATCCCTGAGATCCTCTCAGATCTCAGCAGCCAGACTTCCCCTGATACCCAAGATGATTCTCTCTTCACATTTTATCTGGTGATTGCAGTGACTGTGGTTTCCTGCTTGTTCTTTGCCTTCATTATCCTTCTTCTGGTTCTCAGATTGAGAAGGTGGTGGATGCTGCAAGTTGTCCAATCTTCAAATCATCATATGGGAGAAGTACCCTCCTCCCAATTTTTGGGAATAGATGGAGTGAGAGCTTTCCTTCAGACCTATTCCCATGAGATTTCTCTCACCACAGATTCTCGAAAAAGCCAGTTGATCTTTCCTCAACCCAATTATGCAGACACCTTGATAAGTCAGCAGAACAGTGAACAAAAAGAATCTCCACTACATACTCAGTGTTTGCTTGAAGGTAAAGATGAAGAAGGCTTTTTTCAGGTAAACTTTTCTGAAAAATAGAACTATAAGTTAATTTTTAGAGACTCATTACTTTTCTGCCTCTTCTGTTCATTTGGGAAGTCTATTGCATTTTCTAGTTCTTCTGGTTATGTCTTAGAAGAATTTAATTTTGGCAAAAGTATTATTAGCATTATTCAATGTAGAACTTGATGATACTGTAAAGATCTTCCAGACAACAGCATAAATTTAATGAAATGGTCACTTATAATTTACCAAAGGTCATAGGAGTGACTAAGACAAGTTGTGTCTCCTTTTAAAGTTATTCCACTGAGCTCAGATTAGTAACACCTTTTGTGATTAAAATTTTAATAACTTACAGATTCAGATTCAGTCTAACTCTCCATGAATTTTTATATATTGCTGAATCATTCACACATAAACACACAAGCACATTCATATAAGTACATGCATTCATATATGGATATACGGAGTGCTTCTAAGATGGATTGTCCAATCTATTTAGTCTAGTTTGTTGTAGTAGCTAAAATACAAAGACACAAAACTTCCACATATTTAAATTACTTGAAATAATTGTCTTGGACTTTTAAATTTTAAAGATTTTTTTTGTTGGATTTTGAGCTATGTAGTATGGTTGGATATTATATTTTTTGGGATGTGAGGGAAATGAAGTTAAGCTCTTTTATTTTTTTAATACTTTTTTTCAGTATAAACTCTGCTCTTTAAGCTTTAGAAATTTTTATTTACATTTATGTTGTCTTGCATGGGTGAAGTTTCAGTTTTCAAAAGAATGTGGTTGTGATTCACTTTATTAGAAGACTTTCTGTCCTCTTGAGTGCATGAATAGGTTACCTTTTTAGCAATAATTGAACATTTAAGTAGTAACTCAGTGCATTTTCATGCCTTACACTTGGCTCAAGGAATAATCACTCTAAGCCCTATAATGACATGTATTTTTATTTCTACCATCTGAGGGTCAGCCTAGGTAAATATAAAGATATTCATTATATCATTCCTTTTAAGCACCAGAAACTGTCAAAAACTATGAACTAAAAGAAATGTCAAACCTTGAAGTACAGAAGAATATTTCCTTGTTCAATTGCTTTGTCATGATATTCAATATTACTTTTGATTTTTTCATTTCAAAAATGTATTTTTTCAATGCTACTCTGAAGAATATTGGAAATTCTAAATTAAGGTACCATGACTTTCTTCATCCAATTTGCCATAGTTTCTCTGTAAATATACTCAGCTATGGAATGCAATGGAAGTCCTAGGAAAAGAAATCATCATAAGACTGGAAGTCTGGTGATTGAAGTAATAGTAGTTAAATAGTAGTAAGTTATAGGAATAGTAGTAATATATAGAACACAGGCCATGGAGTAAGGAGAACCTGAGTTCAAATCTGTCCTCAAACATTTAACAATTGCTTGGTTCTGTGACCTTACAAAAATAAAAACAAATCATAGTAGTTCTTGTGGATGTTCTTCTTGCTGTTTATTTTTTGGATTTTTTTTGGCAAGGCAATGGGGTTGTGACTTGCCCAAGGTCACACAGAGCAGATTTGAACTCAGGTCCTCCTGACTCCATCATTGGTGCCCTATCCGCTGTGCCTAGCTGCCCCCTCTTCTTGAGGTTTCCTAACTGGCATTCATATAATGCATTAATGTTTGCAAAGTTCTTTATATTCATCACTTCATTTGATATTCACAAAGCCTTGGTTGAAACCAATTATTATTTATAATATATTTTCATCACTATATTTTTCACATTTCTGATTTGTGTTGTTTGGGAAAACATTTAAGATGGTTGCAACTAACTTCAGAGGTGTTAACTATATTGAACAGCAAAGTAACAAGCATATAAGTTATTTAATCCCTGATTATGCTTTAGAAAGTTATTGAACAACACCAAAGGTAATAATTTAACATCGAGTACAAACTAGTACTATGTCACAATGAAGTTTAATATATCTTCAGATAGACATACAGACAAATATGGATATTCCTAGACATTTGGATAAATGTTCATATATAGATTGAGATGAAGAGAATCAACATAACTACTGTTCTATGGATACAAAGGAAATTTAATCAATGGAAAATAAGCTTTTATATTTCACATAAAGTTGACAGTTATTATCACCAAGGTGAGTTATAACTTATTTATCCTAATAGGTAAGAAATATAGCCTGGCAATAAAAACTTTACAAAAATTGACAGTAAATAATTATGTCCCTACTATCTGTAATTCTTTCTATGATTCTTTGAAGCTATTATCAAAGACAACCCCAACTTCTTTCTTCATAGTAATTTAAATATTATACCATTATAAATATTATGTGTTAGAGGGAATGAAATAATTGATTTAGACTCTGGGCACTGCTCTTCACCAATCAGGAAGAGAATTGCCTGGAAAGAGCTGGTCTAATTCTTCCAGGTCCTAGTGCACAAAGATCAGGAAGACCAAACCCATACTCTCCAGGATACGGAGAAAGGCAACCTCCAAACCCTGTACACTCCATACTTAGGCTCTGGACACGGATCACCTGGAAAACACAGGAGCCATGAACTAACCACAGACAGCAAGGTGTGTATTTCCAAGAGAAGCAATGGTCCCTGAGCAAAAACATAGAAATGGAAGAAACCCAATCCTGCTGTGTTCTCTCCTGGGGCTGCTGTGGGACACCATGGCCGCCCAAATCTGCTACTCAATTCCAGAGGACATGGAAAAGGACTCTTTCGTAGGCAATATCGCCAAGGACTTGGGACTACAACTGAGGGAATTGTCTGAGGAAGGAGCCCACATTGTCTCCGGAGGTGAGAAGCAGCATTTCTCTCAATGTCAGAAGCGGCAGCTTAGTCACCGCCGAAAGAATAGACAGGGAGGAACTCTGTGTTCAGAGCACCAAGTGCCGGCTGAATTTTAGTGTTTTGGTTGAGGATAAAATGAAAATTTATTCAATGGAGGTAGAAATAACGGACATTAATGATAATGCCCCTCGCTTTCAGGAAGAGGAACTGCAACTGAAAATTAGTGAAATCACAACTCCAGGAACCTATTTTATTCTAGAAAGTGCTTATGACCCGGATTTTGGAGTGAACTCCCTCCAAGGTTATAATCTGAGTCCCAAGAATCACTTCTCCCTGCTTGTGCAAAGTAGAGATGATAGCATCATTTATCCAGAGCTTGCCCTGGAGAGGGCCCTGGATCAGGAGGAATTGCCTATAATCCACTTGTTCCTCACAGCCTGGGATGGAGGAGATCCTGCCCATACTAGAACTGTTAGAATTCGAGTGACTGTCCTAGATGTAAATGACAGTGCTCCATTATTTACTCAGGCTGTGTATACTGTGAATATTCCTGAGAATGTAGTCCAGGGCACAGTGCTACTCACAGTGAATGCCACTGATGCAGATGAAGGAGGCAACTCCCACGTAAGATATGTTCTAATGAAAATAAATGGAAAAACTCCACAACTATTCCAACTAAATTCTATAACTAGAGAATTATCAACCTTGCAAAAGTCTGGATTATGAAGATGGCAGGATTTTACACGATGGAAGCAGAGGCTCAAGATGGTCTTGGTTTCTGGGGCAGAGCTAAAATTCATGTCACAGTCATAGATGCAAATGACAATGCCCCAGAAGTGACTCTCACTTCTGTCACCAATTCAATCCCTGAAAATGCTCCCCCTGGGACTATCATTGCTCTGTTCTATGTGCATGATCAAGACTCTGGTGACAATGGTCAAGTCCTGTGCTCCATCCCAGGTGACCTACCCTTTAAAATAGAAAAGAAGGTGGAAAATTATCATTCCCTGATGATTGACAGGGCTCTGGACAGAGAACAGATATCTAAGTACAATATCACAGTGAGAACTGAAGACTTTGGGAGCCCAGCTCTGTCTACTGACACTCACATCCTCTTGCATGTGGCTGACATCAATAACAACCCATCCACTTTCAGTCAGACAGACTATTCTGCCTACATCCATGAAAACAACCCCAGAGGAGCTTCCATCTATTTCTTAAATGTCCATGACCCAGACAGTGAACAGAATGCCTTAGTCACTTATTCCATCCTGGACATAACCCTCCCCTTGGAGGTACCACCATTGTCATCCATTGTCTCCATCAGCTCAGAGACTGGTGCCTTCTATGCTCTTTGCTCTTTTGATTATGAACAATTCCAGGAATTTCAGCTTAGACTGACAGTCAGGGATTCTTGGGACCCTCCTCTCAGCACCAATGTATCCCTGACTCTGTTCATATGGATCAAAATGACAACACACCCAAAATCCTGTACCCAGCCTTCCCCAC
This sequence comes from Macrotis lagotis, assembly GCF_037893015.1. Taxonomy (NCBI): domain Eukaryota; kingdom Metazoa; phylum Chordata; class Mammalia; order Peramelemorphia; family Peramelidae; genus Macrotis; species Macrotis lagotis. Next base: position 410,902,921 of record NC_133658.1, on the reverse strand, counting down.
AGATGGTTCCAGTGGAGTGGAGCTGGCCCTGCACTCTGCAGAACCAGGCTACCTGGTGACCAAGGTGGTGGCAGTGGATGCAGACTCTGGCCAGAATGTCTGGCTTTTCTATTGCCTGCTGAAGGCCACAGAGCCTAGACTCTTCTCTGTGGGATTACACTCAGGGGAGATCAGGACTGTCTGGACATTCCAGGACAAAGAAATCCTCAAGCAAAATCTCATAGTGGCAGTGACAGATAATGGGGAGCTTCCCCTCTCTACCATTGTCAGTGTCACTGTGGTACTGGCTGATAGCATCCCTGAGATCCTCTCAGATCTCAGCAGCTAGCCTTCCCCTGTTACCCAGGATGAATTCCTCCTCACATTTTACCTGGTCATAGCATTGGCTATGGTTCCCTGCTTGTTCTTTGCCTTCGTTGTCCTTCTGCTGGCTCTCAGAATGAGAAGGTGGTGGATGCTCCAAGTTGTTCAGTCTACAGGGAACCATGTGGGAGTAGTACCCTCCTCCCAGTTTTGGGGAATAGATGGAGTGAGATCTTTCCTTCAGACCTATTTCCATGAAGTTTCTCTCACCACAGATTCTTGAAAGAGCCAGTTGATCTTTCCTCAGCCCAACTATGCTGACACCCTTATAGTCAGCAGAGCTGTAAGCTAAAGGAATCTCCTTTACCTACTTAGTCTTTACTTCAAGGAAAAGAACAAGCATTTTTTCAGGTAAACTTTATTCTGTGGGAAAGAATTACAAATTAATTTGCCAATTCTTATTACTTTTCTGTCTCTACTGTTCATTCTGTTGCATTCTAGATAGCTTAGTATGAATATATGATCTGAAAAGAAGTCAATTCCAGTAAATCTCTTTTTAGTTACCACAAAACTAAGTGGAACTTGAAGGTATCATGCAGGCATCCAGTCACAACCAAGGGAATAAAAATAAATACCCAATAATGATAAAAGATTTCCCCATGATCACAGTTCTGCCTAAATTATTTCTCCTTTAAGAGTTGCTCCACTAGGGGCAGTTACATGGTGGGGGGATAGAGTACCATTCCTGGAGCTGAAAGGACCTGAATTCAAATTCAGCCTCTGAACTTGATACTAGCTGTGTGACCTTGGACAAGACACTCCAATTCATTTCCCCATAAAAATAAAAAAAACAAGACAAACAAAAAAGAAAGGCAACACTAGGCTCAAATCCATGAATCTCAAATTTGATACCTTACTGGCTCACTATCTTATGTACCTGGTAACTTTTAAAATACATTGTAAATTTAAACATACATTCATTTGCACATATATACTTTTATGCATCCATATATGAAGGAATCTTCTGCTGCTAAAATGAATCTTCAAATAAATTCATATTATAAAATTTTGTTGTGATAGCTAAAATGTATTCACACATAATTTTCACTTATTCGAGAATATAAAAAAGTGGATCATCTTGTTCATTTGGGTTATAAATTCTTGTTATATTTTGAGATGTATATAATATGGATTAGGGAGATATGTAGGAAGTGTAGTCACATTCATTCTTTGTCACTTTTTCTGTAATATGCCCTTTTCATAAATAATCTACATTGATAGATAAATATCTTACTGAATATTGACTTGGGAGAAGAAGTTTCAGTTTTGGGGGACAGACATGATTTAGCTCTGATTCAATGAGCCTATGAAAATATTATTCCCTCTGAGCAGGGACTGAACATATAAATTGCACATTGTCAGCTTCCATGTTCTTAGGACACCACTCTACTCCACATAATAGCTTGTATTTGTATTTCTTCCAAATGAGGACCAGCCTAGATATATATGGTAAACATTAATTTCCTTACTTGCATGAAAATAGCTGATCCTTGAAGTACTGAAGACCATTTTCATGTTCAATTGTTAATTACTATTGTTTTTTTTCTTTTTTCTCATTTGTAAAATTAATATTATATTTAACTTAACACTGTAAAGCAGAAGTAAAACTTTAAATTGTTTGGTGGTCTCATGAACTTCATACTCCAGTGAGTTAGAACCATTCAATAATTTAAATAATACAGTCATTCCAGTTTTGTTCTATTTTGCTTGAGAGAATATCAGAACCAACTTTGATTGTGCAACCTCTGTAGAACACAAGGTTATGATTATTGAATGCATTTTCTTGATTATTTTTGGAAAGTTAACATATGATCCAGAATTTAAAAATTTAGAACAAATTAGAAACATGTCAAAATGTAGCCTAGAGTCAATAATATGTGTGTGTGTATAATCACATAGACCAAAAAATAAGTGTATGATTAGACATATGGCTAAATAAGCTCAGATATACTGAAATTCAGAAGGTGAATATACTTTTTATCTGAAGGGTATATAATGATATGATGTATACAATATTATAATCTGTGTAAATTTGTTCATCCAGAGTAACTGAAGGCAAAGGTTCCAAAACCTGAAATAAAAATATTCTGTAGATAGAACATTTTTAAAATGCCATTTTAACAGTATTGTCCAAAATGGAATTGTACAAATTTGCCTAGACGATATCAGTCACTATTAAACCTATGATCTAATGAAGCTATGATCTAAGCTAATTCAAACTGTCTTCAATTTCTTTTTTTAATTTAATATTTTTCTACAACTACATTTAAAAACGATTTCTAAAATCTTTTACTTTTTTCAGTTCCAAAATCTCTCACTCAACTCTCTTTATACTCTTCTTTGATAAGACAAGCAATTTAAAATAAGTTATATATGGGGGCAACCGGGTGGTGCAGTGGATAGAGCACCAGCCCTGGAGTCAGGAAGACCTGAGTTCGAATCCGAACTCAGACACTTAATGATTACCTAGTTTTGTGACCTTGGGCAAGTCACATAACCCGATTGCCTTAAATAAATAATTTTTAAAATAGTTAAAAGTAAGTTATACATGTACAGTGAAATGTATTTCCATTTTTGTCATGTTGTGGGGCAAGGAGGGGAGAACACCTGAAGAAATAAAGAAAAAAGAACAAATGAAAAGCTATTCTTTGATCTGCATCATTATTTTCTCTGGAGATGGATAGAGTTTTCGTCATGAATCCTCATGATACAAATTCATTCTTAATGATATTTCATACATTATACCTTTCTAAACCTAGTCTCAAATCGAGTGCAATAATAGATTTAACCTCTGGGCGCCGCTGTCGACCAATCAGCAAGAGAAATTCAGGAGAGGAATAGCCTAGCCTTTCCGGGTACTAGGGCACAAAGTTGCGGGACGCCAAATCCTCGGGTTTCAGGAACGCCAGACAGAAAACCCTCTAACCAGTACGTACTCCAGACTAGGGATCAGAAGACAAACAGAGCTAACCCACATTCGACTGCAGAATGAGGGGAACATTTCTAAAGGAAACATTGGTCGCTGAACAAACGCACAGAGGCTGCATTCGGCGACTCCTGCTTTGTTTTATCCTGGAGACGCTGTGGGACACCAGCGCTGGCCAGATCCGCTACTCGATTCCTGAGGAGATGGAAAAAGGATCCTTTGTGGGAGACATCGCCAAGGACTTGGGAATGGGGCCGACGGCACTGTCGGAGCGAGGAGCTCGCATTGTCTCCAAAGGTTAAGAAGCAGCATTTCGCTCTCAATGTTAGAACTGGCAGCTTAGTCATCGAAGACAGAATAGACAGGGAAGAACTCTGCGCCCAGAGCTCCCAGTGTCTGCTGTATTTTAATATTCTGGAGAGTAATAAATTGAAAATATATTCAGTGGAGGTGGAAATAACCGACATTAATGATAACCGTCCTCGCTTTTTAGCAGAGGAACTAGAACTTAAAATCGGGGAACTCACAGCTCCGGGAACAAAGTATCTTCTGGAAAGTGCATATGACCGGGATATCGGAGTGAATTCTCTCCAGGGTTACGAGCTGAGCCCAAACCATCATTTCTCTCTGAGAGTGCAAAGTAGAGCGGGAGGAGTCAAATACCCAGAACTGGTGTTGGAGAGAGCTCTGGACCGGGAGGAGGAGCCTGCTTACTATCTCATGCTCACAGCCTGGGATGGAGGAGAACCAGTCCATTCGGGTACTGCTCGAATCCGAGTGACTGTTCTGGATGCCAATGATAATACCCCAGTGTTTACTCGGCCTGAGTATACTGTGAATGTGCCTGAGAATGTGCCTCAGGGCACAGTGCTGCTCACGGTAAATGCCACTGATGCAGATGAAGGAATCAATTCTAGGGTGAGATACTTTCAAGTAAAAATACCTGGGGAAACCTCTCAAATATTCCAAATGAATTCTGAGACTGGAGAATTATCAACCTTAAAAAATTTGGATTATGAAGGTGCAAAATTTCATGAAATAGAAGTGGAGGCTCAGGATGGCCTTGGACTCAAGGGCAGAGCTAAAATTCATGTCACAGTTATAGATGCAAATGACAATGTCCCAGAAGTGACTCTCACTTCTGTCACCAACTCAATCCCTGAAAATGCTCCTCCTGGGACCATCATTGCTCTGTTCTATGTGCATGATCAAGACTCTGGTGACAATGGTCAAGTCCTGTGCTCCATCCCAGGTGACCTGCCTTTTAAGTTAGAAAAGAAGGTGGACAACTACCATTCCCTGGTGACTGGCAGGACTCTGGACAGGGAGCAGGTGTCTGAGTACAACATCACTGTGAGAGCAGAAGACTTTGGGAACCCAGCTCTGTCTACTGACACTCACATCCTCTTGCATGTGGCAGATATCAATGACAATCCACCTACTTTCAATCAGGAAACCTACTCTGCCTACATCCAGGAAAACAACCCCAGAGGAGCTTCCATCTACTCCTTGACTGCCCATGACCCAGACAATGAACAGAATGCCTTAGTCACCTACTCCATCCTGGACATTACCTTCCCCTTGGAATCACCACCACTATCATCCATTATCTCTATCAACTCTGAGACTGGTGCCCTCTATGCTCTTTGCTCCTTTGATTATGAACAGTTCCGGGAATTTCAGCTAAGAGTGACAGCCAGGGATTCTGGGGACCCTCCTCTCAACACCAATGCGTCTCTGACTCTCTTCATCCTGGATCAGAATGACAACGCCCCCAAAATCCTGTACCCTGCCTACCCCATGGATGACTCCAGTGGAATAGAGCTGGCCCCACGATCTGCAGAACCAGGCTACTTGGTGACCAAGGTGGTGGCAGTGGATGCAGACTCTGGTCAGAATGCCTGGCTCTCCTACCACCTACTCAAAGCCACAGAGCCTGGGCTCTTCTCCGTGGGACTACACTCAGGGGAGATCAGGACTGTCCGCACATTCTTGGACAAAGATGCCCTCAAGCATAATCTTATAGTGGTAGTCACAGATAATGGGGAACCCCCTCTCTCTTCCACTGTCAGTGTCACAGTGATGGTGGCTGATAGTATCCCTGAGATCTTATCAGATCTCAGCAGTCAGACTTCCTCTGATACCCAGGATGACTCTCTCCTCACATTTTACCTGATCATAGCAGTGGCTGTGGTTTCCTGCTTGTTCTTTGCCTTCATTGTCCTTCTGCTGGCATTCAGACTAAGAAGTTGGTGGATGCTGCAAGTTGTTCAGTCTGCAAGGAATCATGTGGGAGCAGTCCACTCCTCCCAGTTTTTGGGAATAGATGGAGTGAGAGCTTTCCTTCACACTTATTCCCATGAGGTTTCTCTCACCACGGATTCTCGAAAGAGCCAGTTGATCTTTCCTCAGCCCAACTATGCAGACACCTTGATATCTCAGCAGAGCTGTGAGCAAAAAGAATCACCACTGCCTCCTCAGTCTTTGCTCGAAGGTAAAAATGAACAAGCACTTTTCCAGGTAAGTTTTATTCTGTAGAATAAAATTACAAATTTATTTTTGGCAACTCATTATTACTTTTTGATATTTACTGTTCACTAGGGAAGTCTGAATTTTCTAGTTATTTTTGGCTATAAATATATGGTCTGAGAAGAACTCAACTCCAGGGTAATGTACACTTTAATGATAATATGGAGATCATCCTGTCATAACCAAAGGAATGAAAATGAAACCCAGAAAGGTTACATGATTTTCCTGAGGTCACTGACTGGCTAATCTATTTCTCCTTTAAGAATTACTCCACTTGACTCAAATCCATGAACCTCTTTGAGATTAAAAATGTAATATGGTACAGGGGGAAAGTAGGTGTCCCAGGGAATGGAACACCAGGAGGACCTCAGTTCAAATTCAACCTTATAAATTTGACTTTTACTAATTGTATGACCCTGGGAAAGTCACTTAACCTTACTTAAGGTAAAAGTTACAAAGGCTTATAAAGCCTTACCAAAAAAATTACTCGATAGATTTACTCCCTTCAGCAATCAAAGATTTTTTTAGATTTTATGTGTGTGTGTGCATTTTTGAAGGAAGTTACAGTTGCTAAAATGAGTATTCAAATCAATATATAATGTAAAAGGTTTTTTCTTGCAATGGAAATATACTCATATCATTTCTACATGTTTAGGGAAGTAGAGGTGGGTGGATTGTCTTGTAATTTTGTGTTTTTCCAAATTCTTGTTGGATTTTGAGATGTGTTTAGTATTCTGAATTTCATAGATTAGGGAAAGGTATAAGAAGTAGAGTCACATTCATTCTTTCATTTAATTTTCTATATGCACTTTCCTCATTACTTCATAAATGTTTTTCTCAGTAAATGTTGACTTGCTAGAGTTGTGTCTGTGAAATTCCAGTTCTTCTGTACAGTTATAATTTAGCTCTGCTTCCTTCAGCCCATGAAAAGACTATTCTAGGAACAGCTAGGTGGTGCAGTGGATAGAGCGCCAGCCCTGGAGTCAGGAGTACCTGAGTTCAAATCTGACCTCAGACACTTAATAATTACTTAGCTGTGTGGCCTTGGACAAGTCACTTAGCCTCATTGCCTTGCAAAAACTAAAAACAAAAGACTATTCTCCTTTGAACAGAAATTGGACGTTTAAGAAGTAATGTTGTACATTGTCAGATCTTACACTTTTCTCAAGGGAATGTCACTCTACTCCACGTGATAGATTATATGACTATGAGAACTAGCTAGATACAAAAGAAAAGAATAATTTCCTTAGAAATATCAGATCTTCAAAGTACTGAGGAGCATTCCTATTTTCATAGGAATGTCATAATAATTGATATTGCTTTGATTTCACTTTTATTGTTAAAACAATATTACATTTTATTTGATAAACATTACCCTGAAAAACATGCGACTTTAAGTTGTTATCTGGCATAATGAACTTCATAATACAAGTGGATTAGAGACAATGAATAATTACAAGGTTATATTCACAAAATGTACCATTTTGTTTGGGAGAACATTGAAAAATGATTGCAACTTCTGTTGTGTGACTTCTGTTGAACTAAAAGGCTACAACTGAAAAATGCTTTCCAGTCTTGATTGTACTTAGATTAAACAAATAAATAATTAAATAATTTTTATTCATGAACACAATATTATCATGTCAAAATGTAGTCTGAAAACATCATATATACATATACATATATATATATATATATGAGACAAACATGTGTTTAGCTAGACATATGGATGATTGTGCAAAGATATACTGAAATTCAGAGCATCAATGTATTTACTCTTTTATGGTCGGAAAGGTGCATTATGAAGTGAAAATAAACTATACAGTATTATAATCTCTGTTATAATTTGTTTAGTCCGAGTATCTGATGCTAAAAGTCACAAAACTTAACAATAAATTCAGAAGATTGACATTTATATATTAACAATACTACCCTAAATGGAATTGTATAAGATTGCTTTGAAGGTCTCAATCAGTATTAAATGAATGATGCTATGTAGCTATGACCTCAGGTAATTTCAACACTATGACTTTAAGTTTTTTCATAATATTTTATACATTACACCAGTCTGAACATTCAGTACCAGAATAAACGCAAAATTTCATTTAGCCTCTGGGCGCCGCTGTTCACTAATCAGCTAAAGGAAATTCTGGCGAGGAGCAGCCTAACCTTTGGAAAAGCTCAGGGAGACCAAGCCAGAGGCTTCAAGAGGCACAGAAAATATTCCCCCTAACCCTGTATGCTCCTGATTTACGTTCAGAACACAAAATACCGGGAGAAACAGAGAACCCAAGAGCTAATCCAGTTTCTACTGCAGAATAAGGAGGATATTCAAAAGGAAGCAATGATCGCGCCAAAGGACAAAGAGTGCATCCGGCAACTCATGCTTGGCTTTCTGCTGGGGACACTATGGGAGGCCAGCGCTGCCCAGATCCGCTACTCGATTCCTGAGGAGATGGAAAAGGGATCTTTTGTGGGTGATATCGCCAAAGACTTGGGGATGGAGCCGAGGGAACTGTCGGAGCGAGGGGCTCGTATCATCAGCAGAGGTAAGAAGCAGCATTTCGCTCTCAATGTTAGAGCTGGCAGCTTAGTCACCAGAGACAGAATAGACAGAGAAGAACTCTGCTCTCAGAGCGACAATTGTCTCCTCAATTTTAATGTGCTAGTTGAGGAAAAAATGAAAATATATTCAGTGGAGGTGGAAGTAACTGACATTAATGATAACGCTCCTCGCTTTGTAGCGGAAGAGTTAGAATTAAAAATCGGTGAACTCACAGCTCCGGGAACCCAACATCTCCTAGAAAGTGCATATGACCGGGATGTGGGAGTGAATTCTCTTCAGGGATACGAACTGAGCCCTAACCATCATTTCTCTCTGAAAGTGCGAAGGGGAGACGATGGACTGAAGTACCCAGAGCTGGTACTAGAGCAGTCTATAGACCGGGAGAAGGAACCAGATCTCCATCTAGTGCTCACAGCATGGGATGGGGGAGAACCAGTCCGTTCTGGCACTGCTCGAATTCATGTGATTGTCCTGGATGCCAATGACAATGCCCCAGTGTTTAGTAAATCAGTGTATACTGTCAGTGTTCCTGAGAACGTACGCCGGGGGACCACATTGCTCACAGTGAATGCTACTGATGCAGATGAAGGAATCAATTCTCAGGTGAGATACTTTCAAGTGAAAAGACCTGGGGAAAACTCTCAAATATTCCAAATGAATTCTATGTCTGGAGAATTGACAACTTTACAAAATTTGGATTATGAAGATTCAGAATTTCATGAGATAGAAGTGGAGGCTCAAGATGGCATGGGCCTTAGGAGCAGAGCTAAAATTCATGTCACAATTATAGATGTAAATGACAATGCCCCAGAAATGACTCTCACTTCTGTCACCAACTCAATCCCTGAAAATGCTCCGTCTGACACTCTAATAGCTCTGTTCCATGTTCATGATCGAGATTCTGGTGACAATGGTCAAGTCCTGTGTTCCATTCCAGATGACCTGCCCTTTAAATTAGAAGAGAAAGTAGACAACTACTATTCCCTGGTGACTGACAGGACTCTGGACAGGGAGCAGGAATCTGAGTACAACATCACTGTGAGAGCAGAAGACTTTGGAAGCCCAGCTCTGTCTACAGACACTCAAATTCTCTTGCATGTGGCAGACATCAATGACAATCCACCTACTTTCAGTCAGGAAGCCTACTCTGCCTACATCCAGGAGAACAACCCCAGAGGAGCTTCCATCTATTCCTTGACTGCCCATGACCCAGACAATGAACAGAATGCCTTAGTCACCTACTCCATCCTGGACATTACCTTCCCCTTGGAATCACCACCACTATCATCCATTATCTCCATCAACTCTGAGACTGGTGCCCTCTATGCTCTTTGCTCCTTTGATTATGAACAGTTCCGGAAATTTCAGCTAAGAGTGACAGCCAGGGATTCTGGGGACCCTCCTCTCAACACCAATGCGTCTCTGACTCTCTTCATCCTGGATCAGAATGACAACGCCCCCAAAATCCTGTACCCTGCCTACCCCATGGATGACTCCAGTGGAATAGAGCTGGCCCCACGATCTGCAGAACCAGGCTACTTGGTGACCAAGGTGGTGGCAGTGGATGCAGACTCTGGTCAGAATGCCTGGCTCTCCTACCACCTACTCAAAGCCACAGAGCCTGGGCTCTTCTCCGTGGGACTACACTCAGGGGAGATCAAGACTGTCCGCACATTCTTGGACAAAGATGCCCTCAAGCATAATCTTATAGTGGTAGTCACAGATAATGGGGAACCCCCTCTCTCTTCCACTGTCAGTGTCACAGTGATGGTGGCTGATAGTATCCCTGAGATCTTATCAGATCTCAGCAGTCAGACTTCCTCTGATACCCAGGATGACTCCCTCCTCACATTTTACCTGATCATAGCAGTGGCTGTGGTTTCCTGCTTGTTCTTTGCCTTCATTGTCCTTCTGCTGGCATTCAGACTAAGAAGTTGGTGGATGCTGCAAGTTGTTCAGTCTGCAAGGAATCATGTGGGAGCAGTCCACTCCTCCCAGTTTTTGGGAATAGATGGAGTGAGAGCTTTCCTTCACACTTATTCCCATGAGGTTTCTCTCACCACAGATTCTCGAAAGAGCCAGTTGATTTTTCCTCAGCCCAACTATGCAGACACCTTGATAAATCATCAGAACTGTGAGCAAAATGAATCTCCACTACCTACTCAGTCTTTACTTCAAGGAAAAGATGAACAAACATTTTTTCAGGTAAACTTTATTCCATAGAATAGAATAATATAATTTTCAGGAACTTGTTATTACTTTTCTGTCTCCACTGTTCACTAGAGTAGTCTATTTCGTTTTCTAGTTATTCCAGCTATGAATATATGGTATTAGAAGAATTTTATTTAAAAAATTCATATCATACAATATAGAAGTTGCGGCTATTATGGAAATCAACCAGACAATACCTTAAATTTTAAGAAATGGAAAAATACCCAGGAATCATCAAATAATTTACCCAAAGGCATTACTATTTTAAAAGGAGAACTAACTTGTCTTAGTCTTAATGACTCTGCTAAGCTCCGATCGGTAATCTTTTTTGTGATTTTAATGTTAATAGATATGCTGATAGTCAAGTTCCCTTTGAATTTTTACATATTTCTGTTCTGTCTAAACACAAACACATGCATATATTTAAGTGTGTGGTTTTACATATATATGAAGTTTCTGCTAAGATGAGTTTTCAAATCAATTCATTCTAAACATTTATAGTAGTAGTTAAAATTTAAATACATAAAACTTTTATGTATTTGAGAGGTGACAAAAGTTGATTGTCTTGGTCTTGCATTTTTAATTTTTTGTTGGATTTGGCACTATGTAGTATAGATATTATTTGGGGAATTAAGGGAAGTGAAAAAAAGTTAAGTTAAACTCATTCTTTTTCATAATAGTTTCAGTACAATTTTTCTTCTTCAAGCTTTACAAATATCTGTTACTAAATATTGACTTTGGGGATTTGCATGGGTGAATCTGCAGTTTTGTGTGCAGGTTTAATTTAGTTGTGATTCACGTTATTTGAAGGTTTTGTGTCTTCTTGAGTCATAAATAAGTTATGATTTTTTGCAGTAATTGGATATTTAAGTAATTATTAAACACATTTTCATGCCTTACACGTTTTCTAAGGAGCCATCAATCTAACCCTTTATGATAAGATATATTTCTATTTCTACCATCTAAAGGTCAGCCTAGGTAAATATGAAGACATTCGTTACATCATTTCTTTTAGTCCACAGGAACTCTCAAAAACCATCAACTTAAAGAAATGTCAAATCTTTGAAACACTGAAAAACACTTCTAGGTTCAATTGTTTTATCATGATAGTCAATACTACTTTTGACTATACTAAACTGAAGAACACAGATCACTAAATGATGGCATCCTGACCATTCTGCTAAAATTTGATGGTTTCTCTGGAAGCATTGCTTTCACCTACAATGCAGTAGAAGACTCAGGAAATGAAATCATCATCAGACTGGAAGCCTGATTACTGAAGGCTAAAAACAGTAACGGTAGTCATCATCATTGTTGTAGTAGTAGCAATAGTCTTGGTAGTAGTAGTAGTAGTAGTAGTAGTAGTAGTAGTCATAGCAACTGCTGCAGCAGCAGCAGCAGTAATAGTAGTAGTTGTTTAGTAACTGACATTCTTATAGTGCATTATTGTTTGCAAAGTATTTCATACCTATCATCTCCTTTGTCACTCATAGAGTCTTGGTTTTAGGCAATTGCTTTTTATGACCTGTTTTCCTATCTATATGCTTCATATTTCTGCACTAGGTTGATTTGGAGGTCTTTTAAGAATATGGCAACCAACTTCAGTGATGCTAACTATATTGAACTGCAATGCTACAATAAAATTTAATCACTGATTATACTTTAGAAAGTTATTGCACAATCCTAAAGTTAATCAATAATTGTCAAGTACAAGCCAATACTATGTTACAATGAAGCTTAATATTAGTATAAAGGTGGAAATGCAAGTAGGAATTCAGACCAAGAAGTAAGTGAAAGGCTAGACATATAGATAAATATTCACATATAACCATGAGATGAAGGAAATTAATATATGTACTATTGTATGAATATAAAGGGAGAATTGTAAGAAAAAAAGAAGCCTTATAATCTTCACAATATTTATACATTTTTATCATCTAGGTGAGTTATAATTTATTTAGCTTAATAGGTAATAAAGCTAACAATAAAAGCATAAAAATCGACAGTCAGTAATTATAGCCCTTCTAACCTAAATTGTTTATATAATCTTATAAGTCTTTGATTCAAAATAATTCCAACTTCTTTCTTTATAACGACAATTCGAATAATACGCGGTTGTTAACATTGTTAGAAGGAATGCAATAATTTATTTAGACTCTGGGCGCCGCTGTTCACCAATCAGGAAGAGAATTGCCTGGAGAGAGCTGGTCTAATTCTTCCAGGTCCTAGTGAACAAAGATCAGGAAGACTAAATCCACACTCACCAGGATACGGAGAAAGGCAGCCTCAAACCCTGCACACTCCAGACTTGGGCTCTGGACACGGATTACCTGGAAAACACAGGAACCACGAGCTAACCACAGACAGCAAGGTGTGTATTTCCAAGAGAAGCAATGATCCCCGGGCAAAAACACAGAGATGGAAGAAACCGAATCCTGCTTTGTTCTCTCCTGGGGCTGCTGTGGGACACCATGGCCGCCCAAATCCGCTACTCGATTCCCGAAGAAATGGAAAAGGGCTCTTTCGTGGGCAACATCGCCAAGGACCTGGGACTAGAACTGAGGGAATTGTCTGAGGGAGGGGCTCGCATCGTCTCCAGAGGTAAGAAGCAGCATTTCTCTCTCAGTGTCAGAAGCGGCAGCTTAGTCACTGCCGAAAGAATAGACAGGGAGGAACTCTGTGTTCAGAGCGCCCAGTGCCGGCTGAATTTTAATCTTTTGGTTGAGGATAAAATGAAAATTTATTCAGTGGAGGTAGAAGTAACGGACATTAATGATAACGCCCCTCGCTTTCGGGAAGAGGAACTGGAACTAAAAATTAGTGAAACCACAACTCCAGGAACAAAATTTATTCTAGAAAGGGCTTATGACCTGGATGTCGGAGTGAACTCCCTCCAAGATTATAAACTGAGCCCCAACGATTACTTCTCTCTGCTTGTGCAAAGTGGAGCCGATAGAATTAAACACCCAGAGCTTGTACTGGAGAGGGCCCTGGACCGAGAGGAGGAACCTACTCTCCATATAGTGCTCTCAGCTAGGGATGGAGGCGATCCCGTTCTTTCTGGCACAGTTAGAATTCGAGTGACTGTCCTGGATGTAAATGACAATGCCCCAGTATTTACTCAGGCAATGTATACTGTGAATGTTCCTGAGAATGTGTCTCAAGGGACAACGCTGCTCACAGTGAATGCCACTGATGCAGATGAAGGAAGCAACTCCCACGTAAGATATTTTCTAGTGAAAATTCCTGGGGAAACGATACCAATATTCCGACTTAACTCTGTGACTGGAGAATTATCAACCTTACAAAACCTGGATTATGAAGATGCAGAATTTCATGAACTGGAAGTGGAGGCTCAAGATGGTCTTGGTTTCTGGGGCAGAGCTAAAATACATGTCACAGTTCTGGATGTGAATGACAACGTCCCAGAAGTGACTCTCACCTCTGTCACCAACTCAATCCCTGAAAATACTCCTCCTGGGGCCGTCATTGCTCTGTTCTATGTCCATGATCGAGATTCTGGCGACAATGGTCGAGTCCTGTGCTCCATCCCAGGTGACCTGCCTTTTAAATTAGAAAAGAAGGTGGACAACTACCATTCCCTGGTGACTGACAGGGCTCTGGACAGGGAGCAGGTATCTGAGTACAATATCACAGTGAGAGCAGAAGACTTTGGGAGCCTAGTTTTATCTACAGACATTCACATCCTCTTGCATGTGGCAGACGTCAATGACAACCCACCCATTTTCAGTCAGACAGCCTACTCTGCCTACATCTGGGAGAATAATCCCAAAGGAGCTTCCATCTTCTCCTTGACTGCCCATGACCCAGACAGTGAGCAGAATGCTTTAGTCACCTACTCCATCCTGGACATTACCCTCCCCTTGGAGACACCACCACTATCATCCATTGTCTCCATCAACTCAGAGACTGGTGTCCTCTATGCTCTGTGCTCCTTCGACTTTGAACAGTTCTGGGAATTTCAGCTGAGAGTGTCAGCCAGGGATTCTGGAGACCCTTCTCTCAGCACCAATGTGTCCTTGACTCTGTTCATCCTGGATCAGAATGACAATGCCCCAAAAATTCTGTACCCAGTCTTCCCCACAGATGGCTCCAGTGGGGTGGAACTGGCCCCACGATCTGCAGAACCAGGATACCTGGTGACCAAGGTGGTGGCAGTAGATGCAGATTCTGGCCAGAATGCCTGGCTGTCCTACCACCTGCTCAAAGTCACAGAGCCTGGGCTCTTCTCCGTGGGCCTGCACTCAGGGGAGATCAGGACTGTCCGGACATTCCAAGACAAAGACACCCTCAAACAAAATCTCATAGTGGCAGTGACAGATAATGGGGAACCCCCTCTCTCTACCACTGTCAGTGTCACTGTGGCACTGGCTGATAGCATCCCTGAGATCCTCTCAGATCTCAGCAGCCAGTCTTCCCCTGATACCCAGGATGACTCTCTCCTAACATTTTACCTGGTCATAGCAGTGGCTGTGGTTTCCTGCTTATTTTTTGCCTTCATTGTCCTTCTTCTGGCATTCAGGTTGAGAAGGTGGTGGATGATGCAAGTTGTTCAGTCTTCAGGGGACCATGTAGGGGGAATCCCCTCCTCTCAGTTTTTGGGAATAGATGGAGTGAGAGCTTTCCTTCAAACCTATTCCCATGAGGTTTCTCTCACCACGGACTCTCGAAAGAGCCAGTTGATCTTTCCTCAGCCCAACTATGCAGACACCTTGATATCTCAGCAGAGCTGTGAGCAAAAAGAATCACCATTACCTACTCAATCTTTACTTCAAGGAAAAGATGAACAAGCCTTTTTTCAGGTAAAATCTATTCTGTAAAATATAATTACAAATAATTTTAGTAACTTTTTTGTCTCTACTGTTCACTAGAGTGGTCCTGTGCATTTTCTCATTATTCTATGAGATTATTCAGATTATATTGTCTGTAAAGGGTTCAATTCTAGTAAAAGTATTGTTAAATACAAAAATACCATGAAGAACTCAAAGGTATTGTGGAGATCATTCAATCAAAACTCAAGAAATGAAAACAAAAATTGAGCAAGGTTAAATGATTTTCCCAAGGTCACAGTACTGACTAAAGCTTCACTAGCAATGGTAAGGTGGTGCAGTGGATATAGCACCAGCCCTAGAGGCAGGAGGACCTGATTTCAAATGGAGCTTCACACACTTGATACTTACTAGTTGTGTGACCTTGGACAAGTCACCAAACCCCATTGCCTTACTAATTAAAAAAAAGAATTGTTCCCTTAGTCTCAAATCCATTAGCATCTTTGACTTTCAAAGTTCAGTACATCACAGTCTTCTTATCTTAGTCACCCATGAATTTTTAAAATTTATTGTGTATATAAACTATATATATATATATATATATATATATATATGAAGAAATCTGCTGCCATTGCTGCTGCTAATATAATTATGAGTAAAACCCTAGGTTTGTTGTAAGTGGAATATACTTTCACATAATTTTCACTTCTTTAGAAAAGGTGAAATATGTGGTTTATCTTGTCCTTTTGTAGCTTTTATAAATTCTTTCTGGATTTCGATATGCATGTAATATTGGTGGATTTTGTGGATTAGGAAGACTTAGAGTACATGGAGTCATATTTTTCATTTTATCTATAATGTGCATCTTACTCTTATAAATTTATTTAAATCTGTCTTTCTACATACATATTGACTTTAGATTTTGCATCTGTGAAGTTCCAGTTATGGTGGACATGTATAATTTAGTTATCATTCCATCATCCCATGAAGAATTTATTCTCTTTTGAGCAAGAATTGGACTTTTAGGTAATAATATTGCATTGTTATGCCTCACACTTTCTTAAGGAGCTATCAGGATAGGTTTTATTGCTATTTGTACCATTTGAGGGCCAGTTTAGATAAATATACAGAGATTCATTTACTCATTTACTCATTTCCTTAGAAAAATACAATCTTAGAAGTACTGAAGAACATTTCTTTGATCAATTGTTTTGACAAAATCCTCAAATATCCCTTTTGATTTCTTTCTCATATCTGAAAACAATACTGCATTTCAATTGGTCAACTTGATGCTGAAAAACAGAAATTACTTTAAATTGTTTGCTGGCATCATGAACTTCATACTCAAGTGGGTTAGAGTGAATTGATAATCCCAAGATTACAGTCTTCATGTTTTCTACGATTTTGTTTGGGAAAACATCAAAAAATGGTGGTAATTAACTTTGTTGACTTCTATTGAACTGCAAGGCTACAATTAAAGAATACATTTAATTCTTGTCTTTACTTAGAAAGTCAATACCTACTTCTTAAGTTAATAATGTGTTTTCAGTGACAAATTAGTACCATGTCAAAATGTAACCTGAAAAATAGCTAAAAAATGTATACACTGACATATCAAGAAATAAGTTATTTATATTTAGATATACTGAAATAAAGAGTGCCAATATATTTATCATTTTATAGTTTGAAAAGTTAGTAATGAACAGAAAAAAAATCTTTTCCATTCTATAGAATGTGCACATTATAATTGTGTTATAATTTGTTCAAGCTGAGTAATTGAGGGTAAAGGTTACAATATCTGATAATAAGAATATTCTAAAAATTGACAGTTTTAAAGGATAAGTTAAGATTATTATCAAAATAGAAATCTAAAAGATTGCCTAGAATGTCTCAACCAACATTAAAGCTATGATCCTATGAAGCTATAATCTCAGGCAATTCCAACTTTATGACTTCAATTTTTTTCTCTCCAATTGCATGTAAAATGAATTTGAAACATTCCAAATTTTTTAAATTAAAAGTTTTCTCCCTTACTCCTCCTTTCCTCCTCTTTGAGGAGGTAAGCAATTTAACATAAGTTATACCCGTACAAACGTGCAAAACATTTCCAAATTAGTCATGCAGTGGCGGGGGGGGGGGGGGGGGGGGGGAGAAGGGGGCAGTAGGGAAGACAAAAAAGGAAAGAAAAAGTATGTCTAGATCCTCATTCAAGCTCTATCGGTCCTTTCTCTGAAGACTGATAACATTTTTCATCATAAATGTGTCAGGTTTAATTTCTTTCTTGATGACATTTCATATATTATACCAGACTAAACATCCAATGTCTCAGAGTGTTATGATTAATTTAGCCTCTGGGCGCCGCTGTCCACCAATCAGCTAGGGAAATTCAGGAAAAGAAGGAGCCTTGAGTTTTTCCGGTACTAGTACTCACAGCTCCGGAAAACAAACCCACATTTTCCAGGAGGCACAGAAAGCAAGCCCCCAACCCTACTTACTCCGGTCTTGGGTCTTGGACACATAATCCAAAGGGAAGCAAAGAATACATGAAATAATCCAGATTCGACTGCAAAATGAGGAGAACATTTCTAGGAAAAACAATGATCATTGAGCAAAAGCACAGAGGCTGCATTCGGCTACTCCTGCTTTGTTTTCTGCTGTGGACTCTGTGGGAGACCAGCGCTGCCCAAATCCACTACTCGATTCCTGAGGAGATGGAAAAAGGATCCTTTGTGGGCGACATCACTAAGGATTTGGGGATAGAGCCGAGAGAATTGTCACAGCGAGGGGTTCGCATTGTCTCCAAAAGTAAGAATCAGCATTTCCTTCTCAACCTCAGAAGCGGCAGTTTAATCACCGCGGATAGAATAGATAGGGAAGAAATTTGCGCCCAGAGCTCCCAGTGTCTGCTGTATTTTAATGTTCTGGATGAGGATAAATTAAAAATATATTCAGTGGAGGTGGAAATAACCGACATTAATGATAACCCTCCTCGCTTTTTAGCAGAGGACCTAGAACTAAAAATCAGTGAAACTACAGCTCCGGGAACAAAACACATCCTAGAAAGTGCCTATGACCGAGATGTGGGACTGAATTCTCTCCAGGGTTACGAGCTGAACCCAAATGATCATTTCTCTCTGAGAGTGCAAAGTAGAACTGGAGGAGTCAAATACCCAGAACTGGTGTTGGAGAGAGCCCTGGACCGGGAGGAGGAGCCTGTTCACCACCTCATGCTCACAGCCTGGGATGGAGGAGACCCAGTTCGTTCTGGTACTGCTCGAATCCGAGTGACTGTCCTCGATGTAAATGACAATGCCCCAATGTTTACTCAGCCTGAGTATACTGTGAATGTGCCTGAGAATGTGCCTCAGGGCACAGTGCTGCTCACTGTAAATGCCACTGATGCAGATGAAGGAATCAATTCTCAGGTGAGATACTTTCAAGTAAAAATACCTGGGGAAACCTCTCAAATATTCCAAATGAATTCTGAGACTGGAGAATTATCAACCTTAAAAAATTTGGATTATGAAAATGCAGAATTTCATGAAATAGAAGTGGAGGCTCAGGATGGCCTTGGACTCAAGGGCAGAGCTAAAATTCATGTCACAGTTCTGGATGTAAATGACAATGTCCCAGAAATGACTCTCACCTCTGTCACCAGCTCAATTCCTGAAAATGCTCCTCCTGGGGCCGTCATTGCTCTGTTCTATGTTCATGATCGAGACTCTGGTGACAATGGTCGAGTCCTGTGCTCCATCCGAGGTGATCTGCCCTTTAAATTAGAAAAGAAGGTGGACAACTACCATTCCCTGGTGACTGGCAGGACTCTGGACAGGGAGCAGGTGTCTGAGTACAACATCACTGTGAGAGCAGAAGACTTTGGGAACCCAGCTCTGTCTACAGACATTCAAATTCTCTTGCATGTGGCAGATATCAATGACAATCCACCTACTTTCAATCAGGAAGCCTACTCTGCCTACATCCAGGAAAACAACCCCAGAGGAGCTTCCATCTACTCCTTGACTGCCCATGACCCAGACAATGAACAGAATGCCTTAGTCACCTACTCCATCCTGGACATTACCCTTCCCTTGGAGACACCACCACTATCATCCATTGTCTCCATCAACTCAGAGACTGGTGTCCTCTATGCTCTATGCTCCTTCGACTTTGAACAGTTCCGGGAATTTCAACTGAGAGTGTCAGCCAGGGATTCTGGAGATCCTACTCTCAGCACCAATGTGTCCTTGACTCTGTTCATTCTGGATCAGAATGACAATGCCCCAAAAATTCTGTACCCAGTCTTCCCCACAGATGGCTCCAGTGGAGTGGAACTGGCCCCACGGTCTGCAGAACCAGGCTATCTGGTGACCAAGGTGGTGGCAGTAGATGCAGATTCTGGCCAGAATGCCTGGCTGTCCTACCACCTGCTCAAAGCCACAGAGCCTGGGCTCTTCTCCGTGGGCCTGCACTCAGGAGAAATCAGGACTATCCGAACATTTCTGGATAAAGATGCCCTTAAGCAGAATCTCATAGTGGCAGTGACAGATAATGGAGAACTCCCTCTCTCTGCCACTGTCAGTGTCACTGTGGCACTGGCTGATAGCATCCCTGAGATCCTCTCAGATCTCAGCAGCCAGTCTTCCCCTGATACCCAGGATGACTCTCTCCTAACATTTTACCTGGTCATAGCAGTGGCTGTGGTTTCCTGCTTGTTCTTTGCCTTCATTGTCCTCCTGCTGGCATTCAGGTTGAGAAGGTGGTGGATGCTGCAAGTTGTTCAGTCTTCAGGGGATGACCATGTAGGGGGAATCCCCTCCTCTCAGTTTTTGGGAATAGACGGAGTGAGAGCTTTCCTTCAAACCTATTCCCATGAGGTTTCTCTCACCACGGATTCTAGGAAGAGCCAGCTGATTTTTCCTCAGCCCAACTATGCAGACACCTTGATAAGTCACCAAAGCTGTGAAAAAAATGTTCTTTTATTAACATCAGAAAATATTGGTAAAAATAAGCCTCAATCTGCTTCTTTTCAGGTAGGTCCTCCTTAATAAGATCTTTTCATATGTTTAGCTCTTATTTCTTTTCTCTCTAATATGAAAATATTTGCCCTATCTTTTCTTCATACTATTAAAAAATTTCCCTCTAATTTGAAAGGATAGGTACTGGACATGGGATCTCCCTAGCATATGGAACTCCCTAGTAAATAAGTTATATTTTCCCGTTGCAAATAGGAGCAAATTAGCTACTTTCCAGTGCCTTCAGAACTGAGATTATAAATTATTTGTCCAGAATTACATAATAAGTCAGAGGTTAACTGTTGAATCAAGGTGTTCATTACTTTAAATGTGTCTCTGTATCCAATATTGTCCTGCAATTACTCTCAAAGTCTAAGAAAATTAGAATTTCTTGATCCATTGCAAGTGACCTACATATCTTTGCCTAATCTAGAGCATTCAGAGTGCACACAGGGTGTCTACTCTTGAGTTTTGGAGATAGGTTGGGGGAGGACATCCTAATGCTAAAATCTGATAATCATATTATTCACTTTCTATATAAACTTTTGTGTAAAGTTTGTAAATTAACAATGTCTACCAAATCTGATATTAAATACACATAGAATTAATGTAATTTTAAAGGTAAATTCCTTATTTCATCATCTCCTATTTAATTTCTGTATGTCATTCAGAGTTCTGGAAGTTATCCAGAACTCAATTTTTAGTCTTTTTTAAAATATCCAGCATGAATTTATTGATTTGTATAATAAGCACATGAACAAGCACTATACAAATTCTAAAAAGTTTATTTTCCATGCTACCACTGAGAGAAACTAAACATCATACTATTGTTGGAGTATTGGTATTGCCAAATTTAAGATTGAGAGTTGGTGAAAATGAATGAATTCACATACAACCCTGGGATTTTAAACTGCTTGGAATTTATTAATAAAAGCCTACAAAATGTATAGATTGAAACCTTTTCTCTTCCTGGACAAGCAGTAAGCACTTTCAGAATAGACTAGTTGAAATTTTAGAGAGAGGTCGGGGAGGAGGGGGATAGACAGACATAAAGCCATAAAGATTGGATAAATCTGGCCACATGTCATAAGGGGCCCATGGTTCAACAGTGGAGCTAGGCTGGGAACATGTGACCTGAGAAAGAAAAAGATAGCCATCCTTGCAAGGGGAAGGTAGGGTCAATGAGAGAGAGAAGAGGGTGGTGCTTCTCTGAAGTACACTTCTGTAGTGGGTTGGACAATGATGGTGCTTGGGGAGTGATCTAGTACTTGGTTCCAGGTGTTCTCCAGTAGGCAAGCTATACACTTGTTCTTCCTGTCCCAAGCTGTGTGACCTCTAATTCCAGCAAGTCATTTCCTGTCATTCCAGCTCAAGCTAGATCCATCAGTGGTCAAGGTCAGGTAGCTAGAAACTGGAAGCTGGATGAAGGTAAATGAAAGCTGGAGGAAAGAGAATGAGCCAAGGCCACTCCCATCTTGGAATGGAATCACTTTGAACAACAGAGTTCCCCAGATAGGCACAAACAATATTTTTCCTTCCACAAAATTTGTTTCTGATCACATCTCCAAAGACCATAATTCCCTGCATCAATACATCCTTTTCAACTACAGTTCTACTTATTCAATTTAATTGGCTAAAATAGCAGCACATTCAAAGGTTGTTTTAGTTGATAATTTTTAGAAACATGTGATACATAATTTTTGAAATTAGGTTTGTCCTTCAGATGGAGGGGAACCATGCTGTTTAAAGAGGAGGAGGAGTTGTGGGATGCAGGAGATTTAATAGTTTCCATAAGCTTTTATTAGCCTCTTGTTTTAATGGTTTTGACAATAAATTAAATATGTAATCAAATTTGTAGTTTAGACTAATGCATAGTTTATATATATATATATATAATATAATATATGTAATATCCCTATGTGTGTAATTACAGAAAGACTGTATAAAGACTTTATATATTTCATATAGGCAAATATGGCTTCCCAATTCAGTTGATGTATGATCTATGTTCAGCACTTTGGAAAAGCCAAAAGTCCAATACATTTCAAGTGTTATTATACCTACTAATGTTTTTTTGTGTGTCTATGTTACTTTAATAATTGATGATGCCTGTTTAATTGATTGAGCATACTAGCAGGATTTGTGTCCTCATTTTCAAAGTTTCAGTTTTTAAGTCATTACTTTCTTGGTATACTTAGAATAAAAGGATTTGAGTTTTCTTTACTTAACAAATCAAGTTCAAGGAATTCATCTGGAGTGGAATTTTTTGTTCCTCCCTTATTGTTGAGAGAGGAAAAGTCAGACTTTTTCCCCATTACTCCAGTCATTGGAGTGTTCATATTTGGTGCTAACTTGTTAAAAGAAATTGCATCTAAGGTTTCCATTCAATAGTCATCAGGGGTAAGGTAAAATGATTCTTAAGTGGTTTCTCCAGTTCCTACCTCAAATTTACTTGACTTACATCAGAAGATACCCAATTTATTTTGGGGGGTTCTTAGGAGGGGTTTTCATCATTGATTTTAATCCTGTTTTAAAAGATCACTGATAAATTTACTAGATCAATGATTTATTCTTTTCTACAAGAATGTGTTTGGAATTCAGATACACATAATATTTTTTTAAAAAATTCAGCTACAGTATGCTGTAGGAGGGAAAAGGAGCAGAAGATATGATTTTAAAATGCACATACAAAAATATTTATGTTGGCCACTTATAGAGAATAAAGGATAGCAGGTCCAAGTCTTTAATTGTTTCCAATGTAATATTACAAGTCATATAGGATGATAAAATCCATTGACTAACTACTCTTGTGAGAATTTCTGGAAGAATGTGGATGTGATAAAATGGGGGAGAAACTGTGTTATATTATCATCTGCACTGTGGAAAGTAGGCCAAAATTAATGAAATTGTGCATGTATCAGAGTTTAAAGATGATGAATCTATTTTTCCAGATAAAAAGGTATTAAGTAACTAGCATATTACATGGAGTGAATGTTTTATAAAAGTGAAAGCAAGCTTAACTGAACACAAGTAAGCTGGATCATAGAATTCTACAGAAACCCTTCTTAGAATTTTTGAAGCAGTATTAGATGAAATTGGAATTACATTTACAACCACAAAATTCCAAAGTGATTTACTCTGCAATTTGCCAACATTGTGTGATAAATTTTATAGCTAACATTTGTACATTTAAAATCAAATGGAAAGGTAATATTGAAAAAAATGGAAAACTGGATTAATCCAAGGATTTATGTTTGAGGATTTGGTTGTGGTGGTGGACCAGCAATATTCCATTTTTTTGATTATATAAAGGATGCTGAACTGGTTGAAGTTCTCCATTTGCTGCTGTCTAGTCGTGATTGTCCAAGCTAGGTTAGTGGTCACCATCAAAGGTTGCAAAATAATTTTAGCAGTCATGTCTCGAACATAAGCGAACCGATACACATTCGTTTCCAGAGAGTTAATCCCCAAGGATTCTCTGGAATTACTCTTATTCCTAAGATTCCAGAAACATAATTCTCTTATGACCCAAGAGTGATCTGAAACACAGGATTTCGAGACCTTGGAAGCAGGAGAATTTGAGAGATGAACAGGAGTGCGGAGCAGAAGAGCTGGTTTCCGAGGCTACAGATATTGTTTCCCTTCTTGATATCTTTGTTCAATCTTGGTGCTTTCTGAGCAAATCCGCTACTCCATTTCAGAGGAAATGGAGAAAGAGTCAAGGATGGGGAACCTCGCCAAAGATCTGGGGCTCAATACCCTGGACTCGTTGGCTCAAAAAATGTGGTTAAGTTCAGGGAAATAACACTTTACTGAGTGCAGAGTGAGAATTACTGGTGAGAGTCAGAATAGACCGAGAGAAAAATATGTGGGAGCCAATCTGAGTATGCTCTGGAGTTTGGAATAATCTCTGAAAATCCAATGAATATCTTCTTTGTAATAGTGACAATTCAGAATATTAAGAATAATCCACAGAAATTCCTTAAAATTTATATTTCCTCACAAATCAGTGAACTAACACTTCCAGGAGTGAAATTTGCTCTTCCATAAGATCAGTCCCAATCCCTATTTCTGTCAGTGAATGAAAGACCAAATGGTAGTATATATGCGAAATTGCTTTTGGAAAAATTCCTGGATCGAGAAATAGTGTTCTCACCATTTTCTCCGGATAACAGTAGAAGGAAGGGAACCAATCCAAAGCAGGATGGCTCAGATCTGGATCAATATCACTGATGTCAATGATAATGCTCCAAAATCTTTAATCAAGATATATATATATATATATATATATATATATATGTATATATATATATATATATATATACATATATATATATATACAAGGTCAGTCTTCGGGAGAAGTTGCCCCGAGAATCCTCAGTACTGTGTATGTCCGCCTTTGATAAGAATGAGGGAGTCAGGGGTTACTAGATGGCGCAGTAGATAGAGCACTGGCCCTGGAATCAGGAAGACCTGAGTTTAAATTCGACCTCAGACACTTAAGAATTACCTGTGTGACCTTGGGCAAATCACTTTAACCCATTGCCTTGCAAACTCCACCCATCCCCCCCCAAAAAAGAATGATGGAGTCAATGCAGAAATCACCTTCTCTTTCCGAAAGGACAACAGTAGACAATTGTTCTATCTCCACCTCAGTAGCAAAGAAATTACAACTAAAGATATATTGGACTTTGAAGAAATAGATATATGATGGATGTGGAAGCAAAGGACAGAAGAGTCACACGGCACTGTAATATTCAAATTGAAATTCTCAGTGAAAATGACAATGTTCTGGGGGTGAGCTTTGTCTCATACTCTGATCAAATTCCAGAGGACTCTTTGCCGGGAATTTTTATCTCTTTCCTTAAAAACATATGACAGAGATTCGAAGGAGAATGAGTTGATCTCATGTCACATCCAAGAAAATTTTCCTTTCAAGTTAGAATCCTCTTCCAGAAATTACTACGAATTCTTGATTGATGAGCCACTGGATCGTGAACAGACTCCGAAATATAAAGTCGCTGTAATAGCCATAGATGAGGGAAACCCTCTTCTCTCCACCAACAAAATATGTATATTGCGACGTTAATGACCATCCCCCAGTCTTATTCCTACGTTCCTATATCGCTTAGGTTTCTGAAAATGACCTTTCTAGTTCCTTCATCGCCAAGGTCTCGGCAGAGGACCTTGACCTTCAGAACAGCCTCGTTTCCTACTCCATTGTGAACAATAATTTGGTCCTGCTCCGGATGTGCTCCTACGTTTCTGTCAATGGACATAGTGGGGACATCTTTGCACAGTGTTCCTTCAACTATGAGCAAGTCCGCATTTTCGAACTGATGCTGCAGGTCCAAGACTCCAAATGCCCTGCTCTGACAGCTAATACCAGCCTTCGAGTGTTCATAGTGGACTGTAATGATAATGCCCCAAATATCCTATACTCAGCCCTGGCATCCGACAATGCAGCCCTTGTAGACATGGTCCCTAGCCTGGCTGAACCTGGCAACCTGGTCACCAAAGTGGTAGAAATGAATGCAAACTCAAGACACAATGCCTGGCTGACCTACCACACATTTTCTTTGTGGCTACAGATCCAGGGCTCTTCAGTTTGGGACTGGGCACTGGAGAGGTAAGGTCGATCAAGGCTTTGGGTGATAAAGATGCAGCTCAGCAGGTCTCTCTGCAGGATGGTGGGCAGGTCCTCCCTTGTCTACCACTGTGGCTCTTCACCTGGTCTTTTCAGACAACCTGCAAGAAAGCACTATTTGAAATGAAAAAGGAGCACTCAGATATTCTGAACTCCAATCTGAGCTACAGTTTTATCTAGTAATAGTTTTGACAATAATTTCTGTGTTGTTGCTCATTATAGTGATGCTCCCCATCATCCTGCATCTTCTGAGAATTTGCGATCCTAACATGTTGAGCTGTGTCCATGGAGAAGTTTGCTCTAATGCTAAATCCAATTTCCCTCCAAACTATAGTGAAAGAACTTTCTTACATTATTCTTACAATCTTACAATTCTGTGACCTCAGAAGCAGGAAAGATGGTAAATAATTTTCTAAAATTTACTGGAGGAATAACACCTTCCCAGAATATCTTAATGATAGCTCTAAGGTCCTGCATAGATTAATGACTCAAGGTCATATCTGAGTTTTTTAATCACTTTTTTGCCTTTTTGTCAGTGACTCCATTGTGCATTGGTTCTTATTTTTCATATTTCTTCACATTTGATGTTTTATTTTCAATATTGTCTATCTCCTCTAATTTGTCAGACAGCATTTTCTTGGTAAACAAATTTTTATTTGGAGTATCTTGATTCTGGTTGGTGATACCTTCTTAGTTTTGGGCTAAGTAAAAAATTTCCTCTGATATTCTGTGATCTGCACATTTATAGTTGTCCATTTACATTTGCCATGAACTTAAGTTATTGGAATTGACTCATGAGAAAAATACACATTACAAACAAAGAATTGCATGCCTTAAATTAAGTAAAGTTACGGATAATCATCAGTTAGCAAAATTTTTAAAAGGTTTTATAATTGTTATCATGTTCATCCTTAAAAGAATGTCTCTTGTTTGAAAAAATTAGTTCTACTTTAGAGGGCCAAAGCAGTCTATGAATCAAGGTATTCAGTAAATAGTGATCATTAAGTACTGAGGCTATAGTATAAACTGTACTAATTATGTTCTAGTCAAAGTTTCTTTAAGTTAAATATAGTGATTAAAGTATTAATGAGATGTGCCTATCTTTTCACTCAAAATCCCAATCTCCAGGAATTCTGCATATTAAATTGAAAACATGTTCCCATACACAGATCTCTGATGTGTAAAAATCCTTGACTCATGCACACATGGGGACACAGTGATTACTAATATAAATTATGCAAAGACTGAGAGATTAGGAATTTTCCTTTTTTTGAGTAGTTCAAGATATTCCATTGATTCACATGGAATTAATGCTATTTGTTTCTACTGTAAGAAAGAAGATGAAGCTACCCTTACCCCATTCTATCTCTGATACCTTAACTTGGTATGAACACTTACGAATCAATCATTGAAAAGAACTTGGCAGAGTCTGAAAAGTCTTGAAAGAAATTGGCTAAAATGAAATAAAATGAGAAAGGAACTTGTTCCAATAGTCTGGAAAACTTGATCACTCCTCCAGGAATCAGGTATAAATTGTCAAGAAATAGAGAAGGGAGAGAAATTACAGAAGATGAAGCATCTGACTTTCCATTACATTTCTAAGATGAGGTGTTCTTGGAGAAGGGGGTAGAAAAGCTTTAACTTTGACCTTGGCTAAGTCTACTACCTCCCTTCTCCCCTTCCCCTTTGACTAAACGTCTTTGCACCTTCAAAGAGTTCAGTATACCACGTACCCAACCAGCTGCTACCAGTATCTGCATCAGGAAAAAAAGCAAAATCACTGGGATTATGGGATCTATTATACAAGGAAAAGAAACTACACCATGCCTAAAGGGAAATTATTGAGGACCCAAGGAATGGGAGAAAAGGATCTTGCCCTGGGATCTGTATGTACTTGGTGAATATAACACAGAATTCTTCAAGCTTATGTATCTCTTTGGTAAATGTCCCTTTATGAAAGTTACTGAATTTGCTGTCAGCTGGAAAACGTGATGGAAAGCATAATGGAAATATTAGAAGATTACCTCTCTTAAGGGTACCCCTAGAATAGTAAGAGAGGTGGCTAAGTCCTGGGGTTCAACTCTTCAAAGGAGAGTGAATTGGGATACAATCTCCAGAGGTTACATGGATATAGACTAGTCACTAAACTATAAAAAGAAGCTTTATTAACGGATAACATAGAAAGGTAGAAAATCATTAAGTAATCTTTATTTTCATTGGCAGATTATTGGCAGAATAATTCTCTTAATGGAAGTTAGAGAGCCATCAATTGTAACAAATCAGACAGTCACTAATCTCTTGTTCACAAAGCTTAAATGGCTTGCTCTCAGCGTGACCCAAGTGCTTCTCCACTTTGGTAGGGAGGAGGAAAAAAAGAGTTGATTTTTGTCTCAGGAATTACTAATAGTCAAATGCAGGAAAAATGGATTCACAATAACAAAACTGGATACAGTAAAGGAAATGGAAGGGGAAGCATGAATACTTTTCACACCACTATTTTTTAAAAATATTTTTATTTGTTTTAGGCAATGGGGTTAAGTGACTTGCCCAAGGTCACACAGCTAGGCAATTTGTAAGTGTCTGAGGCTGAATTTGAACTCAGGTACTCCTGACTCCAGGGATGATGTTCTATTCACTGTGCCACCTAGCTGCCCCTCACACCACTATTTTTAAAAATCCATATTAAAAAATAAATTATTTCAAAAATAATAAAATAACATAAAATATGATAAAGTCTATAATGAATTCCTATTTTGGACCAATGCTCTCTTTAATTCTCATAAAAATAATAAAATAAATATACCCTTTAAAAGATGTCTCAAAATCAGAATTAATTGGAATTTAAGCATTTTATAGTTTCCATGTTATGCCGATGTTGCAATAATTGATTAAGACTCTGGGTGCCGCTGTTCACTAATCAGGGAGAGAAATGCAGCCAGATCCTCCTGACTTTCAGCTGACAAAGCCAGAAGTTGCTCAGGCGTACAAAGAAAAGGTTGCTCAAATGAGTCCACCAGCAGAATTAAATCACTTAAGAAAATACCCCAAGCTACATAAACAGTGGTGAAAGCCATCTCCAGGGATAGAAGATACAAGAATTGATCCAAGAATTGAAAGAATAAGCAAGAGAACTATCCGCAGCAAGATAACAATGGCAGCTCCGCTGAGACTTCTGGGCATCAGAGGGCGAGTCCTGCTTTGCTTTCTCCTGATAGTTCTGTGGGAAGTAGTGGCCGAACAGATCCACTACTCGGTGAAGGAGGAGCTGGAGAAGGGTACCTTCGTGGGAGACGTTGGCAAGGACTTGGGGCTGGAAGCCCGGGAACTGTCAGAAAGAGGAGCCCGAATTATCTCCCGAGGTAAGAAGCAGCATTTCGCTTTGAATGTCAAAAGTGGCAGCTTAGTTACAGCAGACAGAATAGATAGAGAGGGGCTCTGTGGAAGAGCACCCGTATGTACTCTAAACATAGAGATTCTGCTAGAGGACAAAGTGAAAATTTATGGGGTAGAAGTGGAAATAATTGATATTAATGATAACATCCCCAGATTTGAGACCGAAGAAAGGGAAATCAAAATCAGCGAAAGTGCAGTGCCAGGAACAAGATTTCCTCTCCCAGAAGCATATGATCTAGATGTGGGGGTGAATTCACTGCAGAAATACAAACTGAGTTCGAACCATCACTTCTCTCTGCATGTACAAAGCGGAAGAGATGATGCCAAGTACCCTGAGCTGGTGCTGGAGCGTGCCCTGGACAGGGAGGTGGAATCTGTACATCGTCTTATCCTCACTGCCTCTGATGGTGGAAATCCTCCTGGTTCTGCCACTGTGCTCATCCTCGTGACTGTCCTTGATGTAAATGACAATGTTCCAGAATTTACTGAATCCCACTACAGCTTGAGTGTTCCTGAGAACATTCCAGTTGGAGTATGTCTGCTCAGGGTGAATGCCAAAGACCCGGACGAGGGAATGAATGGGGATGTATCTTATTATTTCCGGAAAATTACCAAGAAAACCTCGCAACCATTCGAACTGAATGCTTTGACTGGGGAGATCACAGTACTAGAAAATCTAGATTATGAGGAATCCAATTTCTATGATATAGATATTGAAGCTCGAGATGGGGCTGGACTTATGACCAGGGCCAAAATTCTGGTGAAAGTGCTGGATGTGAATGACAATGCTCCTGATATCACCATCACCTCTCTTACCAGCTCAGTATCTGAAAATTCGTCTGCAGGGTCGGTGATTGCCCTTTTCAATGTACATGACAGAGACTCTGGAGGAAATGGTCAGGTCACGTGCTCCGTCCCAGAACACTTGCCTTTCAAACTTGAAAAGTCTTATGAAAATTATTATAGTTTGGTGACGGACAGAGCCCTGGATCGGGAGCAAGTCTCCATGTATAATGTCACCGTAACAGCCACAGATGGAGGAAACCCCCCTCTGTCCACTGACATTGACATCTCCTTACATATAGAAGATACCAACGACAATCCCCCAGTTTTTCCCCAGATGTCCTATTCAGCTTATGTCATGGAGAACAATCCCAGAGGCACTTCTATTTACTCGCTGACTGCTCATGACTCTGACATCGGGGAGAATGGTCACATCACTTACTCCATTACAGATGACTCGGTACACAGTACACCTCTCTCCTCTTATGTTTCTATTAATTCTGAAACAGGTGTGGTCTATGCTCTGTGTTCCTTTGATTATGAACTGTTCCGAGAATTGAAGCTAGGAGTGACAGCCAGGGACTCTGGAGACCCTCCTCTCAGCACCAACGTGTCCCTGACTCTGTTCATCCTGGATCAGAATGACAACACCCCCGAAATCCTGTACCCAGCCTTTCCCACAGATGGTTCCAGTGGCGTAGAGCTGGCGCCACGCTCTGCAGAGCCTGGCTACCTGGTGACCAAGGTGGTGGCAGTCGATGGAGATTCTGGTCAGAATGCCTGGTTGTCCTACCGCCTGCTCAAGGCTACAGAACCTGGGCTCTTCTCCGTGGGGCTGCACTCAGGGGAGATCAGGACTGTCCGGACATTCCTAGACAAGGATACTCTCAAGCAGAATCTCATAGTGGCAGTGACAGATAACGGGGACCTCCCCCTCTCTGCCACAGTCAGTATCACCATAGCAGTGGCAGACAGCATCCCTGAGATCCTTTCCGAGCTCAGCAGTTCAGAGGCACCAGCTGACTTTAAAGATTCCAGGCTCACACTCTACCTAGTCATCGCTGTGGCTGTCATTTCCTGCTTGTTCTTCACCTTTATTATCATTTTATTGGTGCTCAGATTACATAGGTGGAGAACCACAAATTTGCTGGGTGCACCCAGCGAGCATTTTGGAAATATCTATTCCTCCCAATTTGTGGGACTTGATGGAGTCAGAGCGTTTCTCCAAACACACACCCAAGAGGTTTCCCTCACTACTGATTCTCAGAAAAGCCAACTGATAATTCTAGGACCAAACTATACAGACACTTTACCAATTCAGCAGAATTCTGATAAAAATGAACCTCCATTAATACCCCATGAATCAATTCTCTCTGATGAGATTCAATCCTTCTCACAGGTATGCTTAAAGTTTACTCTTTAATATATATAATTGTTTAATATTTTATAAATTGCAACTTAAGTTTGAAATTTTTCTTGGGTTTTCACCTAATCTTACCTGTAGTCAATTGTCAGAATCTGTTTTTCAACAACCTCACTTGTAGTCAAGTCTCAGTTTGAGAGTACAAAAGATAGAAATCTTAGTGATTCAAAAAGTTTTCATTTTTGAGAAGTTCTTATTATTAGACACATTTTCTTTATATTAAGCTCTAACTTGGCTCTCTACAACTTGTGTGCATCTCAACATAGCTCTGCATAGTTACTCAGAATCATTCCCAATTTTCTTAGAAATAAAATTAAAGGTAGCTGGTGATTTCGTGTATGTGACTCAGAGTCAGAGTTTGAGATGAAAGTATGAAATTACTGTATATTTCTTTTATATTTAATCTCCTTAGTCTAGGTTTGTATTTCTTGTTTATGGGGTCATTTTAAATCTTAATTTTTGTCATCTGAAATATTGAGTGACCTTTCCATGTTTCTATTATTTACCAAAAAAATCAATAAGGCAAGGCTTCTATGTCTTGATCTATATTGGCAAATGTGTTGAATAGGACTTTGCTTTGTTATTGAAAAATCATTGGATAAAAGTCAGAAAATTTGTCTTGAAGCTTCATCTTTTTATTTTCATCTCTATTCTTTTTCCCACTTCCATTGAGGAAATAAGAGAAACAATATATCAATAAAAGTATCTATAGTCAAGGAAACCAAATTCCTGAACTGGAAATGTCCAGAAAAATAGATCTGTATCTGAATGCTGAGACAATCACCTCTCTAATAGGAGGGAAGCAGCAAGTTTCACTGAGTCCTTTTAAATTGTGATAAGTCATTGTGTTGATCAGAATTTCTCATTCAGAGTTATTTGTTTTTATAACGTTGTTGTAATTGTATAAATTGTTTATCTGGTTCTCTTCTCCTCACTCTGTATTCATTAATTCAAATCTTCCTAGGTATCTCTTAAGCCACCCCCTCATCCTTTCTTACAGCAAAATAGTATCCTTCCACGTTAATATACAATGTCTTATACAGATATTCCACAATTGATGAGCACACTCTCAATTTCCAGTTTTTTACCTAGATTCATTTTGCACAGCTTTGAAAATGGAGGTTCATGAGGTGAGGAGTGAACAAATTGATCTTTAAGGTTTTAGTTCCAGCTCTTAAGAAATCCAACATCTTCAATGATAACCATGGTTATCTTCTAGAGTAACATCAGTTCTTAGCTTTTTCTGTTCTACCTTCTCTACAGTGTGTGGATTGAGGAGACAGGATCTTGTGTAACAGCCTTATAAAGATATTATAGATGGCATACAACTAATTTTATTTTCAACTTTCTTCTTCAAATGCTTTCTTTTGTCTTATCAGATATTAAATTATTTAATACACTTTTCATGTTATTCTTCAAGAATATGAGGGGCAGTTAGGTGTCGAAGTGAATAGGTCCTGGAGTCAAGAGGACCTCAGTTCAAATTTGACCTCTGACATTTAATAATTACCTTGCTGTGTGACCTTGAGCAAGTCACTTAATCCCATTGTCTTGCAAATAAAAAGACTAGCTCTATCTTTCCATTTGAAAGTCAAATTAGTTCAATTTCAGTTCCCATCTCTTCTTTTTTGATCTTTGTATACTCTGTATTCATGAACTTTTAGATTTAAAATGTTTGATCTTCTAAAAATTACTTATTTTAGCATACTTGAGGAACAAATGTTTTATGTTCTTATTCACTGGAGATAAACCAGCATGATTTTGTGCAGTTATTCACCATGATATTCAATGTATCCCAGAAACCTGATTACTTTATTTCAATCATAATTGAAATACTGTGAGAAGTAATGCATATGAATGTTCAACTACTTAATGATTCTTTTGCTACAATTGTTAATAAGAATACTACTAATAATTATAATGTTATATGTCTTCAAAATATTTAAATATCTACCATCCAAAATTAATTTAATCTTTTTTGGAGAAAATGAATATGCCACTGATGAAATCTATTATATGACATAGTCATCTTTTTTTTGAATGGGATAATATTAATTAGGATGTAATCTCATATTAGTAGAATGACACTCCACTAGTGAATTATCTTTGTTTATTGTTCTGGCAATTGTTGTTCCAAGAATCTTTCTGTGCATTTTTAAACATTCTTCTAAAGTGTGTCCAGAGGAGAGGAACTAGAATAGTGTGTAGACCAAAATCCATTCCATATAAGGATTAGTTGAAGGAATAATGCTGAGAAAGGTGTTCGACATTGCCAAGGAGAATATTTCTTGCAAAATCTATACTAAAATTTATTCCTTTTTGTGGTAAGGATCCTTAGTGCACTTGTTTGTGAAGAATGTATCAAGTCTCAGAAACACAGAAAACTTCCTTAATAGGTTCCACAATCATTTATCTTAATCCAGGCATAAGAAGAATGCTTTTTTCTTTCTCTAATAATGCAGTTACAATTCAGTGCATCAGCATGTCAAAAGAATAAATGGACAAACACTTCAGATGGGTAGGAAGGAATCTGAGCTCATCATTGAAAGATTGGAGGAAAAGGGACTGGAATACATTTGGTGAAATGCATTTTATTATTGTTCACCTCCTCATTTTATTCTAGTATTATTTTAGGTGTATTCTGTGGATAAAAGTAAAGGAATCTCTGAAAAAACAAAATTTCTAGTGAACCCAATGTAGAAAATCAATGTGAGCATGTAAGTTAGCTGAACTATGTCAACAATGATATAACAAGAAGTTAATTAAAAATCATAATTGAGGGTGGCTAGGTGTTGTAGTGGATAAAGCACCGGCCTTGGAGTCAGGAGTACCTGGGTTCAAATCCGTTCTGAGACACTTAATAATTACCTAGCTGTGTGGCCTTGGGCAAGCCACTTAACCCCATTTTGCCTTGCCAAAAAAAACCCTTAAAAAATCATAATTGAGACCATTACTGGAAAAGGAGGTGAATGAGTCAAATAGGGAAAAACAAGAGTAACAATGGATGATATGAGTTAAAGAAAAAGAGAAAGAATTTCAGGTCTCTGAGTGAATTCTAATGAATGATTTATGAAAGAATGTGGACAAGAACTATATAGAGTGAGATTTCATGAATGGATCAAGATCTGAATGATTGGAGGAAGACATTTTATCCAAAGGAATCATATTTATCCATCAAAGTATCAAAGTATAATCCTATTTACTAATAATGCTTGTAATTCCTATATAGTGATCATTTCAAAACAGGCAAATGAAAGAATTTACAAGAGAATGTAAAGAAAATTAAAATCTCAATTAATAGAACTAATAAATTGCATTAAATGTTTCCATTGAATGGAATTCACTAATCTAAACCTACCTGTGATTTCACACCCAACATATTGGCAAAAAAAAAATCACCAAAAGAAAAAGAAAATGACAAATACTGGAGAATTTGTTGGTGGAATGGTGAACTACTCTTGCTATTCTGTGAAGTATTTTTGGAACTATGTTCAAAGAATTATTAAGCTATGAGCACCATTTGACCAGAGATATTATTCAAGGTCTGTACCTAAAATGATTACAGAAGAAGGAAATGATCCATATATGCAAAAACATTTATACTTTTTGTGTTGGCAAGTAATTCAGAGCAGAGAGTCAACTGGGAAAAAGGGAAATAACTCGTGGTATATGAGTGGGAATAAAACTGAGCTGCAAAAATTGATGAAAAGAATTATTTTATCTTTTAATTTTCCAACTACATACCATGGTAGTTTCTACTAATTATATTTTAGCAAGGTTTTGGAGTTTTACTATTTTTATCCCCCTCTTCCTTCCCTTCCCCCTCCCTCCAACAGAAGGCGATCTAATGTAGGCTTTACCATTTGCAAAGAGGATTATTTTAGAGAAACCTCAAAAAAACTTGAATGGAAATAAACAGAACCAGGAGAATATTTTACATCAACAACACAAACCATTTCCGATAGGGAAAAAAGCGAATTCATAGAGCAAACTGGGTCTTATGGCTACATTTCATTTTCTTTTGTTTTGTTTGGGTATGGCCAATGTGGGAATTTGTTTTTCTTAAAAATGCATGTTTATAACAGAAAAAAGAAGCAGCTGAAATAATAGAACTTCACTGTTATTAAAATGGTGTTTTAAAAAGTGAACAGTGGTCTAAAAAGGCATTACAAACATCTGAGGTCATTAGACAAGTTATTCCTTAGTCTCTTGTTGCTTTAAACCTAACAACCAGTCGTGGCATACATGGATTCTTCCAAGGTGGTCAGCTTTTTCATGAATTTATGGAGCTCCATTCATCTTCACCCATATTGTTACTAATCAAAGAGTTTAGAAAAAACAACAGAGGTTCATTTTCCATCCCGAAGGTGTTTAAATTCAGGAATGACTGAGGTCAAGAGCATCAGGGCTAGAGTCAGGAAGGAAACTTGGGCATCCTGAATGTCAATGTCGTTTTCTTCCATTAATTATTGAGAAGAACTTGAATGCTCTCAATAAACAATATAAATCATATCTATAATCTGCCCATTTCAATTATAAGATCATAGGATCAGGATTAAAGCTGGAAGGGATCAGACTCCATAAAGTCCAACCCCCTAATTTTACAGATGAGGAAGCTAAATTACACAGAGAGCAAAAGGTTACGTAACTTTCGTAGGGTCACATGAGTGGTTTCTGAGGCAGGATTCCAACCCAAGTTTTTGTGACTCCAGGTCCCGTACCTATATACTTAATACCAAACTGCCTCCCAGATAAAGAATTTTTAACATTTCTAATCCAATGAGAAAGGAGGAAAATTGAATATTGAGAGGAGTAAATAATATTTTAGCAGATATTTGCAAAAGAGGGTTTTTTGATTATTTCTGAAAATTTCTTCCTGGAGTATGGCTGAAATTCTGAAATCTAGACGCTGGGCGCCGCTGTCGGCTAATATGGATGGAGAGCTGGAACGAACAATCCCAGCTTCCTGCTGGGTAATTTCCTGCCCAACAAAAAAGCCTTATTATATTCATTCAAGCTCCCAGATGATTCCAACAGAATACACAATCCTCCTTCCAGCTTCCTACAGAATCTTCTCTAGAGCACACGGATTGACAGTAACGCTAGGATATACGGAAACTGATCTTCTTTAATACAGATTCTTAACAACTCATGATCATCTACACTTCGGCTTCTGGAGATTCTTCACAGAGCTGGAAATATGGGAAGGAGCTCAGGGCAAAGAGCTCTGACTCTGAGGCCGGAGGTACTGATCCCCTTTTTGCTGTCTTTGTTCTGTTGCGCGTTTTCTGAACAGATCCGCTACTCCATTCCCGAGGAGATGGCGATAGGGTCGGTGGTGGGGAACCTCGCCAAGGATCTGGGACTAGAGGTCTGGGACTTAGCGGTTAGGAAGTTACGGGTGAGTGCAGAGAGGGAATACTTTAGTATCAGCTCCGAGAGCGGAGAATTGCTGGTTAGCGGCAGAATAGACCGAGAGGAAATATGTGGAAAGAAGCCTGTGTGCTCCCTAGATTTTGAAACAGTTGCCGAAAATCCACTAAATATTTTCCACGTAACTGTGGTCGTACTCGACATTAATGATAATGCTCCGTTATTCAAACGATGGCAAGCAGATTTAAAGATTTCAGAATCCATTCAAATAGGCTCGTCCTTTCCTCTGGACCCCGCTGTGGATTCAGATGTTGGGACTAATTCTCTGCAACAATACTCCCTTGAACAAAACAATTACTTTGATCTAGCAGTGAAACAAAGTCCAGATGGCAATAAATACCCTGAGTTGAAACTGAAAAAATCTCTGGATAGGGAACAGCAGAGTTCACATCAATTGGTCTTGATGGCTCTGGACGGTGGGCAGCCACCCCAAAATGGCACTGTTCAGATCAGAATCACTGTTGTAGATGCTAATGATAATGCCCCGGTATTCAGCCAGCAGGTCTACAGGGTCAGGGTGCCGGAGAACCTGCCCCCAGGATCCTCTATAGTCCATGTGATGGCCACCGACCAGGATGAGGGAGTCAATGCAGAAATAACCTTCACCCTCCAAAATGAAGACGAAAATGTGAAAATTTTATTCGACTTGGATCAAAAGACAGGAGAAATCACGACCAAGGACAATCTGGACTTCGAAAATGCTAATAGTTATACCCTAAGCATTGAAGCAAAAGACATTGGAGATCTAGCATCACATTGCAAAATTCACATAGAAATCCTTGATGCAAATGATTGTGCCCCTGAAATGACTGTGACATCTGTCTTCAGTCCAGTTCCAGAGAATTCTGAGCCTGGCACTGTCATTGCACTTCTGAAAACCCGTGACAGAGATTCAGGAGAAAATGGGGAGATTGTGTGTTATCTTCAAGAAACTATTCCCTTCAGATTAGAATCCTCTTCTAAGAATTACTACAAACTGCTGACAGACGGAACACTGGACCGTGAGCAAACCCCAGAGTATAATATCACTGTGACTGCTACTGACAAAGGAAACCCTCCTTTATCCACTAGCAAAACCTTGCTCCTGCTTGTTGGGGACATCAATGACAATGCCCCCATCTTCCTTCAACCTTCCTATGTGGCTTGTGTTCCTGAGAACAATGTTTTAGGTGCATCTATTTCCCGTGTCTCAGCAGTTGACCCAGATTTGGAACAGAATGGCAGTCTATCCTACTCTATTATGTGGAGCGATCTCCTTACCCCGCCACTATCCTCCTACGTTTCTGTCAGTGGCCAGAGAGGAGATATCTTTGCGCAGTGTTCTTTCGATTTTGAGCATATTCGCACCTTCGAGTTGATTCTTCAGGCCTGTGACGCTGGCTCTCCAGTCCTCTGTGCCAACGTTTCAGTTCGGGTGTTCATAGTGGATCAAAATGACAACGTACCCATCATTCTCTATCCAGCCCTTGGGGTTGAAGGTTCAGCCCTCTTCGACATAGTCCCTCGATCTGCAGAGCCCGGCTATTTGGTTACCAAGGTGGTGGCAGTGGATGGGGACTCAGGACACAATGCTTGGCTGGTCTATCAAGTATTGCAGGCCACAGATCCAGAGCTCTTCAATCTGGAGTTGCGTACAGGCGAGGTCAGGACTACCAGAACCTGGACTGATCGAGATGCAGCCAAACACCGCCTTCTGGTCTCTGTGCAGGATGGTGGAAAGCCCCCTTTGTCAGCAACTGCGACTCTACACTTGGTTTTTGCAGACAGCTTGCAGGAGGCGATGCCAGAGATGATGGAGGAGCACTTCAAGATTCCAAACCCTCAGTCTGAATTGCAGTTTTATTTGGTAGTAGCTTTGTCCCTAATCTCTGTGTTGTTCCTTATCACAGTGACACTGTCCATTGCCCTAAAATTAAGAAGGTCGTCAAATTCATCTAGATTCAGTTGTCTATCTCTGGATTGTTGCTCTAAGCCTGGACCCATTGTCCCTGCAACCTACAGTGAAGGAACTCTACCATATTCATATAATCTGTGTGTGGCCTCTCAAGGGGGAAAGATGGAATATAATTTTCTCAATTTGACTGGGGAAATATCTCCCCCACAGGACCTCCTCTTTAATGATGTTTCTGATATCCTGAATAATAGTAATGGGGAATTCCAGGTCACCTCCAACCTAGTGATTCCTTCTCACGTAAGTTTTTGCCATCTTTTCATTTCTTTTGGACAGTTTTTGCAATAGTTTTTAAAATTTAAATATCTTAATTGTGAGTAATTGGGAATTTGTTGATTTGACATACTCTTTCTCCTTCGATTTACTGGCAAACATTATTAATAAGCAAATGTGTGTGGGAGAGAGAGAGAGAGAGAGAGAGAGAGAGAGAGAGAGAGAGAGAGAGAGAGAGAGAACACTTAGCTTCTAGTTTGCAATCAGTTCTTGGTTTGAAAGCATTGAGTTTCCTTGGAATAGTGATTCTACACTTTTTAGTCTGGCCATTAATATTCTTCATTAATTAAACATGACTTTGATAAATTTTTCTTTTGGTTTGCCATGTAGTTTTATGGTTCAAATTACATCAAGAGCTTACTGACACAACTTTCCTAAAAGCAGGGATTTTTGATTTGTTTAAACGCAGAAGTTTTTTTCAGTTTCAAATTCTCTCCCTTTCTCTACCCTTTACCCACCCAATGAGAAGGCAAGAAAAGTACAATTTATTACTAATATGACTAGTCATGGAAAATAAATTTCCAAATTAATTACTAAAATAAATTTTAATTAGTTTTCACTTTTAACATATCCATTCAAAAATTACTCTTTGGTTGTAGTTTCATCAATAATTCTATCTGTTTAAGTCACCTAGAAATGAAGTCTTTCACCAAATATATAGAAACTGCAAATGTAATAAAGAGATGTTACACATTCAGGTTAAAATACTTCCTCCCAAAGAATTATGTATATTAAGGAAAACAATGTCTTGTTTATCTCAAGAGTCAAAATCTAAGTATGCAGAACATTTCTGAAAATTGTATTTAATTTTCTTATGTTGGATGCTTTGGTGTTTAGAAACTCTCACATTGTGCATTCTGAGTACAATATTGATAACTAATTATGATTACACAAGGATTTATATAGAATGATTAGACCTTACTTTCTGCATCCTAAAGCCCTGGGAATTTCCTTGATTAATACATTAACATATTTAATACAAAAATCTCCACTCAACAGTCTCCTGAGTGCTCTACACAGAAATGTAATTATTACATACTTTCTCTTTTAATTGAGTAAGGTGAAACTCATTCGGAATTATTAAAGTCCAAGACATAAATTAAAACAAATCACAAGAAAACTATTCTTCAGTTTTAGAAAAATAAATTTCTACAGCCCACTTAGCAATAGCACTTCGGGGGGGGGGGGGAGAAGAGAAATTTGTGACTTGGAAATTGCTATCCTAAGACTGAGGACTCATATTGAAAATACATGATGGGGGTGGCTAGGTGGCATAGTGGATGATGGGGGTGGCTAGGTGGCGTAGTGGATAAAGCACCGGCCTTGGAGTCAGGAGTACCTGGGTTCAAATCCGGTCTCAGACACTTAATAATTACCTAGCTGTGTGGCCTTGGGCAAGCCACTTAACCCCATTTTCCTTGCAAAAAAAACCTAAAAAAAAATACACGATGGAATAAAGAAAATGCAAAGGAAGAATGAATACTCAGCTAATTAATCACATTAACAAACTTTCTAAGAAATAAAAGAACAGAGCTACTATCTTGCAATCTACAACTATTCTATGTTTTGGGTGCTCTCTGTATCTGTCACGAAAATTAAATAGTTACTCCTTTTAAAATACGTTTCAAAGCAATAAAATTATTAAGAATGAAGCTATTTGAAACCAAGTTTTCATGCTTTGCTCAGAAATAGTGTAGTAATCAGTTAGGACTCTGAGCGCCGCTGTTGACCAGTAATGGAAGTAATCTCCCTCCTTGGCTGCTCACAAAACCTAGCAATACAGCGTTCAGACACACCTTCCGGTTAAAATCGAATCAGCCAGAAACCCTCTTCTCTGTGGACTCCAAGATGCAGGGGTATCTTGATCCCCTTGGACACTTAGGATCGGACTGCTAATCAGGAGAGTGAGGTTGGATCTGCCACAAGAATAAAAAAATTCAATAGCGAGGCAGCAATGGCGACTATTCAGAGGCTCGGGAACTGCCCAGGCATGGTCCTGATTTGCTTTGTCCTGGGATCTTTGTGGGAGGCCGGGTCTGGACAGATCCGCTACACGGTGCCTGAGGAGATGGAGAAGGGTTCTTTTGTGGGAGACGTCGCCAAGGATCTTGGACTAGGGCCCCACAAGCTTTCGGAGCGCGGAGCCCGTATAGTTTCCAGAGGTAAGAAGCAACATTTTGCTCTGAATGTCAGAAGCGGCAGCTTAGTCG
Organism: Macrotis lagotis; assembly: GCF_037893015.1. NCBI lineage: Eukaryota > Metazoa > Chordata > Mammalia > Peramelemorphia > Peramelidae > Macrotis > Macrotis lagotis. The sequence continues at coordinate 410,861,411 of NC_133658.1, read as the reverse complement.
TAGCAGACAGAATAGACAGGGAGGAACTGTGTGGAAAAGCAACCGTCTGCATTGCAAGTGCAGAGATTCTGCTAGAGAATAAAGTGAAAATTTATGGAGTAGAAGTGGAAATAATTGATATCAATGATAACTCCCCCAGCTTTGGAGCTGAAGAAAGGGAAATCAAAATCAGCGAAAGTGCAGTGCCAGGAACCAGGTTCCCCCTTCCGGAAGCCTTTGATGTGGATATAGGAATGAACTCTGTTCAGAGCTATCAGCTGAGTTCGAATCACCATTTCTCTCTGCGTGTGGAAAAACAAATAGATGGAGTCAAGTATCTGGAACTGGTGCTGGAGCGTGCTCTGGACCGAGAGGAGGAGCCCATTCACCATCTTATCCTCTCGGCTTCGGATGGGGGAGATCCTATTCTCTCCGGCTCCTTACGAGTTCTTGTGACTGTCCTGGATGCGAATGACAACGCACCAGAGTTTACTCAGTCTGTATATACCGTGAATGTACTTGAGAACTTACCACAGGGGACACAGCTGCTCACAGTGAGTGCCACCGACCTGGATGAAGGAATAAATGGGGAAGTCACTTATTATTTCCAGAAAATTACCGTGAAAACGTCTCAGCTATTTCATTTGAATGCTTTGACTGGGGATATAACAGTACTGGAAAATTTAGATTATGAGCAGTGTAATTTCTATCATATAGATATTGAAGCTCGAGATGGGGCTGGACTTCTGGCCATAGCTAAGGTTCTGGTGAAAGTGCTGGATGTGAATGACAATGCTCCTGATATCACCATCACCTCTCTTACCAGCTCAGTATCTGAAAATTCGTCTGCAGGGTCGGTGATTGCCCTTTTCAATGTACATGACAGAGACTCTGGAGGAAATGGTCAGGTCACGTGCTCCGTCCCAGAACACTTGCCTTTCAAACTTGAAAAGTCTTATGAAAATTATTATAGTTTGGTGACAGACAGAGCCCTGGATCGGGAGCAAGTCTCCATGTATAATGTCACCGTAACAGCCACAGATGGAGGAAACCCCCCTCTGTCCACTGACATTGACATCTCCTTACATATAGAAGATACCAACGACAATCCCCCAGTTTTTCCCCAGATGTCCTATTCAGCTTATGTCATGGAGAACAATCCCAGAGGCACTTCTATTTACTCGCTGACTGCTCATGACTCTGACATCGGGGAGAATGGTCACATCACTTACTCCATTACAGATGACTCGGTACACAGTACACCTCTCTCCTCTTATGTTTCTATTAATTCTGAAACAGGTGTGGTCTATGCTCTGTGTTCCTTTGATTATGAACTGTTCCGAGAATTGAAGCTAGGAGTGACAGCCAGGGACTCTGGAGACCCTCCTCTCAGCACCAACGTGTCCCTGACTCTGTTCATCCTGGATCAGAATGACAACACCCCCGAAATCCTGTACCCAGCCTTTCCCACAGATGGTTCCAGTGGCGTAGAGCTGGCGCCACGCTCTGCAGAGCCTGGCTACCTGGTGACCAAGGTGGTGGCAGTCGATGGAGATTCTGGTCAGAATGCCTGGTTGTCCTACCGCCTGCTCAAGGCTACAGAACCTGGGCTCTTCTCCGTGGGGCTGCACTCAGGGGAGATCAGGACTGTCCGGACATTCCTAGACAAGGATACTCTCAAGCAGAATCTCATAGTGGCAGTGACAGATAACGGGGACCTCCCCCTCTCTGCCACAGTCAGTATCACCATAGCAGTGGCAGACAGCATCCCTGAGATCCTTTCCGAGCTCAGCAGTTCAGAGGCACCAGCTGACTTTAAAGATTCCAGGCTCACACTCTACCTAGTCATCGCTGTGGCTGTCATTTCCTGCTTGTTCTTCACCTTTATTATCATTTTATTGGTGCTCAGATTACATAGGTGGAGAACCACAAAGTTGCTGGGTGCACCTAGCGAGCATTTTGGAAACATCCATTCCTCCCAATTTGTGGGACTTGATGGAGTCAGAGCGTTTCTCCAAACACACACCCAAGAGGTTTCCCTGACTACCGACTCTCGGAAAAGCCAATTGATAATTCTGGGACCAAATTATGCAGACACTTTATCACTTCAGCAGAACTCTGACAAAAAGGAACCTCCTTTAATACCTCATGAATCAATTCTCTCTAATGAGGATCAGCCCTTCTTACAGGTATGCTTTAAAAAAATAGTAGTCATAGTATTTAATACCTGACATATTTACTTCAACTCTGAAATAGTATCACTCATCTAGCCCAACTTCAAACTTAATAAGGCAATTTTCTTTATAATAACCTAAGCTTTTAGTGGTAAGTCTCTAAGTTCTTCAAAAAACTTTGTCTTATTAACTCGGAAATTAGTTATTTTTAAAGTTCTACTCATTAGCTATTTCTTCTTCACCTTGAGCCTGCATATAAGGTTTAACTTTGAGTCAATGATTGTTACTTAACCAGAACCATCTTTTGAATAGAGACTTCTGTAACTTATTCCTCAAGTCTTATCTTTCATTACTTTTTCAACTGTTCATAATATTCTTTGGTTTAAAGAAGCTTTATATTCTGAACGTGATCTTCTAGAAATTTATGTTATGATCTTTTCGACTGAACTCAGTAACTCAGGACATGAATTGACCACCACTGAGAATAGTGTTTTTTTGAACATTAACTATTCTATTCTATTCTATTCTATTCTATTCTATTCTATTCTATTCTATTCTATTCTATTCTATTCTATTCTATTCTATTCTATTCATTTGACCTATATCGTTAATATATTGAATTTTCTGTCCATTGAAATTCTTTGCATTATTTTCAGATGATATAAATCAGTTTTCTCTTTCCTATACTTTCACTGTTGACTTTTGGACCTAAGAATAGTATTTTATTTTTTCTTAGACTTAACTTTATAGTTAAAGTCTTTTGAGACATTTTTGAAACCAGATTCATCATTCATTAGTTTGCATAGATCCACGTCATCAACACCATCCCTCAAAAAATACCCACAATTCCTAACTCTTCACACATATTGATCAGTTTGTTGAGTAAGCCCTTCTTGTGTAGAAGAATGTGGATAAAAATCAAGAGGATTTGTTTCTAGCACTATCATTTCCCCTTCCCTCATTTCATTTTCTTCTGTCAAATAATGCTGTTGGACCCTATAGTTTGTTTTTTTTACTAATTTTCATCTGTATGTATTCTAATCACTTAATAGTAGAATCATTGATAAAATATTAAAGCATTCCTCTAAGTTAACATCAATCCATGACTACCCTTTCTCTTTGGTCAATGTGATTAAGTTACCTGATGTAGCACTCCCCAATCAAACTCTAAAAAATGTCTATTTAAAATCTTAAGAAGCCACCTTTTTTTTAGGTTTTTGCAAGACAATAGGGTTAAGTGGCTTGCCCAAGGCCACACAGCTAGGTAATTATTAAATGTCTGAGATCAGACTTGAACTCAGGTACTCCTGACTCCAGGGCTGGTGCTCTATCCACTGTGCCACCTAGCCACCCCCAAGAAGTCACTTTTTACTTGGAAATTGTTCATTGAATTAATATCAGATACCCTTATCGAAACAAGATAAAATTTTTATATAAACATTTATAAACATTGTCTTCACCATTTTATTTGATAATCAAATTTTTTTTGCAATTTCCACAGTTTCCTAGAATAGAAATGTATTTGAATCCAACCAAAAACTGAATTAATTAATTTGATTTTGTGTGCTTTTAATTCAGAATCACACATTAAAAGTATGCAGTCATGAGAAGAACACATTTTAATCTATTACCCTGTATGAATGGATGTATTCAAAATATTATACACTAAAGATCAATTGACATAACTTTGAGAAATAGTGATTCAGGGACAGCTAGTTAGCACGTTGCTTAGAGTACTGGCCCTGGAATCAGGGAGAACCTTAAATTTTCATGGCATAGAACACTGGCCCTGATCAATAGGACCTTAGCTCAGATCTGACCTCAGACACTTAACATTTATACTAGATATGTAACAATTAACCCTGATTGACTTAGTGATTCTCTATGAAACTGAGTTCCTAGAAATGTGAGCGCTTTATTTAGCTTATAATAATCAATCTATTATTGAGTGATTCATTATATTTTTCAGAATTCAATTTCTGTTTTGGAAAAAATTTTGTTGATTTTGAATGATCATATTTTTTGTATATCGTCATCTTATATTATGTAAGTTTGTTGGTAGAAAAAAAAAGGAATGCCTCAGTTTTATATATTACAGCCTGGTCACACAAACCAGGGGACTATCTGTGTGATACCTTTCATTAGTCTGAGACAGTGGTGTTTTATGTCTTGTTGTTTACTTGAAAGAAATAGTAAGAATCAAAAAAAAAAAAGAAAAAAAAAGAAATAGTAACAATAGAGTAAGCAGATTTAATGATTGTGTCTTTCTATTGTTTTTAAGATTAATTTATGCATTTTGTTTTATGCCAGTAATTTCCCAAACTTTTTATCCCCCCCCACCCCCATTGAACCTGTCATTTTCTGAAAAACAATTCATGTAAAACCTATCAATGTGACTTCCAAGTCCGATGGAACATGCAGTATTGTACAGCTATAATTCCTCACCAGTCTACTGAGAGGAAGATGTGTTTTATCACTGATGAATTTCTGCATCAATCCAAATCTTCTAGTGAATACCACATACTGTTGTTTATTGTTTTTTGAATATTTGAAAGTATATGACTTGTTAAAAAAACATAACTTTAAAAGTAATCTCCCTTTTAATATGTACTTCCTTTACATATGTTATTTCAAGAGATATATTGATAAATGAATATGGATAACCTTATTCAATAATCCTCTAAGGCAGCATAAAATAATAGATGGATAATTAACTTTGAAGTTGAGAAGGCCTGGGTTCAAGTTCCTCCATTAACACATATTAACTGTGTGACATTGGGCAAGACATTTATTCTCTCAGTATCCTAAACAAACTATAAATTTCAGATCAAGTGACCTGAATGGTACTATGATAGTAGAAGGAATTCTTTCCTGTGACTACCTTATACTAATGATATCACACCTCCAGTTCCTATTATTCTTATTAGCAATATCAATCAAAGCATAAAAATAAGATATACACATAATTATAGTATTCACCACTGCCAAGGATGATGTCTTGTAGGGTACAAATTAGAGTCATACTACATGGTTAATAAGTTCTTACAAGCACTTTTAACTTTAGTTGAATTCTGTTGATTTCAATAAGTAGCAGAACAATACAGAATTTCCAAAATGGAATCCATTGCCACTGTAAAGAAATAAATCTGATAATACACACATCACATAAGAATACCTATTGTACAACTTATGATGGACAGTTGCCTCATTGACTGACTGACTCAAATGGTAAATGGACAAAAATCTTGTCCAAGGCTGAATAGGAGGAAAACAGGCTTTTTTAATTTTAAAAAAAACAATAAACAAGATAAGCATTTCATCATGCACATAGAAAAAATTTTAAAGGATTGTACAAGAAACTATATATTTCCATTATATAATTGCTTTTCTTTTTAAGTATATAATAGATACATGATGTAACTACTTTCCAAACTGTTCTGCTCATCTGGGGTTCCTTCTAACCTTCATTCTGCTCTCCTTTAAAAATTTCAAAATGTTTCAATAACACTTTTATTTTTACTCTTTTTAAAATTCTTTTTGACAACTCTATCCTTAACTTAATCTTTCTTCTCCTCTCCCCTCCCACCATTCACAAACAAGAAAAAATAACTTCTACAAAAACAAGAATAGTCCAGTAAAACAAATTCCCCTGTTGGCTGTGTCAGAAAAATGCTTCATTCTGCAACTTGATGCCATCATCTCTCAGGCACTAAATTGGTAGCTTGCTTCATCATTTTCTTCTGGAATCGTGGTTGGTTATTTCATTAATTAAGTTTTTAAATCTTGACAATTTCACTTGACAAATTTGTATGCTCCTTTCAAAGATTCCTATGTACTTAGTCCCCAAATCAGGTAGGTGACTAAAATGACAATAGAGAACTACATGTTTGGAAATAGACCAATATCTTTCTCACACACAAACAGAACAACACACCACCAAGCTATCTAAAAGTTGGAGTTGGAAGCTCTATCAGAAAATTGAGGATATGTGCTCACTTCGGCAGCACATATACTAAAATTGGAACGATACAGAGAAGATGAGCCTGGCCCCTGCACAAGGATGACAGGCAAATTCGTGAAGCGTTCCTTATTTTTTACTTGAAAATAGAAATCTCTTCAATAAAAGCTGGGAATGAGGCTGGGGGAGGGGAATCTTTGTTGCCATGGAGATGGGGCATCCTTCCTCCCTACCATTATCTTCTCTGCTGTTGCAGAAAAAAATGAGGTTATGTAGAAAAAATTAAGGAGTAATGTATGCACTGGTACTAGCAAAATGTTTAAAGACTTTGTTAGAGAGGTCTCTCTAACTTTGTTAGAGAGGTCTCATGATGGTTAATAATTCTTTGAAGAATTTATAGAAGAATAAGAACAAAATGAGGATGAGGCTGCAGGGATGGATGGCAAATATACCCAGGAAGAGTGAGGGGTTCACATCAATGAAATTCCTTATTCACTAAAGGATGAATAGCAGAGATACATTTAGTTGCTGTTCTTTGGTACTATTTTTTTGGAAGATGAACAACTTCACTGAGTGAATTGGATTTAAGTGAGTCAGAGTTGCACAGGATCTTTCTTCCAGAATCATCCGAATCCAGTGTCAAGATAAAAGCAAGTGAACTGATGATGGCCCCAGATGCAGTGAGACCTTGACATCTTCTCTGTCTGCCCAAAACTCAAGCACTCCACAGCATCTACTACATTGCCATTGGAATGTATTCATCTGCCCATTCTCCCGGGAGAAGTCTTTATGTGCTTGGTATAGATAGTTCTAAATCCTCAATGGATATAAGACTGTGGGTTATGCTCAATTTGGTTTTAAAACTCGTGTCCCTACATGTTGAGCATTTCCAAGTATCAAAAAGTTAATGGGAAATTACGTAAAGTTATCAGGGATTAATCAACCAACAAAACGTCACTACTATTACATAAAAAGTGTAACAGAAAAATCACCGGAAAAAGAAGTATTAAAAATCATCCTATGAGAAATAATGTGGTAAAGTGGAAATGGTGATATATTTGAACCCAGAGAGCAGAGCTTGGAACCTAACTTCTTCCAATACTAACTGGGTGCACTGGAAAAGTCAATTCATCTGTGGTAATTTCAGTTTCTTAATCTGCGGAAATCTGTAAAAATTGGACTGGATAGCCTCCAAGCTTCCTGGTGATGTAAAATTTTGATCCCTATGACTTTCTGTCAGAAATAGTATTTCTAAAAGAGAAAGAAAAATTGCAAAGTTATAATTAAAAATTTAGATTGTCATATTTGTTATATAATACTGAAAAATATTTGTTAATCCTATTTTTACTGAAATGATATTTCCTGAGAAAGAAAATGCATTTATAAGAGAATCGCTTCAGTTCTCCGACCGAGACACTGGGCGCCGCTGTCGGCCAATGTGGAAAAAGAGCTGAAACAGACAATCCCTTGAAGCTTGTTTCCTGTTGGGTAATTTCCTGCCCACCAACAAAGCCTTATATTCATTTAAACCCCGGTCCCACAGAATCTTCCCTAGAGCACACGGATTGGCATTCACGCTAGGATATACGGAAATTGATCTTCTTTAATTCAGATTCTTACGACTCACTAACATCTAAACTTCGGTTTCTGGGGAACTAAAGAATTTCTATCTGCACAGAGACGGAGAAATGGGAAGGAGCTCGGGGGAAAGAGCTCTGACTCTGAGGCCGGAGGTACTGATCCCCTTTTTGCTGTCCTTGTTCTATTGCGTGTTTTCTGAACAGATCCGCTACTCCATTCCCGAGGAGATGGCGATAGGGTCGGTGGTGGGGAACCTCGCCAAGGATCTGGGACTAGAGGTCTGGGACTTAGCGGTTAGGAAGTTACGGGTGAGTGCAGAGAGGGAATACTTTAGTATCAGCTCCGAGAGCGGAGAATTGCTGGTTAGCGGCAGAATAGACCGAGAGGAAATATGTGGAAAGAAGCCTGTGTGTTTCCTTGATTTCGAAACAGTTGCCGAAAATCCACTAAATATTTTCCACGTAACTGTGGTCGTGCTCGATACTAACGATAATGCTCCGTTATTTGAACAGTCTCATGTAGATCTGAAGATTTCAGAATCCATTCAAATAGGCTCATCCTTTCCTCTGGACCCCGCTGTGGATTCAGATGTTGGGACTAATTCTCTGCAACGATACTACCTTGAACAAAACAATTACTTTGATCTAGCAGTGAAGCAGAGTCCAGATGGTAATAAATACCCTGAGTTGAAACTGAAAAATTCTCTGGATAGGGAACAGCAGAGTTCACATCAATTGGTCTTGATGGCTCTGGACGGTGGGCAGCCACCCCAGAATGGCACTGTTCAGATCAGAATTAATGTTGTGGATGCCAATGATAATACCCCGGTATTCAGCCAGCAGGTCTACAGGGTCAGGGTGCCGGAGAACCTGCCCCCAGGATCTTCTATAGTCCGTGTGATGGCCACCGACCAGGATGAGGGAGTTAATGCAGAAATAACCTTCTCCTTCCAAAATACAGCTAAGGATGTGAAACTCTTATTCGACTTGGATCAAAAGACAGGAGAAATCAGGACTAAAGAAAATCTGGACTTCGAAAATACTAATAGTTATACCCTAAGTATTGAAGCAAAAGACACTGGAGATCTAGCATCACATTGCAAAATTCACATAGAAATCCTTGATGAAAATGATTGTGCCCCTGAAGTGACTTTGGCATCCGCTTTCAGTCCAGTTCCAGAGAATTCTGAGCCTGGCACTGTCATTGCGCTTCTGAAAACCCGTGACAGAGATTCAGGAGAAAATGGGGAGATTGTATGTTATCTTCAAGGTAATATTCCCTTCAAATTAGAGTCCTCTTCTAAGAATTACTACAAACTTCTAACAGATGGAGCTCTGGACCGTGAGCAGACCCCAGAATATAATATCACTGTGACTGTCACTGACAAAGGAAACCCCCCGCTATCCAGCAGTAAGACTTTCACCCTGCACATAGCAGATGTCAATGACAATGCCCCCATTTTCTTACAACCTTCCTATGTGGCTTATGTTCCTGAAAACAATCCCTCAGGTGCCTCTATTTCCTGTGTCTCAGCAGTTGACCCGGACCTGGAACAAAATGGTCGTTTGTCCTTCTCTATTGTCAGCAGCGACCTAGATTTGCTGCTGCTGTCCTCCTACGTATCTGTAAATGTCCACAGAGGAGACATCTTTGCGCAGCGTTCTTTCGACTATGAGCAGGTTCGCACCTTCGAGCTTATTCTTCAGGCCTGTGACGCTGGCTCCCCTGTTCTCTGCGCTAATGTCACCCTACGGGTATTTATAGTGGATCAAAATGACAATGCTCCGATCATCCTCTACCCGACCCTGGGGACTGAAGGCTCAGCCCTTTTCGACATGGTCCCTCGCTCTGCGGAGCCCGGATACCTTGTCACCAAGGTGGTGGCGGTAGATGCTGATTCAGGACACAACGCCTGGCTGGCCTACCACGTGCTGCAGGCCACAGATCCCGGCCTCTTCAGCCTGGGACTGCGCACCGGTGAGATCAGGACAGCTCGGGCTATGGCTGACCGAGATTCTGATCGTCACCGCCTGTTGGTCTCTGTGCAGGACGGGGGCCAGCCCCCTCGGTCAGCCACTGTGACTCTTCACCTGGTCTTTGCAGACAACTTGCAGGAGGTTTTGCCAGAAATGAGGGATGAGCGCTCAGAGAACCCGGACCCTCAGTCTGAGCTACAGTTTTACCTGGTCTTGGCTTTAGCTTTAATCTCCATCTTGTTCTTTCTCAGCGTCATTATGGCTATTACCATACGTCTTCGAAAATCCTCCACTTCCAAGTTGTTAGGTTGTTTTGGAGCAGATCTTTGCTCTCATCCTGAGCCTAGAATAGTCCCAAACTACAATGAGGGGACTTTACCATATTCTTATAATCTGTGTGTGGCCTCCAAATCGGGGAAAATGGAATATAATTTTCTCAAATTGACTGGGGATGTATCTGCTCCACAAGATCTCCTCTTCAATGATGGTTCCTGTGATCTGGATAATCATACTGGGGAATCCAAAGTCAATTCTGACTTTGTCATTTCTTCTTACGTAAGTTTTTCTTTCACCTTTTAATTTTTCCCCTCTATCAGGTCTCTCACTTGTTTTTTTTCTACCTTAAACATTTTAATTCAGTGTAATTTGACTTTTCCTGTGTTTTCCATGTAATTTAAGTTTCCTCAGTTACTAGATAATATTTTTATTAACACCATAGTGTAGTAGATTGAGAGCTGGCCTTGGAACCAGGAAAAACCTGAGTCCTATTTCTGACATCTTAACTGTATGATCTTATGGAAGTAAGTTAATATTTCAGCTGCCTTTCTACATTGGTAGAGACAGTTTTCTCATTCAGACATCACTACCAATGAAATCACAAGGCTGAATGAAAAAAAATTCTCTCGGCAAGTAGAGCAGCAAAACACTGGAAGCAACTTGGCTCAAGGGACAAGTTCTTGGAGTATAAAATCAGAAAGATCTCAGTTGAAAGAGCATGATTAAAATGGACATGCCTGGGAAATCTGCATATTTGATTATAATTTTCTAATATCTGGTTCTTGCACACCTACACATCTGATGAAAATTAGGAAAGTCTTTGTGTGGAGAGGTTTAATTACTGTAGTCATTCAACATAAGAAAATATAATTGCTGAATGTACAACATAAACACATACATAGCAATGAATGTGTCTCCATTTTAATTGCGTAATTCAAAACTTAGTTGGATTCATGTGGTAGAAATTAAAAACTCATTCGTAAACCATTTATTCTCTAGTTCATGAAGTAAATGATCTTGAGTTTCACCTCATTTCATCTCTTCTGTGGGAATATTTGTGGTGGCGGAGTTGGAGAAGAGAGTTTTGGGAAAGGAAACTATACTATTGTGAATAATCTTACATTCAGTCATGATGCATGAGAAAAGTAGGACAGCCTAAAAGAAAAGGAAATATAATAATGATAGCATCTCTTGCCTAGCTTTAAAAATAATTGTGTATTCGTGTGTGTGTGTGTGTGTGTGTGTGTGTGTGTTCAGGCATTGTCAGAAAGTCGTGAAATTACAGGTACGAAGTCACTAGTTATGAATTATTTCAGGAACTGGGAAATATCAGGACTAAGAATCTTGTCTAAAATGTGCAGCTTTTACTTGGAGATGGTGCAATAATTAGTTCGAACTCTGGGCGCCGCTGTTGACCAATCAGGGAGAGAAATTTGAAATGCAGTCAGTTCCCTAGCTCAGCCCTCTCGGATTCAAACCACCCAGAACCGCAGAACTTTGTACATCGTTAGAGGTTGTACAGAAACCCAAGCCATAAGCCGTTTGTCTTTAGGATTTTGGTGAATGATATTCCCTGCTACTCAGGAGGCACAAGAATTCATTCTGAAAGAGAGACTGAACAGATACTTAGAGAAAATTTTCTTCGCGAGAACATAATGGCGGCTCGGAGGATACGCCAGTATTGCCAGGGAAGAGTCCTGTTTTGCTTTCTCCTGGGGATGCTGTGGGATGCTGGGTCCGGACAGATCCGCTATTCGGTACCCGAGGAGGTGGAGAAGGGCTTTTTTGTGGGCGACATCGCTAGGGACCTGGGTTTGGAGCCTTGGGCACTGTCAGAGAGTGGAGCCCGCATAGTCTGGAGAGGTAAGACACAGCATTTCTCTCTCAATGTCAGAAGCGGCAGTTTAGTCACGGCGGACAGAATAGACAGGGAGGAGCTGTGTGGGACAGCATCCATGTGCACTGTAAATATAGAGATTCTGCTAGAAGACAAAGTGAAAATTTATGGAGTAGAAGTGGAAATAACTGATATTAATGATAACTCCCCTCAATTTGAGACAAAGGAAACAGAAATAAAAATAATCGAAAAGGAAGTGCCAGGAACAAGGTTTCTTCTTCCTGAGGCTTTTGATCCGGATGTCGGAATAAATTCCCTCCAGAGCTACCAGCTGAGTCCAAATCATCTCTTTTCTCTACATGTGCTGAGAGGAACAGAGGAGACCAAGTACCCGGAACTGGTGCTAGAGCGGGCCCTGGACCGCGAGGAGGAGCCTGTTCACTACCTCACCCTCACAGCCTCGGATGGGGGAGATCCGGTCCGCTCTGGCACGGTACACATTCGTGTGACTGTCCTTGATGCAAATGACAACGCTCCACTTTTTACACAATCCCTATATACTGTGAGTGTTCCTGAGAATGTTCCAGTGGGGACATGGCTACTCAAAGTGAATGCCACTGATCCAGATGAGGGAATCAATGGGAAATTGACTTACTTCTTCAGAAAAATTACCCAAAAAATTTCTCAGATATTCCGATTAAATTCTTTGACTGGAGATATGACGGTACTGGAAAAGCTAGATTATGAAGAATCGAGTTTCTATGACATAGATATAGAAGTCCGTGATGGTCCTGGACTTCTGGACAGAGCCAAGATTCTGGTCAAAGTACTGGATGTGAATGACAACGCTCCTGATGTTACCATCACTTCCATTACAAACTCGATCTCTGAAAATTCGTCTGCAGGTTCAGTGATTGCCCTTTTCAATGTACACGACAGAGACTCTGGAGGAAATGGTCAGGTCATGTGCTCCGTCCCAGAACACTTGCCTTTCAAACTTGAAAAGTCTTATGGAAATTATTATAGTTTGGTGACAGACAGAGCCCTGGATCGGGAGCAAGTCTCCATGTATAATGTCACCGTAACAGCCACAGATGGAGGAAACCCCCCTCTGTCCACTGACGTTCACATCTCCTTGCATATAGGTGATACCAACGACAATCCTCCAGTTTTTTCCCAGATGTCCTATTCAGCTTATGTCACGGAGAACAATCCCAGAGGCACTTCTATTTACTCGCTGACTGCTCATGACGCTGACGTCGAGGAGAATGGTCACATCACTTACTCCATTACAGATGACACGGTACGCGGTACACCTCTCTCCTCCTATGTTTCGATTAACTCTGAAACTGGTGTCCTCTATGCTCTGTATTCCTTTGATTATGAACAGTTCCAAGAATTGAAGTTAGGAGTAACAGCTAAGGACTCTGGAGACCCTCCTCTCAGCACCAATGTGTCCCTGACTCTGTTCATCCTCGATCAGAATGACAACACCCCTGAAATCTTGTATCCTGTTTTCCCCTCCGATAGTTCTACAGGAGTGGAGTTGGCCCCTCGCTCTGCAGAGCCAGGATACCTAGTGACTAAGGTGGTAGCAATCGATGGAGATTCTGGCCAGAATGCCTGGCTGTCCTACCGCTTGATCAAAGCCACAGAACCTGGGCTCTTTTCTGTGGGTCTGCACAGTGGCGAGATCAGGACAGCTCGAACCTTCGTAGACAAAGATGCCCTCAAGCAGAATCTTGTGCTGACAGTCACGGATAATGGAGAGCCTCCTCTCTCTGCCACGGTCAGCATGACAGTGGCGGTGGCTGATACTATTCCTGAGATCCTCTCTGATCTCAGCATCCTGGCATCCTCAGACCCTCCCAAAGACTCTGATCTCACCCTCTATCTGGTTATAGCAGTAGCTTCAGTGTCCTGTCTCTTCTTTTTCTTCATCATCATTTTATTGGCTGGGAGGCTTTATCGGTGGCAGACCTCTAAGGTATTGGAACCATCTAGTGAACATTTTCAAAATATCCCTGCCTCAGAGTTTGTGGGAATAGATGGAGTAAGAGCTTTTCTGCAGTCATATTCTCATGAGGTTTCCCTCACTACAGACTCTAGGAAAAGTCAGATGATTTTCACTCAGCCTAACTATACAAATACTTTAACAGTGCTGCAGAACTGTGAGAAAAAGGAGGCTCTATTAATATCTGATGAGTCTGTTCTCTGTAAAGAGGATCAGTCATTCATTCAGGTAAGCTTGTCTTTTCCTCATAAATTTGTTCGGGGCCTGTTAGTTCATATACATTAAGTATGAGCTTTTGATTCTATATTTGTTAATGATATTTTAAAAATTTTTAAATGCCTTAGAGATAATTTAGCATAGCAGAAATTTCTATTTGAACTATATGCACATTCTGCTTGGGGACTTTTAGTGACAATTGATGATAGTTCCAGAAAGTTGTTAATATAGAATGGTGTTAGTTAGCTTTTACTCATTTTGCCAGTTTATTGAAATACTGTTAATTCTAATTTGCTGTTTTAGTGTTAGTATATTACCTAGAAGTCGGTATATGCTGGTGGAAAGATTGCCAGATTTGTATTTAGGAGAAACCCGCCTTCAAATCCAATCTCCCATGCTTACTAAATGTATAACCACTAAATTTATCGAAGCTTTATTTGCCTTAGATAAAAAAATACAGATTATACCACATTTTATATCTACTGGTAAAGGTCGTTGTGAAGGGTATATGAAATAATTCATTCAATGTTAAAGGTATATAAAAATTCTCATTTTCATTATTAATCATTATTTTTAAAGTTTTGATATCCGAAAAACATTAAGCATGACTATGATATTTAATCCTTGTTGGTAAAAATATTGAAAAGGATATGACTATTGTGGGAAGAGAAGTGGAATGACAGATCCAATTCTGTCATTTCCTCCTACTGCAATTACTTTTCTCACCTGGAAAATGAAACTTTAATTATTTAGTGTTTGAAGTCATTTCCAGCTCTAAATAGCCAGATTCGACTTTCTTTCATTTTAAATGGTATGTGACATAAATATAAATACTGGGAAGATCTAATGCTCTTTATAGTTCAATAAAATTACTTACCAGAATACTAGTTTAAAATCTTATTAAATCACTTAACCTTGAAATAAAAAAAGAATGGATACAACAACATCCTACTGGATAGACAATTCAAGAAATTAAAAGAAATTTTATTATGTTCATGTTTACAAACGTCCCCCCAAATTCTGCATTTAGTGGATGTGAACTATTTGAATATGCTTTTCATATTTAATCCTACAATTCTAAATGGAAAATCAACCCTGGATGATACATCTTATTTAGAGAGAAATAATTCCTAGAAATAGTAAAAAGGGGAGTGTTGTCTGAAGATACCAATTGCTTGCTCAAGGAACTGTTTTGTAGCTTATGTAATGATGGACAAGTACAGAAGTTAAGCAAGGTTCTGCAAGAATTTGTCAAGAGCAGCAAAGATCATAATTATTTGAAGCTAGTAAGTATTAAAGAACACAAGAAAATTTTCTCTTAAAACTATGTTTTAAAAAGATCAAGAGGCAAAACTGACACTCTTCATGGATATAATGATGGTGGTGCTGGCTATGACAAAGACGACTCCTGATAATATGGAAAGATGGAACCACCCAGCTCTTATTTCGATTATTTGCCAAGGACAATAGTCTTTGTTCAAAACAAAAACGATCGAGATAATTATATCAAAGAATTATCAAATACTGGCAGATTTAATTACTAAAAGATTATAGAAAAGGGAAATGATACCCAGGACTGGAAAAAGACAAATGATTCCATCTTTTGGGCGGAAGGTAGAGGAAGGGAGATAATCGAGCATGTGCCAACTACCAGCTAGTAAGCTTTACTTCAATTCCTTGCAAAATCCTAGTCTTCCACTAAGAGAGTGTTAACCGAACAAATTTTTTTGAAAAAGAAAAAAATCACCAAAAAAAATCAGCTTCACTCCAAGAACTCAATCACATTAATCCCTTTTTTATGTACTTGAAAGGACTGTCACACAGAAAAATATATTTTGTATATTCTGGTTGATGCAAAGGTTTCAACTTGGAGCAATGGGTGTCAAAGTTAATGTTGTACAAAGACAGATTAAGACTAGATGTTAGGACAAAGCTTTCCAGATGTGGAATGGGCTACATAAAGAGGTTGTCACTCACCACAGGTCTTCAGGGAAGGCCTGGATGATTTGTTTGATATTGTAAAAGCTCTACTTTTTTTTTATTTTTGCAAGGCTATAGGGTTAAGTGACTTGACTGTCACATAGTTAATTATTAAGTGTCTGAAGCTGAAATTTGAACTCAGGTCTTCCTGCTCTATCCATTGCACCACCTAGCTTCCCCAAGGCATTACTTTTTAAGTTATAGATTGGACTAGCTTTCCTCTGACATTTTTCAACTCTAGGTTCTTTGAATCTGTGATTATTTTATTACATTTTTGAAAGAATTTGATTTTGAGTTTTAGAAAACATCTCTTGTCTTTGGTTATTTATATATTTTAAGTTTAAGAAATATAAGAGAGGAAGTATGTGCAAATTATTTTTTAAATTTTTGTTAAAATGAATTTTTTATCAGTCTTTTATTTTTTACATTACATTAATTTCTGTATGTACCTCTTCTCTTTCCCTATCCAATAGGCCTTCTCTAAAAATAAAATTTTAGGGGTGACTAGGTGGGGCAGTGGATAGAGCACCGGCCTTGGAGTCAGGAGTACCTGGGTTCAAATCCGACCTCAGACACTTAATAATTACCTAGCCATGTGGCCTTGGGCAAACCACTTGGCCCCATTGCCTTGCAAAATCTAAAATAAATAGATAGATAGATAGATGATAGATACATACATACATACATACATACATACATACATACATAAATGAAAATAAAGTTTTAAAGAAAGAAACTGCTGAACAAAAACTAAGCAAATCAAGAATAGGATCCCTATTATCTTCTATGATATGTATTAAATAAGGGGTCCTTTCTCCAGTGGAGAGCATTTAGATTTTGTCCTGACATAAAAGACTCTCATGAGATATTAAGTGAACATCGATACACAAGTGTTGAATTAGAGTCTCTCCATAGTGAGGAAAAATTTAAAACTGTGTCTTTAGAAATTGACCCTCTTTTAGTCTGTTTCAAAGAGGATAACAGAGACTCCACAGGCCAGGTGGCTTATGCTACCTTCCTCCTCTCTAGTCCACTATCTCTCTACAAAAGAACTGAGATCTATTTCCTCATTTATACCCCAATATAAAATTTGGTCATTATAGTTAAATAGCATCTTAATTCTTTTGTTGTTCTTTCCATTTACATTGTTTGAGTCATGGTAGATATCATTTTCCTTATCCCATAATGAAATTCTTAATTCCAAATTAGTGTATTCCAGATATTTACTGATATTGTGAAATGGAATATTCCATACTGAAACATTTAAATACATCTTTGTGACTTTTAGAAACAAATAATCTTTGCATCAATGATTCATTATAATCATCATAACTCCTTATATTATGTAATAGTCTTGATAGAATATAAATTCCTTAATATCAAGAAATTACTTACGGTAGATTCTATGTGAGTTGAATTGTAATGACCAGTCATTGATTTATTTTTATAAATAAACTTTAAAAGTTTGTGCCATCTAAAAAATGACCACTTAAGTATCTACCATCTCATATCATTTCAAATTCTTTGAAGGATGTGGGGTACCTCTGGAAAGTTTACCAATGCTTTTCTTAAGTAGGTCAAAGTTAGTTCTTGGGGTACTAAGGTTAGAACATTATTGTAATTTATTCTAGTATAGTCTTCTGGTTTTCATTTATCTTTGTGATTGGAGAAATTACAACTTTCATTTTATATTTTATTGTACTCTTTACATGTTTTTTTTATTTTTAGAAAGTCATAATGAAGCTTATTGATTCCTTGAGCTTTGCATTGCTAATGTTGAAATAGGTATTAAAAGTCTAGCCAGTCCATTTATGCTTGTCCAAATTAAAAGATTTTTCTTATAAATGACAAAAAAGTTCTTTAGATTCATGGAAAGTAGCATACATTCTAAAATTTTAATATTATCAGCTACCCTGTCTTTCGGTTTGGAAAAAATGTAGTTGCTTACTGGACCAGGTTGTGCATTCTCTTGGGCTTCTAATTTTACATAGGTTGAACTTTTTTCCAAATAGTGAAAATCCTACAGCATGTCTTTGTCTTTATTGATTTCTTTATCCATTTCTAATTTTCAATGTCAACAAATTTTTAACAGGTCAGATTTTAGTTGTTACAATTTCACAAAGATTTCCCTTTTTTTTCTTATTGTATCTTCTAATTTGGTTCTGATAGTAACTTTTATATTAACAAGTGGCCTAACCACTATCTGATGGATTATTTTGAAATAATTTCCACAATAATAACAAATTATTTTCTATATTTTAAGATTATCACGTTTTAAATGGTGTTAAATGATTGCACATCTATTGCTTTCTTACTTTCTTTTAAATTTTTTTTGTAAATTTTGCTGATGCCCTTTTTTAATACTACAAATATTTCTCAACATACATCCACACCATCCACTTTCTCCTTAAAGAAAGTATTTATGTGTAGATTCAAGTCTTCTAGGTAGTTTACAATCATTTGGCCTATATTGTTTCTCAATCCAAGACTGTGTGTTTCCTTTTTACCAGTCTATTCTATGCATTTAACTCACCAAGTATATTTTTCCTTGATTCTAAGAATCTCATAAAGTCCTACATAAAAATGTCTCTAATGTTCATACTATGTAACTGATGTTGGAGCAAAAGCTACAACTATATGATGATCTTTTCTCTGATTCTCATTCTGAGCAAAGTAACTAAACATCCTTTGAAATTATGTTCATGACTGAGGGAAGCTGCTGATTTTATGAGAAATCAAGACACAATACTTCAAAACCAAAAGAATGAAAAATTAGAAGAAAATGTGAAACATCTCATTGAAAAAACAACGGATCTGGAAAACAGATTCAAGAAAAATCATTTTAAAATTATTGGAATATCTGAAAGTCATGATCAGGAAAAGAGCCTTGACATATTTTCAAAGAATTACTACAGGAAAATTGCCTTGATATCCTAGAAGCAAAGGGGAAAAATAGAAATTGAGAGAATCCACCTATCTCCCCAAGAAAGAGATACCCAAAAAGCAACCCCCAGGAATATTATAGCCAAGTTCCAGAATTGCCAAGTCAAAGAGACTATTACAAGCAGCCAGAAGGACACTTGTGGAGCTGCAGTCAGGATCACACAGGACTTAGCAACAACTACATTAAAAGCTCATAGGGCTTGGAATATAATATACTGGAGGGCAAAGGAGCTTGGAATACAACTGAGAATCAACTACCCAGTAAAACTGAATGTCCTCTTCCAGGGAAAAAAATGGACTTTCAATGAACCAGGGAATTTAAAATGTTCCTGTTGGAATAGCCAGAGCTGAACAGAAAGTTTGATCTTCAAATACAGGACTCAGGTGAAGCATAGAGAGTGGAGGAGAAGGGTAAAATATGAGGGACTTAATGATGATGAACTACATGTATTCCTGCATAGAAAAATGATACTGATAATACTCATATGAACCTTCTCATTTAATAGAGCAGGTAGAAGGAGTTTTTATAGATGAAGCACAGGAGAGAGCTGAATTTGAAGATATAATATAGTGTAAAAATGTAGTCAATGGCTAAAAGGGAAATGTAATGGGAGAAAGAAAAAGGAAAGGTGAAATAAGCTAAGATATTTCGTATAATAAGATTTTTATTACAATGAGCTATTGCAATGATATGGAAGGGGGAAAGGCAAGGGGAGTGAGGAAACCTTCGCTCTCATCAGAGGTGGTTAGGTGAGGAAACAGCATATATACTCAGTGGGGTACAGACATCTAAAGTAAGAAGGAGAGAAGGTGGACAGGGGGAAGGGGGAAAGGGGAGATGTGAGTGGTGGAGGAGAGTATGGACTGTGGGGGGAGAGTGATCAGATATAACACATTTTCTTTTTTACTTCTTGCAAGGGGCTGAGATTGGATGACTGTCCAGTACCATAGGGCCAGGTAGATGCTGGGCCTGAGGGGTGGTATATGGGCTCAGGGCCTCTTGGCCTCAGGGCCGGGGATCTGTCTGCTCTGTCACTCAGCTACCCTATAGCACATTTAAGAAGAGGGACAGAATGAAAGGAGAGAGAAAATATAGTATATGGTAGTGGGGAAGTACGAATGGAGGGAGTTGCAATCAGCAATGGCATCAGTGGAAAATATGGAAGTAGCTTTTGTGATGGACTTAAAGAATGTGATCTTCCTGTGACAGAGCTGGAGGTGTTGGAACACAGACTGAAGCACATTTATTATTATTATCATTATTATTATTATTATTATCATTATTATTATTGTTGTTGTTGTTGTTGTTGTTGTTGTTGTTGGAGGGTTGCAGGGCAAATGGGGCTTGGTGGCTTGCCTGGGGCCACCCAGATGGGTGTCTGAGGCCAGATTTGGACCTGGGTGTTCCTGGCTCCAGGGCCAGTGCTCTGTTCGCTGCGCCACCTGGCTGCCCCTACTATTATTATTATTATTATTATTTTATTTTATTTTAGGTCTCTTTTTTTTCATTTCTGCAGGGCAATGGGGTTGGGGTGGCTTACCCACGGGGGGTGATTGTTGGGTGTCTGGGGCTGGATTTGGGCTCAGATGCCCCTGGATCCAGGGCCGGTGCTCCATCCACTGCACCACCTGGCTGCACCTATTATTATTATTATTAATCATTTTAATTTTTTCCTCTTTCCTTTACTTTATCACTCATGCAGGTCTATATTTTTTGGTGGGAGGGGGTATTATGTTTACTCTTAAACAAGGATATTTTTGTAATGTATAAAAAAATCACTTGAAATTATGTTCAGGGGTGTCTAGGTGGCACAATGGATAGAGCACCAGCCCTGGAGACAGGAGTACTTGAGTTCAAATCTGGCCTCAGACACTTAATAATTACCTAGCTGTGTGGCCTTGGGCAAGTCACTTAATCTCATTAGCCTTGCAAAAAGCTAAAAAAATGTATAAAGAAATGTATGAAATTATGTTCATGTCTCTGAATTTTTATGAATCCAATTCTCATAGCACTTTTATTTATGATCCAAAGAAGAGACATGCATTCTTCCATCTTTTTGTCTATTGGCTTTTTTTGTAGTATTATCAGCATTTTGGTCATTGCACTGAAATCTCACATTACCAGTTCTGAGGATTCATTTAATATGTACAGATTATCTATAAACTGTTCAATTCTTGAAATCTCTGCATCCTTTTTCAGAGATTCTATCAATCACTGAAGAAGCAGAAGGAAACTCACCCAAGACTGAAAGTCACTTATTACTTTTCATTATTTCCCACATGGTTATAGCCAAATAATTCATTACTTAATGATTATAAGTCACTTTATATTTAGCTTGACCAGTCCTCAGACAATAGATATGGTCTGTTCCTAAAGCCATGGTCAAAGTCTTTTCAGTTTGTTAGAATCTTCCAGAATCTTGTTTCAATTGTTAGAATGGAATCATCTCCATACCACAATGAGGCATTGATGGAGGATTTCTATGATGGATGGGCTGAACAATCACCTAGGGACTGACCTATCTGTACATGGAGAAAATGAATGCAGACTACACATTGACCAGACTATGAGATGAATTTGAATGACAATTCATTGCCTTAGTTCATCAAAACACACATTGGGAATAGGCATTGGAGATGGACCCTTTATTGGAATCAGAACTGTTTTAGAATAAACAGAATATTCCAGAATCATATCTGGAAAATTATATTATAAATGATTTAGAAAAATAAATATACAAAGAATGAAATGTGCAGTTGATATCTGGTTAGTTTAAGAGAAATTAAAAATAAGAAATAACATGAAAGATACCAGCAGGAAATTTAAGCTTGTGAAAAGATAGATCAATGATTCAGTGAGTTGAAGGGACACAGAAAGAGTAAGTATTGTCCTGCTACACATTGAATTTTAAAGCAAAGCAAAAAAAAAAGAAAGCAAAAAAACCCATTTTGTTTAAAGGAGGATTTGGGGAGGGTGAAGTCAGGGTAGAAAAATGTATGAATGGTTTGCAAAATTCAAAGAAGAAACCCTCAAATTGGTAAGCTTAAAGAGACATTAAGATTAAGAAGCTTGATATAAATGGCATAAATGGACATATTAATAAACTACTAAAGTCATGTTTGGCAAGTGTGTGAAAGAATCAATGAGTAGAATGAATAAAAGAAGGAAATAAGGCTTATGTTGTATTAAGGGAATGAATTAAAATAGGACCAAGTTCTGAGAACATGCTTTCAAACAAACACATAGATCTAAAATTTCCTAAAACAAATTCATTAAAGAAAGGGAAATTTACAAAGTGATGAAGAAAAATATTTTCAAAATAGCTTCCAAATAGCATTATATGTATTACATACACAATACATGGAATGTTACCAATATATTATGTACATAACACACATACACACACACACACACACACACACACACACATATATATATACATACATATGAGACAAAGAGCTTGGTTAGTAGATAGAGAGCTAGACTTCAAGCCACAAGACCTGAGTTCAAGTACCACCTCTGATACATACTGTCTGTGTGACCCTGGACAGAACATTTACTTTCCCAATGCTCAAAGTGACTCTCTAAGATTATATGTTGCAGAGTAGATGAGATGAGCATTGTTAGAGGGAGATTCCTCACCTTGTTCCTACAATCTATACCAATGAAATCACAGATCCAATCCCAAATACAGGCATTATCTTATTTTAACCTCATAGTGACTCTGTAAGTCATGTAGTCTCGGTATTACTAGTCACATTTGGCAAAGTGATAAAATTGAAGCTCATAAAGATTGTGATTAGAGGTAACATGATTTCGTGAAGAGAACGATTGATTTGGATTCAGAAGACCTAGGTTCAAATCCACTCTGCCACTTGCTATCTGCATGATGTGAATAAGTCATATAAATCTCTCTGGACTTCAATTTCTTTGTAAGGGCAGAGGGTTGAACCAATTAATGTTACTCTGTAAGGTCCCTTCCAACTCCAAATTTATAAAACTGTGAGCTAGCATCCTATGGCCTGCCTGCAGCTAATAAAACTCAAAAGCAAAATTTCAACCCAGGCCCCTCCTGAATCCAAGCCCTGCATTTTTTTCTACAGGATCCGACTCAAAACGAGTTTTATTCAATGACTTGCTGAAGTTCTTTGAATAGACACAGGGCGCCGCTGTTGGCCAATTTCAAGTCAGAAATAAAAGAGATCCTCTGGAGCTTCCTATACAGCTATTTTCTGCAGTCACAAGGAGCCCATCCCAGAAGAGATTCCGACTCACTGCTCCATTAGATTCTGCTCCGGAACACAGATTCATCCCACATATGACTAAGGCACTGCCTTTCTTTCTCATAACTTTTACATTACAATAAGTATTTGAAAGAAGGTTTGGGGGGTACTGAAGAAGCAGTGGGAACCGTGAGGCTGAAGGATGGGAAGGCTCACTGAGCGGAGGAGCCGGACCTTATTTCTCTTCTTGGCCTCTTTGTTTTGCCGAGCGCTTTCTGAGCACATCCGCTACTCGATTCCAGAGGAGATGGCGAAAGGATCGGTGGTGGGGAATCTCGCCAAGGATTTGGGGCTGGGAGTCCGGGACTTGCCGGCTCGGAAGCTGCGGGTAAGTGCAGAGAGGGAATACTTTAGAGTGAGTGAAGAGAGCGGGGACTTACTGGTCAGCGACAGAATAGACCGGGAGGAGATCTGCGCGAAGAAGCCAGTCTGTGCTTTGAATTTCGAAACGGTGGCTGAAAATCCTTTGAACTTTTTTCGTGTAACTGTAGTGATCGATGATATTAATGATAATCCTCCGCGATTCAGTAGAAACATAATTGACTTGGAAATCAGCGAGATCGCGCTGCCTGGGGTAACGTTTGCGCTGGAATCTCCTCAGGACCCAGATGTAGGCGTAAATTCGCTACTGCAGTATTATCTAAATCCGAATTCTCATTTCTCCTTAATGCCAAAGGAAAACCCGGATGGTAGTAAATACGTAGAATTAGTATTGGAAAAACCACTGGACAGGGAGAAGCAGAGTTCCTATCATTTGGTCCTGACGACTGTGGACAGCGGAGTCCCGGTTCGAAGTGGTACAGTAGAGATCAGGATTAATGTCACGGACGCCAATGATAACTGGCCAGTCTTTAGTCAGGAAGTTTACAGGGTCAGTCTGAGGGAAAACCTGCCCTCTGGTTCCTCTGTACTTCAAGTGACCGCTACAGACCAGGATGAAGGGAACAATGCGAAAATCACTTACTCTTTCAGCACAATGGAAACACTGAAATACTTGTTCAGATTGGATACTAAAAGTGGAGAAATAACAACTCAAGGTGTACTCGATTTTGAAAAAGGAGAATCTTATACTATCGGAGTAGAAGCAAAGGATGGAGGAGGCCATACATCTCACTGTAAAATCCAAATAGAAATTCTAGATGAGAATGACAATGCCCCTGAAGTGACCTTCGCCTCAGTATCCAATCATATACCAGAAAACTCCATGTCTGGAACAGTTGTAGCACTGATCAAAGTACTTGACCCAGATTCAGGGGTAAATGGTGAAGTAGTCTGCCTTGTAAGAGATAGTGTCCCATTTAAAATAGCCTCTTCTACCAACAACTTGTATAAATTAGTTACAGATGGTGTCTTGGACCGTGAAGAGACCCCGGAGTACAACATTACTATAATTGCCACAGACAAGGGAAACCCACCTCTGTCCACCAGCAAAATTCTCACCTTGCTCATTACAGATGTCAATGACAATCCCCCCGTTTTCCTCCAACCTTCCTATGTAGTTTACGTTCCCGAGAACAATCCCTCCGGAGCCTCCATCGCATGTGTCTCAGCCACTGACCTGGATCTGGAGGGGAATGGCAGAGTGTCCTATTCCATCGTCAACAGCGACCTAGAACCGCTACAGCTGTCTTCTTACGTTTCTGTCAATAGCCACAGTGGGCACATCTTCGCTCAGCGCTCTTTCGACTATGAGCAGATACGCACCTTCGAGTTGACTCTACAGGCCCAGGATGCCGGCTCTCCGGCTCTCAACGCCAACGTCACTGTGCGAGTGTTCATCGTGGACAGGAATGACAACGCCCCAAATATCCTCTACCCTGCTCTGGGACCAGATAGATCAGCCCTCTTCGACATGGTCCCTCGCTCAGCTGAGCCGGGCTATCTGGTCACCAAAGTAGTGGCTGTGGACGCAGACTCCGGACACAACGCCTGGTTGGCCTATCGGTTGCTGCAGGCCACAGATCCTGGACTCTTCAGCCTAGGGTTGCGCACTGGCGAGGTTAGGAGTGCGAGGGCTTTGACTGATCGAGACTCTGCTCGACACCGCCTGCTGGTCTCTGTGCAGGACGGAGGCCAACCCCCTCTGTCGGCCACTGTGGCTTTGCACCTGGTCTTTGCAGACAGCCTACAAGAGGCTCTGCCTGAGATGAATGAGGAGCGTACCACAACCTCAGAGTCTCAATCTGAACTCCAATTTTACTTAGTGATAGCTTTAGCTCTCATCTCCGTCCTGTTCCTTACGACGGTAACGCTGGCCATTGCCCTTAGGTTAAGAAAGGCATCAAAACCTCCACTATTGAGTTGTTTTCAGGTGGATCTTTGTTCTAAGACTGGTCCCAGGGTCCCCACAAACTACAGCGAAGGGACTTTACCATATTCTTATAATTTGTATGCTGCTTCAGAACTTGGAAAAGTGGAATATAATTTTCTTAAAATGACTTCGGAAATGGCTCCCCTGCAAGATTTACTCTCAAATGATCCCTCCTTGATCTTAAATACCAGTGATGAAAACCAAAAAATCATCTCTGACTTGATTATCTCTTCTCACGTGAGTTTCTTCATTGGCTTTTTTTAAAATGTTAATATTTTATATCAATTATCTAGTTTTTTAAAATTCGAATAGTGTAATCCTACCTCTTCTAGGAAAAATTTTCTATTACCTACTAACTCCCACTTTATAAGGTAAATTATTCTGCTACTTCCATTAAAGCAATACAAGCTATGCCCTAGTAATGCCATCTTTCTCAACTTGTAGGCAAAGGAAGACCTCCAAATATTGTCAGATAATAGCCTGTATTAGTGTATTAGAAGATGATCCTAGTTAAATTCAGAGAATCCTATCTCTAGCTCTACTTTCGTGTAATTGTTTTACCACACCAACTCTCCACTTCCATCTTCTAAGTCTCTAGCTTCTAGAGTGGAAGTAACACTCATACCCAGGAAGTCCTTGAAGTATTGGCTTATATGGATTCTTTGGAGCAAAATAACAAATAATTTTGAGAAATCAGGACAGTCATTTAACATCCTAGGGTTTTCTCTGTTCTAACATGTACTAGTTAGACTTGTATCGATATATAAAAAATATTGTTTTCCATTCAAAGTTCCTACTTTAAATATTGTCAGAGAAATCTACCTTGGAGTTTACTGCCTAACTAACTTTTTAAAATTATTACAAACCCTACTCCTCTCTTCCCATATCATGCTTAGAATTGCAAACTTTACCCTACCAATGAATTCTTGATAAAATATTCTCAGAACAATATAAATGACATTGTGATTATTCATGTTCTCATCAAAACTCTCCTTTTGAGCACCTTCTGTTGGAAATGTTAAGGTTGTGACTAACAGATAATGAAATCTGAATATTTGGTAAATGTGGACAGTATATTTAAGTTTCTCATATCTTTCATCTTAATATACTGTAGAAACTATAGCTCATAGATGCATTCTACTCTATTTGGCATTTATTGTGATTTTTTAAGTCACTTATTTTATATCCTTTAGATTAGCAAACACAATATAAGTATTCATTCTCCTAATCACAAAAAAAATCTCTTTCTTGTGGGATACTTTGTTACCACTACTAAAGCTTAAAGGAAATTCTCAATAACTGTTTCTTCCTTTGGAAAATATCTGGTTTTGGGAAGGAGAAAGTGCTATAATATTTTCAGGTTCTAAGGAATACAGAATGCAAAACTGGGCATAAGAATATACAAGTCAAACAAATTAAAGAGTATTTTTAA
Organism: Macrotis lagotis; assembly: GCF_037893015.1. NCBI lineage: Eukaryota > Metazoa > Chordata > Mammalia > Peramelemorphia > Peramelidae > Macrotis > Macrotis lagotis. The sequence continues at coordinate 410,834,450 of NC_133658.1, read as the reverse complement.
AGAACTGAGGTTATATTTATGATCCAAGATAAAGAGGAATATATATATATATATATATATATATATATCATAACATACAAATATATCAACTTAATCGACATAATACAATACAGTGGCAACTGTTGTCAAGGTGGATAAAGTGCTGCTCCTGCAGTCAGGAAGATGAGTTCATATTTGATTCTTTTTACTAGATAGTTATGTGATCATGAGCAAGTCACTTAATCACTGGCTGCCTTAGTTTCCTTAACTGTAAAATGGCAATAATAATACCTCTTCACAGGGTTGCTGTGGGGATCAAATGCTAGCCCTCTACAATTTTTAGATCTATATTAAACAGCAAATGATGACCAGGATTTTCCCAAATACGATTAGAGTGCAATATGAAAACCTCAAGGGGAACAAAAAAGCAATCTCCACTTTGGAAAGAGGTATCTTTGTTTCTATGTCACATAAGTCGTTGTTCAAAGGGAATATGGGGGGAAGAATTGATTTATATTGGAAAGTCCTGGGGTGTTTCTATTGAGTCTCTAGATGAAGAATAAGAAAATAAGATCCCCTAAGGAAGAAAGCAGAAATGACCTCAGAATAATGAATTTTAGAGTTGGAAAAGAATCCAGCAGCCAACTAGTCTAATCTATATGCAAAAAGGAATCCCAACTACAACAACTTTTAAAAGTGATCATCCAACCTATGCTTCATATCTCCAATGAAAAGGAAATAGACTGCATCTGGAGATTAACCAACTTACATTAAGATAGTTTTAATGATTAGGAAGTTTCTCCTGGCATCAAGCCTAAATTTGCATCATTGCAGCTTCCACCCAGTGCTCTTTCTTCTGCTATCAGGAACCAAATAGAATCAATCTAATCTCTTTTCTATATACCAGTTCTTCAAATACTTGAAAGCATTTTTTCATGCTTTCCTGGCTCTTTTCTTCTCTGCAATGCACATCTCCAATTACTTCTACTGAGCCTAGACTCCAGGCCCTTTACCATACCAGTTGCACTCCTCTGAAATTTTTGTTGTTGTTCAATTGTGACTGACTCTTTGTGACTCCTTTTGGAGTTTTCTGAGCAGAGATAAGGAATGCTTTGTCAATTCCTACTCCAGCTTATTTTACATAGGAGGAAACTGAGGCAAATTGGGTTAAATGACTTACCAAGATCACATAGTTAATAAATATCTAAGGCTGGATTTGAATCCTGACTCCAGACCCATCCCTCTATTTATTGTGCCACCTGGCTGCTCCTCTGAATACTCTGAAGTTAAATCAATGTACTTCCTAAATCGTGTCACCAAGAACTGAACACAATGTTACATATGTGGTCTAAGCAGTGAAGAGCACAGAAGAATTATCACTTCCTTATTGCCAGAAGTGTTTCTCTTAATGGAGCGAAAAATTACATTGACAAGTCACGGATATTTTATATTGAGTAAATATAAATGCACATATAACTTGCAGTATACCTTAGATCTTCTTCAAACTGCTGTCTAATCATGCCTCCAACCATTTTGAATTTGTGAGTTGATTTATTGAACCAACTTTTGTGTCCTTATTGATCTTTACCTTCCTCGATTCAACCCAGTGCCTTAAATCTTATAAAGGGCTTTTTGAATCCTTACTCCATCCCAGATCAGTTAGGTATTTCTCCAGCTTTGAATCACCTGAAAATATGATGCGTTTGCTATCATATCTTGCCTTTACCTAAGTCATCGATAAGAACTATTAAACAGTCGTTTTCAAACCAAAAGAATAATAAAAAGTGTTTTCTGGGGGAAATAGTTACAAATAATTACAACGTGCTTTATATCATCGCTATATTTCAGATAAGAAGTAACTAAGTTACTGTTTTAAATTATGTTTAAAAGAAACAAAGGGATTTTTAGAGAACAAAAGATTTTGAACAATTTCCTTTACTTGATGATGTGGTAACAACTTGAGACTCTGGGCGCCGCTGTTCACCAATCAAGAAGACAAGTATATTCAGAGATCCAGCAGGACCATTCCCTTCTGCCAGCTTCCAAGACAACAGCAAATCAGACATAAAGCAGCAGAGGTTGCTCGGAAATCCAGGCCCCTAGTCCTCTAACTCAGAAATCTACGGGTTAATGTTGATTTGACTCAGCTCTGAGAAACCCACCTCTACTCCGGCTGTAGTGCTTTAGACTCAAAATAGGAAACAATTCTGCGTTGCAGAATGGCTGCTGAACAGAAGCTCGGGAACCGCAGAAGGCAAGTCGTTTTGCTTTGCTTTCTCCTCGGGACGCTATGGGAGACAGGGGCCAGGAAAATCCTCTACTCGGTGCCCGAGGAGATGGAGAGAGGCTATTTCGTGGGCGACATCGCCAAGGACCTGGGAATGGAGCCGCGGGAGTTGTCAGAGCGTGGAGCTCGCATAGTATCCCGAGGTAGGATTCAGCCTTTTGCATTGAATACCAGAAGCGGCAGCTTAGTCACAGAGGACAGAATAGACCGAGAAGAACTCTGCGCCCAGAAAGTGCAGTGTTTGATAGGTTTTGAGCTTCTGGTTGAGGATAGAATGGACCTGTATTCCATAGAAGTAGAAGTAAAAGATATTAATGACAACACCCCTCGTTTCCAGACAGAAGAATTAGACGTTAAAATCAATGAAAATGCAGCCCGGGGAGTGCAATTTGGGCTGCCCAGTGCATGGGATCCAGATATGGGAGCAAACTCCCTCCAGAACTACCAGTTGAGCCCGAGTAATCACTTCTCTTTGCTTGTGAGAACTGGAGACGATGGAGTCATGTATCCAGGACTAGTACTGGAGCAGACTCTAGATCGAGAAGAGGAAACTATTTATTCACTCACCCTTGTGGCCACGGACGGGGGGGATCCAGCTCTCTCTGGCACCGTTCGCATCCGTGTGATTGTCTTGGATTTGAATGACAACGCGCCAGTCTTTACCCAGTCTGTGTATCACGTGAGTGTCCCAGAGAATGTACCTGTAGGAACTGTACTACTCAGGGTGAACGCTACAGATAGAGATGAAGGAAGCAATGGGGAAGTGACATATTCATTACAGAATCTTAAAAGACCAGCTTCAGATATTTTTTGCTTAGATTCCCATAAAGGAGAGATACTAACTAAGCAGTCGTTGGATTATGAGAAAGTTATGATTTATGAGTTCGAAATTCAAGCCAGTGATGTACCAGGACTCTCGGGGACCGCAAAAGTGATTGTTAAAGTTGTAGATGTGAATGACAATGCCCCAGAAGTGACCATTACTTCTTTCATCAGCTCAGTCCCAGAAAACTCACCACCTGGGACAGTCGTTGCTCTTTTCAATTTACATGACCGAGACTCTGGGGAAAATGGTTATGTCATTTGTTCGATTCCGGCTAACCTGCCTTTCAAACTCCAACAGTCTCTTAATAATTATCAACGTTTAGTGACAGAAGGAATTCTGGACAGAGAACAGATCTCCGAATACAACATCACGGTAACAGCTTCTGATCAGGGTAGTCCTCCTCTTTTTACAATTACCCAATTTTATCTGAGTGTTACAGACATCAATGACAATCCCCCAACCTTTAGTCAAACATCTTATTCTGTCTACATCCCGGAGAACAACCCCAGAGGCTCATCTATCTATTCCATGACTGCCCATGACCCCGACAGTGAAGAGAATTCCTGTATCACTTATTCTATTGAAGGTGACGTTCAGAAGGATTACATCTCCATCAACTCAGAAACAGGAGTCCTCTATGCCCTTCAATCCTTTGATTATGAACAGTTTCAAGATGTTCAACTGCGAGTTATAGCCCAAGACTCTGGGGACCCTCCACTCAGCAGCAACGTTTCTCTGATTCTGTTCATCCTGGATCAGAATGACAATGCCCCCGAAATACTGTACCCCACTTTTCCCACGGATGGATCCACTGGAGTAGAATTGGCCCCTGGATCTGCAGAGCCAGGTTATTTGGTAACAAAAGTGGTAGCCGTGGATAGAGATTCAGGACAGAATGCTTGGTTGTCATACAATCTCCTTAAGGCAACTGAACCTGGTCTCTTCTCAGTGGGACTTCAAACAGGGGAGATCAGGACTGCCAGGGCTTTCAAAGACAAAGATACCCTTAAGCAGAAACTGGTGATTGCAGTCACAGATAATGGAGAACCCTCTCTATCTACCACAATCAGTATCACAGTAGCTGTAGCTGACAGCATCCCTGAGATATTCTCTGACCTCAGCAACCCAGAGTTTCCTAAATCTTCAGAAGACTCTAACCTTACCTTCTATTTAGTCATCGCTGTAGCTGCTGTGTCCTGCTTGTTCTTCATTTTCATAATCGTCTTACTGACATTCAGACTGTGCCAATGCAGGACATCACGATTCTTGAAGTCCACTAATGACTATGTTGGAGGTGTCCCTGACTCTCAGTTTGCTGGTATCGATGGAGTGAGAGCTTTTCTTCAGACCTATTCTCATCAGGTTTCCCTCAGCACAGACTCTCCAAAGAACCAGTTGATCTTTCCCCAACCAAACTATGCAGACACTCTTCTAAGTATTCAGAGTTGTGATAAAAAGGAATCCAGAGATTTGCAAGAATGCAAAGGTGAACCTGCTTTTGTTCATGTGAGTTTAATTCTTTCCTAATCTCTGCTATGAAGGAAAATATACTATATTATCAAGGTTTTGGTTTGACTTGCTTTTAGATACAGTTGGTTAAACTTTTAATTTTTTTGTTTAAAAGTATATTGAATTTTGCTTGGCTTGCTGTCCTACTAATATTTAAAATATGAATCATGTAAGATGACATTGTTTTTTAAATTCTTATTTCATTTTTTCAAATCACATGCAAAGGCAGTTTTGTTCATCGATTTGCAAGTTTTTATGAGTTTCCCATTTTTCTACCACCCTTCCTTTCCTTCCCCCTTCTCATGGCAGTGAAGATTCTGGTAAAAGTTGTACATGTACAATCGTGTTTATATATTTCCATATTAGTTATCTGGCGAAAGAGGAATTAGGACTAAGCCGGGGGGGGGGGGGGAGATCATGAGAAAGAAAGAAAAAAAAGCATAGAAGTACTTTTTAAAAAATGAATGTAGTATACTTTGCTCTGCATTCAGACTTCATTGATTTTTTCCTCTGGACATGTATGGCATTTTCCAAAAAACAGGTTTCTTAGAATTTGTCCTTGAACTGCTGAAAAGAGCTGCATAGGATGGCTTTTTTTTATGGTTTTAGTAGCTTGGAATGAGACCTTTTCCATGTTTTTAATCCTATACTTTGACTATTTAAATGTTATTTTATTTTCATTTTATTGAAATCTTTTTACATCACATTTGTTCATAAAAATATATTCTTTCCCCCATTGTTTCCTAGCAAATGATCCTTCACGACAAAGGTCAAAAAGAAGGTAATAACTGAATACCGATCAACCATTCATGCAATATCTCATACCCATAATCTCTGCAAAAAAGGGAGTCACATTTTTTCAATTCTTCTCTAGGGCAAGATTTGGTCCCTTTACTGATAGCATTTAGTTTCTCCTTTTATTTTGATATTTCCATCTATTTTTGTAATAGTCATTGTGGATAGTGTATTCCTGGTTCTGGTTACTTTATTTTGCAGCAGTGCATGTTTTCCCTTACTCTTTGAATTCTTCGTTATCATAAACATTTATTTAAATGAATGAGTGATTTTTTGACATTTATTTTTCTTTTGAATTCTCAAGCCTCTTCCTCTTCTGCCCCTTTCACTGAAAAAGCAAACAAAATGATACTAAGCAAATGAAATCATGAAAAACATATTTATATTAACCATGTTGCATCTCCCAAAAGCAAGAAAAATAAAGTGGAAAAATATACTTTAATCTTCATTCAGATCTCTAGAGGTGAAAAGCATTTTTCATCATTAGTCCTTTGGAATTGTGAATCACAGTATTGATCAGAATTTCTAGGTCTTTTACAGTTGATCATTGTTACAGTATTGCTGTTACTGTTCTCAAATGATCTGATTCTGCTTACTTCACATTGAATCATTTCATATGTCTTCTTAATCTTTTCTCAAGTCATTCCTCTTGTCATTTCTTACAGTACAATAATACTCTAACATAATAATATACCACAACTTGTTCAGTCATTCACCAATGCATGAGCATCCCCTCTTTTTCCAATTATTTACTATCCCAAAAAGAACTACTATGAATATTGTTTTACGTATAGTTCCTCCTCCCCCCTTTTAAAATTTCTTTAGATGGCAGACCTAATAGTGTTCTTGCTGAATCAACATATGTGCACAGTTAACTATCCCTTTAGGCATAGCACCAAATTGTTCTCCAGAATTGTTAGACTAATTCACAGTCCATCAACAATGTTTTAATTACCTATTTTTTCCAGAACTCCTCTATCATTTGTCTTTTCCATTTTTGTCATATTAGCCAAACTGATAGGTGTAAGAGTTATTTTAATTTGCATTACTCTAATCTAATTGATAGCTTTAATTTCTTCTGAAAACTCCCATTTAGATCCTTGGATCATTTATCAAAAGAGGAATGGTTCTTATTTTTATTAATTTAACATGGATATATATATATTTGAAAAATGAAGGCTTTATCAAATAAATTTGCTTTAAAAATATTTTCTCTGTTTCTTGTTTTCCTTCTAATTTGATTGCATTTGGTTTTATTTGTGCAAAATCTTTTTTAATTTAATGTAATCAGAATTATGCACTTTGCATTCCATAATCCTCTTTATTTCCTGTTTGGTTATAAAATCTTCCCTTATCCAAAGAGCTGACAGATAATTTTTCCCATGCTTCCCTAAATTGCTTATGTCATCCTTTATATCTGAATCTTGTATCTAATTTTGATCTGATCTTGGTGTATGAAATGTTGGTCTATCCCTAATTTCTGCCAAAATGCTTTCCAGTTTTCCCAGTGACTTTTGATGAATCTTTTGCTCAGAGCCTGAATCTTTGGTTTTCCAAACTCCAGATTACTATCATCATTTATTTCTGTGTATTGTGTAATCTATTTCATTTATTAATCATTCTGTTTCTTAGAGAGTACTAGATTGTTTTCATGATCATCACTTTGCAATATGGTACTGCTAGACCTTCCTTCTTTTTTCCAATATTCCCTTGATAATTCTTGACTTTCAGTGAGTCTTTTGCAAATACTTCTTCTAGCACCATAAAATGACTCTTTGGTTATGTGATTGTTATGAGAAGTAAATTAAATTAGGTAGGTCATTTTATTATATCAGCACAGTATAATGACTAATTACCTGAATAATTAGTATTTCTCCAATTGATTAGCTCTTTCTTTGTGTGTAAAATGTTTTGTAATCATGTTCATATAGTTCCTGAGTGAGTCTTGACAGGTTGACTTCCAAGTAATTTAGAGTGCCTTTAGTTATTTTTAAAAGAAATTTCTATTTCTCTCCCTTCTGGGTTTGATTGATAATTATTAATTTCTATTCTACAACGTTGCCTAAGTTCATTGTTTCAATTAGATTTTTCTGTGGCTCTTTAAGTATGCCAGTATATCAATGGCAAAGAGTGATAACTTTGTTTCTTTTTTACATGTTCTTATTCCTTCAAATTTCCTTCTTGTCTTATTGCTATACCTAACGTTTTTAGTACAATACTGAACAATAAAGGTGATAATGGACATCCTCACTTCATGTCTGATCTTACTGAGAAGGCTTTTTGTTTATCCTCATTACAGATAATGCTTGCTCTCAGTCTTAGATAAATACTGTCTGTAATTTTAAGAAAAGCTCCATTTGTTTCTGTGTTTCTAATAGGAATGGGTATTTTGGCAAAAACTATTTAAATAATCATATGGTTTTTGTTGTTGATGTAGTAAATTATGCCTATAGTTTTCATAAAGCCCTGCATTACTACTATAAATCCTACATGATCATAGGTAGGATCTTTGGCAATTGATGGGCGATTGAATGTGTTCATAAACCTGCTTGATTACTCATTCATTTAAGAAGCAAATGCTTAACCTACCTGTTGTACATTTTACAGCTGATTTTTTAGATGAGGAATGAAAGGTGATTTGTCTATCTTTTTTCTGAGTATAATTCTGATTGCAATGCTGCAGGAAGTTAGAAGCATCTGAGAAAATTCCCAGGCTATTAAGTAGAAACTTAGGGATAGATCTAAAGAATATCCTTGGTCTTAGAATTGGTACAATGCTATTTGGAAATTCTTCATTAGTATTCTAAGGCTTCTCAAAAGTAAGCAATTGTATATCATTTACATCTCAGTTTCTCATAGATGCTGTGTTATCAGTGTATGGTATGTGTCAGTATTAGAGTAGGGTGCTGATTTGAATAGATATTTAAAAAAACCATTGTTATATTTGGTCAAACAAAAGTGAAAAATTGGCCGAGAAAAGAAATAGTTTATTGACACCTAAAGTTGATTCACTTAATTTTCTAAGAAAATAGTATATTTAATATGCGTGCTTTAGGGGTAGCTAGGTGGTATAGTAGATAAAAGCACCGGCCCTGGAGTGAGAAGGACCTGAGTTCAAACCCAACGTCAGACACTTAAATGTCTACTTAGTTCTGTGACCTTGGGCAAGTCATTTAACCCCATTTCTTTACAAAAATCCAAAATAATAATAAATGTGCTTGATTATATCTTGTCAATTATATACATGATGCTATTAAAAAGGTTTGATGTTTTTGCTACACTTTGTAGTGTTAACTTTGAGATACACTGTATATACATGATTTCCAAACAATAAAGTGATTAACTGAATAAATCAGTAAATTGATTTGACTTCAAATAAATGAAAATAGGAGTCAAATCATGATACTATCTATTGTGTTTTCATACAGTATTGGCAGGTAATTCAATAGCTAACATAATAGGAATTGCTTTTAATTTATTCATTATCCTTATGATCTCAAAAAGAACACAGTTTTGTGGGCCTTCTGATAATTTGCGTGTAAAAACAATTGAGTTCTTCTTTAGTGAACTCATTCCACCATGCATAAAAGTTTTATTAGGAGCTTGGAAAAGTTCGGTGCCTTCCTATTGTTAAATATTGTAGAATTGATGTAAGGATTAGGAAATATTAGAAATTTGATTATCCCAGTGACAACTAAAATCACACATTCAAACATGGAGAGAATCTTTTTTTAACCGAGAACAATTGAGAGATAGTGAAATATGGGAATCAGTATAGAAACACTAGAATGCTTTTCTTGGAGCCTCACAACTTTGTGAACTCAATGTATTAATATTTCCCTTTAAGAGTTTTTTGAGAGTTTTTTTGCTCAGTCATAGTTGCTTTGTTCTTGAAACATCATTTGAGCCTATCATTATCTACTATGATTTTCAATTTAACTGTGTTACCCAGCTTCCTATGATATTTCGTCCGTGGTGATGTACTACAATAAATGTGTGTTATTTCTGTGTGGAATTAAAGTAGAAATGGTGAATATGCTCAAAGGCAAAAATCAGTGAAATGTATTGTAGCTGGAACCAGAGGCTCCTTATCGGAAAAAGAAAGAAAAGAAAAAATACTGGTGACCCTTCTGATGCTCTGGAAAGAGTAAAAAAAAAATGTTGAGACAAAATTAGGGAATTTGATCTTTTAAAACATTGAAATTGCTACATTGAGGAGAAGCGGGGAAAAAAATTTAGCTGGATATGCTGCAGTTTCCACCAAGAACTCTGAGCGCCGCTGTCCGACAGCATAGAGGCAGAGCTGAAACATCCATTTGTTACAGCTTCCTGTTGGGCGAGTCTCCGCACAGTCACTGGGATCTCGACTTAGAGAAGAGCCGGCAGGCAGTCCCTGGCGCTAATTACACTCGAGAACCTGCATGGATTCATGCCACACAGAGTAAGGGTACTCACCCTTAGTCGCAGACATTCTTCGGATCCCAGTGACAATTGAAATCGAGAAACTAGACTTCCCTGAGTTGAAAAGAAAGCTGAGAAAGAAGAATGGAAAACCAGACGGGCAGAGTACTGAAGCTTCAGGTACTGTTTCTCTTCTTGGTGTCTTTGTTCTGTCTAACACTTGCGGAGCAAACCCGCTATTCTATTCCAGAAGAAATGGTGAAAGGGTCTGTGGTTGGGAACCTCTCTAAGGATCTGGGACTGGAGGTCCGGGACTTGCGGTTTCGGAAACTTCGGGTTAGTGGAGAGAGAGAATACTTTACTGTAAACTCGGAGAGCGGGGAACTAGTGATCAGAGAGAGAATAGACCGAGAGCAGCTATGCGGGAAGAAGCCTGTGTGTGCCCTCGATTTCGAAATAGTCGCTGAAAATCCACTAAATTTTTTTCACATAACTGTGGAGATAGAGGATATTAATGACCATTCACCACAATTCAGTCAAGATACCTTTGATTTGAAAATAAGTGAATCTACACTGCCTGGGGCCAGATTTATCCTTGTATCAGCACAGGATGCAGATGTAGGCATGAACTCTCTTCAAAAGTACCAACTCAGTCTCAACACTGATTTTTCACTAGTGAATAAACAAAATAAAGATGGCAATAAATACCCAGAACTGGTATTAGAGAAGTCCCTGGATCGGGAGAGCCAGAGTTACCTTCAATTGTTCCTGACTGCTGTGGATGGTGGAGATCCTGCACGAAGCAGCACTGCTCAGATCCGGATCAAGGTCACAGATGCTAATGATAATGCCCCTGTCTTTAGCCAGGACGTCTACAGAGTCAAACTTCCAGAGAACTTGCCCCGGGGCTCCTCCGTGCTGCAAGTGACGGCCACAGACAAAGATGAGTTGGTCAATGCAGAAATCACCTTCTCTTTCCAAAGCACTGGTCAAGACTACAGGCATGTATTTGATCTGGATGTTAATAGCGGGGAAATTACAACTGCAGAGAGTATTGATTTTGAAACAAACAAAGACTACTCATTGGTGGTAGAAGCAAGGGATGGAGGTGGACTGGTTACACAGTGCACAGTGGAAATTGAAATTTTAGACATAAATGACAATGCTCCAGAGATTATAATACAATCCGTACCCTCTGTAATTCCAGAGGACATTTTGCCCAGCACCGTGATTGCAATGATTAAAACACGTGATAAAGATTCTGGGGACAATGGAGAGGTCTCTTGTAAAATAAAAGGTAATGTCCCATTTAAAATATCGTCGTCTTCAAAAAACTCTTACAAATTAATGACAGATGGGCCCCTGGACAGAGAACAGATGCCAGAATATAACATCACGGTGATAGCAATAGACAAAGGAAACCCCTTTCTATCCACCAGCAAAATTCTCACCGTGGTTATTGGTGACATTAATGATAACCCTCCTGTTTTCCTAGTCCCTTCTTATGTCGTCTATGTCCCTGAGAACAACCCTTCTGGAGCCTCCATTGCTAGAGCCTCTGCCTCTGACCGGGACCTACAGGAGAATGGTCGGGTGTCCTATTCCATCATCGGCAGTGACCTAGCTCCTGTGCCTCGATCTTCCTATGTATCTATCAGTAGTCACAACGGGGACATTTTCGCTCAGCGCTCCTTCGACTATGAGCAGGTCAGGACCTTCGAGTTGCTTCTTCAGGCCTGTGATTCAGGCTCTCCGACCCTCTGTGCCAATGTTACCCTACAAGTGTTCATAGTGGATCGAAATGACAACGCTCCAAATATCCTCTATCCTACCTTGGGCCCAGACAATTCAGCCCTCTTCGATATGGTCCCTCTCTCAGCTGAGCCTGACTACCTAGTCACCAAGGTAGTGGCAGTAGATGCAGACTCGGGTCACAATGCCTGGCTGGCCTATCACGTATTGCAGGCCACGGATCCAGGGCTCTTCAGTCTGGGACTGCGAACAGGCGAGGTCCGGACCACGCGGGTTTTAACTGAACGAGACTCTACGCGTCACCGACTTCTGGTCGCAGTGCAGGACGGGGGACAGCCCCCTTTGTCCGCCACAGTAGTTCTGCACCTGGTCTTTGCAGACAGCCTTCAGGAAGCGTTGCCTGAGATGAAAGAAGAGCACTCTGATACATTAGACCTTCGATCTGAGTTACAGTTTTACTTGGTAATAGCTTTGGCTCTAATATCAGTGCTATTTCTCGTCACGGTAATTCTGGCCATCACACTACGCCTTCGAAAATCCTCCAGTCTCAAAGTATGGGGTTGTTTGCAGTCAAATCTTTGCTCTAAGCCTGGACCTGGATTTCCCACAAATTACAGTGAAGGTACTTTGCCTTACTCCTACAATCTCTGTGTGACCATGGACCAGGGAAAGACAGCATTTAATGTCCCCAAATGCAATGATCCCTTAAATCCAGGACAGGATCTCCTTTCCTTTGATTCATCTCAATCTCCATATCCACCTTTTGGCGTCAGTGATTCAACTTCCTACCCTGGGACTCTAGTTATGGTGAGCTTTAATTTGATTTTTTTTTCTTTTTTCCATTTGACTGTCTTTTTTCATGGCTGTATTCAATTTCCACATTTCCTCAAATATACATATTATTACCATAGCTTGCAACTCATTTTAGGTAGCTTATCATAAAGCTGTGATCTAGTAATCCCATTTGTCATTTCAATCTTCAAAATGTTTTATTCTCCTGACCAAAACTATGCACTTATTTTATATACACAGTGTGGCAATTGGAGTTGGGAGGACGAGAGTTCGAATTCAGTCTCAGACACTTGATACTCACTAGCTATGTGACCTTGGGCAAGAGACTTAATCCTGATTGCCTCGCATCCAGGGCCATCTCCAAGTCGTTCTGTTTCATATCTGTCCAGTTCACTAGACCCAGATAGTCCTGGAGGAGAAAGTGAGGTGGTGAATTAGCATAATATCCCCTCACTCAAATCCAATTGATGTGTTTGACATGACATCACCTCCGTGATGTTATGGTCTTCTTGAAGAAGGAATGACAAATATCGACATCATCATGAGAATGACTACTTATATACATATTAGGGTATGAGTTATTTTTAAAATTTTATTTATTTTGAATTTTACAGTTTACCCCAATCTCACTTCCCACCCCCCACAGAAGGCAGTCTGTTAGTCTTTACATTGTTTCCATGATATACATCGATCTAAGTTAAATCTGATGAAAGAGAAATCATATCCTTAAGGAAGAAAGATGAAGTATAGGAGATAGCAAAATTACATAATAGGATAACGGGTTTTTCTTAATTAAAGGTAATAGTCTTTGGACTTTGTTTAAACTCTACAATTCTTTCTCTGGATACAGATGGCATTCTCCATCGCAGATACCCCAAAATTGTGATTCTTGCACTGATGGAATGAGCAAGTCCATTAAGGTTGATCATCAACCCCATGTTGCTATTAGGGTGTACAATGTTCTTCTGGTTCTGCTTAGGGCATGAGTAATTTAATGAATTCAAGAAAAGTAGTAATACTTTCCCTGAGATCCTGAAGGGTGGCTCCCTTCTCCTAGAATCAACAAACCTTTTTAATGCTGAGTTAGTTATTTTAAAGCAAATATATATCTATCCAGATTGTGGGAGTAGGAAAGGGTTAAGGAAAACACTAAGATGTGATTAAGTATCTTTCTTCTCTTTAGTTCCTATACCTTTCTATCCTTACGGTAACTTCAGAAGGAGACACTTTGTTTCTTGTTCTCACTTGCTGAATCTATGACAACTTATTGTTCTTCAAATTTACTCCATGCAAAACTCACTTCGACTTTTCTCTGAGCCAAAATCAATCTTCTTTCTATCCTCGATTTTACTTAGCTGCTAGAGGGAAACATTTCTATGAAGGAAATAAGAATTATTATGTTTCTATCCATTTGTACAGCTCCGTACCTTCACAATCCATTTTCTTTAATTCCACAACTGGATTTTAAAAAAAACACTCTTGTAACTTAAACCCCTGGGATTAGATTAATTCTGATCATACTTGCTCTCTTCATTTATAATATAGACCCGAAACCATCCTTTACCTTCATTTAATTAGATTTTTTGCTCAGTGTGCTTAGCAAAAATTACAACTCTTTACTTTCTTAAGAACTGCCTAAAAATAGAAGACAGATTTATAATAATCATCTCAATGGAAAATACAAAATCTGCATTATACAATTAATACAGGCAACAGAGTTTTGGGATACCTAGTTTTCCCCCCTCCTTTTAAACGGTAAAAAATGTTTTATTGATATCTTATATTTCTTATATCATCATAGTAATCCCAAGAATTCCTTCCCTACTTTTTTCAGAAAGTCATTCAGAATATCAAATACTTACATTACAAATTTCATGTGCAAATATCTAATTTATGTGACTTGTAGTCCTCAATTGAATTGTTGAATCCAGTTAATTTGATGACTCATAATATGAACTACCAATAAGAATGCATTTAAAAAAGGTACCATCGTAAGATGATCTCAGATTATGGAAGACATAAATTCAAATTCTGCCTCTGACCTATACGTAATGTGTAACCTCTTAGTGCTTCCAGGCAACTCACTAAGACTATAATTTGCAAAACAGCTGTGATAAAGGAAGTTACCTATAGCAAATGCAGTGACAGGTCTGGTAAATTATTTTAGTCATCTTCCAGATTGTGTCTCTCAAAGAAAATTCCAGTTTACAAGGGGAAAAAGGTTTTATTTTCATCTGAAAATTATTTTAGAAAGAAAATAAAAAGGACAGTCATAGCAAAATTATTCTCCAGATTATATTAATATAGGACAACGCTAGTTAAATGAAATCCTAAAATACAAACCTGTACTGTTGTACATTTAAGAAGAGCTGTATTCTTTTAGATACTCATACTAAAACCAAAGGCCCTAAAAAGTGTTGAAATATTTAATAAATTACTATTTCTGAAAGAGACGGAAAGTAAAGTAAAAGTATTCCCTTCGTTTTGAAATAGGAGGAACAAAGAACTCGCTTACCAAAGTCATTCATGAAAATCTGCCAAATGTGGATAGAACTTTACAGTTTAAATTGGAACCAAATAAATATTTTATTGGAATTTAACATTTAATTGTACCATAGAACTTTATCTCCTTTTGTCCTCCGCTCCGCCGCAAAAATAAAATGGTAACTTCCTAGAGAAAATAATAAGAGAATGAGGAATCGTGTTATGAAGCAAGACATAATGTATACAATAAAAGTTGGGTCGTTTTCCTTTTCTTTCCAACAATGTGTGCACGAGTTGTAGTAATTGGTTAGGACTCTGGGCGCCGCTGTTCACCAGTCAGGAAAAGAATTACATGGAGAGCTCCAGCACTACCCACAACTCTTAAAGCACAAAGCCCCGACATTTCAGACATACATAGTCTGGGACGACACAGAGACTCAGCCCCTGCCACCTCCAAGCTCTGGACTCAACCTTTGGATGCCGATAGCTTGCGATACAGAGGATACAAGAAGTGATCTAGACACAGTCTGCATTACTGGAAAACCTGATAGCGATGGCTCCTTTTCAGAGGCGCCGGGACTGCAGATGGCGAGTCCTGTTTTGTTTTCTCCTGGGGATCTTGGGGAATACGGAGGCCACGCAGATCCGCTACTCGGTGCCCGAGGAGATGGAGAAGGGCTCTTTCGTGGGTGATGTGGCCAAGGACCTGGGGCTGGAGTCGTGGGAGCTGGAGGAGCGCGGAGTCCGGATCGTCTCCCGAGGTAAGAAGCAGCATTTTGCTCTGAATATCAGAAGCGGCAGCCTAGTCACCGCGGACAGAATAGACAGGGAGGAGCTCTGCACTCAGAGCACCCAATGCCGGCTGAATTTCAATGTGTTGGTGGAGGATAAAGTAAAACTCTTTGCAGTAGAAGTGGAAATAACAGATGTTAATGATAATGTGCCGAAATTCCAGATAGGGCAAGTAGAAGTTAAAATCACTGAAGCCGCAGCACCGGGAATGCGATTTCCTCTTCCGGAAGCATTTGATCCGGATGTGGGGATGAATTCCCTCCAGGGCTATGAGCTGAGCTCTAATCAACACTTCTCTCTGCTTGTGCAAAGCCGAGCTGACGGGGCCAAATACCCAGAGTTGGTGTTAGAGCGAGCCCTGGACCGGGAAGAGAAATCTGTTCACCACCTCATCCTCACCGCCTCGGATGGGGGAGATCCAGTGCATTCTGGCACAGTTCAAGTCCGCGTGACTGTCCTCGATGCGAATGACAACGCGCCGGTTTTTACTCAATCTTTGTACAGCATGAGTATCCCGGAGAACGTGCCGAGGGGGACACTTCTGCTCACAGTGAATGCTACTGATCCAGATGAGGGAGTCAATGGGGAAGTGACCTATTCATTCCGGAGACAGAATGAAAAAAAATTACAGATATTTCACGTTAATGCAAAAACTGGGGAAATAACAACAACTGGAGATCTAGATTATGAGAAATCGAACTTCTATGAAATAGAAATACAAGCTGAGGACGGCGATGGTTTTTTAGCAAGAGCTAAAGTACTGGTTACTGTCTTAGATTTAAATGACAATAGTCCAGAAGTGACTATCACTTCTCTATTTAGCCCAGTGACAGAAAATTCACCTCCAGGAACTATCATTGCCCTTTTAAACGTACATGACCGAGACTCGGGAGAGAATGGCTTTGTCACGTGTTCTGTCTCGGAGAATCTTCCTTTTAAACTTGAAAAGTCAATTGACAGTTATCATCGTTTGGTGACAGAGAGAGTCCTAGATAGAGAGAAAGTTTCTGCGTACAATATCACCGTAACAGCTATAGATCAGGGAACTCCGCCCCTGTCCATAGACACCTGGATCTTCCTACAGGTGGCAGACACGAACGACAACCCTCCCATCTTCGGTCAGGCTTCCTACTCTGCCTACATCGAGGAGAATAACATTAGAGGGGCTTCCATTTATTCTGTGAGCGCCTGTGATCCAGACATCGAGGAGAACTCCCATGTCACCTATTCTATTGAAGAGGACATTTTCCAAGAGGTCCCTTTATCCTCATATATCTCTATTAATTCCGAGAATGGCATCATCTATGCTTTGCGCTCTTTTGATTATGAACAGTTCCGGGACTTGCAACTACGAGTAACAGCTCGAGACTCAGGGAACCCATCTCTCAGCAGCAATGTGTCTCTGACTCTATTCATTCTGGATCAAAATGACAACGCCCCAGAAATTCTGTATCCTGCCTTGCCCACCGATGGCTCCACAGGAGTGGAGTTGGCCCCTCGATCTGCAGAGCCAGGTTACCTGGTGACCAAGGTGGTGGCAGTGGATGGAGACTCTGGCCAGAATGCCTGGCTATTCTACCATCTCCTCAAAGTTACAGAACCTGGGCTCTTCTCTGTGGGTCTACACACTGGAGAAATCAGAACTGCCAGGGCTTTCATGGACAAAGATGCTCTCAAACAGAGCCTGGTGGTGGTGGTCTCTGACAAAGGGGACCCGCCTCTGTCTACCACTATCGTTGTCACAGTGGCTTTGGCCGATAGCATCCCAGAAATCCTCTCAGATCTTAGCCAGGAAACCTCCTCCGATCTCGAAGATTCTAGCCTCACACTTTACCTAGTCATTGCTGTAGCTTCAGTTTCCTCCTTGTTTTTTGCCTTCATCATTGTTGTGCTGGCACTCAGGATATGGAAATGGCGGAACTCCCAGCTCATAGGATCAGGTAGTGACCATTTAGGGGGTGTTCCAGCTTCACAGTTCATGGGCATCGACGGAGTTCAAGCGTTTCTCCAGACTTATTCTCATGAAGTTTCTCTCACCACCGACTCTCAGAAGAGTCATTTGATATTTCCCCAGCCCAACTATGCTGATACCCTCTTAAGTCAGCACAGCTGTGAGAAATCGAAACCGTTTTTAGTACCAGAGGATTCGAGGGGTTCCATTCATGATCCTCCTTTGGCTCTCGTGAGTTTTTCTTCTCATCTATTTTACACTTGTTTCTTCATTATCCAGTAGGATTGGCTTTGATTTAGTTTGTACTATGCTAGTTAACAGAAATTTGACAAGGTTTCCTCTTCCATTTTTTGCTTTTGTTGAAACTGATATGTTTTGAAATGCAAAAAAAAGAGTGCCATTATATACTTCATTCATCTGGTATTTTTGTTGGTGCCATACATAATAATTATATAGGTGCCTATGAATAACATTTACATTTGATATCTTATCCTACTGTAAAAAATAGTTTCTTCCAGTAATTATCTAAGCTGAGTAGAAATCCATACTAATGAGGTCAGGTCAAGAGCTGAATTTTCCTAAATGACACTAGGCACATTTTATATTTTGATTACAAGAGTCAAAGTCTTCAGGCTATATACACTCACCCTTTTTTAAAAAATGCTTATTTTCTAAAATAAGGAGTTGATTTTAAAAAAGTGCATAGAGCAAAATACATCATTCTTACTAAAATTACAGTTCCTCTCTATGGTCTCCTAAACAAATGCCACTTGGAAGTTATCTTCCTATAGGAAAAAAATAGATGTTTTTTTAAAAATATGTATATTATATATATGTATGTATGTATGTGTATATATATATATATATATATATATATATCAAGGGCAGCTAGGCGGCACAGTGGATAGAGCACCAGCCCTGGAGTCAGGAGTACCTGAGTTCAAATCCAGCCTCAGGCACTTAATAATTACCTAGCTGTGTGGCCTTGAGCAAGCCACTTAACCCCATTTGCCTTGCAAAAAACCCTAATATATATATATATATATATATATATATATATATATAAAGATATAAAAAAGGAATGGTGCAGATTCTTTCACTCTTCCTCAATTCAATTACCAAATTATACCTTGGCTTTCCTTATAGGATTCCTTAGAAACTTTAATTTCATTATGAATGTCAAAGATCCAACATAAATTACTTATCTGAAGTGAAGATGTGTCTGGAACCTATAATATGCCAGGAAAACACAAACTTTGGAAGGTCCTATAAAAATGGAAGGGAGAAATAGGTAGCACAATGAATAAAGCACTGGGCTTGGAATCACATTCTGAATTCAAATCTAGCCTGAGACTCCTATCAGTTGTGTGACCCTGATCAAGTCATTTAATCTCAATTATCAACTGTAAAACAAGGACACACTGAAGAAGGAAATGACAAAACACTCCAATATCTTTGCCCCAATTTGTAGATAGGGTCGCAAAGAATCAGATACAACTGAACAACAATAACCACAACAGCCATAAAGATAGAAAGAACTGGAGTATAGGCCAGTGATAGATATTTCTTCCATTGTCAATGGACTAGACTAACTGAAATTTGGAAAGATACATCAACAGGTGATGAATATTTTGGCAAGTCTTAAAAGTTCTCTTCAATGGTAGAGCAATCAAAAACCTTCCTACTTAAAGAAAATATCAACAGAGGTGAAGGCCTTGAAGCATTGAAATATTTGGGCAAGAGTTTTTAATTTCTTTTTCATATTTGGTACTCACTCAAAAAGAGTTCAAGGTAATCCTGGAGGAACATTTTAGGGGGGAAAGCTTGTTTGCTCTTTTTGATCTCCAGCTCATTTTCCTAAACTCTGAGCAGAGAAAAGAACCAGTTCCAAAGAACATTGAACCAAAGTAAACATCACCCTAGAAAAGTCAAAGTTCACCCAAATTGCTTACTAAGGAAAAAGGAAAAAAATTCAGGAAAAATTTTAATCAGTCTCTGAGCTTGACAAGAAATGGTCTGTTCCTGTAAGTTAGTTCTTCCTCCCTTCATTCTTTTTTAATGATTTTGGAAAATTCGAAGATAAACATTGAAAGGAGTGATTCAGGCTGATTACATTTGGTTTGTTCACTTACTCAGCGTTTCTTAGCGTCCTGCTTTATGTCAAATGAGGGTTCTCTTGCACCCAAAATGATTGCAGAACAATGGTGCTTTAAAACTTCTTTTGCAGAGTCTGAATTTGGAGAGGATTTGGATAAAAGTATAAATGAGAGCTTTGTGATGTAGCAGTATCTCTCGGGATTTAATAAGGAAACTGGAAAGAAAAGACTTTGAAATCTCTTTTGAAACTGTCGCTAAGGAAAATGAACTAAAGGTCATTCCGTCTAAAGGACTAAAATAATAAAATTTGGTGCTAGGAAAATTTGATTCCAGAAATCCACATAGCTTTGCAGTTCCTAAAAAAGCCTCGGAGCGCCGCTGTTGGCCAGGATGGGGAGAGAGATGGCTGAGCGACTTATTGCAAAGAAATTTCCTGCATAGTCTTTAGTCTGGGAACCGAGAGGAGACCTAGTGCATACTCTCTTAGCATTCCTACTACGCAGATCTTGCCCCGAACAAACAGCTTTCAAGCCAAAAGCGGAAGCACAGGACGATTTTCCTTCTCTGTGGACTATTAGAACGTTGATTTTAAACTACAGTTTCTCGGAATCACTGAGACCAAGGAAGGCGGAGCCACTCCCGAGAACCGAGAATGACTCTGAGGAGGCAAGTACTGTTTCCCTTCTTGGTTTCTTTGTTCAGCTGCGTGCTTTCCGAACAGATCCGCTACTCCATTCCGGAGGAAATGGAGAAAGGGTCAGTGGTGGGGAATCTGGCCAAGGATCTCGGGCTCAACACCCCGGATCTGCCGGTTCGGAAACTGCGGGTTACTGGGGAGAAGAAATACTTTACTGTGAAGGCAGACAGTGGAGATCTGCTGGTCAGTGATAGAATAGATCGAGAAAAGATATGCAGGAAAAGGCAGGAATGTGAACTACAACTAGAAATCGTGGTGGAAAATCCTTTAAATATCTTCCATGTCGTTGTAACGATTCAGGATATTAACGACCATGAGCCGCAATTTAGTCGAAATGAATTAAGTTTAGAAATCAGTGAGTCTGTACCACCCGGGACTAGATTAATTCTTGAATCAGCTGAGGATCCCGATGTTGGAATCAATTCTTTGCAATTTTACCAGATAAATTCAAACCCCTATTTTTCCCTGAGAGTGAAAGATAATCCCGATGGGAGCAAATACCCAGAAATGGTGGTGGAGAAATCCCTCGACCGAGAAATTCAGAGTTCCCATCATTTGATTTTAACAGCAGTTGACGGGGGCGATCCCCTCCGAAAAGGCACTGCTCAGATCAGGATCAGAGTCACGGATGCTAATGATAATCCTCCTATCTTCAGTCACGATGTCTACAGAGCAAGCGTCTCAGAGAACTTGCCCCCCGGATCTTCAGTGATGCAAGTGACAGCCACAGATAAGGATGAGGGGGTCAATGCGGAGATCACCTTCTCCTTCACGAGAATCACCAAGGACATCTTAGACAAGTTTAGACTGGATCCCACCACTGGAGAAATCATTATTAAGCAGACCCTGGACTTTGAAGAAACAAAGGTATACACGATGGATGTTGAAGCCAAGGACTCGGGCTCTCTGGTTACTCAATGTAAAGTTGTTTTAGAAGTTAGGGATGAAAATGACAATGTTCCCGAAATAACATTAACGTCTTTGTCCAGTCCTATTCCTGAGGATACGGTGTCTGGGACAGTAATTGCTTTAATTAAAACATATGATAGGGACGCTGGAGAGAATGGGGAGATTGTATGTCATCTAGAAGGAACTATTCCCTTTAAAATAGAATTCTCTTCCAGGAATTACTATAAATTATTAACAAACGGGATCCTGGATCGGGAGCAGACCCCAGAGTATAACATTACTGTGACAGCCACAGACAAGGGGAATCCCCCTCTCTCCAACAGCAAAACCATTTCCCTGTACATTTCGGACATTAATGACAATCCTCCCCTTTTTCTCCAACCTTCTTACGTCGTTTACGTCCCTGAAAACAATCCCTCTGGAGCCTCCATAGCCCAAATCTCAGCTGCAGATGATGACCTGGAAGAGAATGGTCATGTGTCTTATTCCATTCTCAGTAGCGACTTGGCCCTCCTGCCTGTGTCTTCCTATGTATCAGTCGGTGGTGACAGTGGGGACTTATTTGCTCAGCGTTCCTTCGACTATGAGCAGGTCCGTGCCTTCGAACTGGTACTACAGGCCCAGGATGCAGGTTCCCCCTCCCTCCGAGCCAATGTAACCTTACAAGTGTTTATTTTGGACCTAAATGACAACTCCCCCAAAATACTCTACCCGCCAACAGAGCTGGACAACTCAGCCCTCTTCGATATGGTCCCTCGCTCTGCAGAGTCCGGCTACCTGGTCACAAAGGTAGTGGCAGTGGATGCTGACTCAGGTCACAACGCGTGGCTGGCCTACCATGTGCTGCAAGCCACAGATCCCGGGCTTTTCAACCTGGGGCTGAGAACAGGAGAGGTCAGGACTGCTCGAGCTTTGACTGACAAGGATCCTGCCCGGCACCGCCTACTAGTCTCAGTGCAGGATGGAGGCCAGCCATCTCTGTCTGCCACTGTGGCTCTTAACTTGGTTTTTGCAGACAGCCTGCAGGAGGCACTGCCTGAGATGAGGGAGGAGCGCTCAGACACGTCGAATTCCCAGTCTGAGCTACAATTTTACCTGGTAGTGGCTCTGGCCCTTATATCTATGCTGTTTCTCATGACAGTGATACTTGCCATTGTCCTGCGCCTTCGGAGATCCTCCAATCCTAAAGCATGGGGATGTTTCCAAGTGGATCTTTGCTCGAAGTCTAGGTCCAACGTTCCCCCAAACTATGGTGAAGGGACATTGCCTTATTCTTACAATCTATGTGTAGCATCAGACCCAGGAAATCCAGAATTTAATTACCTGAAATCAACTGACCAATGTCCTCCAGGCCTTTTCAACACAGATATTGCTTCCATGTTATTCAAGAATAATTTAAATGATGATGTCAATTGTCATTCGAATACTCTCTCACAGGTAGGCTTCTGCTAAATATAATATTATTTTGCATATCAAATTTCACTAACATCTTCTTACCTAAAATCACATGCAAACTCTTGAAACTCTAGCATTGACCTAAAATTGCTTTATTTTGGTTGTTTGATCTAGAACTAAGGATGGGATGATATCATTATACTATAGGTGCATAATGATATCTTCCCATCCTTAATTCTGTATATAGACATGAGATAAATTATATGACAACTTTCACCCTCACCAACCTTGTTTAACATGTCCATAGACAACAGTCTTTAATTATATTGGAAATGTTATATCTATTATGATTTCTCACAAATTTTTGTCAGCAGAATTGATGCAATGGTACATTTGGAAATAGTTAATCTTTGCTATATATATATATATATATATATATATATATATATATCATCCATTTCTTGCTCTTTAGAATTATCAAAAATGTTGCTTGTTTTATTATTGTCTTATTATTAGTTTTAGTCAGGATAGTCTGATTCTGATAGTGTCTACTTCGACATTTTTGGTTAAGTTAAAACTTCAAACAGAAAATTATTAGGGAAATGCTTAATTTTAAGTAAAATGAGAAAACAGAAATTTGACATTTTGGGAAATGACAATTCATGAAAATACATTTTAAATGCAATTAAGTTGCTTCTTTGATTTTTTTCATTTTTTAAGAATTTCTAATAATGAAACCCTGGTATTCCAAGTGTGTAATGGGAAAAGATGATTGTAATTAGAAACTACAAAGAGCATTTATATTTGCATCACTAACTGAACACTTCATTCCTGAACAATCGGTTTTCCTTCCGTGTAAAGAAATGCATGTAAGACAAGAACAAGAAAGTCACATACAGTATTAATATTTTGGTAATATTTATCTAAGAAGATGCAGTAACAGATTAAGGCTCTGGGCGCCGCTGTTCACCAATCAGGAAGAGAAAGACGTGCCGAGCTCCTTCCAGCCTATATCCTTTCTCCCACAACACAAAGAACCCCAGATCAGAAACGCTTATTTCTGATTTTCACGGAGACTGATATCAAAAACTTGGAGTCTCGCATTCTGCCAGTAAATGACATTGATCCCAACGTCTTGAGGAGATAAGAACCACTCCAGAGATAACTTGAAAAATAGGAAATCCAAACAATTCAGCAGCCGATGCAGTAATGATCTCTCTGCAGAGACTTTGGGACTGCAGAGGAGGAATCCTGCTTTACTGTCTCCTGGTATCGCTGCGGGAGATCCGAACCCTGCAGATCCATTACGCGATTCCTGAGGAGATGGAGAAGGGCTCTTTCGTGGGTGACATCGCCAAGGACCTGGGATTGGAGCCCGGCAAACTGTCGGAGCTCGGAGCCCGCATAGTCTCCGGAGGTAAGCAGCATTTCGCTCTCAACGTCAGAAGCGGCAGTTTAGTCACCGCGGACAGAATAGATAGAGAGAAAATTTGTCTCGGGATTTCCAGCTGTCTTTTAAATGTGGAGCTTTTGATGGAAGGCAAAGTGAAAATTTATGGCTTAGAAGTAGAAGTGACTGATATTAATGATAATGCTCCACGCTTCCGGATAGATGAAGTAGAAATAAAAATTAATGAAAATGCAGCACCAGGTTTACGTTTTGGGCTTCCCAGTGCGAGGGATCCAGACGTGGGTGTAAATTCTCTCCAGAGCTACCAACTAAGCCAGAACAGTTACTTCTCTCTGAATGTGCTAATTGGAATAGATGGGGTCAAATATCCGGAACTGGTTTTGGAACGGGCCTTGGACAGGGAGGAGGAATCTGTTCATCACCTCATCCTCAAGGCATCGGATGGGGGAGATCCAGGGCTCTCAGGCACTGCTCGCATCCGCGTGCTGGTCTTAGACGCGAATGACAACGCCCCGGTGTTTACTCAGTCAGTTTACAGCGTGAGTGTTCGGGAGAACGTGCCCAAGGAGACACTGCTGCTCCGGGTGAACGCTACGGATTTGGATGAAGGAATTAATGGGGAAGTGACCTATTCTTTTCGGAACATCGACGACAAAGCTTCAGAGATTTTCCAGCTGGATTCCCGGACTGGAGAACTATTACTTGTAGAATCCCTGGACTATGAAGAATCGAAAATCTATGAAATGGAAATTCAAGGGCAGGATGGTGGT
Organism: Macrotis lagotis; assembly: GCF_037893015.1. NCBI lineage: Eukaryota > Metazoa > Chordata > Mammalia > Peramelemorphia > Peramelidae > Macrotis > Macrotis lagotis. The sequence continues at coordinate 410,809,603 of NC_133658.1, read as the reverse complement.
GGTCTTTTGACTAGTGCAAAGGTATTGGTCAGAGTTCTAGACGTGAACGACAATGCTCCAGAGGTGAGGGTCACTTCTTTCACTAGTTCAGTCCCTGAAAACTCGCCTCCAGGAACCGTTATTGCCCTTTTAAAGGTGCACGACCGAGACTCGGGGGATAACGGTCATGTCACGTGTTCCGTTCCTAGTCATTTGCCTTTTAAATTAGAAAAATCCTATACAAATTATTACAATTTGGTACTTGATAGAGCCTTAGACCGGGAACAGATATCCACGTATAATGTCACAGTAGCGGCCAAAGACCACGGAATTCCACTGTTGTCTACAGACATTCACATTCCCTTACAAGTAGAAGATGCCAATGATAACCCACCCAGTTTTGATCAGTCATCCTATTCTGTCTACATCCCTGAAAATAATGCAAGAGGCTCTTCCATTTATTCTGTGACCGCTAGTGACCCCGACTCTGAAGAGAATGCTCGACTCACCTACTCCATTTCAGACTACATTCTCCATGGATCCTCACTCTCCTCCTACGTCTCTATTAACTCTGAGACTGGAATCCTCTATGCTCTGCGATCTTTTGATTATGAACAATTCCGGGATTTGAAGCTTCAAGTAACAGCCAAGGACGGGGGCGATCCACCTCTCAGTAGCAATGTGTCTCTGACTCTCTTCCTCCTGGATCAGAATGACAACGCACCAGAAATCTTGTACCCAACCTTCCCAAAAGATGGTTCGACTGGAGTGGAGTTGGCTCCTCGCTCTGCAGAGCCAGGATATCTGGTGACTAAAGTCGTAGCGGTTGATGCAGACTCTGGCCAGAACGCCTGGCTATCCTACCGTTTGCTGAAGGCCACAGAGCCTGGACTCTTCTCCGTGGGTCTGCACACAGGGGAGATCAGGACAACCAGGGCCTTCCTGGATAAAGACGCCCTCAAGCAAAATCTAATGGTAGCAGTCATGGACAATGGGGAACCAGCTCTGTCTGCCACTGTCAGTGTCACAGTGGTTTTGGCTGACAGCATCCCCGAGATCCTCTCAGATCTCACCAATTTGGAAAAATCTGTACATCTGGAAGATGCAAGTCTCACTCTTTATCTTGTCATTGCATTGTCGTTGGTGTCTTCTCTGTTCTTTGTCTTCATCATTGTTTTATTGGTGATCAAGTTAAGAAACTGGCGAAATTCACAGCTCTTACAGTCCTCTGGTGGCCAACCCTCCCAGTTTGCGGACCTCGATGGGGTCCAGGCTTTTCTACAGACTTATTGCCATGAAGTTTCCCTTACCTTGGATTCTAGGAAGAGCCAGTTGCTTTTTCCCCAACCCAATTATGCAGATACTTTAATTAGTCAGCAGAGTTGTGAGAAAAAAGAGCCCTTGTCAATTCCAGAGGATTCAAGGTTTTCTACTAGAGAACCTGTTCTCATTTCTGTGAGTTTCTTTTATCTTATCAATAATTATATTCTATCTTCATTATTTGTTATGTTTGGTTTTCACTTTAGTTTCCCATAAAGTGGAATAACTCACTTAAGAAATGTTTTTGTTTGGTCATTTATAGGTTACTAAAATAACATTCTTTTATTTGTCATCATTAAACTAATAATTATTACAATATTTTTTATTCTATTCTGGGTGATGCCCTTCATGTTTGTACTGCCTTTTACATTTGAACCGTTATATTTGTGTAGATAATTGATTATTTCTGCTTGGATATAATACTGCTAAAGAAGGCCCAAGATTAGCATTTAGACTGATATTTTGTTGCTGTTGTTGTTAATTCAATAAGTTTATTGTCTTAGTCTGAAAATCGTCATAGAAAATTACAGATTTTGATGTTTAGCTATCAGCTATTTCTCTCCTGGACTCTGGGTAGACTCACCTTTTTCTGAGCAATTCAGACTTGCTTCTGGGTAAAGGAAATTAGAATCTTAAGTCCTTAAGGGTCCTAAAATAACTTCCGGGTCTTATGTAGTATACTCTATTGCCTAGGTGAAATTTGTTGTGTATTGTTCAGGAAAGAGAGTGGATGGAATAGTGTAAGTACAGTAGAGTAAAATATGTTTCTAGCAAAAATAGAACTTGTCTTACTGATGATTGGATAGTGGATTCATCATCAAATAATGGTTTTAAAATATTCTATTTAAAACCAGGGACCTTATGGAATTGGCCTGTAATATTTTCAAAAATTCAACACAGATTTTATTTTTATTAAATATATTTTATTTATGTCTTAAATATTTACAAATTACATGTAAAAATGTTTTAACATTCATTTAAAAGTTAGCGAGTGCCAGATTCTCACCGTCTCCCCTCCCCATTCTCCAGAAGGCAAGCAATTTGTTATTTATTTTACACGTGAAGTATGCAAACATTTCCATATTAACTATGTTGCAAAAGAAAATTCACACAAAAAAACTCTTAAGAAATAGATAGTTTTAAAAGTATGTTTTTATCTGCACCTCGGAGTTCATTAGTTCTCTAAAGATAGCATTTTTTTATCATCAGTCCTTTGGAATTATCTTGCATCGTTACTTTTATCAGAGTAGCTAAGCCTTTCACAGTTGATTTTTATTACAATATTGCTCTTAAGAGGTGTACAATATGCTACTGATGCTTCTCATTTCACTTTGTATCAATTCATGTAAGTCTTCCCAGGTTTTTCTTAAACCTTCCCGCTCATCATTTCTTATAGCACTATAGTATTACATCACAATTATACACTTCTTCAGCCATTCCCCTAATGATATGCATCCCTTCAAATTCCAGTTCTTTGCCACCAAAAAAAAAAAGAACCGCTATAAATATTTTTGTTCATATGTATCTTTCCCCCTTTTTTTAATCTCTATGGGTAGGAGTGGTCTTGCTGAATCAAAAGTTATGTGTAGTTTTTGTTGTTGTTGTTTGCTTTTTTAGGATTTTGCAAGGCAGATGGGGTTAAGTGGCTTGCCCGAGGCCACAAAGTTAATTATTAAGTGTCTGAGGCCAGATTTGAATTCAGGTACTCCTGACTCTAGGGCTGGTGCTCTATCCACTGTGCCACCTAGCCGCCCCATATGTGTAGTTTTATACTCCTTTGGGCAGAGTTCCAAAGTGTTCTCCAGAATGGTTGGGCTAGTTCACAACTCCAACAATAGTACATTAGTGTCCTAATTTTTCCACATTCTTTACAGCATGTCTTTTTCCTTTTCTGTCATGTTAGCCAATCTGACAGGTGAGAAAGGTATCTCAGAGATGTTTAATTGGCTTTTCTCTAATCGATAGTAAGAATATTTTATGTGAGTATTCATAGCTTTGAATTTAACTTCTGAAAACTGACTTTCATATCCTCTGATCATTTATCAATTGGGCAATGGCTTATATTTTAACAAATGTGGTTTGCTTCCCTGTGTATTTTAGAAATGAGGTTTTTATAAGAGAAAATTACTGTGAATTTTCCCTCAGTTTACTGTTTTCTTTCTAATTTTGACTGCATTTGGTTTTCTTTGTGCAAAATCCTATTTTCATGTAATCAAAATTATTCACTTCCCATGATCCTTTCTATCTCATTTGATTCTAAACTCTTCCCTTATCTATACATCTGACAGGTACATTTTCCCATACTTCCTCAATTTGTTTAAGGTTAATAGTCTTTACAGTATTGAACCTCTTAAGTCTTGCCAATTTCTGTTGTTCTTCTAATTTTGCTTTGATTTTGAAATCCATAAGAATACTTACTGAGCAGAGTATCTTCCTCTGGACTTCTTTTAGGATTCTGATATCATAATTCGGAATGCCAAATGCTGAATTTGTAGGAGACTTAAATGTTTCCTTAAAAAACAGTTCGGGATTGTGATTCTCTCCCCCCTACTATTTCCAATATAATTCTCCCAACCCAAAACAGGATGAAAATGTGTTCTCCAAGTGTTTGAACTGAGGTAAAGATCTTTTCACCAACCATAGACATACTAGGTGTCTTCTGGGACTTTTAAGGAAAGAAGCATTAACATTAGAACAAAGCTAAAAAATAATGCTCACTGGAGTGATTAAGAATAGCTCATCTCTAGACAGTTGTTCCTTTTTGTAATAGTTTTGTTAATGGAAGATTTGAAAAGAAGTACTGAAATTAACTCACATTCTTTTAGCTGGATTACCATTGGTAAAAATTATCATAATTAGTTTGACTTTGACTTGTGAGAATCTGAGAGTATTCTAATATCTGAAAATGCTTTGTAAAATGCTTCTTTTAAAAACAATATTGGAGAAAGGATTTTTTCAAAATAAATGCATAGCATTGTCTTTATTATAATAAAATTATAGCTATTGGCTGTTAAAACAAAAACAAAAAACTTATCTCACGTGGATGGCTGTCAGGAAGGCAACTTCATCAGTCCCCTCTTGCCAGTCCCTTTTCTATCTCTACCCATCTCTGCGTGCCCTCAGCAAAATGTATTTTAAAGTTATTGCCATACTGGACTGGTCAGTGGGTGGAGCAAGCAATGGCATTTTTTTGTATTTTTCTGTTCCCTGAAAATACACAAGAAAGAGTTCAAACTTTTGAATATCTGTAAGACAAAGCTCTTATAGGAAGAAAAACAACTATATTCTTGAGATGTAAAGAGTGTTTCTAGGAAGCAAAATAATGCTGCAATTTGAGAATGAACCTCTGGGCGCCGCTGCCGGCCAGTACGGGATTATATTGAAACAGGATTGCTCCTGGAACTTCCTGAACTGTCATAAAATATACAGAAGAGAGACTTCCTTGCAGAGACTCACTCGCTCTCGCTGCGCCACAGCCCTGTCCTGGGAAACCCTCACTCCAAAGGAATATATCTGGGGCTAAGACGCATACTTCTGGAGGATTACAGCGGTGATACAAAGAGCTACTCGGCAGAGCTGGGAAGACGTAAAGAAGCCAGAAAGATGGGAAGGAACTCGGCGGAGATCAGACATATCCAAAAGCTGCAAGTATTCTGTGCCTTCTTAGCGTCTTTGTTCTGCCTGGCACTTTCCGAGCACATCAGGTATACGATTCCCGAGGAGATGGCAAAAGGGTCAGTGGTGGGGAAACTCGCCAAGGACCTGGGACTGCAGATTCCGGACCTGCCGAATCGGAAACTGCGGGTGAGTGCAGAGAGGGAATATTTTAGCGTGAGTAAGGAGAGCGGGGAATTGTTGGTATGTGATAGAATAGACCGGGAGGAGATATGTGAGGAAAGATCTGTATGCGAACTGCAACTGGAAGCTGTGGTTGAAAATCCCTTAAATATTTTTCATGTCACTGTGGCGATTGAGGATATTAACGATCATGCTCCACAGTTCAATCAAAATGAAATAAATTTAGACATTATTGAATCCACCTTGCCAGGTGCTCGATGGATTCTTGAATCAGCCAGTGATCCCGATATAAATAGCTACTCACTCAACAATTACTTTCTAAGTATTGGTCAATATTTCTCATTGGTACAAAAAGAAAATCCTGATGGCGGAAAATATCCAGAATTAGTATTGGAGAAACCTCTAGATCGAGAAATGCAAAGTTCCCATTTTTTGGTCCTAACAGCTACGGATGGGGGAAATCCCCCTCTCAGTGGAACGGCTCAAATCAGGATAAATGTCACTGATGCCAATGATAACCCCCCAGTTTTCAGTCAGAGCCTCTATAGAGCTAGTCTTCGGGAGAACTTACCCCCAGGTTCCTCTGTGCTTTGCCTGGCAGCCACAGACAAAGATGAGGGGGTCAATGCAGAAATTATCTTCTCCTTGACGAGCATCACCCAGAATGCCCGGCAGATTTTCTCCCTGGATCCGAACACAGGCGAAATCAGAACCAAAGGGACCCTGGATTTTGAGATCACAAAAAAATTCACAATGGATATAGAAGCTAAGGATGGGGGAGGTCTTTCCACCCAGTGTAAAGTTGTCATAGACATACAAGACGAGAATGACAATGCTCCTGAAGTGACAGTAACATCTCTAGTCAGTTCTGTCCTGGAAGACTCCCTGCCTGGAACAGTGATTGCCCTTTTCAAAACACGTGATATGGATTCTGGGGCTAATGGAGAAATATCATGTTATATGCAATCAAATTCTATCCCTTTCAGACTGGAATCTTCTTCCAGGAATTACTACAAGCTACTGACAGATGGGACCCTGGACCGTGAGCAGACACCAGAATATAATATCACATTGGTTGCCACAGACAAGGGAAACCCCCCTTTATCTACCAATAAAACCCTCACTTTGCATATAGCTGACATCAATGACAACGCTCCCATTTTCTTCCAACCATATTATGTGGCTTACATTCCCGAGAACAATCCCTCTGGAGGGTCAATCACCCAGGTCTCAGCTTATGACCCGGATCTAGAAGAGAATGGCCGGGTGTCCTATTTCATCATTAGTAGTGACCTGACCTCGATGCCTCTGTCCTCCTACGTTTCGGTCAATAGCCATAGTGGAGACATCTTTGCTCAGCGCTCCTTCGATTATGAACAGGTCCGAACTTTCGAGCTGACTCTACAGGCCCGGGATTCTGGCTCACCCTCCCTCAGTGCCAATGTGACTGTACAAGTGTTCATCGTTGACCTCAATGACAACTCTCCGAATATCCTCTATCCAGTACTGGGTGCCGACAACTCGGCCCTTTTCGATATGGTCCCTCGCTCTGCAGAATCCGGCTACTTGGTCACAAAGGTAGTGGCAGTGGATGCTGACTCAGGTCACAACGCGTGGCTGGCCTACCATGTGCTACAAGCCACAGATCCCGGGCTTTTCAGTCTTGGGCTGCGAACAGGAGAGGTCAGGACTGCTCGAGCTTTGACTGACAGGGATCCTGCCCGGCACCGCCTACTAGTCTCAGTGCAGGATGGGGGCCAACCCTCTCTGTCGGCCACTGTGGCTCTGAACTTGATTTTTGCAGACAGTCTGCAGGAGGCACTGCCTGAAATGAAGGAGGAGCACTCAGACTCCTCGAATTCTCAATCTGAGCTACAATTTTACCTGGTTGTGGCTCTAGCCCTAATATCTATGCTGTTTCTTGTGACAGTGACAATGGCCATTGCCCTGCGCCTTCGGAGATCCTCCAGTCCTAAAGCATGGGGATGTTTCCAAGTAGATCTTTGCTCAAAATCTGGACCCACTGTCCCCCCAAACTATGGTGAAGGAACATTGCCTTATTCCTACAATGTATGTGTGTCATCACACCCAGGAAACACAGAATTTAATTATTTGAAACCAACTGATCATTGTCCTCCAACTCTTGATATTTTCAACAAAGATGTTTCTTCCATGATAATCAATGGATTAAATGGTGACAGTTCTCATAATATTCTTGCACAGGTGGGTCCATTACTTTACATTTTATGTTTAAGATGTCATTAGTGTCCTTTCAAGTTATATTTATAACTGCATCATTCTTTACTTTTAAGATGGCTTTATTTTTAATTATCTGGTATAATTTTACACTAACAAAATAATGCTCCAGAAACCTGTCAATAAGGTCAAATTCATACGAAATCATGTAGATGATTTTGTGTGTGAGAAAAATGTGATCCCCTAGGACTAGTTAACAAATGGAAGCAAATGTTACAACTGCTGTTGTTTTTCAAAAGTACATCCATCCTCAGTAGTGGTGGAGAGTTTGTTGGTTTCAGGATCATTTGATAATCATCCTTTCACTTCTCTGCCCTTAAGTATTAGTTTTGCATTTTTAATTCTCCAATTTGTGGCTATTTATTTTAGTCTCGATTATGAGAAATAATAACATTTCTGAATCTAACAGGCTAGAAGCTGCATTTTGACTCAATTAATACAATTTTATTCAGAAAAATTATTAACACTCTTAGCTTCTTTTTTAAGGGGACGGTTTGATTTTAGATATCAAAGATGGAGATGGGAGAAATACAAAAGGAAAGAAATGATTTTTTAATTAAATTCCCTAACAACAATGATATCTCAGAATCCCATTTTGATTTAAAGAAACTTTGGGTGGAATTCAAAATCTTGAGATAGCCTTGCTCATTTGAGATAGAGGAGTCACTGGAGAAGAAATATCAAAGAACACCTGAACAAGACCAATAAACCGATTTCAAAGAACAAAAAAGAAATATCTACATTAATATGTAAGAATCTATCCAGTTTTTCTAAAAGGGTGCAGTAATTGGTTAAGACTCTAAGTGCCGCTGTTCACCAATCAGGAGGAGAATTGTAGTGAGAGAAATCCATCCATATCTTGGCCACTCCTACAAGGGAAAACGTTGCAGATTTAGACACACACAAGGTTAGGGACTGATCGGAAGCTCTCTGAGCCGGCGATTCGATCTGCGAATGCCGATAACCCAGCACACAAAGGAACCAAGACAAAGACAATTTCGCTGAAGGACAGACAGCTATGGCCCAAGTTGCTCGGAAGCGTCTGGACTGTTGGGGCCGAATTCTCCTTTGTTTTCTCCTGGGGACGCTATGTGAGTCCCGAGCCGGGCAGATTCGCTATTCTGTGTGGGAAGAAATGCAAAAAGGTTCTTTTGTGGGAGATGTGGCCCAAGACCTGGAATTGGAGCCCCGGAAGCTTTCGGAAAGCGGAGCCCGCATCGTTTCCAGAGGTAAGACACAGCTTTTCGCTTTGAATGTTAGAAGCGGCAGTTTAGTGACGGCGGACCGGATAGACCGGGAACAGCTATGCCCCGGGACCCCAAAATGCCTTTTAAATGTCGAAATTCTAATGGACGATAAAATAAATATTTATGGAGTGGAAGTAGAAGTGATGGACATTAATGATCATGCTCCCCGCTTTCGGGTAGACGACGTAGAAATAAAAATCAGCGAGAATGCAGCAGTGGGGACTAGTTTTCCACTTCCGAATGCTAGGGATCCGGATTTGGAAATGAATTCCCTCCAGAATTACCAGCTAAGCCCAAACCGTCACTTCTCTCTGCACGTGCAAAGTAGACCTGATGGGGCCAAATATCCGGAGCTGGTCCTGGAGAGGGCTCTAGACCGGGAGGAGGAACCTGTCCACTATCTCACCCTCACTGCCACCGACGGGGGAGATCCTATCAGATCAGGAACCGCGCGAATCCGCGTGACTATTCTTGACATAAACGACAACCCGCCAGTGTTCCCTCAGTCGGAATACAGCGTGAGTGTTCCTGAGAACGTGCCCAAGGGGACACTGTTACTCACAATCAACGCCTCGGATCCAGATGAAGGAGTCAATGGAGAAGTGACATATTCAATCAGATACTTCAAAGAAGAAGCTTCCGAGATTTTCTATCTGGATTCTCGCACAGCGCAACTCTATTCTCAAGAAACCCTGGATTTTGAGGAGTCTTCACTCTATGAAATAGAAATTCAAGGTCTGGATGGTGGTGGTCTCCTAACCAGAGCGAAAGTGCAGATTACAGTTCTAGACGTGAATGACAATACCCCAGAAGTTACTGTGGCTTCTTTTACCAGTACGGTCCCGGAAAATTCACCTCCGGGGACCGTAATTGCCCTTTTAAACGTGCATGATCGAGATTCCGGGGACAATGGTCGAGTCATCTGTTCCATTCCCGAGCATTTACCCTTTAAATTAGAAAAATCCTATGGAAATTATTACCGTTTGATGACAGTCAGAGCCCTAGATCGGGAGCAGGTTTCTGAGTACAATGTCACTGTGACAGCCACTGACCAAGGGATTCCACCATTATCTACAAGCGCCCACATTTCCCTGCACGTAGCAGATAGTAATGACAATCCGCCCAGCTTCTGTGAGGCATCCTACTCGGCCTACGTACGTGAAAACAATCCTAGAGCTGCTTCTATTTATTCAGTAACAGCTAGTGACCCGGATAGTGGGGAAAATGCTCATATCATTTACTCTATTGGAGAAGATACCATCAATGGGACTCCTCTTTCCTCCTATGTCTCCATTAACTCTGAGACTGGTGTCCTCTATGCTCTGCAATCCTTCGATTATGAACAGTTCCGGGACATGCAGCTACGAGTGACTGCCCAGGACTCCGGGGACCCTCCTCTAAGCAGCAATGTATCTCTGACTCTGTTCATCCTAGACCAGAATGACAACCCTCCAGAAATCTTGTATCCCACCTTCCCAACAGATGGCTCCACTGGAGTGGAGTTGGCTCCTCGCTCTGCAGAGCCTGGCTACCTAGTAACCAAGGTCGTAGCTGTGGATGGAGACTCTGGTCAGAACGCCTGGCTGTCCTATCGCCTGTTCAAGGCTTCAGAACCAGGGCTCTTCTCTCTGGGTCTGCACACAGGTGAAATCAGAACAGCTCGAGCTTTTCACGACAAAGACTCCCTTAAGCAGATTCTAGTGGTGGCAGTCACTGACAATGGGGAACCCCCTTTATCTGCAACAGTCAGTGTTACAGTGGCTGTGGCTGACAACATTCCAGAAATCCTCTCAGACCTTAGCAACTTGAAGGCCTCTGAGGACCAACCAGATTCAAGTCTCACACTCTACTTAGTCATTTCTGTGGCTACCGTTTCTTGCCTTTTTTTTATATTCATTATAGTCTTACTAGCACTCAGGCTTCACAAATGGAGGATTTCCAAACCATTGGAATCAGCCAACGAATATTTTGCAGGAGGCCCTGATTCACAATTTGTGGACATTGATGAAGTTAGAGCTTACCTCAAAACTTATTCCCATGAGGTTTCCCTCACCATGAATTCTCAAAAGAGCCAGATGCTCTTTCCTCGGCCCAACTATGTAGATACTTTAATTAGTCAAGAAAGTTGTGAGAAAAAGGACTCTCTGTTATCAGATTGTATGCCTGATACAGTTTTAGTCCAAAATGATCAGACCTATCTTCAGGTGAGTTTATTTCCTGTTCTTTCTTTTTTAAAAGCCTCCTTGATTAAGGATACTGGTAATATGCAGAGTATGCCTATCAGAATAATATTTTTAGAAGTGTTCAATGAGAGCATATATATATTTTTATTTATCTTGTTCCTCAGTTTAAGGGTAATTTCATTTTTCACTTTTTATTTCCTTGAAAAGTTAACCAACCTTTTTGAATTCCTAGAAAAGATTTGCTGCAACACATTCCTGGTATTTTCTCTTGATTAGATATAACTTATTTCCAACTATGCATCATTAGCAGATATGATTTAAATTTTGTATTTCTTGGCATGTTTACATTGTCCAATTGACTTGGTAATGAGCAAATGACACATTAGAAGTGTTCTTTCTCTGTTGATTATAAGCTTAATTCCACATTAACTTCTTTGAGTTTATAAGTATGTTCTACCATCAATATCTTTTATATTTCCACCATCCCATTATTAATGGTATATCTTTACTATGAACATAGTGAATGTTTGACACAATATTGTAGTCTGTTTGTAATCAACAGACATTTTGTGCAACATAATTTTCATATCATCCTAAACATCCTGACTGGCTATATCAATTAAATGTTTGACTTTTTCCATTATACTGACTCTGGGGATGGGTAATAAGGTAAGCATTGTATACATACATACATATATATATATATATGTATATATACATATATTGTCACAGTTTCTTCTCTTGTCTTTACATTTCATTCTAAGAAAAACAAATCAGTGAACTGTTCTGAAGAATTTGAATATGCTTATTTCAATTGACTTCTATTTATCCTTTTACTTTGTTTAAAAATTATGTAGGTATTTTGTGTGTTTGCTTGATAAAGTGCTAACATTTGCTATATTTATTTGGGTGGAAATGTTTTGCAGAACTCAGTTTAAATGTTTAGTCTGTAATAGATGGCAATTGGTGGTGGTGCAGTTCATAGAAGAAGACATCGTTTCAAATTCTGACATACATAGATTGAAGGATTTTGGGTAAATCATTTAACCTCTCAGTTGTCTAGGCATCTCTATAAAACTATATATTGCAGAGAAGGTTACAATCCAGCAGAGATACATGAGCCTCCTCAACTGAGAATTCTCTATATTAATGATATCTGTGGTCGAATTTCTATATGTAAAAAATAAAGACTTCAAGCTGCTTTAGATGTTATATAAGTAACATAGATATCCTTTGTTGTAGAATCCATGTGGTCTTTTAAATGACTGTTGATTGGACCTGAACTCTTTATTGCTCTTAGGGATGATTTTTTTCAGACAATTGAATGATTCATCTATTATTAATTCGGGTATTCAAGGTTATAGTATCAATTTTCCTACTCTTTCTTGCTACTGTTTGTTTTCATTCCACCTAGTGAGATGAAATAATTCTTTTGAGACCAAAAGTAACTCAGTGCAGCTAGATGGTACAGCTACTGAATAGAGCATCTGCTCTGGAGTCAGGAAGACCTGAGTTCAAAGGTGGCCTCATACACATGCTACTTATTAGCTGTGTGACCTTGTCATTTAACCCCTTTGCCCCACAAAAAAAAACAGAAAAAGAAAGAAGTTCTCATTTGTTGTGGAAGTTCCAAATTTGTCTTATATTCACAAATTTTAATGATGAATAACAGATCTATATGTTCTAAAATTCACTTTATACTTTAATAGCTCTGTGAAATCATCTATTTGGACAATCTTCATCAGTCTGATTACAAATTATATTTTTCACCTTGTCCAACTTATGTCTATATTCTCCAAACATTTTCCAATGAGTATCAGTGAAGTAGAGATCTTTTTCTAGATTATGTGCATACCAGATTGTCATTCAGATTGTGCAGCTCTTCTACTACATTGATACTCATGGGTATCCCTTACACCACATTTTGCATTTAGAAAATAATGGAAATTCTGTCTACTTGCAGCCACCATACATCTTTCCATTGACCTTTATGACTTTATGAAAGTTTTCTACTAAATTTAGGAGTCTTTTTTCTTTCAGTAACTTTGGTGTTCTGTGATTCACAACCAGCTACCATCATTGAGGAATTCATTTTTTTGTCTCTTAGATGGACTTTTGTGCAGCTTAGGGTCTTCGCTCTTCTAACACATTGTCCATCTGCAATGCATGATAATGATGTTCTACCTCAATGTGCGCTCAACTGTATGTCATAGTCTGGAGGAAAAAAAGTCATTTCCTCACCTGTTTACATATGAATTGTTAAGCCAATCTCTTTATAGTAGTCATAGATTTCATTGAGAAGGTTTTGTGATGTTCTGGTACTTGGTGCAACTAGCACAATATCATCTGCAAACAGAAGTACCTAAAGAGAAATTTCTCTCCCTCTTGAACTTTGTGCAGAATGTCCTCCATTATCATACAAATACATTTACTAAATATTTTTCTCCTGTATCTCTTGACATTTTAAATCAGAGAATCTTTCAAAACTGGCATGTTTTGTATCAATGATTGCTTTAATCAAGAAACCTTAGCACACAAGTGAGAGACACCTTGTTGAAAGAAAACTTTTAAGGCTGAATTTTCTTCTGCTGAGCCAAATACTCAGGATGGAGGGAGGGAGGGACAGAGAGAGGAGAGAGAGAGAGAGAGAGAGAGAGAGATCCTGTATTTTGTGCACTATTCATATATTTATGTGATTGTTGGGATATGCTCTGATATAAATAGTGGTGTAGAAATCCTCCTTTTTCACATCGCATATTCCCATCGTGGATATCTTTTCTGGTAATCATACTTTATGAATATGAAAAAGTAGAAATTTGGGTTAATAATTATTGATGTCCAAGGTTTTTTCCCCCAATTCTTTTTTTAATCTTCCTCCCTCCCAAGATTGCTTGTAAAATTATGCCTTCTCCCAAATTTAGAGGGATTTCCTCTCTTTCTGGCCCAACCTCTTAACCTGAAGTTCTTATGTGCCCTTTTTTCCTTCCTTTGAGGACTAGGGACAGAGTAAAAATGTAATAATTCAGCATTATTGGTGATCAAAATAGTTATATAAATGATGAAAAAGCCATTTTCTGCCTATTTATTTTCACTTCAACTGTGTATATCCTTGAGATGATGTAATTTCCTTGGGATCATGCCGAATTTTCTGTAGATTAAGTTTCATCTTCACAGCTTTTAATTTTATGGCATCTTCCCTTATACCATCTCCATTGTGTCTCTGATTCCAAACTATTTCCCCTTGATCCTCCCTGTTTCCCCTTCACCATGTTTTATAAATCAAATGATATTTTAAATGCTTGTTGCTCTTTGTACTTCATTTGGCAAGATCAAGTGGTATTTCTGACTTAGGTAGTTTCTGGATTCTTTTGGATTTCCCTTAGTGGAGACTAGTCTACATCAGTTAAATTTTGCAGGAGAGAGTGATAACTTTTTTGTCTTTTTCCTGTTTACATTTCGAGGAGTGCAAATTAATAATAATAATAATTTGAGTTGAAGCTGTTCTGACTGGTAAGAGGTCATTTCTTCATCATTAGCCTTTTTTCTAATTTACTGTTGATTTTTGTTTTCCATAACTAGTCAGTGGTTTGACTGCACACAGCTATTTCTGTTTTGCATCCTAACCTTTTATTTACCCTTTGTAAATACATTGTCGATTTTATTTTTGTAATGTTAATCAATGCGTAATGTGATCAGTGCCTTCTGTCTCTTGCTCTGAAGAAAATATTAATGACCTATGAGAATGGGGATTCTAAGTAGTCTCTAAACCTTTTCTAAATCTTTCCTTTTATAAAATATAAATGAGGTTTTAAAATATCTCTCTTCCATCCTCTTTAGTGCCCACCATGGTACTGAAATCACCAAGTGTGAGTGTATCCATAGTTGTTAGATGTACTAGTAAAATTTTACATAGAATTTCTCTTCATTCTTTGTAACAGATATTGGTGCTTAAATGACAATCATTCTTATATGGTGTCCTTTTGTTCATACTCATTAGGAGCACTACAAGAAGATAGGATTAGTTACGTTTCTAATTTTCCTTGGACTTAAAGTGAAACTTGGTTTTCAAACCCTTTATTTGTTTTTCCAAGAAGAACCCTTGAGTCATTTTTCCACTTATTCACAACTTAATTTCAGTTTTTGGTTCAATTTCTGGTAAGAATATCAGTGTTCGCTGCAGTTGTCATAGCGATCAACTCTTTGGTCAAGGACAAAGACTTTACATTTAAAGCAATAACAATAAAGTTAGTGTTTGTGAATAATTTAAAAGCTATAATTCTTCACATCCTCTGCTCCTATTTCTTTCACTTCACCAGGTACTGTGAAAACACTTGAAATTTTTATATACTTTTTCTTTAAACCCAACTGGTTTCTAGGGAGCCGTCATAAAGAGAAGTGAATAATTATTTAGTGCATTCAAAAACTAGTCCAGAAAAATCAATATCATCCCCTGACCTGGTGTTCTATTCTTTCTGATCATGAATGGCAAAATAGAATTCTTTTCCCATTTCTGAAACAGTGGCTTTCACTTTAAATTTTACTTTGGGGGTGGCTAGGTGGCACAGTGGATAGATCACTGGCCCTGGAGTCAGGAGTAACTGAGTTGAAATCTGGCCTCAGACACTTAATAATTACCTAGCTGTGTGGCCTTGGGCAAGCCACTTAACCCCATTTGTCTTGCAAAAAAACTAAATAAAATAAAATAAAAAATAAAATAAATTTTAAAAAGTCTTGGGTTTTAAAAAAATTTAATTTGTTTGTTTTATACTTAGATGAGTCAATAAAGAATAGAAGTGAACCCCATAATCAATAAAACTAAAGGAAGTCAATGAAAAGTATTTAGAATAAGCAGGATGTATGACAGTGTGGGATTGAAGACAATACCGATCAAATGAGGAGAGAAAAATCCCATATAAATACAGATGGAGGAGAGGAAAAGAGAAAGAGAAAAGGCAAAAGAGAGAGGAAGGGAAACACAATGTTTACTAGAATACTTGGGGGGATGGACAGTTTTGCTTTGTTTTTGTTTGTTTGCTACTTGGTGTGGAATTAAGGGGAAAAGACTTGTCTTTGAGCTGGTATATAACTGAAGGTAATTGCTATGACCAACAAGGAAAAGTGTCATTATGTCCTATAAAAAATAGGAGGGGGAGGGCAAAGATCCTTGAAAATCCAAAGTATGAATTTGATTGAAATGGGAGATATATGCAGTTGTGGGATTGAATTTGAAGACAACTTTTAGGCACTCGGATAAAATTTAAGAAAGTGAATCTTAGAAATGCTATTAGTAGTATTAAATAAGGGCAGTTGGGTGGTGCAGTGGATAGAGCACTGGAGTCAGGAAGTCTCATCTC
This sequence comes from Macrotis lagotis, assembly GCF_037893015.1. Taxonomy (NCBI): domain Eukaryota; kingdom Metazoa; phylum Chordata; class Mammalia; order Peramelemorphia; family Peramelidae; genus Macrotis; species Macrotis lagotis. The sequence continues at coordinate 410,793,466 of NC_133658.1, read as the reverse complement.
CACCAGTAAGTATCTCCCTGGGATAGTGTTTGCCTCAGTTTTTCATCTGTAAAAATAAATTGAAGAAGGAAATGGCAAACCATTTCTCCATCTTTGCCAAGAAAACCCCAAAATTGGGGTCACGAATATTGGACACAAATCAATAATAACGTATTAAACAATGATGTATTATTCTTTCAAGGTATATATATATCTGAAATCTCCTCTCCAAAAAAATATTTCAATAACATAAAAATGAAAGATGTTTCAATTGAAAACTACACCTTTCCTCCATTGTTATTTACTCTGTCTTTATGGAAGTTACTAATTACTCTCATTTCCTGAAAAGCTGACAGCTCCAAAGCGACCAATCCCACGGTCACAAAGTTCAAGGTTTAAGGATGTTCTTGCTTCAGTTTACTGCAGTAGATCGTATTGCTAAGCAAACATTTGGAAGATGAATTTCTTCTTGCAGTTCACTAGATTAGACTCTGAGCGCCGCTGTCGGCCAATACCCAGGGAAATGGAGAAGGTTTATTGCAGGATAATTTCTTGCAGAGCCATACAGGATCACACACCACACAGGAGATCGGCACTTATAAAAACTTGCTACTCCACCGATCCGGTTCCAAAGCTCCAGGATTCATCAAAACATAGATTAAAAGGTACAGGGCGGATTCTCGGGAACAAACCTGAATCGTGACACACAGAAAGCCAAAGATGGGAAGGAACGCACCCTGGGATCAGGTCCTGAGATGGCAAGTACTATATCCTTTCTTCGCTTCTTTGTTCTTCCGGGCGTTTTCCGAGCACATCAGCTATTCGATTGCTGAAGAAATGGAGAAAGGGTCGGTAGTAGGGAATCTCGCCAAGGACCTGGGTCTAAATGTGCCAGATTTGGCGGCTCGGAAGCTGAGAATTAATGGAAAGAAACAATATTTTGCTGTAAGCACTCAGTCCGGGGAATTACTAGTTAGTGACAGAATAGACAGGGAGCATTTGTGCGGGAAGAAGTCTGAGTGTTCTCTGACATTAGAAACTGTAGCTGAAAACCCCTTAAACGTTTTTCATGTAACTGTGATCATACAAGATATTAATGACAATCCACCCCATTTTCTTCAAAATACCATCAATTTACAGATTAATGAATTTGCCCTCAAGGGATCTCGGTTTGGACTAGAATCTGCTGTAGATCCAGATGTGGGTATCAATTCTCTGCAAAGTTACCAACTTAGTCCCAATGAGCATTTTTCAATGATTGTAAAGGAGAGCCCTGATGGTAGGAAATATCCAGAGTTAGTAATGGAGAAACCTTTGGACCGGGAAAAGCAGAGTTCTCATCACTTGGTTCTGGTGGCTGTGGATGGGGGCAACCCAGTTTTAAGCGGTACGGCTCAGATCAAGGTCAATGTTACTGACGCGAATGATAATCCACCAGTCTTCAGCCAGGACTTCTACAAAGTCAGTCTTAGGGAGAACCTGCCCCCGGATTCCTCAGTGCTAAGGGTGAAGGCCACTGACAAGGACGAAGGAATCAATGCGGAAATCACCTATTTCTTTAAAACTACAGCGGATGATGCTTTAAATATATTTCATTTGGATCATAAAAATGGGGAAATAAAAACTCAAGGGCATCTAGACTTTGAAGACACTGACAGTTATATACTGAGCATAGGAGCAAGGGATGGCGGTGGAATGGCTGCTGAATGCAAAGTTATATTGGAAATTCTAGATGAAAATGATAACCACCCGGAAGTGACGTTTACTTCTGTGTCCAGCACCATTGCCGAGGATGCGGTGCCAGGAACAGTGATTGCCCTATTCAAAATCGAGGATCGAGATTCCGGAGTCAACGGGGAGGTCACGTGCCACGTGGAGGAAAATGCACCTTTCAGACTAGAGTTGTCTTCCCGGAACTACTACAAGCTGCTGACAGATGAACCTCTAGACCGAGAGCAAACCCCACAGTATAACATTACAGTCACTGCTACCGACAAGGGAAAGCCCCCTCTGTCCACCAGCAAAACCCTCACTCTGCACATAGCTGACGTCAATGATAACCCCCCAGTTTTCCTCCAGCCTTCCTACGTTGTTTATGTCCCAGAGAACAACCCCTCTGGAGCTTCCATCGCAAGTGTCTCAGCCTCTGACCCAGACCTGGAGGGCAATGGAAGAGTGTCCTATTCCATCATCAGCAGTGACCTGGCCCCTCTGCCTCTGTCGTCCTACGTGTCAGTAAATAGCCATAGCGGGGCCATCTTTGCTCAGCGTTCCTTCGACTATGAGCAGGTCCGCACCTTCGAGCTGACGCTGCAGGCCAGTGACGCTGGTTCTCCGGTCCTTCGTGCCAATGTCACCCTGCAAGTGTTCATCTTAGACCGCAATGACAACGCCCCGAACATCCTCTACCCGGCTCTGGGCCCTGACAGATCGGCCCTCTTCGACATGGTCCCTCGCTCTGCTGAGCCAGGATACTTAGTCACCAAGGTGGTGGCGGTGGACCCAGACTCCGGACACAATGCCTGGCTGGCCTACAGCGTAATGCAAGCCACAGATCCGGGACTCTTCAGCCTGGGTCTGCGCACAGGTGAGATCAGGACTGCTAGGGCTTTGTCTGAAAGAGATGCTGCCCGACACCGCCTGCTGGTCTCTGTGCAGGATGGAGGCCAGCCCCCTCTGTCGGCCACCGTGGCTCTGCACCTGGTCTTCGCAGACAGTCTGCAAGAAGCAATGCCAGAAATGGAAGAGGAGCACTCTAGCACTTCCAATACACAGTCGGAGCTACAGTTTTACTTGGTAATAGCTTTGGCGCTAATCTCGATTCTGTTTCTAATCACAATAATATTGACCATCGTTCTTCGCTTTCGGAGATACTCTAATGCCACAACATTAGGCTGTTTCTCGCCAGATCTCTACTCAAAGCCTGCAATTCCACCCATTTATGAAGATGGAACTTTGCCTTATTCCAATCAACCGCGTTTGCCTACAGACTTCAGAAAATACGAATTCACTTTTCTGAAATCCAATGACCAGAGTTCTGCCGCACAGAATTTCCTTTCCTATAGTACTTTTGATGCTTTAGCAAATAATTCTTCTGAGATTCCTAATGATTTACAAACCAACCCAGCTGACTACAAAGAGGTAAGTTTTTGACCTTCTTGAATATAACTAATTTTTTTTCTGAATTTTCCCAGGCCTTTTCATTTTAAATGTAATTGTGCCAGAAGATTTGAAAGGCACACTAATTCTTCCTATCCAATAAGACACTTTTGCTATGTATTTGCACTTATGCTACTAGTTGCTGCTGTTTTCATTAGTCCAAAGGGTAAATCTGAGATACTCTCACGTATGATTCAAGTTTTAGATGGAATATTGCTCATTATTCTCTTCTTCATTTCTAAGAGCCACCTGATACTTTTATTAAATACTAAATAACAAGATTAATTCTGAGAAACTGTTTCATTCATATTTAGTTTAACAAACATTTCCAAAGGAAATTAGTTATCTCAGAAAAAACTCATTTAGATATATAAAATCAGTTTAGACAAGAGATCAGCCTTTGTATGTTTCATAGCTATGGTAAAGTTGGGAAGTTCGACTGCTGAAGACAGGGAACCGATTTCTAATTTTTCTATAGTAAAATCGTCGTATTCTCCAGGGTAGACTTAGAGCGGTGGCCTCCATTAGCAAAATGCAACCCACCATGCAAGCAGTTCTGTGGACCCCTCCAAAAAGGCAACATCTCCTTTTCTCGATTCTAGAATGATTGCACACTTTGCTTAAATTTCTTTTTCTGCTCCCTTCGCCATTGCCAATCTCATCGTAACCCAACAGCAATCTAATTTAGTGCAGATTTGTGGAATGTATTCAGAAAAGATAATAGCATTAGCAACAATTGAGTCATTCATGTATGATGTTTCTAATTAGTATACAAAATCCTTTGAAGAACACAAACCATAAAGTTGAGAAATGAAATGATCACAAAGTAGCTACTTACAATCATCTCGTGAAGATAAAGATATGGAGAAAACTTTAAAGGTACCAAAAAAAACCCCTTCTCTTTCAAATAGACATTCATCCAAAGAACCCCTGATGAAAAATGCTATCCATTTCCAAGAGAACTAATGAACTCTGAATACAGATTACAGTATACTTTTAAAAAACCTTTATTTTTCTTATTTTAATTTTTACTTTTTTCTTTTGCAACATGGCCAAGATGAAAATTTTGCATGACTTCACATACATATTCCATATAAAATTGTTGTCTTCTCAAAGAGAAGGGTGAAACGGAGAGAGAATTTGGAACTCAAAATTTGTTAGAATGTATATTAAAATTTTTTCATGTCTGGAAAATATTTAACAAAATAAATATAAATAGATTTTTAAAAAAAGACGTTCAACTTCTGAAGTCTTGATTAACCAAGGATACCAGAGACAGACACTAAGCATGGAAAGGGAAAAAAAGCCCATTCTAAAACTCCAAGTTTGTGCAATAATTGGTGAGGACTCTGAGCGCCGCTGTTCACCAATCAGGGAGAGATATAAAGGGAGAGATCCAGTCTGATCCTGCCCACGCCTATCTCGCAAAGCACGAGCAGAACCGAAGATCAAGCTCAGGGGCTCGCGGAGATTTAATACGTCCCAGTTCGGAACTTGGTTGTGGTTTCTGTCCGCTCAAGAGGAGGTCCAGACCGAATTTGGATAAAAGAACAGAGAAGGCGGTTAGGCAGGAAACAACGAAATGACTGCATTACACAGGCTACAGGCCAGCAGAGGGCGAATCCTATTGTGCTTTCTCCTGGGGCTGCTGTGGAACACCGGGACCGGGCAGATCCATTACTCGGTGCCCGAGGAGATGGAAAAGGGCTCTTTCGTGGGCGACATAGCCAAGGATCTTGGGCTGAAGCCGCGGGAGCTGTCGGAAAGAAGAGCCCGGATTGTTTCCGGAGGTAAGAAGCACCATTTTGCTCTGAATGTCAGAAGCGGCAGCTTAGTCACCGCCGACAGAATAGACAGAGAAGAGCTTTGCATCGGCACCTTAAAGTGCCTTTTAAAGGTGGAGATTCTCCTAGAGGACAAAGTGAAAATTTATGGGATAGAAGTAGAAGTGACTGACATTAATGATAATGCTCCACGCTTTCAGGAAGATGAAGTAGACATAGAAGTGAGCGAACAGGCAGTCCTGGGAATGAAATTTCCTCTTCCTAATGCTTGGGATTTGGACGTGGGAGTGAACGGTCTCCAGACCTATCAACTGAGCCCAAACCGTCACTTCTCTCTGCATGTGCAAAGCAAAGCAGATGGGGCCAAGTACCCGGAGCTGGTACTGGAGCGGGCCCTGGACCGGGAAGAAGAACCTGTACACTACCTCATCCTCACGGCTTCGGATGGAGGAGAACCTAACCGATCCGGTACCGCTCGAGTCCGCGTGATTGTCCTCGATGCGAATGACAACGCTCCAGTGTTTACTCAGTCCGTATACAGCATCAGCATTCCCGAGAACGTGGAGGTGGGAACATGGCTGCTCACAGTGAATGCCACAGATCCGGATGAAGGAGTCAACGGAGAAGTGACCTATTTCTGGAATATCCACAACAAAACCAAACAGATTTTTGAGTTGGACAGTCAATCAGGTAGAATCTCGACAATAGGGAAACTGAACCATGAAGAATCAGGGTTCTACGAGATGGAAGTGCAAGCTAAAGATAATGCGGGGTTTTTTGCAAGAGCGAATGTATTGGTGACAGTTGTGGATGTGAATGACAATGCTCCGGAAGTGACCATCACCTCTTTGACTACCTCTATCCCGGAAGGCTCTCCTTTAGGGACAGTCATTGCCCTTTTAAATGTACACGATCAAGACTCCGGAGAAAATGGTCAAGTTACTTGTTCCATCTCACATGATCTGTCCTTTAAGTTAGAAAAAAATTTTGGAAATTATTTCAGTTTGGTGACAAACATAGCCCTGGACAGGGAACAGGTTTCAATATACAATATTACTGTGACAGCCACAGATCTCGGGTCTCCACCTCTTTCCACAGACACTCACATCACCCTGAACGTGGCCGACATCAACGACAACCCACCTTCATTCAGTCAAACTTCGTACTCTGCTTACATTCGGGAAAATAATCCAAGAGGCTCTTCCATTTATTCAGTGACTGCCAGCGATCCAGACAGCGAAGAGAATGCCCAAATCACTTACACGATAGCTAATGATATCTTCCAAGGAGATCCTCTCTCTTCCTATGTCTCCATTAATTCGGAGACTGGTGTCGTCTATGCTTTGCAATCTTTTGATTATGAAAAATTCCGGGACTTGCAGCTACGAGTGACAGCTACGGACTCAGGGGAGCCGCCTCTCCACAACAATGTGTCTCTAACTCTGTTCATCCTGGATCAGAATGACAACGCCCCAGAAATCCTGTATCCCACTTTCCCCACTGATGGCTCTAGAGGGGTAGAGTTGGCTCCGCGCTCTGCAGAGCCAGGTTACCTGGTGACCAAGGTGGTAGCAGTGGATGGAGATTCAGGCCAGAACGCCTGGCTCTTCTATCACCTGCTCAAGGCCACAGAACCTGGACTTTTTTCTGTGGGCCTGCACAATGGTGAGATCAGGACTGCTCGGTTATTCCTCGACAAAGATGCCCTCAAACAGAATCTTGTGGTGGCAGTCACAGACAAGGGTGAGCCACCCCTCTCTGCCACTGTCAGTGTCACAGTTGTTGTCGCAGACAGCATTCCTGAGATTCTTTCGGATCTCAGCATCATGGAGATCCCAGAGACCTACGATAACTCGAAACTCACACTCTACCTTGTTATCTCAGTTGCCTCAGTTTCTTGCTTATTCTTTGCCTTTATTATTACTTTATTGGCACTCAGGCTACGCAGGTGGTGGAAGTCTCAACTATTAGGGGTGGGTAGTGACAAATTTGGAGTAGTTCCTGCCTCCCAGTTTGTGGATGCAGATGGAGTTCGAGCTTTTCTTCAGTCATATTCTCATGAGGTTTCTCTTACCACTGACTCTCGGAAGAGTCAACTGGTCTTTCCTCAGCCCAACTATGCAGACACACTCCTAAGTCTGCAGAGCTCTGATAAAAATACACCTCTTTTGTTTTCCGGTGATTCAGAATTTTGTAAAGGGGATCAAAATATCGTTCAGGTGAGTTAATTTCTTTGTCATTTTACCACCGTGCAAGGTTAGCAAAACCCTCCTTTATCTTGAATAAAAGTAGATGTATATTAAATTTCGTTTAAAATAAGTCTGAAACCTACATGTACATCATAGGAAAATTTCCTTAACTTTCTTGTGAAGTTCACCAAAAGCAATATATAGCCTCCATTTCTTACATCATGAAGTACTTTGTTGACCATTTATTTGGTGGTGGCAAGAGAAGTGTCTAGTAATTGTTTTACTGATATTTGCATGGTTGACAGAAATCAATGCAGTTATACTTGAAGATCATATTGATCCTCCTAGAATACATAATATAATAATAACAATGATACTGATATATCTCCTTTAAAATAGTACATTCAGTTTTGCAAAGTACTTGGGATATATTGTCTTAGTTGAAAAAAGTCAAGTTATTTAACATTTTAAGTTTAACAATTTTCTAAGATTTCCTTTGTTTCTAGAACTTATAGTGTTTAGATCTGTAGGAAAATGCTGTTTAAGTTTAGCTTATTTCTTTCTTGGTATTTAAAATGAAGATACCTTTAAAGTCACTGAGGGCACCCACAAAATCATTGTTTTAAGAAGTTAGCTTGAGATAGTTCCTCCACTTTCTAACTCATCCAGAAGAGTTAGGAGAGTATCTTGAGTTGGGGGGGGGGCATCAAAGAAGGAGATAGTACTTCATAAAGATAGTGGTGTCTAACTAACTTGGTCATTTCTTGAAGGAGAGGAAGTTAACAGAGAGAGAAAGGACATGGGTTAGAAGGTGAGAAAGAGAAGACTATTCCAAGTTTAGATATCAACATAGTCAAAAATATAGAAGTGAAAAAGATCCAAATCCATTGTCTTAGAGCAAGTAAACCAGTTTACCCAGACTATAGAGTACATGAGGGAAGTATTGTGAGATTGCCTGGAATGAGTCACCAAATTGTGAAAATCTTAAATATTTAAGAGGTCTATTGAAGGTTTTGAGCAGAGAAGTGACATGATCTGATCTTTTTCTTATTAAAAAAAGTTATATTAATGTTCTTTTTCTTTATTTTGCTATTCCTTCCTAATGATTTCCTCAATAGACTTTTCTTTGTAACAAAGAAATACAGTTTAGCAAAACACATAAGGACATTAAGTCTAAGAACATATGTTTCATTTGCAATTACATTCTTGTCTCTGATTAGAGTTAGGAATCAAACTTCACTATTGGTCTTCTGAAATAAGGAATTGTCATAGTATTAATCCGAGTTCTTTCAGTGTTTTCCTTTACATTATTGTATTTACTGTGTAAATTTTTCTCCAGGTTCTGCTTGTTTCACTCTGAAAAAATTCCTATGATTCTTTAGTTTCAGTTCTTCATATGTGCTGTTTTTTAATAGATGGTTATTTCTTTTGTAGTATTCTTAGCATGCAATGAATGTGCTTTTAAAATCATTATTCTCCTAAGAAACCCTGATAGTGCCAATCTTTGAGCTAACTGATTCTCAAAGAAAACCCTAAATTGAAGGACAGAAGGGATTGGGAAGGGAGTAATTCTTGTCAGGTTAGAAATGTTCCACTTACAAAATGGTAGCCTCCTTAGAACCAGCTTAGCCATCTCCCCCCCCCCCCACCTCCAGGAAATAAAAAATAATGAGGAAAAATATGTTTAAATCCATAGTTTTAGTCCATCAGTTCTCTTATCTGGATGTGAATAGTATTTTAAATTGAGTCCTTTGGATCATTGTATTGACCGCACTAAGTCTTTCCTGAACTTCACCTTTCAGTGATTTAAACTATGTCGAATGGGAGCAGGGGATACTGTGTAGATTGTTCTCTTGATTCTGCTCACTTTATTTTGCATCAGTTCATATGTCTTTCCAAGTTTTTTTCTGAAACCATCCCCTTCATCATTTCTTACAGTATAATAGTATTCCATCACATTCACATGCCATAACTTGTCCAACTATCCCATGATTGAAGGACATCTCAATTCCCAATTCTTTGGGAAAGAAGAAAGTGAAGGAAGGAAGAGACCTGCTATAAATGTTGTTCTTGGGATACAGATCTAGTAGTCATAGTGGTAGGTCAAAGGATATGTATGCACAGGTTTATATCCCTATGGACATGGTTTAAATTGTTCTCCAGAATGGCTGACCTAAAATACCCCTTTTTTCAATCCCCTCTTTTTTTATTCTCTGTCAGTTTAGTTAGTCTGATTAGTATACATCTCTCAAAGTTTCTAGATAGAGCTTAGAGACTCTAAAGTGATCAATATTTTGAAAGTGAATATCCTGACCCAGAAGATTCACTATTCTGAGCTCTCATAGGAACTTCAACATCATTCCAACCAACCATCTCATTAAATATCCACTTCCAGACTAGAACATTCTACACTTTCAGAAGTAGAAAGAAGAAAAAAAATTCACCACCAAATAAACTTCAAGACTACATCAAAACATTTCAAAAACGTGGGCATCTAGATGGCACAAAGTGACGGTCCTGAAGTCATGTTCATCTTCCTAAGTTCAAATCTGGTCCCAGACACTTTCTTAGCTGTGTAACTCGGGGAAAATCACTTAACCTTGCTTGCCTCGGTTTCCTCATCTATAAAATGAACTAGAGAAGGAAATGGCAAATTACTTCAGTATCTCTTTCAAGAAAATCTGAAATGATGTCAAGAAAATTCAGAAACGACTGAACAACAAAAAAAGACTAGAAATCCAGGAAACACCAAGATGTAATAAACTCTTCAGGAATCCTTTGCCCAGCCAATAGAATTATATCATCTTACTTCAAGAGCAGTTTCATAAGAGAAAGGATTCTGTTTGCACTCAGTTTGCACTCTGGACTCCTGGTGGCGCACTTACTTAATTACAGGAGTGCAGTTCTAGAAAAGAGACTCCAAGTGCCGCTGTCCACCAATACCGAGCCAGAACTGCGACTCGCGATCTATTGGAGGACATTCCTATAGGGTAATTTCCTGCACCGGCCCACGGCTCTCATCAGCTAGGCGACTCATTCTTTAATAAATGGAGCTTTCTTTTCAACAAGACTTGCTCCGGATCCTCTGAACAATAGACACTGAGTAGTGACCATTCTTTGCTGTGGGGGGAGTCTTAAAATCCAGAAATGCTTTGAAGTGTGACTTCCCTAACCTGGAAAGGCAGAGGTACCAAGAGCCCGAGAGATGGGAAGCAGTGCTGGGCAGAGGGGCTGGCCGCTCAAGAGGCAAGTACTGTTTCCTTTCTTGGCGTCTTTGTTGTGCCGCGCGCTTTCACAGCAGATTCGCTACTCAGTTCCCGAGGAAATGGCGAAAGGGTCGGTGGTGGGGAACCTCGCCAAGGATCTGGGACTAAAGGTCCATGATTTATCCTCTCGGAAACTCCGGGTTAGTGGAGAAAAAGAATTCTTTAGTGTGAGCTCAGAGAGAGGGGATTTACTTGTTAGGAACAGAATAGACAGGGAGCAGATATGCCCCCAAGCAAGAGTTTGTGCTCTGACGGTAGAAACTGTAGTTGAAAATCCCTTAAATGTTTTTCATATTAATGTGGAAATTGAAGATGTAAATGACAATCCGCCCCAGTTCAAGAGAAACGTCATCAATTTAAACATTTCTGAGTCTACTCTGCCAGGTGCGAAATTTGCATTAGAACCCGCCCATGATCCAGATACGGGACTCAATTCCCTACAAACTTATTACCTAAGCACCAGCCCTGTATTTTCCTTCGAAGTAAAAAAGAAAAAAGATGGCAGTAAATATGCTGAACTTGTGTTAGAGAAACTTCTAGACAGGGAAAAGCAAAGTTCCTATCACTTGGTCCTGAGTGCCGTGGATGGCGGGAACCCAGCCCGAAGCGGCACAGCTCAGATCAGAATCAATGTCACAGACGCCAATGATAATGCCCCTATCTTCAGTCAGGATGTCTACAGGGTCAGTTTACTGGAGAATCTGCCCCCAGGCTCATCTGTGCTGCGTGTGACGGCCACGGACAAGGATGAGGGGGTCTATGCAGAAATCACTTTTTCCTTCGACCGCTCTTTCCAAAGAGAATGGCCAGTCTTTTCTCTGGACCCAAATAGCGGGGAAATTACAACTCTAGAAAGCCTAGACTTTGAAAATACCAAAGACTACTCAATAGTATTGGAAGCGAGGGATGGGGGAGGTCTGGTTGCTCAATGCACCGTAGAAATTGAAGTTCTGGATGTAAATGACAACTTCCCAGAAGTTATATTCACTTCCATTTCAGCACTGATTCCTGAAGATTGTTCACCTGGGACAGTGGTAGCTTTGGTGAAAACACCAGACCGAGATTCCGGAGTCAATGGGGAGGTCACGTGCCACGTGGAGGAAAATGCACCTTTCAGACTAGAGTTGTCTTCCCGGAACTACTACAAGCTGCTGACAGATGAACCTCTAGACCGAGAGCAAACCCCACAGTATAACATTACAGTCACTGCTACCGACAAGGGAAAGCCCCCTCTGTCCACCAGCAAAACCCTCACTCTGCACATAGCTGACGTCAATGATAACCCCCCAGTTTTCCTCCAGCCTTCCTACGTTGTTTATGTCCCAGAGAACAACCCCTCTGGAGCTTCCATCGCAAGTGTCTCAGCCTCTGACCCAGACCTGGAGGGCAATGGAAGAGTGTCCTATTCCATCATCAGCAGTGACCTGGCCCCTCTGCCTCTGTCGTCCTACGTGTCAGTAAATAGCCATAGCGGGGCCATCTTTGCTCAGCGTTCCTTCGACTATGAGCAGGTCCGCACCTTCGAGCTGACGCTGCAGGCCAGTGACGCTGGTTCTCCGGTCCTTTGTGCCAATGTCACCCTGCAAGTATTCATCTTAGACCGCAATGACAACGCCCCGAACATCCTCTACCCGGCTCTGGGCCCTGACAGATCGGCCCTCTTCGACATGGTCCCTCGCTCTGCCGAGCCAGGATACTTGGTCACCAAGGTGGTGGCGGTGGACCCAGACTCCGGACACAATGCCTGGCTGGCTTACCGCGTGCTGCAGGCCACGGATCCCGGACTCTTTAGCCTGGGTTTGCGCACAGGTGAGATCAGGACTGCTAGGGCTTTGTCTGAAAGAGATGCTGTCCGGCATCGCCTTTTAGTCTCTGTGCAGGATGGAGGCCAGCCCCCTCTGTCGGCCACCGTGGCTCTGCACCTGGTCTTTGCTGACAGTCTGCAAGAGGCAATGCCAGAGTTGAAAGAGGAGCTCTCCGAAGATTTATCCACACATTGGAAAGTTAATTTTTTTCTGGTCATTGCATTGGCTTTGGTATCTTTTGTATTCCTCCTGGCTGTAGTATTTGTGCTGGTTTTTAAGTGCCGAAAACCCAAACAGCACCTAGTATTGGATTCTCCTCCCACTGATCTTTATTCTAGTCTGGGACCCACAGTCACCAATAAATGTAGCAATGGAACATTGACATTGCCATATTCCTATGAAGTGTGTCTTGCCTCGGATCCGGGACAGAGTGAATTCACTTTTCTGAAAACAGACACAACAGACTTGAAGGGCAATCTCACAGCTTACGTCAGCTCCAGGGTTGGTGGTCAGCCTGAACTCAGGGACCAGTACTCTCCCTCTAAGGTGAGGTTCTTGTTTGTTCTAAGGTCAAAGGCAAGCCATCATAATTGTTTTTCTCTGTCATTCAGAACCCATCCTGCCTGACAATTTGATGCCTCATTAAATACACCCCAGCTCCTGATTCTCTGATTTTCATTCATTGCAAAGTATGAACTACAGAAACCCCTAAGTAGAGGCTCTCTTTAACCTTGATTTGGAGGACTTAAGTATAGTATCTTTTCACTTTCTCCCTCTTTGCCTTTTCCTTTCTTATTTCTCTTGTTCTGGTTGTGAGGCACCTACTTTTTAGCTAAAAAATGTCAAAGAGGATCAACAATTGTTGATTCCATTCTTTCTCAGAATAAGTGGAAGATGCTCAAGGTGCTTAATGACATTAAATTCCTACTCTCCATCCAGAGACTGAAGGTGAATCGTTGGCCAAAATTCGGTAACATTTTTATTTCTTAAAAAAAAAAAGATTAAAGGGACGGCTAGGTAGTGCAGTGGGTAGAGTGCCAGCCCTAGAGACAGGAGTACCTGAGTTCAAATCCAGCCTCAGACACTTAATAATTATCTAGCTGTGTGGCCTTGGGCAAGTCACTCAACCCCACTGCCTTGCAAAAAAAAGCTAAACTAAAAAAAGATTAATATGATAGTATATTAATCTGATACTTTTGATGAGCTAAAGAAAGTGGACTTCTTGGACTCTAGCTAATACTGGAGTTAGAATGAAACAAAATCAAACTATTCACTAAACTTTTCTCTGAGAAACATATTCAGACACTTTTAACAGTAACTACTTTTATGGTAGTTTATTTCATTTTGCTTTTTTCTCTCATAGCTATGTTTACTATAATATCAGCAATGATCATACTCTACCCAACAAAATGTTAGAATCTTTTTTCCTTCTTCTTGACAGTACATTACTCTCTTCTTTATTTCTGACCATTTGAAAGCATAGAAGAGTTGCCTTTCAATGGAAAGTTAAATTTTTCTTCCTAGACATGTCAAAAATACAACTCTTTCTCTTTTTGAATAAGTTTAATTTTTTACCCCATAGTTTTGAAACTTCAGTTTCCTTCTCCTTCCCCTTCCAGAGAGCCATTCCATATAACAAGTGATATTTTTAAGGATAAAAAATGAATAATCAGCATAACTGAACAGTACATTGAAAAAAATGCAGAAAATGTGTGCAGTAAGATTGTTTTCTCATTTCTTCTTTTGAGTCATACCTGTATTTGTAATTTTACAACATTAATCTTTGATTGTATGTATGATCTCCCCCTTTACATTGTTTTATTCTATTGTATATTTTTTCTTGACTCTGCCTTCTTAATTTTGAATCAGTTCATAAATATCTTTTGATACTTTTCTGTATTTATCACATTCATAATTTCTTACAGTGCATTACTATGTACTGTAGTTTGTTTAATCATCCCCCAGTTGATGGACATCTGTCTTGTTTATAAAATTTTTTAGCAAAAAGAGTTCTTCTAAGTATTTTAATCTATATAGGGGATTTCTTCTTATTCATAACCTTCTTGAGTCATTGGGTTATAATAATCTTGATAATGTAATCTCTGGGTTAAAGGGTTTGAAAATTTTAATCTCCTTGCACAATTCCAAATCACTTTCCAAGGTGGTTACATGGATTCACAGCTCTATCAATAAGACACCAGTGACTCTATTTTGTCCCAACCCCTCCAGCAAAGACTGTTGAGTTTTTTTAGGGTCAATTTCCAAGGTCTGAGGTAAAATTTTAAGCGTTTTTTTGACATGAAAAAATAACTATTATTAGTGATTTGGAACATCCTTTCAGTAGTCAATAGTTTGCATCAATTGTAAAAGGCCTGCCTTCTCAACAAGTTTAGCAACAAAAGTTAAGGAGACAGGGGATGATAGCAAAAGTGGATGAATCAAGTGAGTATGTTTTGAAGTTGGTGGAGAATTGGATATGTTTTTAGGGAGCAAAACAACAGCCAGTAGTGTGTTTTTTTTTCCTGTTTCTTAATTCAATTGATTTTATCTACATAGAGATTTTTAGTTTCTTGTAATTAATTTTTTTGCTTGCTTTTTTGTTTGCTTTTGGTTTTTTTGCAAGGCAATAGGGTTAAGTGACTTTGTCAAGCTAGGTAATTTTTAAGTGAGGTTGGATGCCAACACTCTATCTATTGGGCCACCTACATGCCCCTCTTGTAATTAATATTGTGTATTTTATCTTTTGAAATTTCCTCTATTCCTTATTTGATTAAGAATATATCTCCTGGGGTGGCTAGGTGGCATAGTGGATAAAGCACCAGCCCTGGAGTCAGGAGTACCTGGGTTCAAATCTGGCCTTAGACACTTAATAATTAGCTAGCTGTGTGGCCTTCGGCAAGCCACTTAACCCTATTTGCCTTGCAAAAACCTAAAAAAA
This sequence comes from Macrotis lagotis, assembly GCF_037893015.1. Classification (NCBI taxonomy): domain Eukaryota; kingdom Metazoa; phylum Chordata; class Mammalia; order Peramelemorphia; family Peramelidae; genus Macrotis; species Macrotis lagotis. Next base: position 410,778,346 of record NC_133658.1, on the reverse strand, counting down.
ATCTCCTACCCATATTTGTAATAGGTATATAATCTACATCTCTTTTAATTTTTATAGTGTGATTTTTAATATCAAGATCACGTTTCCATTTAGAAGTTATTATAGAATATGATTTAAGGTATTATTCTGTACTGAATTTGTCCAGATTTCTTCTGTGTTCTTATCAGCTTTTATCAAACAAGGAGTTCTAGCCTAAATAATTTATTTTTTCCAGTTTTACAAATGATTATTGAGTTCCATTGTGATTCTCCTTTATCTGTTCCATTGATTTACCTGTTTTTTTAAAACCAATGTCAGATGGCATTGATAACAACTGCTTTACCATATAGTTTGAAGTGCAAAAATGCTATTCTCTTTTCATCCCTACCTCTTTTTCATATTTCCATTGATATTCCAGATATTTTGTTTCTCTGAATTAGTTGTCATTAATTTTTATCAAATTCTATATATCCTTTTGCTAATTTGATTGGCATGACATGGCATTACAATTTATATTAACTTTTGTAACACAGTCATCTTTTTTTATTATTGGCATAGTCTAGCCAAGAGTGCTGAATATTCTTTCATTCATTTAAATCGTTCTTTATTTCTTTTTTTTTAGGTTTTCAGGAGTACCTGAGTTCAAATCTAGCCTCAGATACTTAATAATTACCTAGCTGTGTGGCCTTGGGCAAACCACTTAACTCCATTTGCCTTGCAAAAACCTTAAACAAAAGCATGCTATAACTGAATCTACACAAGAATTTTGTGAGCTTTGGTAGATTGATCCTTAGATATAGTATGAAATTTGTTATTTGGAATGAGATTTACTTTTCTAATATTGTTTCTCAGATTTTTAAATTATTATGTAGAATTGTTAATTGATTTGGGGGTATTTATTCTGAGAGTTCAACTTGCAACTTTGCTGAAACTATTCTCTCAGTGTTGATTCCCTAGGATCTTCCAAATAAACCATCATGCTATCAGAAAAAAGGGGATAATTTTATCTCCTTTTTGTCTATCTTTACAACTTTGATTTTTTTCCTCTGATCTTATTGCAATTGCTATATTTACAGAACTGTACTAAACACTCTTACTCTTGAGCATATATCTCTCTTAACTCCCAAAACTCAGACAGCCATTCCTCCTTCTCTTTGTATAACCATGAGAGTAATAGTAAAAGAAGTTGGTAAAGATCTTCAAAGATTAGGATTTTTAGCATTTGTATTAGTTGCTCATAAGTGGCTAGTCTTTTTAACCTTTTAAAACTGGAGCTGTAGAAATGACTGAAAATCAGGCTATGCTCTGGCTTCCCACTCAAAGCCCTTGTCTAAATGGAAGAAAATATTTTTCCAAGATTCTACAAAAGGAGATAATAATTTTGCATCTCATGGTTAAGGGAGTTGAGGTAATTTAAATTGCTTTAAATATGACTTCCCAGAATAATGTATATTTGCTTGTATAGAATTTTAATAGGGGCGGCTAGGTGGCTCAATGGATAAAGCACCGGCCCTGGAGTCAGGAGTACCTGGGTTCAAATCCGGCCTCAGACACTTAATAATTACCTAGTTGTGTGGCCTTGGGCAAGCCACTTAACCCCATTTGCCTTGCAAAAACCTAAAAAAAATTTTAATGGCTATTATGTTGATTTTGGTTGGATTTTTTTCCTTTTATGCCTGTCTAGAAGTCATAAAGCTTATTTTTTTATATTTTAATTGATATTTTATTTTATTTTTCCAATTATGTTATGAAAGTTTTTCAACATTCATTCATGTGCATATGCATATTTTTAAGTTATGTTTCTTTTCATTGTCCCTTTCCACCCCCCTCCCCTCAGAAGTGAACAGTACACATTTATGTTTAAACATGTTTACAGATTAGTTATTTTCTGTATGAGGAATTAGGGGAAAGAAAGAAAACCATGACAGGAAAGAAAAACAGTGTTCATTCAGATTCTGTAGGCTTTTCATTTGTTTTTCTACCTCTGGATGTGGATAGTGTTGTCCATAGCAGGTCTCCTAGGATTGTCTTAGTTCTCTGAACTTCTGAGAGGAGCTGCATCCATCAAGGTTGATCAACTCGCAATTTTGTTATTAATGTGTGTGGTGTTCTCTTGGTTCTGCTCCCTTCAGTCAATATCACTTCCTGTTATTCATTCCATGAAAAAGCTTATTTTAAAAAAAGAATAATTGCATTTTGGAGAAAGAAGATCTGGGCTTTGAGTCCCAGCCTGACTACTTACTAGCTGCACAGTCTTAGTATATCACTTGGTGTCTCTTCACCTCAGTTTATTCACCTGTAAAATATTTCCAATTCCTATCTCAAGGAGTTGTTTTAAATGAAAAGTCAAGAAACATTTACTTAATGCCTTCTATATTCTAGTCTTAGGATAGAAAGAAAAGGACCATCCCTGTCATAGAGAAACTCATAATCTAATGAAGCAAAGTACAACTAATTCTGTACAAACAAGCTATGTGTAAAATAAACAGGAAATAAAATAACAGAGGGAAAGTACAAGAGTTAAGAAGGATTAGGAAAGCTTTCTTATAGAAGATAGGGTTTTAACTGGGACTTTCTGGATACCAGAGAATTCAGAAGGTAGAGATAAAAGTCAAAGGCCTGATCAGTGAAAGCAAAGGAGATGGGAGATGATGTGTCCTCAAGGAAAAGGAGTCAAAGTCACTGAGTTGATGACTATATGTATGGTATAAGAAGACTGGAAATGAGGGAGGGAAGTTATGAAAGGCTTTAACAACCAAATATTATGTTTGATTCTGGAGACAATAGAGTCACTTGTGTTTATCAAACAGGGGAGTGGTGATGTGATCAGACCTGGGTTTTAGGAAAATCACGCTGACAGCTGAGTGGAGATTGGACTGAAGTGGGGAAAGACATGTGTCAGGGAAACTAATCAGTAGGCTATTACAATAGTTCAGATTTGAGGTGAAAACCTGCGGTAGGGTAGTGGCAGTGTTAAAGGAGAAAAGGGAGAATATTTTAGAAAATTTGCAAAGGCAAAATTGATAGGCCACATCAATTGATTGGCTATGAAAGATGAGAGAGAAAGAAGAGTCAAGGATAACACCTAGATGAGAACCTGAAGGACTAAGAGGGTGGTGATGTACTGAATAATAATTGAGAAATTCATAAGGGAGGGAGGTTTTGGGGAAAAGATACGAAGTTCAAGTTTGGGATTTGTTGATAGCTAATTCAAAGTATCCAATAGGAAGTTGGAAATGCAAGATTGTAGATCATCAAAGAAGTTAGGACTGAATAAATAGATTTGAGAATTACCAATATAGAGATGATAATTGAATATACAGAAGTGGATAAGATAATTTTTGTGAATTCGTATAGAGGGAGAAAGGAAGAAAGTCAGAAAAGAGACCTGTGGGTCATCTGCATAATCAGATGTGACCTGGACAATGATTCAACAAAGGATACTGAGGAGTCAGGAAACAAAAGAGAGGGGGGCAGGAGAGAGAGAGAGAGAGAGAGAGAGAGAGAGAGAGAACAGTGGTGCTCCAAAAAATCTGGAAAGAAGAAAAATATCAAGAAGAGAGCAATTGACTGTGACAAGAGGTCAAGAAAGTTGAGGTTTGAGAAAAGATTCCAAATTTGACAATTAAGAGATCATTAGTAACTTTGGAGAGTGCAGTTTCAGTACAATAATGACTTCAGACACTACAGGTAGATGACTTGCAAGGTGCTTAGTCACAAAAAGCAAGAGAGAGAGATGGAATGATAAATAATATTGGTGAATGGATCAGGTGAGAGTGGTTTGAAGATGGTGGAGACATGTATATGTTTTTAGGCAGTAAGATAAAAGCCAGGCAGTAGATAAAATCAAAGGGTAAGGATACTAAAGGAGATAATCTCTTGATTAAGACAGCATGAAATGGGATAACTTGTGTATAAAGAAGAGTTTGTCTTGGCAAGAAGTAGTATCATCCAATCATGTGAGTTAAGAGTAAAGGATATAATGACAGAACATATATGAACAGTATGAAATAAGAAACAAAGGAGATGTTTTGGTGAATGACCTCAGTTCTCAATGAAATATGAGGCAAGACTCTCAGCTGAGAGAATAATGGAAGTGAAATCCATGAGGAGATTTGAGGAGGGAAGAAAAGGTTTGGAAAAGCTACTGTGGTGAGTGAAATATTGACTTAATGTGAGATGTGTAGAAGTATTCATTGCAGCAGTGATGGCCCAGTTGAGTTTATATAATATAAATTTGTAGTGTATCCATGTAGTGTGGTTTCATGATTTTCTTCTTCATTCAGTAGCACATTCATAGGAACAAAGTGGGTGGTGATCCAAGGCTGAGTCTTGGCAGGGCAAGATCTTTTTTGGGGGAAAGGGGAAATGATCTTTGATAAGAGGAGACAAGAAACTCAACAGAAGAGGATAATGTAAAACTGAACTGGCTCATTTTCAAAAGTTCATGATGGGGAAAAGGGAAAGAGTATAGTTAGTGAATGGTATGATAGCCTGGGGGAGAACTGAAGGTTTGAAATTGGAGGTTATGATGTACACAAAGATTAAATTTTGAAGGGAGAGGTAGACTAATTAAAATAGAAGTGATGCATTTGTGGTGGATGGCAAAATCATCTTTGGGTGTGGCTGAGAGAGGATAGTGGAGTAGGTCATGAGAAATGAGTAATTTAAGGAATTGAGGGGCTAACTATCAGAGGAAATATCAAATCCCTCAATATGATAGTGAAGTTGAAGAGGAAAAATTGTATTCAAATACTGAATTCATTAAGGAAGGAAGGGGACTATCTTGGAAGTTGGAAGCAACAACTACCACAGTTTTGATTGGAAGGTAGGTATCAATTGAGTGAACCTCAAAAGAGAAGAAATTTCTGACTAATCATGATTGGGAGGTATAGCAATAGGAAGCAAGGAGAATTCTACTTCCTCTACCTTGACAAATGTGTAGATAAGAAGGAATGAATTAAAGTATAGCCCATTACTGGAAAAGGGTAATCAGGGAGACTGTCATCTGAAGGTGTCAGTGAGAGCCAAAGATGGAAGGAGGAAGAAATGAAAAGATTTAAAGTGAAAGAAAGTTTGCTGTCTATAGACCAAGAGGCTGTTGTGGAAGGGGTGGGTAGCTTTGGAGTGTGACTTTGGGGAAGGGGGTTTAAGGGAAAAGGAAATAAGAGATCAGGTGGATGGATGGGGACAGTGAATGTGTTTTGAATAATCAAAATCATTGGGATGGAGACAGTATTATGGGGAGGGGTATTGAGAATTTGTTAATCATTAAGGAAAATTTTTAAATTCATTTTCAGTAGTTTCAGGATTTTGCTTCAGAATAAAATGCTTTCAGAACCTTCAGCAGTTTAGGTTAGGGAACCTACCCTTTTCCCTCACCTCTATGGGAACACTCACTAGATGGTATTTTGTGGAAATCTATATATTTGAATTATTATTATTATTATTATTATTATATACAAGGTAACAGAAATACATGAAAATTAAGTGACTTGCTCAGGGATACCTTGTTGGCAAACTAAATTTATTGCTAATTTATATTCAAATTATATATGCAAGTAATGACAAGAGTAAAGAATTGACTACATTTTCTCTCTTATAACAAGATAGACCCAAATAATGTAATAATAGTATTCTACTCAACAAACAGTCCAGAACACTTCTAAAATTAGCTAGATGTCTATTTATAATTTACCTGCAAAGTTTTCCAATATAGAATTGAGCATTTGAATTTCTGTGATATTATTCAATGTGTTCTAGGTTTGATCATATTACTGACTTGGGGAATTTTAATTTTAAAGATGACATGAAAAAATTTTTTAAAGATGGCCTGAAAAAAATAAATAAAATTCATATTTAGGGTGAAAAAATAGAGGGAATAGCTAGGTGGTGCAATGGATAGAACACCAGACCTGGAGTCAGGAGGACCTGAATTCAAATTTGGCCTAGGACACTAAATATTTAATTAGCTGTGTGACTGTGGGCAAGTCACTTAACCCCACTGCTTTGAAAAAAACAGAGAGTAAATGAAATAAAATTAGAAGTTGGTAGAGAGATCTTCCCATTTCTCTCTAGTTGTGCTATTGTAATAGGTCCATGCATGTTGATCCTAAAAGTTACTTAAAATAATCAGATATTTTATCATATTCAGACTTGGTGCCCAATGTGACCAGCTTCTCACACTCAAAGGCAAGAATCTTAGCTACAAAGAGTAGATGTTGGGCTACTATTAATTAAAGGCAGGGAGGCTACAGGCATTTATTAAGCATTTAACTAAGCACTGTGTTAAATACTGTGGAAAGAAATGCAAGTGAAAACAAAGACAGCCCCTATTTCAAGAAGTTTACATTCTAATGGAATGGAAGGCAAGAGATAAAAAGGAAACTGAATACTGGGCGTGCAGGGGAGACACCCATATCATGCTAGTGCAGTCTTCAGAGTCAGAAATGCAGTCAGGAGGGGAAAGTGAATATATCTTCTTCAAGTACATTGGTGTAGGGTTTTTTGGTTTTGGGGATTGTTTTGCAAATATTTTATTCATTTTACATTAAAATACAAAAAAGAAAAATGTTGTCATGTACACAGCAGAATATGAGAGGATTCAGCATCACACAATAAATTTCTGAAATAATATAATAAATATAATATAATATAATATAATAAATTCTAGACATTTTCAAAACTTCTCAGCTTTTCTTTACTTCCTTGTAGGTTTTCTTTGATCTCTGCTGTGCACTTTTTATTTTATTTCCCCCCCCTCCTTTCCCACACCAAACAAGACTACAATTAAATGTGGATATGTACACATACAGACACATATATATATACACACACACGTACATAGATATCTATAAACATAAATTTATACACACATATACACTCATATACAAATATATAAGAACATACTGTGCATATTTCCTCTAGTTATCTTTTTCTCTAAATTCTCTAAATGGATAGTAGTTGGGGTGCACAAGCTTTTTGGTTTTAAGACTTTATTACAGGGGTGGCTAGGTGATGCAGTGGATAAAGCATCGGCCCTGGAGTCAGGAGTAGCTAGGTTGTGCAGTGGATAAAGCATCAGCCCTAGAGTCAGGAGTACCTGGGTTCAAATCCAGTCTCAGACACTTAATAATTACCTAGTTGTGTGGCCTTAAGCAAGCCACTTAATCCCATTTGCCTTGCAAAAAACCTAAAAAAAAGACTTTATTACATTCTTTTTGTTGCTGCTGTTGTTCAATAAGTTTATTGGCTTAATCTGAAAATCTTCATAGAAAATTACAGATTCTGGGGCAGCTAGGTGGCAATGGATAAAGCACTGGCCCTGGAGTCAGGAGTACCCAGGTTCAAATCTGGTCTCAGACACTTAATAATTACCTAGTTGTGTGGCCTTGGGCAAGCCACTTAACCCCATTTGCCTTGCAAAAACCTAAAAAAAAATTACAGATTTTGATGTTTTAACTAGCACATTCCTGGGCTCTGAGGAAACTCGCCTTCTGAGCAACTCTGTCTTTCTTCTGGGCAAGGGACATTTTGGGGTGGTCCCATCTTTTCTTTTTAACTTCCCTCTTAGGTTTCTTTTCATATACTGGATTCTCCCAGATTCCAGCATGTGCTTTCTTGTACGTCTCCTCCATCATGTCGGGAGTTATGTTGTTCTTTATATACTGTGAGAATTGTTTTTTATAAGCATCTTCATCTTCTTCCATAAGATAGTGCATATAATCTGCAATATTTTGGCCCATAATGTGTTTTCGATGTATTTCAGCATGGAATTCTTTACTTTCTGAATCATACCCTGGGAAGCATTTGATACCATGAGGAATAGACAAACCACCACCCACAGCTCCCTTAAGGGCCCCAAAGACTTTGTTTCCAGTGGTAGTTCTGGCAAGACCTGCATCCAGGTAGCATGTAAAAGCACCAGGCTGACCATCAATGCTTTCCACATTGTACTCATCTCCAGTCACTTCCACCTGGCCTTCATAGATCTTGTCCATGTCAAATCTGTTTAGAAGCCTGCAGGCCAGCAACAGGCCTGTACAGTAAGCAGCGGCATAATGTCAGGCCAACCTTCACACCATATTTGGGTAACTCATGGGCATAGGCTGCACAGACAATCATATGGGCATAAGCAATCTGGCAGATGATATCTCGGTTGGTGACTTGGACAATCATCCTGTATTTTGGTGTGTTATATTTGTTTTTGTCCTGGATTACTAGACATTTTTGTGCATAATAATCCATTTTCCTCTCTCCTTCTCTGGAATTTCACCTGGTACCTCTTGAAGTAGGCCTTATCTTGACAACTTTTACAAACCCCATCCTACTGAACAAGATCTGCGCCCTTGGCACAAACCAGACTTTATTACATTCTTAAATATTATTGAGGACTCTTCCCTTCCAAAAGAAATTTTGTTTCTGTGGGTTATTTCTATTTCTATCATTTACTAAATTAGAAATGAAAACATAAAACCATTCTGACCTTGTACATCCCCTGAAAAGGTCTTGGGATTTCAAGACATTCTTGGCCATAATTATAAAACTACTAGGCTACAAGAAACTATTTTGAAAATGGACCTAATGTCCCTTTTGGTGAACTCTTAAGAAATAAAAATTTCAGGTTTTCCTCTCCCTAGAACAGGAATTCTTTTTCTTTTAATTTTTAAAGATTTTATTTGAGTTTTGAGTTTTACAATTTTTCTCCCAATCTTACTTCCCTCCCCCCACCCCCAGCCCCACGGAAAGCAATCTGTCAGGCTTCATTTTGTTTCCATGTTGTATATTGATTCAAATTGAGTGTGATGAGAGAGAAATCACATCCTTAAGGAAGAAACAAAAAGTATAAGATAACAAGATCAGACAATAAGATTTCTGTTTTTTTCCTAGATTAAAGGGAATACTCCTTGAAATTTGTTCAAACTCCACAGCTCTTTATCTGGGTACAGATGGTATTCTCCATTGCAAACAGCCCAAAATTGTCCCTGGTTGTTGCACTGATGGAATGAGCAAGTCCATCAAGGTTGAACATCACCCCCATGTTGCTGATAAGGGTGTACAGTGTTTTTCTGGTTCTGCTCATCTCACTCAGCATCAGTTCATGAAAATCCCTCCAGGCTTCCCTGAATTCCCATCCTTCCTTGTTTCTAATAGAACAATAGTGTTCCATGACATACATGTACCACAGTTTGCTAAACCATTCCCCAGTTGAAGGACATTTATTTGATTTCCAATTCTTTGCCACCACAAACAGGGCTGCTATGAATATTTTTGTACAAGTGATGTTTTTACCCTTTTTCATCATCTCTTCAGGGTATAGACCCAGTAGTGGTGGATCAGAGGGTATGCTCATTTTTGTTGCCCTTTGGGCATAGTTCCAAATTTCTCTCCAGAGTGCCATCTGTACCCAGATAAAGAGCTGTGGAGTTTGAACAAAATTCAAGGACTATTCCCTTTAATTTAGGAAAAAACAGATATCTTATTGTCTGATCTTGTTACCTCTTAGACTACTTGTCTCTTCCTTAAGGATGTGATTTCTCTCTCATCACACTCCATTTGGATCAATGTTCAACATGGAAACAAAGTAAAGACTTACAGATTGCTTTCCATGGGGGGGTGGGGGGAGGGAAGTAAGATTGGCAGAAAAATCAGATAATTTCTTTAATAAAAAATAAAAATAAATAAAAAAATAAAAAAACAAATTTCCCTCCAGAAAGGTTGGAGGAGTTCACAGCTCCACCAACAGTGTAATAGTGTCCCAGATTTCCCACAACCCTTCCAACAATGATCATTATCCTTTCTGGTCATATTGGCCAGTCTGAGAGGTGTGAGGTGGTACCTCAGAGAAGCTTTGATTTGCATTTCTCTAATAATTAATAATTTAGAGCAATTTTTCATATGGCTATGGATTGCTTTTATCTCCTCATCTATAAATTACCTTTGCATATCCTTTGACCATTTGTCAATTGGGGAATGGCTTTTTTTAAAAATATGACTCGGTTCTCTGTATATTTTAGAAATCAGTCCTTTGTCAGAATCATTAGCTGTAAAGATTGTTTCCCAATTTACTACATTTCTTTTGATCTTGGTTACAGTGATTTTATCTGTGCAAAAGCTTTTTAATTTAATATAATTGAAATCATATAGTTTATTTTTGGTGATGTTCTCCATCTCTTCCTAAGTCATAAACTGCTCCCCTTTCCATAGATCTGACAGGTAAACTAGTCCTTGATCTTCTACTTTGCTTATAGTATTGTTTTTTGTCTAAATCCTGTAACCATTTGGATCTTATCTTAGTAAAGGATGTTAGGTGTTGGTCTAATCTAAGTTTCTTCCATACTAACTTCCAATTTTCCCAGCAGTTTTTATCAAAGAAAGAGTTTTTATCCCAATAGCTGGACTCTCTGAGTTTATCAAACAGCAGATTACTATAATCCTCTCCTGCTTTTGCACCTAGTCTATTCCACTGGTCTAGCACTCTATTTCTTAGCCAATACCAAACAGTTTTGATGACTGATGCTTTATAATATAATTTTAGATCAAGTAGGGCTAAGCCCCCTTCTTTTGCACTTTTTTCATTAAATTCCTAGAAATTCTTGACTTTTTATTTCTCCATATGAATTTACTTGCAATTTTTTTCTAACTCATTAAAGTAATTTTTTGGAATTTTGATTGGTAGGGCACTAAACAGGTAGTTTAGTTTTGGTAGAATTGTCATTTTTGTTAAATTAGCTCTACCTATCCATGAGCAGTTGATATTTGCCCAGTTATTTAAATCTGATTTAATTTGTGTGATAAGTGTTTTGTAATTGCTTTCAAAAAGTTAGAACAGGAATTCTTAGGGTTTTTTTTTGCAAGGCAATGGGGTTAAGTGGCTTGCCCAAGGCCACACAACTATGTAATTATTAAGTGTCTGAGACCAGATTTGAACCCAGGTACTCCTGACTCCAGGGCCGGTGCTTTATCCACTGCACCACCTAGCTGCCTCATGAGAGCAGGAATTCTTAACTTGAGTTGTGGATCCCTTTAGCAGTATCATAATGCCTATGAGCTCTTCTCAGAATAATTAGTTTTCAAGTGTATAAAGTAAAACAAACAGGATTACAAAGGAAACCAATCACATTGAAATACAGTTATCAAAATTTTTTTTAAAAGTAAATTCACAGACTCCAGTTTAATAAACCCTAAAGTCTAGACTGCTCCATGCTCTTCCATTACTAATTCATTTTCCCACATTGGTCCTTTGAATTTAATCTCAGAATCTCTATTTTTTGGTATGCAAAATGTACAATATCTTTAAGTTCCCTTCCAGAGTTTCCTCTATGATCCTATGAATATAATTTTCTAAATAAAACAATAGATTTGGGGGATTTTATTGCTTAACTGGTAAAAAGGTATCTATAGATATCTGTAAATATATCTATAGTTATAGATATACTTGAATAAGGAAGACCTGAGTTAAAATCATCCCATAGATAGTTGTTATTTGTGTGACCCTAGGCAAGTTACTTAACCTCTCTCAGCTCAGTTTCCTCATCTATACAGTGAGGATAATAATAGACCCTTCCTCAAAAGGTATTTGGGAGTATCAAATGAATTAACATATATAGAGCATTTTAAAATTTTACCTGAATGTTAGCTCTCTCTTTTTTTGTTGTTTTTTTTAATTGAAGGGAACTCCTGGTAAGAAAATTCCTCTACTAGTACAGATGGGCATTTTTTCTGCACCCTACAGTCTGAGGCAGTTTCCATTTTTAAAAAATTACTAATTCTGAGGAACCAAAGGCCCTGCTATTAAAATTCTTACAGTCTAATAGGCTAAAAATTATCTTATAATATGTGAGAAAGAGAGTGGGATGGGCAAAAATACTCATTCAAAATATGTAGGAGGTATTTTCAGCTAAGACAGGGAAGATCTTATGACAGGAAAGGAAAATTTTGAATCTGACTAGTCATTAGAGTAGGACTATGCTTTTCTGGTTATTTACTCTGACATTTCATTCCCTGGGTTGATAATATTTTATAGGGTTCTCAGAATGTCTTTGTGTAGATATTATTGAGACTGTGGATGAGCTGAATTCTTTCTCTTTCTTTTTTCTGTCTTTTTTTTCTTATTTATGATCCCATGGGGACTAAAGATAAATTGAAAACTATTGCCACCTCACCACTTTCTCCCTCACCCCTGAGAATTCTTGCAGCCCAATTTCATTCATTTCTAAGATTCTTGTCTTATTTTTAATTTTATCAATTATTCTATTTTTGCATTTCTTTTATTTTTTTTCCTTAAATTTTTCAAGGCAATGGGGTTAAGTGGCTTGCCCAAGGCCACACAGCTAGGTAATTAGTAAGCATCTGAAGCCAGATTTGAACTCAGGTACTCCTGACTCCAAGGCCAGTGCCTTATCCACTGCACCACCTAGCAGCCCCTATTTTTGCATTTCAATGGACTTCTGCTTTAATCTATTTTCATGTTACATTTGAATGTGAGTTTAAACATTTCACCTCATAGTCTCTGGTTAAAGCTGCTATATTTTAAAGTGGAGAAATGTCTAAAAATAAATGCTTCATGTTCTTTCATCCATTTTAAAGCATGTGTCTATATCTTAAGGGTGTTTCCACTGCATTTTCAAATAATTTATACAGTCCTGATCAATAACTTATAGGTGCCTCTCCTTTCTTTTGTTTATTTTTTTCTAAAGCTTCAGTGTATCTAGAGTCCCTCACATTTTCACTCCACTAAGCTTAGACTCCAGATACTCCTATTTTGCAGCCATCCCCCTTTTCTGGGTTGGATTTTTAAAAAGCCTGATCCATCAGGGTAATAGATGTTTTTGCCAGTATAGTGTCCTTTTCTCCAACTCTTCCCCACAGGGCTGTCACATCTCTGCCATAGTCACCATAGCAACCAATAATTTCCCTAGTTTTCATCAGCTGCTAGTGGCTCCTGCCAGACCCATTAGTACAATTCCTATCTCTGGCTAAAGGAATCTTATGGACAACTAACCTTTAAAAACATTTTCTAGTTTAAATAATGGCAAAATAAAGTTTTTTCTTTTACCAAGAAGACAATTTAAACCTTGCTAAAATGTTAATTGTTAACATGTATGATCATTATACATTTTAAAAGTTCTGGAATTTTCCCAAACTTGGCAGCAGAATAATTTTGTGGCAAAATGACTAGACTTTGGGGGAGGAGAGAAGATTTTACACACACACACACACACACACACACACACACACACACACACACACAGACACATGTGTTTGTGTGTGTGTATACATGGAAACTGGAAATGTGCTTCTCAATTCTGTGATGAAGAGAATCTACAATGAAATACAAATGAGATAATGTATGTGAGAACAGTCTGCAACCCTAATGATCTGGATAAATATCCATTTATGTACCTTTTAAAACAAAGGGTAATTAAGCTCATTTCTTCTTCACCTTTATTATAGTAATGAATTTAAATAAAGTAAAGATGTCCTGAAGTAGATGATATTAATCACTTTCATGGGTCAATAATTTTTGCCCCAAGCAATGCCACAGAAGTGGCATGTCCCTAAAGTTTCCCTAAAAATATAAGTTCTTTGAAAACAGGGACTATTTCATTTCTGACTTTGTAACTATTTGAATTCAGCATATAATAAGGACCTAATAAGTGCTGGTTGAATAGAATTGTAAAAGATGCATTTCAGAAATTACAATCATTAATATTATCAGAAGTTTTAAAGTTAATATTAAGGAATCTTATATTAGAGCTTAGAGCTCATCTACTCCAACCCCCTTATTTTACAAATGAGAATACTAAGGCACAGAGGTAGGATGATTTTCCCAAGGTCACAAAGGTATCAGAAATCTTTGTATGGTAAAGCTTGCCTATTTTGTAGTAAATGTTTTTATAGTTTTTTAAAAATGAGTTTTTATAGTGTATGGACTCTTTCTGAAAGTGTTCTGAATTTAAATTTGCCCTCTCCTGAATTCTGCTCAGTGACATCATATGAAATGGTATCCATAGCTAAAAATAGAATGAAAAATACCACTTCTCTTTTTAGCAACAATTTTGAGAGGCATTATAGTGGACTTATACATACATATATGTGACCATGTGCCTATGTGTGTGTGTGTGTGTGTGTGTGTGTGATGTGTGTATAGTGGATTTAGGCCTGGGGTTAGGAAGGTTATTCAAGACCAGTTGTATTTATAATCTCCAGAGTGCATGGCCCTAGGCAAGTCATTTAAGCTTTTGGTGCTCTAGGTCCCAGTCTAAGACTATACATTATTCACCTGTATTGATAGGAGTTTCCTCATCCTCATTCTTTATCAGAAATTTCCATACTAATGAAATCTCAAGTCCAGTCTCAAATCCTATTTAGCAATACCAGTCAAATTCTATCTAGGTTTTAAACTAGCCAAATTTAGCTTTACTTTTGTGCTTATTGTTTTAGAGATAAATCAAGGAGTTCCTCTAGGTATGTGATAATTTCAAAATTCTGTAAACCAGGGACTAAAACGAACCTAAAGTAAATAACTATGATTTTTAATTTAATGTTGATAGCTGTGTTTGATATCTCACTAAGGGCATATAGCCCCTTATAAATAGAAAAATTATTGAAGGTCAAGGTTAATTATTCTCTGTTCTCCCACCTTCAGTTTCTTTCAGAAGTAGGGGATCCCTTAGCTGAGGCCTGGAAGAAACCTTTCCAATTCTCCCTTGAGACTTCAGCTCAGATGCTTGCCTCATAGTCTAAAAATGGAAGGACAGAGGTCTAGGTTTTTCTTAACACTTCCTGATTCAAAGCTTGGTCCCCTTCTTGGTGAGACCCTTTCACTTATGTAGTAGTACAATTCTTAAATTTTAATTAATGTAGGTTAGGTCATAACCAGACAATGACTAGTTTCTCATTAATCACCAGTTTTAGAATTTATGATTCTTTTTAACTCTTAAGGTTCTCTTATTGTAATATTAATAAAAATAATGAAGAAAAGAGAAAAACAATAATAATAACTCTCATTAATATATCAACTTTAAATTTGCGATACACTTATATGTTACCATATTTGTTCCTCATAACAACCTGGTGAGGTAGTTGCTGCTATTTTCCACACTGAGTTGAGAGAGGTTTAATCACTTGCCAAGGGTCACACAACAGTAAGTGGTCTCAAGCAGGATTTGAATGGAGATGGTCCTCCCTCAATTTCAAAATTCTGGCCACTATTCTAACTAGAGATGCCTCAGTTTCTAATGTAGGTTTATTGCTTAGTCTGGCTTTTTCCTATGAAACAGTTCTGGAGTTCAGATTGCCCTCTGTGAATTCTGCTCAGTGTCATAATATGCCCTGGAATTGGATCATATGTGTACTATAGCTAGAATAAAATGAAAAATACCACTTCTCTTTTAGTAACAATTTAGAGAAGCATTATAGTTAATATACACATGCACACATGCATGTGTGTATGTATGATTGTTTGGATGTTTAATTTGAATATTTTTAAATTCTTATTTTCATAAATATTGTCTTATTGAACTTCAGAGGTTCATGAAAATTAAGTCATTTAATTTATTCATTAATTGTTAGCTGAATTCAAATCCTACCTGGTACTTCTTGACTGTTAGATTCTTGAAAAAAATCACTTTCACTTGTTCTCTGCATGCTCTCAGGTGTATGCAATGTAGGTCTGTATGAATGCATGTATGCATATGTGTATGGTACATATGCATATGGATTGTGCTGTATATGTGTATACTCATGAACACCTACAAAATACACATGAATGTTTATGTGTGTACTGAATCAAGATACACTGATTGTGAACGTTTATCACTGAATGTATGAATGTTTATCACTTAATTGAAGTGCATATTTTGAAGAGTAAGGTATAAGAAAACAGAAAAAATTAGGAGGGGAGCTAAGTTATAAAGGACTTGGAAAGTCAAACAAACATTTTATATTATAACCTGGAGGTAATGTAGATATATAGATATAGATATAGATAAATAAAATTTTTATATAGAGAAATATAGATATATATTTATGTATATACATACATAACATCTTTTTATATGTGCACATTTGGATATCTATACTTATAGTATACATTTGCATGCACATACATATATGTGCATGTGTGTGTGTGTGTGTGTGTGTGTGTGTGTGTGTTCTTGAGGCAGTTCAATGGTGCTGCAGTGGATAAGCACATGGTCTGAAATCAGGAAGACCTGAATTACAATTCAGTCTCAGATACTTCCTGTGTGATCCTGCACTGCCTCTTTTTTTTAACTGTAAAATGGAGATAATAACTATACCTACCTTGCAAGGTGTTGTGAGGATAAAACAAGATAATTTTTGTAAAGCAGTTAGCAGAGGGCCTAGCATATGGTAGATTCCATATAAATAATCCCTTTGCCTTCCTTCTCCTTTCCTTATGGCATAGGATAGGAACACAAATCTAGATGTTTATAATATATAGGTGCTTGGGTTATTTGATTCTTAAAAATAAAAAAATAAATTATTGCAAATAAGTATGTTTAGTTGATATGTTTTTGTGGAACAAAGATAATAAAGCAAGAACATGTTGGTGTATTGTCTGCTTTTATGATATTTTTAACTCGAAGTAATTAACAAATATGGGAGATTAAATTTCAGTCATTGAATTACAAGCTCACTGCTTAACTTGGATTTTAGAAAGATTACATATTAATCCTTCTTCCTTTATCCCCACCCCAATTTTTCAGTCTCTTGATGTCATGTTAAATAGAGTTCTTTCGTTTAAATCAGTGACTCCTTGAAAAAATGAATTTTAAAGATTAAGGCTTTAGATAATAATAGGTCCAGCAGGGAGTGGTTAGGGCACCAGCACTTTCATTTTCCCCTCCATATGTGTGGGACATTGCCAACCAAGTTGGATGCATTGCATGATCATAGGTCAGTTTATTCAGCAAAAATGGATTTCCAGGAGCTGCATTTTTTTTTGCAGTTCATAACTCTAAATTACTGCTTCAATAAACTTAGTGATGACCTCTAAGAGTGTCTGTTACTTCTATCAGGTTCTCATTTTCTCCCAAGACATGGAGAGGACTTCTATGGTCATGTTAAATGTATCTAAGGTCCCCACTGCCACACACACACACACACACATATACACACAAACACACTCCACAAATAGGTGCCATTGAACAAAGTATCATTGGTTAAATACCAAACAAGGTTCTCAAAGTTAAATTTTTAGATATTATTGAAGAGACAAAGGCTTATGCCTTCTGTCCTAAATAGTGAAATATTAGTTGGTTGATATAGAATGAAAGGAATGGAGTTGGAGTGAAAAAGTCTCCATTTGATTTCAACTCTATTACTTATTTCCTCTATAATGCTAGGCAAGTTATTGAACCTTTTAGCCTAGATGAACTCTGAGGGCTCTCTCAGTTCTGAATCTATAATTTTACGAATGTGTATTATATGGAAAGAACCCTGGGTTTGGTGTTAGAGGAGTGAAATCCTAGCTGTATTATTTGACTGCATGATTTTGGATAAATTAGTTCTTCTTTCTGAACTTCAGTTATCTCATATGTCAATGGAAGGGATTGGAGGAAATGATATTCCAACTTCCAGAGTGAGATTCCATGATTCTGTAATCCTAAGAATGTAGCATTCCATTAAAGTGTTCACTTTTCTCAATTAATCAATAGATATTAAGCATCAGATACAAGTGCTGGGGATGCAAAAAAAAATAGGCAAAAGATAGTTCCAGCCCTTAAGGAGATTACAATCTTTTTTTTTAGGTTTTTGCAAAGCAAATGGGGTTAAGTGGCTTGCCCAAGGCCACACAGCTGGGTAATTATTAAGTATCTGAGACCGGATTTGAAACCCAGGTACTCCAGGGCTGGTGCTTTATCCACTGTGCCACCTAGCCACCCCCGCCCCAGGAGATTAAAATCTAATGCAAACAAATATATACAAAGTAGCTATCTACAGAATAAATGGGAATATGTTTAACAAATGTTAAACTCTAGAATTAAGAGGTTGGGGGGTGGCTAGGTGGTGCAGTGGATAGAGCACCCAACCTGGAGTCAGGAGTACTTGAGTTCAAATCCAGCCTCAGACACTTAATAATTACCTAGCTGTGTGGCCTTGGGCAAGCCACTTAATCCCATTACCTTGCTAAAAAAAAAAGCTAAAGAAAAGAACCTTAAGCTTCTAATGATCCCTAGGGTAACTGGGGGCAGCTAGGTGGTGCAGTGGATAGAGCATGGGCCCTGGAGTCAGGAGGACCTAAGTTCAAATCCAGTCTCAGACACTTAATAATTACCTAGCTGTGTGGCCTTGAGCAAGCCACTTAACCCCATTTGCCTTGCAAAAATCTAAAAAAGAAACTAAAAAAAAAGAGGTTAGGGAAGGCTTCCAATAACATGAGATATTAATTGAGACTTAAAGGAATACAGGGAGGTCATTGATGATATGATGAAGAGAGAACATCCTAGGCAAGGAGAACAGGCAGAGAAAATATTCAGAGTCAAGAGAAGTTGTTGTGCTTGGAGATGGTGGTGGTGGTGGTGGTGGTGGTGGTGGTGGTGGTGTTGGTAGTGGTGGAATATCCAGGAGGCCTGTGTCACTGATTCAAAGAGTACATATTAGAGAGTAAAGTCAAAAGAAACTGGAAAGATAGAAGTGGGTTAAATTGTAAAGGATTTTGAATACCAACTAGAACAGTTTGTACTAGATTCTGGAGACAATAGGGAGCCACTGGAGCTTCATTGAGTAGGAGGAGGACATGATTGGACCATGTTTTAAGAAAATCACTTTAGTGACCGAATGGAAGATGGATTGGAGTAAGGAGAAACCTGAGACAGATTCGACAGGAAGCTTTTGCAGTAATCCATGTGAGGTGGCAATCTCAGAGAAGAAAAGATGTTGCAAAGGTGAAATCAACAGGTCTTGGCAATAGATTGGCTATGTGCTCAACAGAGGTGGGAAGATTAGGAAGTTAAAAAATAGTGAAGAATCCAGAATGACTCCTTGGTTTTTGAGCCAAGGAATTGGAAGGATAATATTGTACTCTACAATCACAAGGAAGGAATGGTGAACTTATGATCTAACACTTGTCTTCTTCCCAAGTGTCTCTGACTAATAATCAGGATTGTAGATCCAGGGAGTTTTATTTTTGTGATAAATCAGGAAGCTTGAAAATATACCTGAAAGTGAAGTTGTGAAACTACAGAATGATGATAAACATTTATCACATAATTTCATCTAGATCTTTGTTAATGCAAGACAATTCTTTATTTTTTATTTTAATTTTATTTTTTCCAATTTCATGTAAAGATACTTTTTATCAATCATTTTCTTTTTTGTTTTGTTTTTAAAAGGCAGTGGGATTAAGTGACTTGCCCAAGGTTACAAAGCTAGGTAATTATTAAGTGTCTGATGCTGGATTTGAACTCGGGTCCTCCTGACTCCAGGGCTGGTGCTCTATCTACTGCACCACCTAGCTCTCATATCAATCATTTTCTGTAAGATTTTTGAGATCCACATTCTTCTGCTTCCCTTCCTTTCCCTATGACATTGAATAATCTAATATAGTTTATATACATTCATAATCGTGCTGAACATATTATCAGGTACACAATATTAGGTATATTGTGAAAGAAGAATCAGAAAAAACTATGAAAAATGAAAAAAACATGAAATCTATTTTTAAAAAGTGAAAATAGTATGCTTTGTTCTGCATTCAGCCTCCACAGTTCTTTCTCTAGATGTGGATGGCATTTTCTATCACAAGTCTTTAATCTTTGATTGCACTGCTGAAAAGAGCTTTGTCTATCACAGTTGATCATCACAAAATGTTGCCGCTACAATGTACAATGTTCTCCCAGTTTTCACTCAGCATCAATTTATGTAAGTTTTTCCAGGTTTTCTGAAATCCATCTGCTAATGATTTCTTACAGAACAATAGTATTTCAACATATTACTATACCACAATTTGTTCAGTCATTCTCCAATTGATGGCTCTTCCCTCAAACTCAAATTCTTTGCCACTACAAAAAGAGGCTACTATAAATATTTTTTTTACTTGTGTGACTTTTTCCCTTTCCCTTTACTTTACTGCTGGATCCCAGCTTTCTACAATTCTTCTAATTTAATGTAATCCAAATTATCCATTTTCCATTTTATAATGTTTTCTAGCTTATTTGTTTATAAACTCCTCCCCTCTCCATGGTTCTAATAGGTAAACTATTTCTTTTTCTCCTAATTGGCTTATGGTGTCAACCTTTATATTTAAATCCTGTACCCATTTTAACTTTATCTTGGTTTGAGATGCTGACCTATGCCTAGTTTCTGCCATACTATCTTCCTGTTTTCCCAACTGTTTTTCAAATAGTTATTTCTTAGCCCAGAAGTTAGAGACTTTGGGTTTATCACAGAGATTACTATAGTCATTTACTACTGTTTATTTTGCATCTAATCTATTCCATTGATCCATCACTCTATTTTTTTATTTTTTAATTTAATATTTATTTATTCTCATTTTGTACAGTGTTTTTTATACATTAATAAAATATTCTTGTTTAAGAGTAAAAAAAATACTCCCTCCCCCCAAAAAATATAGACTCACTTGAGCAATAAAGGGGAGAGAAAAAAATTAAAATTAAAATTAAAAAATAATAATAGTAATAATTGTAGGTGTGGCCAGGTGGTGCAGTGGACAGAGTACCAGCCCTGGAGCCAGGAGCACCCAAGCCCATATCCGGCCCATACACCCAAAAATCACCCAGCTGTGTGACGTAAACCACCCCAACCCCACTGCCCTGCATAAACCAAAAAAAACAAAAAAAAAAGACCTAAAATAAAATAAAATAGTAATAATAGTAGGGGTGACTGGGTGGTGGACAGAGCATTGGCCCTTGAGGCAGGAGCACCCAAGTCTGAATCCAGCCTCAGACACCCAATGATCACCGTGCTATGCAGCCCCAGGCAGGCCATCCAGCCCCATTTGCCCTGCATCCCCCCCCCAAATAATAATAATAAAAAATGTGCTTCAGTCTGTGTTGCAACACCACCAACTCTGTCACGGGTGGATCACATTCCTTATGATAAGTCCATCACAAAAGTTACTTCTATATTTTTCCACCATTGCCATTGTTGATCACAACTCCTACCTTTCGTATTTCTCCACTACCATGTACTATTTTTTCTCTCTCCTTTCACTGACTCTGCTGTAGGGTAGCTGAGTGGCGCAGAAGACAGATCCCTGGCTCTGGGGCCAAGAGGCCCCCAGCCCCCATACCACCCCTTAAGCCCAGCATCCACCTGGCCTTATGGTCCTGGACAGGCCATCCAATCCTAGCCCCTTGCAAGGAGTAAAAAAGAAAATGTGTTATATCTGACCACTCTCCCCCCATGGTCCATCCTCTCCTCCTTCATTCACATCCCCACCCCTTCCCCCTGTTCCCCCCTTCTTACTCCAGATGCCTATACCCCATTGAGTATATATGCTGTTTCCTCTCCCAGCCACCTCTGATGAGAGTGAAGATTCCCTCATTCCCCCTTGCCTCCCCCCTTCCATATCATTGCAATAGCTCATTGTAATAAAGAAAAATCTTATTATATGAAACATCTTGGCCTATTCCCCCTCTCCTTTTTCTTTCTCCCATTACATTTCCCTTTTTTCTATTGACTCCATTTTTATACCATATTTTATCTTCAAATTCAGTTTTCTCATGCGCTTCATCTATAAAAGCTCCTTTTACCTGCTCTGTTAATTAAGAAGGTTCATATGAGTATTATCAGTGTCATTTTTCTATACAGGAATACATGCAGTTCATCATCATTAAGTCTCTCATATTTTCCCCTTCTCCTCCACTTTCTATGCTTCACCTGATTCCTGTATTTGAAGATCAAACCATCTGTTCAGCTCTGGCCATTCCAACAGGAACATTTGAAATTCCCCTGGTTCATTGAAAGTCCATCTTTTTCCCCTGGAAGAGGACATTCAGTTATGCTGGGTAGTTGATTCTTGGTTGCACTCTAAGCTCTTTTGCCTTCTGGTATATTATATTCCAAGCCCTACGAGCTTTTAATGATTGCTGCTAAGTCCTGTGAGATCCTGATTGCAGCTCCATGGTGTTTGAATTGTGTCCTTCTGGCTGCTTGTAATATTTTCTCTTTGACTTGGGAGTTCTGGAACTTGGCTATAATATTCCTGGGGATTGGGTTTTGGGGATCTCTTTCTTGGGGAGATCTGTGGATTCTCTCCATTTCTATTTTGCCCTCTGCTTCTAGGATATCAGGGCAATTTTCCTGTATTAATTTTTGGAAAATGATGTCAAGGCTCTTTTCCTGATCATGACTTTCAGGTATTCCAATAATTTTTAAATTATCTTTCCTAAATCTGTTTTTCATATCAGTTGTTTTTTTCAATGAGCTGTTTCACATTTTCTTCTAATTTTTCATTCTTTTGGTTTTGAAGTATTGAGTCCTGATTTCTCATTAAATTCAGCAATCTCCCTGAATTCTATTCTTGTCTGAAGGATTTGTTTTCCTCAGAGAGCTTTCTTTTCTCTTTTTCCATCTGGCCAATTCTGCTTTTTAAAGCATTCTTCTCCTCAATAACTTTTTGAACTGTTTTATCCATTTGACCTAAGCTGGTTTTTAGCATGCTATTTTCTTCAGCATTTTTTTTTATTTCCTTGACTAGGCTGCTGACTTCATTTTCATGTTTTTCCTGCATCTCTCTCATTTCTTTTCCCAGTTTTTTTCTAACTCCCTCATTTGATTTTCAAAGTCTTTTTTGAGCTCTGTCATAGCCTGAGCCCAATTTCTATTTTTCTTGGAGTCTTCAGATGTAGGAGCTTGTGCTTCCTCATCTTCAGACTGAGTGTTTTGATCCTTCTTGGGATCACAGGCAAAATATTTCTCAATGGTGTACCTCTTGTTTCTCTGCTTGCTCATTTGCCCAGCCTGAGCCTGTTTTTGGGGTGCTTCCTGAGCTTTTGGGACACTCCCACAAGAGTATCAGTGTGAACAGCTCTGTCCTTGCTCCTGGTCTGTGAATGACCATATGAGCCCCACTCTGTCATGCTGAGGTGGGGGGGGCTGCTGTTCTATGGGGGGGCCTAGACTGCGATCAAGATCTGAATGTGGTCAGAACCCCAGCATCCTGTTCCAGGGGCAAAGTTCCGCAGTCTCTCTCTTCACTCCCCTCCCTAGATTCAGTGGGCTCATGACCTGGGGGCTCCTGCTTACCAGCTCTGCCTGCTTCTGTTTCCTGGATCTGGGATGCCTTGGCCCTGCTGCTTGCTGTGTGCCCTGAGGGCTGGGCTTCACCTGCTCGCTCTGGCAGAGGACCCCCTGCTGTTCCCCCAATTTGTGCCCAGTGCTCCCCGGGGGCATAGGCCAGGAGACTCCCCCACTGTTGTGAGCTGTGGCTCCCAGCACCCTGGGGCTGCCTCTGGGAGGCTGAAGTTCTTTCACTCTGGCAGGCCACCCCACTGGCGGGCCGCCCCTCCGACCCCGAGGAGCAGAGCCTTTCTGCTCTTTTCCAGGTTACCTTGAGTGGGAGAACTGCCTCACTGGGTCCCTCTGTGGGTTCTATCTCCTGAAAGTTTAGTTAGAGTCCTTAGTTTAGAAGTTTTTTGAGAGAGCTCCCAAGACAAGATCTGCTCTTGTAGCCATCTTGGCTCCGCCCCTCCCAGCACTCTGTTTTTTAGACAGTACTAAAGAATTATTATGACTGTAAAGCAATTTTTGTATACCTCCTAATGGATTCACCACCCTACTCACCAGAGCAGTTTTCCCAAACCATTTCATCTTCCCTCAAGTTTCCTATGGCTCCCAGCCCCCACTCCCATCTTCTCAACTGACAACTCTGTCATATATTTCACTGAAAAATCAAGACCATTTACAAAGAGCACCCTTTTCTACCCTGTTTCTTATTTTGAATCACTTATATGTGTACTGCTCCTAATTTCCCCTTCACTCCAGTCTTACGTGATGAGATGACTCTTCTCTTTACCAAAGCCAACCCTTCTATGTGCACGTGTGATCCTCTTCCACCTTATCCACCCAGATTGTCCCTTCTATCATTTTTAGTCTTTCCATTTAACTTCAATATCACTATCAACTAGCTCCTCCCTACTGCCTTTGAATATATCCACATCTGGGGCGGCTAGGTGGCACAGTGGATAGAGCACCAGCCCTGGAGTCAGGAGTACCTGGGTTCAAATCCGGTCTCAGACATTTAATAATCACCTAGCCGTGTGGCCTCGGGCAAGCCACTTAACCCCATTTGCCTTGCAAAATAAAAAAAACTCTAAAAAAAAGCAAAAAAAATCAAGAATATATCCACATCTCCCTGATCCTCAAAAAAAGGCCTTCATTTGATCTATTACTATTAAGTATCATTCCATGTCTCTCCTGATTTTTGTGGTTATTTCTTTTTTTTTCAAGTATCACAATGTTTATTGATAGATACAAGTATATAAAATCAGGGCATGAACATGACTTGATAAATTAAGTAGACTTAATTTCAATACTATAATAAGAGGGACCAATTCAAATTCTCACCATTATTTGTTTCACACCCACAAAAACCACTTCTCTTCAAGGGCATTAATGATCTCTCAAAATTGATCAGTTTTGTGCAAGTAAACCACGTTTCTTTTGAAAAGACTTATGTACTTGCCCAGGCTCAAGGATATTAAAATCTAGCACATAAAACCCATTACTAGAGGTAGAAATACAGGCAATATACTATTATGGCAACAACCATCGATTACAGTTAAGAATCCTCTGTAACAACCAAATGGATAATCAAATATTGCAACGACTCAAGTATTACACTGAGCAAAGTTCATCTCTACAGTATTCAGTGTTGCTATTCAGTTTTCTAACTTAAAACAGCCTATGATAACTGGCATCCAAGAAAGTCCTTGCAACAGACTGCCTCTGCTTGAGAACTCAGGATGTAATTATTGCATGCTGCTAATACACTATCTAAACATTAAGGATACTCTAAGATATTTGATTGTAGACTATGATTAAGACGTTACACTACAAAAAAACCTTAGGCAGAAGAATATCGTATTGAAATGCTTCTGTTTTAGATATTGTGAAAACATGACAATGGAATGAATTCTCGCAGTGGTTAGGTCAAACGCAGTTACATCCTAGCAACAGTATGTTTGCACAATTTTAAGGCTTTGGCTGGTCTTTAGTCAGCTTCTTCCTCTGATTCTTCTTCTTCAGCAATGAGCCATTGGTTGACCTGGAATAAAGCCTTGCCCTTCCCTGGAAACTCTTGAGTTATGTCCTCTTTCCATGCTAGGAAAGCTTCCTATTCAATTATTTCCATATCATAAAAATGAACAAAGAAACACAGTAACATGCCTTTTGGAAAGTTGTTATTGTAGCAGTGCACCTGAAGAGCATGTGGCTAAATTTCTTGAAAGGGTCCCCGTTCCTTCTTTTTTTTTAGATTTTTCAAGGTAATGGGGTTAAGTGGCTTGCCCGAGGCCACACGGCTAGGTAATTGTTAAGTGTCTGAGGCCAGATTTGAACTCAGGTACTCCTGACTCCAGGGCCAGTGTTCTATCCACTGAACTACCTAGCTGCCCTCACTATTCCTTCTTAATCTCCTTTGCTGTTTCATTGTCCAGGGTCTATCCAGTCTGGATGTGTGCTGTCCCACACACCTCTATCTAGGGCTCTCTTCTTTTTTTCCTTCTATGCTATTTCAGTAGGTTGCATCAGTACTATGAACTGTGCTGTCATCAATCTACTTAACCAATACTAACCACTCTATCTACAGATTTATATCTTCAAATACTTATTGGTCATCTGGAAATGGATATCTCACAGATTTCTTAAAGTCCAACTGAACTCTCTCTCTCTCTCTCTCTCTCTCTCTCTCTCTCTCTCTCTCTCTCTCTCTCTCCCTAAATACTCCTGTCTTCTAAACTTTCCTCTTGTAAAGAGCAGCACCATTCTCCCAGTCACCAAGACTCACAACCTAGGCTCACCTCTCAGTCTCTCACATCTCATTTCAATCTATTGCCAAGTCCTGTCAATATTACCTTCCCAACATCTGGCATTGCCATCACCTTGCTTTTAAAGCCCTTTATATCCTGACCCCTACTTACCCTTCCAGTCTTCTTACAGCTTACCTCCCCGCCTTGTAATCTGTGATCCAGTGACACTGGCCTCCTTTCTGTCTTTTGAAAACAACACTTCATCTCCAAATCAGTGTTTTCACTTTATGTCCCTCATGTCTAGAATTTTCTCTCTGCATTTCTTCCTCCTGACTTCTCTGACTTCCCTGTAGGCCCAGCTAAAATCCTACAAGATCTATCCTGATCTAATCTAATGCCCAATGCCTTTCTTCTTTATATTTCTCCAATTTCTCCTATATATCTCTTATTTATACATTGTAGTTTGCATGTTCTTTCCCCATTAGACAATGAATTCCTTCACCATGGGGACTATCTTTTTGCTCTACTTTGTATCTCCACTGTTGAAAATTATAGGCAAAGAGATGCTGAATATCAAACTGAATTACTTTAAGACCCTTATTTTCTTTATTATGTTGAATGTGATTATAGTTCAGAGTACTTTTTGAGAGAGAACTGAATATTATCTGAGCTAACTCAGTGGCACAAGATAAAAAGAAAATTCCTATTTGTATTGTTTATGAATATACCTCTTTAGAAAGACAAATAAGACAGAACTTGTACTGAGAAGGGTGACCACAATTTTGAGAGACCCAAAGGCATGTCATTCCAGGATTAGTTGTATTGGTTGGGAATGGTTAGCCTGAAAAGCAGAAGACTTAGGAGGTACGTATTAGATGCCTTCAGGTTATCTGAAGGACTGTCATGAGGAAAGGGATTGATTTTACTCTCTGGGATCTCAAAGAGAAGAATTATTTTGTCTTAATACTTTAGTGGATTCAAGAGTTCATTAATGTGGATGTTGTTACATCAGTGTCAATCCCTCAACTTACTCATTTCTTATGACCTCCTCTTTCACCCTACCTTCATTCACACATGAATACCCTAGATTTTGTCATCATCCACAAATGCATTACTTCCATGTTTATGAACTATGAATTCTCTTTTCTGCTCACAATCTACAGGCATTTATTTCACCTCTTTCTATCTCTACCCCCCCAAAAAAAACCTTATCCTGCTCTTCATATACATTATGACCTCCAATCCCTCAACCTTCAGTTCTCCCCCAGCTCATTACCTCTGATTACTACTACACTCTTTTCCTTTCCATATCTCGATCCTTGATTTTTGTGCTGTCCTCTGTTTCTGATAACCTCCTCACAGATCTTGTCCTGAAATCTACACCATCCTTGAACCTACACCATTCATTGAACCATTCCTATCTTCTACTGCATTTACTACTATGCATATGCTGCTGAATGAACATGGAGAAAATCATGCTACTGTGTCCTCTATAGATTTATGAAAACTCAACTAAGTTCTCATTGCTGCAAGACAATTCTTTTATACCTTCCTATTGGATTCCCTAATACACTCACCATTGCAGCTTTTCCAAACTTTTTCAGTCCTCTTCAGTGGACTTTTCCCTACTCTTTCATTTGAAATCTTTATCTCATGAGGTCACTTGCAAAGAGCTCCCTCTTCTAATCTATTTCATATTCATATTCATATTCATAACACTCAGGTGTTTTCAATTGACCAGTAATTCCTCCTTCACTCCTCTCCCACATGCCTTGCCAAGACAAACCACTTTACATGAAAAAAGTGATTCTATTTTATCCTATCTCCTGCAGCAGATTATCCCCTGAATCATCCCCACTGTTTCAGTTATTTTATTTTTATAGAGATTTTATTTATTTTGAATTTTGCAATTTTCCCCCAATCTTACTTCCCTCCCCCCCACCCCCTACAGAAAGCAATTTGTCAGTCTTTACATTGTTTCCACGTTGTACATTGATCCAAATTGAGTGTGATGAGAGAGAAATCATATCCTTAAGGAAGAAACATAAAGTATAAGAGATAACAAGATCAGACAATAAGATATTTTTTCCTAAATTAAAGGAAATAGTCCTTGGACTTTGTTCAAACTCCATGGTTCTTTATCTGGATACAGATGGTATATTCTCCATTGCAGACAGCCCAAAATTGTCCCTGATTGTTACACTGATGAAATGAGCATGTCCATCAAGGTTGATCATCATCCCCATGTTGCTGTTAGGGTGTAAAGTTTTTCTGGTTCTGCTCATCACACTCAGCATCAGTTCATGCAAATCCCCCCAGGCTTCCCTGAATTCCCCGTCCCTCCTGGTTTCTAATAGAACAATAGGTTTCACTTATTTTCAATATCTCCCTTTAGTAACTGCTTCCCTACTACTGACAAACATACACATTTGTCTTCCACCTTCAAAACATCCTCACTTGATCCATCCCTGCCAGGTATCATCTCATAGCTCTTCAGTCCTTTATGATGTCTTCACTTTCTTTTCCCTCTCATCATCTTAATTCTGTTTTCTAACTCCATCATTCAACTGAAAATTTCTCTCTAAAGTTACCAATGATCTCTTAATTGCCAAATGTAGTGGCCTTCTCTCAGTCCTCATCCATCTACATTTCTCACCTACCTTTGATTATCTTCTCTCTGGGTTGCCTTGACATTATTCTGTACTATCTCTTTTGCTGGATCTTTGTCCAAGTCATTCCTACTGTCAGTTTTACATAGATTTTTGTCCTAGTCCTTCTCTTTTTCCTCTAAACTATTTCACTTTATTGATCTCATCAGCTCCCATAGATTCAATTATCATCTTTATTCTGATATATATCTTTTTTAACCAAGGCCTGTAGATTTTACCTTTGTAACATCTCTTGAATACACCACCACCCTAATAGAGGCCCTTATCTTCTCACATCTGGATTAATACAATCTGTGTGCCACATGTTTCTCCAATCTATCCACCACTCAGTTGTCAAGAGTGATTTTCCTAAAGCCTAATTCTGATCATAACAGCCCATACACCTTTCAATAAACTCTAATGGCTCCCTATGATAATTTCCAGGATTAAATATAAAACCTTCAGTTTGTCTTTTAAAGTTTTCCATAACCTGACCCCTCCCCCACACTGCCTTTCCAGTCTTCTTACACTTGTATATTAATGGATATTAATCCATTGACACTGATTTCCTCACTGTCCCTTGAACATAGTACTCCATTCCTATGCTTGGAATTTTATCCCTCCTTATATCTCCACCTTCTGGCTTCTTGGACTCCCTTCAAAACTCATCTAAAATCCCATTTGCTATAAGAAATATTTTCTAATCTTTTCCTTCTAGTAATTATTTCCTATTTATCCTGTATATAGATTATTTGTGCTGTGAGCAGCTAGGTGGTACAGGGAATAGAGTATCAGGCCTGAAGTCTAAGAACCATTATTTATTTATTTATTTATTTGTTTGTTTGTTTGTCTGTTTATTTATTTTTGTTTGTTTGTTTGTTTTTGCAAGGCAATGGGGTTAAGTGGCTTGCCCAAGGCCACACAGCTAGGTAATTATTAAGTGTCTGAGGCTGGATTTGAACTCAGATACTCCTGACTCCAGGGCCGGTGCTCTATCCACTGCACCACCTAGCTGCCCCCAAGACTCATTTTTTCTGAGTTCAAATCTGACTTCTGATACTTGCTAGCCAAGAAACTCTGAGCAAATCACTTAACCTGTTTGCCTGTTTTCTCTTCTTCAAAATGAGCTGGAGAAGGAAATGACAAACCACTCCAGTCTTTGCCAAGAATACCCCAAAAAGGGATCACAAAGAGTCAGATGTAACTAAGAAAACTTATTTGCACAGAATTGTTTGTTGTTTCCCCCATTAGATTGTGAGCTTTTCCAAGGCCAGGACTATTTTTTTACCTTTGTTTATATAACCAGTGCTGGGCCCCTAGTAAGCACTTAATGAATGTTTATTGACCAACTATTGTTGCAAACTGACAAATACTTCTTCAGGTATAACTCTCATTCAACTTGTTCATAGATATTCCATAAAAGATCTGTTCCATGTGCTGTATACCTCCTTTATTTAAGTTTTGTTGTTGTTTTTACAGTTCACAGGTACCAATTGAGAATCTTCATTTCAAATCAATACCTTAATGGTCTCCTATTAAATTCCTTACTATGAACTAGGGTCATGTTAGGTGCTCAGGATATAAGGACAATAATAGTGGATAATGTTTTATGGTTTGTAAATTTCATTCTACTGGAGAGTCACAAATATGTATAACAATGACAAGCTAATTTTTAAGGAGAAACACTAGCAATTATAGGATGAGGAAAAATACAATATAGGGAGTAGAGTTACACTATCTAATGTAATAATTTTGAAGAAATCTAATCATTCTAAAACAGTACATTTCAGACATGGGGGACAATCTATGCAAAGGCATTGAAAAGGAGATGAAATGATATGCAAGAAGAAGAACAAAAAGGTCAATGGAAGTAAAATGTAGAGAATATGAAAAAAAGTTACATTTTGGGTTTTCTTTTTGTTTTAATCTGGAAAGATAATTTGGAGACAGATGTAAAAGGTTTTGAATGCCAAGCAAAGAAGTTTGCAATTTATTCCAGAGTGATAAGGGGTCAGTGGAGTTTACTGAGCAGACAAGAGGCATGATGGAAAGTCTTTGCATTAGAAATATTACTTTGGCAGCAGTCTGAAGGATAAATATGAGTGAGGAGAGACTGGAAGAAAGTAAATCAATTATTTTCTCTTTTAAAAAGTATTTTATTTTTTCCTATTACATGTAAAAACAATTTTAATATTTTTTTAAATAAAAACTTATTTCCAAATTTTCTCCCCCTTCCCTAAGATTATGAACAATTTAATATAGGTAATCTATGTGAAACCATGTAAAACATTTCCATTTTAGCCATGTTGTATAATAAGAAACAGAATTTTTTAAAACTATATGGGAAAAAAGTAAATGAAAATAGTAGCTTTTGTTCTGCATTCAGATGCCATTCTTTTTCTGGATAAAGAGAGCATTTTCCATCATGAGTCTTTTGAAATTGTCTTGGATCACTATAATGATGAGAAGAGCTAAGTATATCATAATTGATCATCACATAATGTTGCTGTTACTATGTACAATGATCTCCTGGTTCTGTTTACTTCACTTGATATCAATTCATGTAAGTCTTTCCAGAATTTTCTGAAATCTAATCTGCTCATCATTTCTTATAGGTCAATACTATTACATTACATTTATATACTACAACTTTTTCAGTCATTCCCCAATTGATAAATGGTCAAAGAGATCAATTTGGAGACATTGTAATAAACCAGGAGAAGTAATGAGGGCTTGAACTAGGCCATGTGAGCAGAGAGACAAGGACATATATGACATAAAAGTAGAAATGACAAGAATTGGCACCAGATTGCTATATGGGGTAAGAAAGTTGAGAGTTTTTCAGTATGAACAAAAAGAACCTCAGTTACAGAAATATGTTGATTTTCTTTATAGAAATAGGAAAGTAATGAAAAGGGCTAAGTTTGATGGGGGAAATAATAAGTTATGTTTTAGACATTTTTGAGTGGGAGATGCATACAGGACAATCAATTTGAAATGGTCAATAGTTCATTGGTGACCTCAAGTGACCCACCCATCTCCTTTATTGCACATTTTCTTGATGATATCCTTTATGCTTCTCCTTTTGCATATTATCATCTTTGGAAATATGTAGCAGTATCTCTCTTTCATTTCCCTTTGGAACACCTGCAAGTTCTATTCTTCAGAGATTTTAGTGTTCCAAAATTCAGCACAATACAGCAGCACTAGTGGAATATTTTTAATATAAGATAAAAGATGCATTTTTGCACTGGAAGCAAATTAACAAATCATCAATCAATGAAAAACATTTATTAAACATCTCCTATATTCTGGGCATTATGCTAAGTGCTGAGGATATATGATGAAAGAAAAAACGTCTCTTCTCTCTAAGACATCACTGACTAATGCAGAAGACGACATAAACACAACTAAAGGATAAAATGGGGATGGTCTTCAAGAGAAGACACTAAATTTAAGGAGGATAGAGAAAGGCTTTGTTAATGTTGGAAAATGGAACAGCAAATTGGTCTAGAAACATAATTTGGATTATATTTGGATAAGGAAAATGAATAAGGATGAAAATGGAACTAGGTTTTATTGAGTTTGCTAGTAGATGAGTCTCACTTAAAGAGGCAAAGACTCCCCAAATAAACAGTACCCAAAGTTTATATAGGCTTTAAGGAGAAAAGGATAGGGGATAAGGCAAAGATTGATTGATTGGGACTTGAGGTTTATCTGAGGCAATAACATTTTTCCCAGTTTCAGAGTTAGGGGTTTCTTCATAAGAGGATTTGGAGGGTAGGCTGTTTCTCAGAATAGTTTGCACAACATGCATAACCTATTTTGTTTTTCTTGTTATCTTGGAGAAGGAAAGGGAAGAGAGGAAAGGAGGAAAATGTGGACTTCAAAACCTTATTAAAATGAATGTTGAAAATTATCTTTATGTGCAATTGAAAAAATACAATTTACTAAAAAAAAGAATAGGTTGCACAACAGAAAACAATGGCACATTCTATTTTGAATGATCTGGATTGCAAGTGTTAATGGGAGAATATAGAGATATATGTGTGAACAAAATGGAGTGGTTTTTAAAATGGAGTAGCTCTGGATCCATAGCTTCTTACCAAATGTAGAACTTTATCAGAGATTTGAAGGAAGCTAGAGAGGTCAAGAAGTGGAGATGAAGAGAAAGTGTTCCAGGAATGGGGGACAGTCAGTGAAAATATTCTGAATCAGGGGATAAAGAATTGTGTTCAAGGAACAGCAAGGAAGCCAGTGTCATCAGATCACAGAGTACATTGAGGGGAACTAGATGAAAGAAGACTGGAAAAGTAGGAAGGAGGTCAGTTTATTTTTGCTGTTGTCTAGTCCTTTTAGCCATGTCCACCCTTTTTTGGGTTTGTTGAGGTTTTGTTTTTGTTTGGTTTTTTTGACATAGATATTGGAATGGTTTGCCGTTACTTTTTCTAATTCATTAAAACAGATGAGGAAACAGAGGAAAACAGAGTTAAATGCTTTCCTGGGGTCACAGGGGGTGAGCATCTGAGGCTAGATTTGAACTCCTATTTTCCTGACTCTAGGCTTAGCTTTAAAAGGCTTTAAGGATCAAGCAGTTTTTTTAAATATTTGATCCTGAGAATAATGGAAACATTGGAATTTATTTAATGGAAGGTGGGGATGGAGGTGAGAAGTCGTATTGCCAGATCTGGGTTTCAGGAAGTTCAGTTTGAAAGCTGACTGGAGAATGTATTTCAGTGAGGAGAAATGAAGCAGGGAGACCAACCCATACACCATTGGAAGAGTTCAGACCTGAGGTGATAAGAGCATGCACCAGAATGGTTGTAGTGTCAAATGAAAGCTCTATATACAGTTTTCAAAAGAAAATCCAGCTCTGTCTTCAATTAATTGTCCATTGCTCTTATCTGCCCCAGATATGTACTGATGAACTAACCCATTGATTTAAACTAGCCTTAGTTTACTTAAATATTCTTAAGTATAAACTTCTTATCCTTATAGCTTGTCCTATGTAGATTATTAGGCTGTTTGGGATTTTCACTGTGGAGGCCCTGTAATTATCAGGTTCTTGATTCAAACAATATATCACCTGACAATAGGAGCATATGGAGGTCTTCACTATTTACAAAGAATGCTTCTTTCATTTGGACTTTGTTTAGAATGTTCTACCTGAAAGTTGGACTTTTGGAAAGCATGCATTCTTTGTTATTTTTTAAAATTTATTTTTAATTGAGTATCTACTATTTTTTTAATCCTCAACGATGTCTTTGTTTTTACATCATATTCATTTCTACATATATGCCTCCCATACCCATCAGTGGCTCCTGTTTATTTTTGTCTTACTAATTTTTTTCCAATTACATATTGTTTTCAACATTCAGTTTTTTGGGGTTTTTTTTAGGTTTTTGTAAGGCAAATGGGATTAAGTGACTTGCCCAAGGCCACACAGCTAGGTAATTATTAATTGTCTGAGGCCAGATTTGAACTCAGGTACTCCTGACTCCAGGGCCAGTGCTCTATCCACTTCGCCACCTAGCCGCCCTCAACATTCAGTTTTAGCAAGATTTTAAGTTACAATTTTTTCTCCCTCCTTCCCTCCCATCCCTTTCCCTTCCTCAAGCAAGCAATCTGATATAGTTTATGCATATACAATCAAGTCAAACCTATCTTTATATCGATCATGTTGTGAAAAAAATCAGAACAGGGAAAAATCACAAGAAAAAAAGGTGAAAATAATATGCATTCAGACTCCATAGTTCTCTCTTTGGATGTGGATGGTATTTTCCATTAAAAGTCTTTTAGAATTGTCTTTGATCATTGTATTACTAAGAAATCTAAGTTGTCATAGTTTAACATCACAAAATGCTGCTGTTAACTCTGTACAATGTTCTCTTGACTTTGCTCTTTTCATTCAGTGTCAGTTCATTTAAATCTTTCCATTTTTCTGAAACCCAGAGGCTTCCTTTTTAGCAAAGTTTTTTAAAAAGTTCAAGATAACCAAACAACATATATATACATATATGGGTATGTGGATATATACGTGTATGTGTATGTGTGTGTATGTATGTATTGTCTGTCAGTGTATGCAATAGTCTATACCTGTATCTCTGTGTATCTTTAGTCCAATGAAAACAGGGAAATGCATTTTATCATTTTTTTATGCAATTCAAGCTTGACCATTATAATTATACAACATTTCTATTGTATTGTGCTTTGCTTTTACATTGTTGTTATTATGCATGTTATTTTCTTGGTTCTGCTTACTTCTGTCTTCATCAATTCATAAGTCTTCTTATAATTCTCTTAATTAATCAGATTTTTTCTCATGGTTCAATAATATTCCATTAAATACACGTACCACAATTTGTTTCTCTATTCCCCAATCTGATATCTTTTTGATTTATGCATCATTTGATGTTAGTAAGCAGGTGTTAAACAGATATCTTTTTAGTTCATCAAGGAGTCTTGTATAACCTTAACATACGCATTAAGAGATTTCTCTTTGGAGGACAGATTCCAAGGATACAGTTTATTCTAATGAGTCAAAATACTATTAATAATCAGTAAACTGTTTAGTCAGTTTCATGATAGTAAACTCATATTATTCTATAGAAAATAGTTTGCAAAGGCTTGCTTATTCCTTTCCTCATAATTCTACCAAGGATACTATTAAAACATGTGTAATTCATCATCAGAAAGATTACATAGAAATATAAAGGTAGATATATAGTTCAGGGCCTTCTCAATTTCCTTTAGAATACATGAATATGACCCATTATTTTTTACATTATCTTAGAACCTTCCCATGCATAAAATATCTTGTTAAAGAATACTTCAGGGGCAGCTAGAGCACTGGCCCTGGAGTCAGGAGTACCTGAGTTCAAATCAGGACTCAGACACTTAATAATTACCTAGCTGTGTGGCCTTGGGCAAGCCGCTTAACCCCATTTCCCTTGCAATAAAAACTTAAAAAAAAAAAAGAATACTTTAATGTTTTCAAGATGGTGTCTTTGCTGCTATAGATTACCACCTTGTGTATATAACCTGGTCCAGCCAACCTTTCCCCTTCCTCCTTGCATCTTCTAAATTTCCATGCCAACTTTTTCATAAACCACAGTCAAGACTGAGGTTATGGTCTACATGTAGTGGCTATCCCAACATCCCAACATTTGGGAGCTGCCCAAATGTTTTGCTTTGATAGGAAATGAAATACCTATTTATGGAGGGGGGTTTTTTGTTGAAGGGTAGATAACTATTTGTCAGGGAAATTGCAAGGAAAACTAACTCAAATTGAATTGGAGGGTCTCTGAGGTCCCTCTCAACAATGAGGATCTATAAATATGCTGCTTGATTATTACAAAGCACTTTTTAATTTTTTAAATTAATTTATTTATTTTGAATTTTACAATTTCCCCCCCTAATTTTGCTTCCCTCCCCTCACACCCTACAGAAGGCAGTCTGTTAGTCTTTACATTGTTTCCATGGTATACATTGATCTAAGCTGAATGTGATGAGAGAGAAATCACATCCTTAAGGAAGAAAAATAAAGTATAAAAGATAGCAAAATGATATAGTAAGATAATGTGTTTTTTTAATTAAAGGTAATAGTCTTGGGTCTTTGTTCAAACTCCACAATTCTTCCTATGGATACAGATGATATTCTCCATCACAGATACTCCGAAA
Organism: Macrotis lagotis; assembly: GCF_037893015.1. NCBI lineage: Eukaryota > Metazoa > Chordata > Mammalia > Peramelemorphia > Peramelidae > Macrotis > Macrotis lagotis. Next base: position 410,742,078 of record NC_133658.1, on the reverse strand, counting down.
TTGTCCCTGATTGTTGCATTGATGGACTAAGCAAGTCCATTAAGGTTGATCATCACCACCATGTTGCTGTTGGGGTGTATAATGTTCTTCTGGTTCTGCTCATCTCACTCAGCATCTGTTCATGCAAATCCTTCCAGGCTTCCCTGAATTCCCATCCCTCCTGGTTTCTAATAGAAGTATAGTGTTCCATCACATGCAAATACCACAGTTTATTAAATCACTCCCCAATTGATGAGCATTCACTCAATTTCCAATCTTTGCCAACACAAACAGGGCTGCTATGAATATTTTTGTACAAGTGATGACAAAGCACTTTTTAGTCCATTACCCTCATTTACTCTTTACAATAAGTTTATGAAACAGGCAGAATCAAGTTAGCAAGTTTGTATTAAGCACATACTACATGACAGGGACTATGTTAAGTGCAAAAAAAACCAGAAAAAAAATCCTTATTCGTAAGGACCTCTCAGTCTAATGGAAAAGACATTTTAAGTACAAACATCTATGTAAAAACAAGATACATTTTAAATTATCTTAGAAAGAAAGTCCTATCATTAAAAGGATCAGGAAAGTTTTCTCTGTAGAAGGTGGAGGTAAGTGACTTGCCCAAGTGAGTATCAAGTGTCTGAATCCAAATTTGAACTCAGGTCCTCCTGACTCCAGTCCATACTCTATACATCACTCCACTAGGTGCCCTAAAAATTGGAGTTTTAACTGTAATTTAAAAGCAAAATAGTTATTGTCACCATTTTACAGATAAGGAAAACAATTGTCCTTCTTCACAAGCAAAGTATAAAACTGAAAAACTAGCCCCAATGCTAGGTCTTCAAGTCTAGTGGCTCCCCTCTCCCTTCCAAACACTTTTGTATCTGATTCATAAACTTTATTTTTTTAGGGTTTTTTTTTTGCAAGGCAATGGGTCTTAAGTGGCTTGCCCAAGGCCACACAGCTAGGTAATTATTAAGTGTCTGAGGCTGGATTTGAGCCCAGGTACTCTTGACTCCAGGGCCAGTGCTCTATCCACTGCACAACCAAGCTGCCCCTGATCTATAAACTTTAATACAGTATTCAGTACTGTTATTTGCACAAGAAATTTGTTCTGTACATGCTTTTGATTGACAAGAGTCTTTCTAGGAATAGTACTTCAATCATTTCAACAAATATTTATTGAACTCCTACTATTTCTCTGATTCTTGAGGATACAAAAGTAGATGTGACACAGGCCAGGGGCTGTTGAACCTATTAAGATTAAAGCCCTTGTTTCTGTCCAAGAAAATCAGTGTTGCTCTCAATTTATTTCTGTACAAACATTTTCAATACAATACCATACAAGACTGATGAGATTATCAATATCAATTCCTTGGAACACAACAAATTTCAGATTTCCTATTTGGGAAAAGTAATCATTAGTGGGGGAAATGTGATGGTGTGCTTTAGAGAAAAGGCAGAGCAGAAAATTTTTCTTCTTTGTTCCTAGTAAATAAGAGAAAGCAAAGGTAGACATGCTTTTAAGATAAAACTTCCAAATTGTAATTTCTGGCTTTCATTGGAAAGAGGCAAAATAAGCAGAATTGGTCGCCCCCTTCGCATCTGATTTGATGTTGAAAAAGGCCATGAAGATCTCCACAGAGGAAAAGTTTAGCCGAACGTTTCCAATTCACAGGCTTTCTTTAGACAGGCAAGTTTTTGTCTGGGTTTGCTTCAACGCGAGTCAGAATTGTCGAGCAACACTGGTATTAATGTTTAGATGTTAGCAGTGAATACTGTTTTCGTGCCTAACAAGGAAGGAGAAGTTAATACTTGTCCGTGAAATTCTCAATTGAAACTGGTTTCACTCCTCGAAACTTTCGTTTTGCTAGGTAAAACTTTATTCTCAGTGGAGAAAAGGGAGAGAACGATAAAGCTGTGATTTAGTTTGTCTTATTGTACCTCGGCAGAGTTCAGGGTCAGAGAGTTTGCCTTGGCGGTAAGTTTCTGATGCCTGGCAACCTAGGCGAGAAGGGAAGGAAACTCGGGCTCTTTGCGCGCCTCTGAGTGTCGGACAGCTAGGACCCGGGCGAGCACATTCCTCGTGCAGTTATTGGCTGGGACTCTGTGTGCCGCTGTCGGCCAATGAAGAGGCTGGAGATCTGGCGGCTGCGGGTCCCCCCGCCCCCTCACTGTGCCCCGGGACAAGGCACAGACTGAGGAGCCGGAGAGAGAATCACAGGCGCCCGGAAAGCCGAAAAAGCAATGTCCGACTTTGCGCCCAGCGCTCCAGCCCCAAACCTCCGAGCGCGGACTGACTGAAACAAAGTTTCTCTGGGAGAACTTGTGAAACAAACTGGGCTAAAGAAGTTGCTACAGAGTGAGATGGTCCCAGCTGCCGGGAGAAGCCGCCGGTTCAGCACTGGGAGAGTGGTGGGGGTCCTCTTTCTGCTTGGCGCCTGGGACAGCGTTTCCGCGCTCATCAGCTATGAGATCCCGGAAGAAAGGACGAAGGGTTTCCGAGTGGGCAACGTGGTCGTCGATCTGGGCTTGGATCTCAGCAGCCTGTTGGAGCGCAAGTTGTCTGTGGCGTCCGGAACCGGTCGGAGGTTCTTTGAGGTGAATCGGGAAACGGGAGAGATGTTCGTGAACGAGAGATTGGACCGGGAGGAGCTGTGTGGGGCTCTCCCGTCCTGCACTGTAACTTTGGAGCTGCTACTGGAGAAGCCCCTGGAGCTGCAAAGGGTGGAGGTGGTGATCCAGGATGTCAACGACAACGACCCCGCTTTCCCTACCAATGGAATGAAACTCGAAATCAGTGAGGCCATGGCGCCAGGGGCGCGCTTCCCTCTCGAGAGTGCGCACGATCCAGATGTGGGAATTAACTCTTTACAAACCTACGAGCTAAGTGAAAATGAACACTTTGTGCTGAGCGTGCAGACTCGAGAGGACGGCAGCAAGTACGCAGAGCTAGTACTAGAAGAAGCCTTAGACCGTGAGCATGAGCGAACCCTTGCGCTGGTGTTGACAGCTTTGGACGGAGGGACACCGGCCCGTTCCGCTAGCCTCCCCATCTTAATCTCTGTGCTGGATGCCAATGACAACACTCCCCAATTCAATCATTCTCTGTACCGGGCGCGTGTGCGAGAAGATGCAGCCCCTGGCACTCCAGTGGTACAAGTTCATGCAACAGATCTGGACGAGGGACTAAATGGAGAAGTCATTTACTCCTTCGGCAACCACAATAGAGCTCGAGTGCGGGATCTTTTCTCTCTAGACCTAGTCACTGGAATGCTGACAGTACGAGGGCGGCTCGACTTCGATGACACGAAGCTACATGAGATTTACATCCAGGCGAAAGATAAGGGCCCCAATCCCGAAGGAGCCCATTGTAAAGTGCTGGTTGAAGTCATAGATGTGAATGACAATGCTCCAGAGATCGTTGTCACCTCCGTGTACAGCCCGGTCCCTGAAGACGCCCTCCCAGGAACTGTGGTCGCCTTACTCAGCGTGACTGATCTGGACTCGGGGGATAATGGCCAAGTGAGTTGTGAAATTCCATCTGGTCTTCCCTTCAGCCTCACCTCTTCCCTAAAAAACTACTTTACCTTGACAACTAGTGCCCCATTGGATCGTGAAGATGTTCCGGAGTACAACATCAGCATCACAGCCAGAGATGCAGGGTCCCCGCCCCTCTCAACCATCACTACTCTTAGAGTCCAAGTGTCGGACATTAATGATAATCCTCCACAAGCCACAAAACCTTCCTACGATGTCTACGTGGAGGAAAACAATCTTGCAGGGATTGCAATCCTGAACTTGAGCGTCTGGGATCCTGACGCCCCAAAAAACGCCCGTCTATCCTTTTCACTCATGGACCGAGGTCACCAAACTGGGTTGGTGGGTCGCTACTTCGCTTTGCACCCGGACAATGGAGTCCTGTCGGTCCTGGTGCCCCTGGATTACGAGGACCAGCGTGAGTTTGAACTGACAGCGCACGTCAGCGATGGGGGTTACCCACCCCTATCCACCAACATTAGCGTGAATGTATTTGTCATTGATCTCAATGACAATGCCCCTCAGGTTCTATATCCGAGGCCTGGTCGGAGCTCCACCCAGACGTTGCCCCGAGGCAGTGGTGCTAGCCACTTGCTTACTCGTGTAGTAGGCTGGGATGCTGACGCAGGCCATAACGCATGGCTTTCCTATAGCCTTTTGGGAGCCTCAAACCAGAGCCTTTTCACGGTAGGACTCAGAACTGGAGAAGTCAGTACCTCTCGACCAGTCCAAGACATTGATCCAGCATGGCATAAGCTGGAGATCCTGGTAAAAGACAATGGGGAACCCCCTCTGTCCACAACCGTGACCCTGACGGTGTCGGTGACAGAGGTGTTCCCAGATGCCAAGGTGGAGTTTCCATCCGGCTTGGCTCCTCAGGAGCAAAATAAAAATCTCACCTTCTATTTACTTTTGTCTGTGATCCTGGTCTCCGTGGGGTTTGCAGTCACAGTGCTGGGAGTGATAATATTTCGAGTTTACAAATGGAGGAAATCAAGGGACCTGTACAGTTCCTCTGGGACTTCACTGTACCGAACACCTGGACCCTCCATGCATGTGGATGCGGTCCGCGGAGGCCTAGTGCCTCCTCACCTCTACCATCAGGTATACCTCACTACAGACTCTCGCCGCAGCGATTTGCTGCTAAAGAAGCCCTGTGCTCCAAGCCCAATGGGAAGTCTCCATAACACACTACGAAGCTGCGATCCCGCCTTTTATAGGCAAGTGTTAGGTGCGGAGAGCGCCCCTCCTGTCCAGGTAAGGAACAGTTTCTCTATCAACATTCCTAAATTACAAATATTTAAATTGCTGTCTGAGGTCCTAACCTACACAATAAATCTGAAGAATTGGGGGTTCTAATCATCCTTTCTCCATTGGGAGTCTTGTTCTGAATCCTCAAGACTATGAACTGAAAACTGACCCCAATATAAAAATCAATGGTAGTCTAGGCCTGAGATGGTGTAAACTGTTGAGAATGGGAAAATTTCTTCAATGTATTTCCTGAAATTTTCCTGTAACTTAGGGATATCATTAGAATAAGCATCCTAATGCTGAGAGGGGGAACCCAGGATCTGATTCCTAGTTCTCTCATAATGTGTATGTGTGTGTGTGTGTGTCGTGTGGCGCCTGCCCGAGGCACAAGCTAGTGTCCCAGTAAGATATTGATCAAGGTGGGTAACAACCTCTATGGGTCTGAGTTTCTTATGTAAAAAATGAGAGAGTTGAATTAGATCCCTTTTAAGGTCCCTTCCAGCTCTAGTATTTTATTATGTAATATCTCAAAGAGCCAAATTCATCCAGATATTTAAAATCATAAAGTCTGTCACTATGCATAGTAATATGTTTATAATTTGCTTGCAGTTTGCCCACCCAAAGTGTGTAATCTATTCTCAGAATATTTTCTGGTGAAAGGAGAAAATCATAAACACATTTTTATTTTTCAGGGAACTGGTGGGAAATAGTACATCAATGAAAAGAAAAGAAATTCAGCTTCATGGGATTTTAGTTAGCCAAAGTTTCATTTGTAAATTAGATTGTATTAGTGGTTTGCATATGTAAGGATTATAGATTTTGAACTGGGATGAATCTTAGGAGTTTATAAATTCAGTTCCATCTTTTAATAGATGAGGAAACTGAGGCCTAGGGAGATTATAGTTTACAATGTCACACAGTTAGCAAGAAGTTGGCCCTAATCTCTGTCTTCTGACTCAAAACAAAGAATAGACCACCTCCACTTTGTCAGATATGGGAAAACAATACTTAATTGACTACTGTGAGCTTCATTTTCTTCTATGAAGTGGAAATAATATTTGCACTTTCATATTTGGTGGTTGGGTAGGGAAGTGGGGTTTAAAAAACCATATATATGTAATGTATTTGTATATATATATGTATACATATATACACATAAAGAGCATATGGCATATATAGCATTTATATAGTTACATATAAAGATATTAGCTATATAAAGCATATATAGTATAAAGTTATATGTAATATATAGTTATGTAGGTTATATATGTCTATATAAAGTATATTGTACTATATTGTAACTTTATATAGCCATATATTCTATACATAAGGCTATATAAAGTTATAATATAGTAGGGTATTATTGGTATCATAATCTTTTCATTCACTTTGAATCACCTATTCAAAAATTTGAGGTGGGTGGGGTAGGAGAGGGTGAAAGGATGAAGACTGAAGAAAAACTCCACTTCTTTCTCCCAACCTGGGATGTCCATTGGCATTGGCATACATATTCAATAGTCAAAGATATTCAAGAAGAAGCTTCTTGAGGTATCAAAGAAAGGATCCATACTTCAAGCAAGAATTGGGCTAGAAGACTTCTAAGATCCCTATTACCTCTTGAGTTTCCTCCAAAGAGTACATTTGGTGTACTGTTTTTCAAAAGAATACCCATACATTCAAGCTGAATTGTAAACCTAAGATAAAGAAAATATATTTGTTCTGTGGGGATTCATGACTTTATTTTCAGATCTCATGGTGTTAAGTAGAATAGCTCTGGGAAATCCAGTATAAATGGGATTAGGTCTTGTCTTAGATCTTCTCCTAGGATTTTAGTCTCAGACCTCATTGGGTAAGCTAAAATACTTCTTGTGAAGTTAGAGGTGGGGTGTCAACAGACCCTAGTGGTTCCCAGAGAAATTAGATATTTATTAATGGAGAATTTGGGTCTGAATCTGAAATGCTGGATGCAGGAAAGTATAGTCTATGACTTAGAATTAAGCTTCTGTGCTGCTTCAATCTTAGTAGAGGAAACAGGGGGTGCATTTTGATATGGACTTCTGGTCTTCAAAATCTGAGGCTCCAGCGATTTAAAAGAGGGCCTTTTCTTGACGAATTTCTATTTTGAGGGTTGTAGAACATTGAATTGACAATATTTCATGGGAAAATCCTCTGAGTTTCAATGGTACTCTTGATTTGATCTCCCCACCGCGACCCCAAGAGGAGTTAAAGTTTTTTTTTTAAATGTGGCGGAAGAATATTTTCTTTCGTTTACTCACCTCAGACAGGAAAGTTTCCCTACTATCTCAGGCTTTGGGAGTTTTATAGAAAGGATAACGGTCTATGGTTCTTGGTGCTGGCTTTGGCCGCTGTGGTAAGCAGGGTGAGAATTCAGGTAATCTCAGGAACCCCATATAAAAGGAGTAGGTTGGAACCCTCTCTTTCTGGGTGCTCGAGAAGAGCTGGTGTTCGCATTGCAGGGTATAGGTGCAGATGGTGTGAAGACTGTGCGCTTGCGCAAGAGTGAATGCTTCTCTAGGGAGGGACCTAGTGCTGGGAGGTGTGCGCCAAAAAGGTCGCCTCAGGCTTAGTAAGAGATCCTGAGCTATTTAAAATAGCTTCTATTGTAATTAGCTACAAATCTGTTGTGTTGTCCTTTCGAGAAAGAGGGGTTTCTAGGGACAATGATATTTACCATAGAAGCGAATCATTAGGTGAACCTGTCAAATCTGTGGGTAAACGGTGAAATCTGGAGGCTTTGCATTCTGCAAGCCAATGAGAGAAAGCTCTGCCAAATGTTGGGTTCCTTTTCTAATTTAAACATCTCGCTTTACATCCTCTTGGTCCTCTCCATTCACCCTCCCCCTTTCTCCCGCCCCAGACTGTGTGTGTTGTCCTTGAAAGCTTTGGTACTATCTCTAACGCCTTTAGAAGGAGATCCGGTTTCTGCTGTTGCCTCCTGTTACGATAAAACGTGTTCTGCATTAACTTAATTGGCTAAGTTAAGATGTATGCCTCTGCTGCACAGAGATAGGGACGTTTTTCGGGGGGAAAAAAAACCCCAAAGCGCGCCTGTTCCAGGTGTTATCAGGGCATCTGATTAATTGCCATTCTAATGCAGTCAGATTGAGAAAAACTACCCTTTTAGCACCCTGCGTCTAAATGCCATCGAATTAGTCTGATTGATCTCCCGGGACTCGATGACCCGGGTGGAGTCCAGGGAAAGGCTTTGAGTGTCACAGTAATGCATAGTATATTGCCTGGATGTCCAGAGAAGGACTAATCCGTGAAAAGAAACGCTGTCAAGCAAAAGGGAGGGGGAGAAACGGAGTTTTTACAATGCTGCGACGCATTAACCCTACCGCGCTCTTAGCTTCCTTTGCTCTGCCTATTGGCTGAGCCCGGGCGGCGCTGTCTGCCAATCGGGTGCTGAAAGGCGGACAAATCGACCCCGCCACCCGAGAAAGCGGCAGGTAACCCTTGAAGCGCCGGCCGAGCCGCGCCGTAGCTGGCGCGGGGAAAGGGAAGCAGGTGTTTCTGGTTGCCGTGGCCTTTTGTCTCGGGGTCGGCTTTTCTCGATCCTTAAGTCCATCCTGGCGCAAAGCATTTCTGGCGGAGATGCGCCACGGGGTTAAGATCTGGGCTGGAATCCGGCCGGTGGCTTGCCTTTTGTTCTTTTGCCAGCTAGGTTACGTTTCCGGGCAGATCCGCTACCCAGTCCCAGAGGAATCGAAGGAAGGGACCTTCGTGGGGAACATTGCCCAGGATTTCTTGCTGGATGCAGAAAGCCTTTCAGTTCGCCGGCTGCAGGTCGCTGGCGAGGCTAACCAGAGGTACTTTCGCGTGGATCTGGACAGCGGAGCCCTGCTTGTCAAAGATCCCATCGATCGAGAGGCGCTGTGCGGGCTCAGTGCCAGCTGCGTGGTGCCCCTGGAATTTGTGACTGAAGGGCCCTTGGAGATGTACCGGGCAGAGGTGGAAATCGTGGATGTGAATGACCATTCTCCTCGATTCCCTAGGCAGCAGCTAGATTTGGAGATTGGGGAGGCGGCACCCCCAGGGCAGCGCTTCCCCCTTGAGAAGGCTCAGGACGCCGACGTGGGGAGTAACTCCATCAGCAGCTACAGGCTGAGCCCTAATGACTACTTTGCCCTAGACGTGAAGAAGCGCAGCGACGGCAGTCTTGTCCCAGAGCTGCTTCTGGAAAAACCTTTGGACCGGGAAAAGCAAGCTGACTACCGTCTGGTGCTGACTGCCGTCGATGGGGGCAGCCCACCGAGGTCAGGCACCGCGGAACTCAAGGTATCTGTACTGGACGTAAACGACAATGCCCCAGCTTTTGAGCAGTCTTCTTACAGAATTAGTGTGCTTGAGAATGCACCAGCCGGCACTTTACTCATTCAACTGAACGCCACTGACCCAGACCAGGGTTCCAGCGGCAACATCACCTTTTCCTTCAGCAACCACACTCCAGAACGTGTGCGCTCACTCTTTGGCCTGCACTCCACTACGGGGCAACTCACACTTCGGGGTCCCCTGGATTTTGAGGCTGACAATTACTATGAATTTGACGTGAGGGCTAGGGATGGAGGGACACCAGCCATGGAGCAGCACTGCAGTCTCCGAGTGGATGTACTGGATGTGAACGACAATGCCCCGCAGATCACGCTGACCTCAGAGCTAGGTACCCTTCGGGAGAGTGCTGAACCCGGCACCGTGGTGGCACTCATTAGTGTACAAGATCCGGATTCTGGGCCTAATGGTGATGTGAGCCTCCGTATCCCAGAGCATCTTCCCTTTGCACTCAAGTCGGCCTTCAAGAACCAGTTCTCTCTTGTTACAGCTGCTGCCTTGGATCGAGAGGTGGAATCCAAATATGAGATTCCGGTTACCGCCTCTGATGCAGGTTCTCCTCCCCTGAGCACTCGCAGGACGATTTTCCTTAACGTTTCTGATGTAAACGATAACCCACCTTCCTTCATCCAGAGATCCCACGAGGTCTTCGTTCAGGAGAACAACCGTCCTGGGGATCTTCTCTGCTCTTTGGCAGCCTCGGATCCAGACTCAGGTTTGAACGCACTCATCTCTTACTCCCTTCTGGAACCCAGAGGTCGGGATGTGTTGGCTTCTTCTTTCATCTCTCTCAATCCCCAGACCGGAGCAGTCCATGCTACCAGGTCCTTCGACTATGAGCAAACTCAGACACTGCAGTTCGAGGTGCAGGCCCGAGATCGGGGTGACCCACCCCTCAGTAGCACGGTGACCGTTCGCCTTTTTGTGCTAGATCTCAATGACAATGCCCCTGCGGTACTCCGTCCCAGGGCTAGGCCAGGCTCTTTGTGCCCACAGGCACTGCCCCCATCAGTGGGCGCCGGCCACCTTGTGACCAAGGTGACTGCAGTGGACTTGGATTCAGGATATAATGCCTGGGTCTCCTACCAACTTCTCGAGGCCCCAGATCCTAGCCTATTTGCTGTGTCTCGCTATGCTGGCGAGATTCGGACAGCAGTCCCCATTCCAGCAGATCTTCCGCCCCAGAAGCTTGTTATAGTAGTGAAGGACAATGGAAGTCCCCCACTCTCCACCTCTGTGACGCTGTTGGTGTCCCTAGAGGAAGATTCACACCCTGCTCTTCCCGACCTCCGGGAGCACTCAACAAAGCCCCAAGGGGAGTCTCGCCTGACCCTCTACCTTGCCGTATCCCTAGTGGCCATCTGCTTTGTCTCCTTCGGCTCTTTTGTGGCACTGCTTTCCAAGTGCCTGCGAGGCACCGCCTGCGGCCTGAGATGTCTTGGCGGGACCTGCTCTTGTCTCAGTAGGTCCCGAAGGAGGGAGGGGCTCCCACCTTCCAATGGCATCCTTCGTATTCAATTGGGTTCTGAAGATCCCATCAAATTTGTGGACGTGGGCGGTCACTCTCATGGTTGCACACCCTTGGCTTCAGCACCCTCTAGGAGCGATAGTTTCATGATGGTGAAATCACCGAGTGCACCTCTGGCAGGGGAGCCTGTCCGCCCAAGCTGCCCACCTTCCGATCTGCTCTACGGCCTGGAGGTGAGATCCGCAGCCATGCTGCCCCTGGATCGGGCAGAGCTTTGGGCTGGCCTGGCCCCACGCATGGGGCTCCGAGGCAGTCCAGCAAGGATCTGACCCCCATCGCCAGGGCCAATGCTGATGAGGCACCAGTTTCAGAGCACCAACAGTGGGGTAGGCCCTGTGCTTTAGATGCTTTTTACATCCTATCCAGTGAGTTTTGTGGAGTTAGCGCTGGGGAATGAGCTGAACCAATATCGGAGAGCAGGAGATGAAGGTAATTGGTGAGCAAGAAAGATATAGTGGGCTGTATCTGCACCAGTGGACTGGCAAGTGGGAGCAAAGCTTGATGCTTAAGCCTGTAGATTGGAATGCAGCAGGTGAGACCAATGCTGCCACAAGCCTTTCCAATCTTTTCCCTCTCTGAAAGGAGGCGGGCCTTTCTGTGGTTTCTTTGCTCCAAACAGGAAGGCATAGAAAGTTGGTGTGTATTGTGGGGTGGGGGTGGGGGGGAGGAAATTCACATCTTTAACGGGGGATACCTAGGACCTTCATATATCTCCTGTCTGTATCTTGAAAAATCTAAGGTCATCTGGAGGGAAGAGGGGAGAGATAAAGGAGCGACGAGGGGTGGGGAAATCTGTGATTATGTTGGGAGAACTGGGTAAATATGAGAGTGACTGGCCTGGGTTCTTAGCAAGTTCAGACATCTGGCCTGTTTAGAAGCCGCAGCATTTTATTATTCAAGGGTTTACAGGAAGCCTAAAGGCTGTGGTAAATGGGTGGAATGGGGAAGAGGAAGATTACTTGTCTGGGGGAGCAAAACTGTCGTGGAATATCTCCGGAAATGGGCCGGGAGGTGTTTGGTCAGTCTGAAACTAGGGGAATGGCAAGACCCAGCCGGGTCTTTAGGCTGTTTGTTGGGAGGTGAGGAGCAGCTCTGGGAAGATGTCTGTCTCCCTGCCTCGAGAGCTCCAAGCCCAGCATGTGCGCTCCACAGCCCGTCGTGGTCTTGGTGAGCTGTGAAGGGCTGCGGAGGCCCAGCTGGCCTATGCTGGGACTGTTGAAAGCCTACTCCTGCTACTGAGTGAGATCCTTTGTGGTTGGGAATATGCCTGAGTGTCCGAGTCTGAACAAACCTCTTTTCATGCAGCCCGAGCAGCGGGCTCAGCTGGGAGACCAGGGTTTCGCCTTCAGTACAAAGGCAAGTTTTGTATCTAGTTCAGGCGAAGCTGTCGAAGCGTCTGAAATCCCGCACGAAGTCTCTGAAGCGGAACAATGAGGAGTTTTGTAACCAACTCCGGCTTCCAAATCCGCGGCTTCACAGCAAGCACCATCTGAGCTGTCAAACTTCCCTGCCAAGGGGGCTGAATCAACCTGGCGCATTCAGCTCAGGGGGGGAGTGGGAGGCTTCTGAGACTTGGGCTGTTCCTAAGGTTTCAAGGACTCGGAAGTCTTCGTCATTGGCCCAAAACAGGAGGAGTTCTCAGCCAATCAAACGTGGAGCTAGGTTGGGGGAATCTGCTAGTTATCTTCTCTCTCTTCTCTCGCCCCCTCCAGCTCTGATTCAGTTCCCCTCCCCTTCTCACGCCTCTCCCCCTACTCCCCACCCCCGCCACTCAGTGACTAAGGAGAGCTGCCGCAAGCAGGCAAGCCCTGGAGCAGTTTAAAAGCCTTTGGAAGAAGCTGCAAGGATTACAGCAGCTCTGATCAGAGGTCCTAGGTCCCCTGGGAGACCGGACAGCACCACAGTGGCCGTCACTGAGAGAGTGCTTGAGCATGGGGCCCCAGGTGCCCCCCCAGCTGGCTTGGAAATGGCAAGTACTGTACATGTTGTCCTTGTCTGGCTGGGGCTGGGTGTCTGGGCAGCTCCGATATTCGGTGGTGGAGGAGTCTGAGCTGGGGACACTGGTGGGAAATGTAGCTCTGGACTTGGGCTTGAAGATGACAGAACTGGAGAGCCGCCGGTTGCGACTGGGCTCAGAGGAAAGCCGCCGCTATTTTGCCCTGAATCTGGCCAGCGGCGCCCTAGTGGTCAACCAGAACATCGACCGTGAGAGCATGTGTGGAGCCAGCACCAGTTGCCTGCTGCCAGTACAGGTGGTTACTGAGCACCCCCTGGAGCTGTTCCGTGTGGAGGTGGAAATCCTAGACCTCAATGATAACTCTCCCAGCTTCAGCACCCCAGAGAGAGAGGTGAGAATCTCCGAATCAGCTGCTCCAGGGGCGAGATTTCCCCTGGACAGTGCCCAAGATCCCGATGTGGGCACCAACACTGTGAGTTCTTATATGCTCAGTCCTAGTCTCCATTTCTCCCTGGATGTGAAGACCCTGAAAGACGGGAGGTTGTTCCCCGAACTGGTGCTGGAGCGACCCCTGGACAGAGAGGAGCAAGCCAACCACCAACTGGTACTCACTGCAGTGGATGGGGGCACTCCAGCTCTTTCGGGCACTGCCGGTATTTCCATCACTGTGTTGGACATCAATGACAATGCACCCGTCTTCGAACCCTCTCTGCTAAGGGTGACCCTCCCTGAAAATACAGACCGGGGTAAACTACTAGTTCGCCTCAACGCCACAGATGCTGACTCGGGTCCCAATGGCCAGCTGGAATATTCTTTTGGGGACCACACATCAGAAGTGGCCCGGGAACTCTTCAGTCTGGATTCCCGAAGTGGAGAGATCCGAGTCCTGGGCTCTGTGGACTTCGAGGAATCGAGTTTTTATGAGCTCCACGTGCGGGCTCGAGACCAAGGCCAACCCTCCATGGAGGGCCACAGCGTGGTGCAGATAGAGGTAGAGGATGCCAATGACAATGCCCCTGAGGTATTGCTCACCTCTTTGGTAAACCCAGTGCCTGAGGATACACCTGTGGGCACTGTGGTAGGACTGTTTAATGTGAGGGACCGAGATTCCGGAGTGAACCGACGGTTGACCCTGGAAATCTCTCCTAATCTGCCCTTCCAGATTAAGCCTTTTGAGAACCACTACTCACTGCTGACCAGCGAGAGGCTAGACCGAGAGGCCACTGCTCACTACACCATCGAGCTGCTGGCCCGGGATACTGGTTCGCCTCCGCTGCAAACTAGTCTAACTATACTGCTCAACATCTCCGACGTCAATGACAATGCGCCTCACTTTTCACAGCAGCTCTACAACGCCTATATTGCAGAGAACCGGCCTCCAGGTTCCCTGCTCTGCACAGTAGCAGCCTCAGATCCCGACACCGGAGACAACGCCCGCCTCAGCTACTCCATCGTAGGGAGTCAGATCCAGGGGGCTCCGGCCTCCTCCTTCATTTTCATTAATCCCGAGGATGGACGGGTCTTTGCCCAGCGTACTTTTGACTATGAGCTTCTACAGGTGCTCCAGATCACCGTAGGGGTGAGGGATGGGGGCCACCCGGCCCTGCACGCCAACGCCTCTCTGCACGTGTTTGTCCTAGATCAGAACGACAACTCGCCTACGGTGTTACATCCTCGTCCAGGCAGAGAGGCTGCTTCTCCCCAGAGGCTTCGGCGCTCGGCTCCCCCAGGTACCCTGGTCACTAAGGTGACAGCAGTGGACGCCGACTCAGGTCACAACGCCTGGCTCTCCTACTTGCTGTTGCCTCAGTCGACAACTCCAGGCCTTTTCCAGGTGTCAGCTCACAGCGGGGAAGTCCGCATAGCCCGTGCCCTGCAGGAGGGAGACCCTGAAACGCAGCTGGTGGTGGTCCTGGTGAAGGACAACGGCGAGCCCGCGCTTTCCTCCACTGCCACATTGCTTCTCGTCCTGCAGGACGAGGACACTGAGGAGCTGCCCCAATCCAGTGACTTCCTCACGCACCCACAGGAGCACTCCAATCTCACCTTCTACCTTATTGTGGCATTAGGAGCTGTCAGTCTCCTCTCCGTGGTCTCTTTCATCTTTTTGTTGGCTAAGTGTCTGAGGAGTGGCGGGGATGGAGAAAGTTGTTGCAGGCGCCAGGACTCGCCCTCTAGAGATTTCTATAAGCAATCTAGCCCCAATGTGCAACTGAGCTCGGACGGAACTCTGAAGTACATGGAGGTGACTCTGCGGCCGGCTCACTCACAGAGCCACTGCTACAGGACTTGCTTCTCTCCAGCCTCAGACGGAAGCGATTTCACCTTCCTAAGGCCTCTCAGCGCCCCTCAGCCTTCGGCTTTGGCCTTGGAGCCAGATGCCTGCCTGTCTCGCTCCAATACACTGAAGGAGTCGAGCCAGGTGAGCTGCTCCGCCCTCCTCCAAAGGGCCTTCGTCTCTATGAAAGCCTGTAGAACTATCTTAACTTAAAGAATCGATAGAG
The DNA here is from genome assembly GCF_037893015.1 of Macrotis lagotis. NCBI lineage: Eukaryota > Metazoa > Chordata > Mammalia > Peramelemorphia > Peramelidae > Macrotis > Macrotis lagotis. The sequence continues at coordinate 410,726,963 of NC_133658.1, read as the reverse complement.
GAGAGACCTCTCCAGATACTTCTTCCTCTCCTGCACGCCCCTCCCCGCCTTAATCCTGCCTTCCTATAGAGGGTACACTCATTCCCGGTGATTAGGTAGCCACTTTTGGAGGAACTGAGTTAATTTACCTCTAATGAGAATGAGTGAGGGCTGGAGGTGGAGGGAAAGGGTAAGAAGAGAGGCTCTAGGAGAATGATTCATTCCACCGCCGCCCCCCCCTCCCCCCCCGCCCAGCTCCAACACATTTTGGGGAAAGGCTGGGTCTAGACTTTGGAACATATTTTGCAACAGGACAGGGATATGACTTCTTGGTCCTATTATTACAGAGGGAACACCAGCAGCCTGGTTGTTTCTTACAAACTCTATGGGCACATTTTTTTGGTAATCAAGGCTTGTAAATTACAGGCAATTTCTGATCCTTTGTGGAAACAGAAAATTGCCCAGAAAAGTTGCCTTTCCCATCACCTTTTCCCTGTCATTTCAAACTCCTATTGGTCCATGCATGATACACAGTCATGTGTGTGTATGTCTGTGTATGTGTATATATATGTATATATACATATATATATACATATATATATACACACACACACTCCCAACTGTACCAGGAATACAATTCATACCAGATACATACTAACACAGAAACACAGACACACTAACATACATATATAGAATTCACACAGGCACACAGCATAGAAATTCCTCACACATACAAGATTATCTCTCTCACAGTTCACATTACATATACTCTGTGTGGGTTTCTATGTCTCCATCTCCCTCTTCTCTGTGTGTCACTCTTTTTCTTTCCTCCTCCTGTCCTTTCTTACACTTTTCCTCGTTCCCCCAACTCTCCCTTTCCCTCTCCTCTCCTCCTTCCCCTTTCCCTTCATCTGTCTCACTTCTTTGTCTTCTCCCCTTCTATATGAATAGTTTTAGTGCTACTTTTTGTGACCTTATCGAGTTTGGCAAGGATTGATAAGCAAAAATTCTAAAGTAGGGGCTCTTAGCTTGGAGTCCATGGACCCTCAAAGGGGTCTGTAGGTAGATTTCAGGGCATCTATGAACTTAGAGGAGGTGGGGGGAAGCATCTTTATTTCAACATAATTGCATTCCTTTATCATTCTGTGTATTTTATTTTATTTTAAAACATTAATATGAGAGGGCTCTATAGATTTAACCAGACTGCTAAGAGTGTCTAGGATATGCAAAAAATGTTAAAACTTCTTGATCAAAAGCCTTTTTAGGATTTTTGAAAGATGTGAACTTAAAGGAGTCCCCATGATACAACTATTTGTTTCCCTGATGACTTGGGACTCAGAGATTTCTTGTCTAGTCAAATAAGCCAGTATCTCCTTCAAGACTAAACTAGGAATAATGGAATAAATTCTAAATGATATTGGCAGAATTCTAGGTTAATTCAGATGTGACAATTTGAAAAAGGTATCTCCCACCTTGGTGGGAGAAACATTGGTATTCTTTATTCAGTATTTAATTATTCATTTTCAGGTGAAGTTGGACTGAAGAATCTCAGAACCCCAGTTCTGAGATGGTAAGGGTACCCCCATCTCTCAAAGCACTTTGAGATCAATGAGTGATAGACGTTTGCACTGTCTTTGTCAGGGTCACACACATTCACCAAAACTGGCTGGGACTAGGTGGACACCTGGGTGAAGCAGGAACTTATGGGACCTCACACTCAGGTAAAACTGGGGGGAGGAAGGGCAGGGGTTGGCTTTAGTTCTCCTCAGGCAGCTCTCCTTTATAAAAGGGGAAGCCTCTATTATTGGGAATCCTTATTTGGTATTTTGATGTTTGTCTGGAGTTTGATAGATGCTTCTGAAAATATCTTTTTATTGTGGAAAGCAGATTTGATCCATAATACCTTAAGATTTCAGAACTGGGTTATTAGAGATCCTTTCCTCTCATTTTACAGATGAAGAAATTGAAATCCAGAGAGGAGAAATGAGTTGTTCAGGGTCAAACAGCTAGAAGCAGAGTCAAGAGGGAAGTCTGGGTTTCCAGATTCTCTGTAGTTTTGAAGTAGACTCTCCATCATCTTTATGCTAAGGGATTTGCCAGCCCCCTGCCACTGCCACCACAATCTTCAGAAAGGTGATGGAGCTTTCATCATAAAACAGGGGTTTTCCCCCCTGGACATAGCTTTAGAATTCCAGAGTCCTTAACTCAACTACCACTCTTCTCAGTTGTTTACCCTGTATTCAAGTGTAAAGCAGTTCTCAGTTCTGGATTTCATGAAGAGGAAGTAACTTGAAGATGTTTGCTGGGAGAGCAATTTTATGAGGCAGTGTGGTTTTGGACTTAGAAGACTCGTGCTCAAATCTGGCCTTTAACACAACTAGCAACATCCTCTTAAGCAAGATACTTAACTCCTCTGAGTTTCTATTTTGTCATCTGTACATTACTTTCCCACATGGATGGATTCCATTCAGGTGTTCTCTCCAATAGTATAGATGGAAACCTGTCCATATTTTTCTTGCTCTGTGTGACTCTCGTCTTGTTTCCATTCAATCTATTGGGAACCTTCTTGCAGATCAGCGATAATTTCAGGGAATGATAACCTTGGATAAGAAATTGTTACACTTAAAAAAATTTTTCTTTTGCAAGGCAATGGGGTTAAGTGGCTTGCCCAAGGCCACACAGCTAGGTAATTATTAAGTGTCTGAGGCCGAATTTGAACTCAGGTACTCCTGACTCCAGGGCCAGTGCTCTATCCACTGCGCCATCTAGCCACCCCCACTTTTATTTTTTTAACTTCTCAATAAAATTTAGCATTTTCTTTAATTTGATTTAAAAAACAGTAATGGGGTCCATAATATACACAAAAAAAGATTAGGAACTCCTGTATTTTAGGGGCACCAGTGTTGAACATTTGTTAATCCTTATCTTTCTTCACTACTGGACCATTTCCTTTTCTGGATGTATCTGTAAAATTGAGAAGATAATACCTTTGCTCTCTACATAGAGTTGTCAGAATCAGATGGGAAAATGCAAATGAGGTACATTATAAATTTTGAAGTGCTATTATAAAAGTTGAAGCTATTATTATGGTAATGACATATACCTTGCAAGTTTTCTTCATAATGAGGTAAAGGGGGTGGGATAGGACCATAGAGATTGAGGAAATGGATGGTAGCTCAGTCTCCCATTTGATTTGTAATGGATCCCCTGAGTCCTATAGCACAAATAGTCATCATGAATGTGGGATTGACGGAAAAGAGGAAGAAGGAGGGGGATGAGATTGAGTCATGTGAAAGTTGATTTCCTGGAGGTCATAGTTCCAGTGACTACACCACTCCAGCAGGACAGAGCATCTTTGTTCTCTCTGTATCCACTGTGGCATAGTGGCCATTTTCCAGCAGGAAGGAGCATGTGGGTAGAAGGTCCCCTTGGCCCTGGGGGTGTCTTTTCAAAGCTAAATCTCTGGCTTGTATCCTAAATTAACAATATGCTTGGCAATGGATAAATATGTGTGTGCATATATACATATATGTATATATACATGCATCTGAACAGGGAATAACACAACCTGGTGCTTAAAAGCATATAAAGAAAATGTTGAAATATTGATGCTGAGCTAACCAGACTCATGGCTACTCAGTTTTAGGATCCTCTTTGCTCTACTTTGCAGAGTTCCCTTCTTTCCTTCCATAGAAAAGGCAGGAAGGATCCTGTTTGCTATTTCTCTGAACCAAAAAAAAAAACCTCTCCAACCCTTCTGTGGTGACTCTGTTTTGGTTGTCTGTATAAAAATAGGAACTTGGAAGTAGAAATGTAGGAGGATAGCTTTTTAAGAAATATTCTTTCCTTGCTCAATTATTTCTCTTTGGGAACATTGATTTACCTAATCCCCAGTTTTTTTTCCTCTTCAGTTCTCCCAATCCCTCTTATTTTTCCCTCCTTCCTTCCTTAGGAGCTATTTTGCTCCTAAGCTTCCAGTGCTTGCTTTTTCCAGCCCCCTTCTTTCACTGCCATGTCCCTGAGGCTGGCCATTGAATCTCCTCAGTCTCACTCAAATATGTTTCTTTTTCTGTTTCCTCTGCAGCAAGCCCCGCCCAACACGGACTGGCGTTTCTCTCAGGCCCAGAGACCAGGCACCAGTGGGTAGGTGATTCTACCTTTCTTCCTTTCCTCTGAAAAAAAATCTTCCCTTGAATGGGAGAAGGGGGAAGGGGGAGATGAACAAAATACAAATATTTCACACACACACACACACACACACACACACACACACACACAAACACACACACAAACAGGCAGCAGATAGTGGAAATAGTCTGAAAGCTGACCCAGAGGGACTTCTTGGTCATTTCTCTATTCATCACCCTTTCCCCTAACCCCATATTGTCATCAATTGCAAAGATAGAGAGGGAGCTCCGAATCCCTACTTGATTCTAACATTTGTGGAGGGATCCAGAGCATATCCACCCTTCAGGTAAAAAAATGAAGAGTCACTCTCTATTCCCCTCTCCTGATTTCAAGATTTTGGCTTAGAATCAGCTTCCATTCTGACCCTCCATTTCAGGCAGCGCTCAGGAAAAAAAAAAAAACAGGCAACAGCAATCGGCAGTTCGTTTCTCCTAGAAACGCAGAACAGTGGGGGAAGGGGAGAAGGATGGGCAGCAGTGGAGGAGGAGACACTGCAGAATTGGGAAGGAAAAGCTCTGTAAAGGGAATGAGAAATGCCCCTCTGAGAGGAGAAGAGCAGCATCAATGCCAAGAAGAAAAAAAAAGCAAAATCTTCCTCTGTGTACATATTTATCCCCAATTATCATCTGTCTTTCCATTTTCTGTTTATATTTCTCTTCCTTAGTCTATTTCTCTGTGTTTCCTGTTTGTCTGTTCCCCAATCTCTGTATATCTGTATACTGTATTTTTTTCAGAGTCTGTTTCCCACTACATCTTCCCCTGATCTCTTTCTATATATCTGTATCTGCCTGTCTTACATGTATTGGAACAAACACATTCTCATATAAATATTCCTTCTTTCACTTAACACCATTGCCTTGCAAAAACCAAAGATTCCTTCTCATATTCTATTTCTGATCACTTTTCTTTAATTATTATCTCATTGATAAAAATTGACACATTGAACTGTCTGGAGTCAACTTACAGCAATGTGTGTGTTGTAATGTACATGTATGTGTATGCATGTGTTCACTGTGGAAGTAAGGAATCCCCTCTTCACTAAATCTGAGAATTCCAGGTTTTCTTTGATCTTGGGATCTTCTCCAGGGCCCCCTGGTGAGAGCTTATGGGTGACTCCTTTCTGAAGGATTGAGAGTGAGGAGGAAGAGGATGTGGTAAGAGAGAGCTCCATAGGGAAGAATTAGCTGTCAACTGATATGATATAGGATGGAATTTCCTCAGTACCCTGTGGCACAATAGAAATTGCTTAATTTAGAATCAGTGTAATACTATGCAAATCCCTTGCTACCTAATTTAGGCAAGTCTTAACTTGATCTATATTTTCCCCAATACCCCCCCCCCCCAGCAAATCCCTGGCTTGTCTACCACCCCGGTAATAGTATATATTAGAACTTCCCACAATAGTCACTGATGTTCCCTGAACACTGGGAACCCAATGTCCATGCTTAACCTTAGATGAAAGTTCCAGATCCTAGGAAGCTGCAAATCAACTCAGGTCCTCTTGAAATGAAGACTTTCTCTCTCTTGCTGATATGATTACACTTTAATGTTTATCAGTGGTAGAGATGCTGCCAACTACATAATGCTGAAAGCAATGACACAGTTTTACACTCTTCAGCTGACTGAGTTCAGATTTTAAAGCACCCATTGCTATCACTGCATTTTACAACTCAGCTTTTAAGATGATCCAATGTATCTGAGTTCTATCTGTTATTGTTTCCTATTAGCCCTTAATATTCTTTCCTATTTGGATCCTAAAAACTTACCCTATTACTTCTGTTTGAAACTAGCTGGTAGTCTTCCTTTATAACTGGAGAATCCTATTTTCCCACTTTTCTCTTTGACATCTGAAGTAGTTACTGTTCTAGCCTCTGTATTTTCACTGTGTATATATATGTATGTGTGTGAGAGCAGTTAAACTCTCCCCATCTCCTAGAATCCCATTATTGATCAAACCTCATTGAATTCCACTTCTATCAGATGATGGAGATAAGGGGGAAGGGATACTCTTTTGAAATCTCTAGATTGAGCATTCTTTGTTTTGTTTTGTTTTTTAAGGTTTTTTTGCAAGGCAGACGGGGTTAAGTGGCTTGCCCAAGGCCACACAGCTAGGTAATTATTAAGTGTCTGAGACCGGATTTGAATCCAGGTCTTCCTGACTCCAGGGCCAGTGCTTTATCCACTAGCTGCCCCTAGATTGAGCATTCTTAACTGAGGTTGTGAACTTTTAAAATATCCTGAAAAATGTATTTTGATATAATAGGTCTCCCTTTCAATCCTATGTATTTTACATTATGCATTTAAAAATATTTCTCAGGTGGTGCAGTGAATAGAGCACTGGAGTCAAGAGGACCTGAGTCCAAATCCAGTCTCAGACACTTAATAATTACCTGTGTGACTTTGGGCAAGTCACTTAACTACATTGCCTTGCAAAAAACTTAAAAAAAATTTCTCTTGAGCAAGAGTCTAGAGAGGCTTGACCAGACTTTCAAAAAAAAGGTTAAGAACTCCGATTTTAGATGATCAAGGATTTTCTCAGCTGTCTACACCTAGGAATTTAAAAAAAGAAGATTGAAGGGAGATTTCCTCCCATAAAAAAAATCTCATCCTGGATCCTTTCTGAACTTCCCTTGGTGTTTCTCCTCCTCCTCCTCTTCTTCCCCTTCCCCCTTCCTTGTCCTCGACCTCATCCTCTTCTCCTCCTTCCTGTCTCTCTGTTTCTCTTTTTCTGTCTGTCTGTCTCTCATTTTGTGCAAACAATGAGATTTTCCTACAATGGAAGGAAGTTTAGACTGCCATTTAGAGATAGGGCCTAGAATTATAACTATGATTTCATTTTTGTAGGAAATTCCCTCTATATGCAAGTTGACATCTCTGCAATTTAAAGTCCTAGAAAATTGCCTCAAATGTTAAGTGACATGTCTAGGGTTGCAAAGGTCTTATGTATCAGAGTTGGGGCATGAACCCAGGTCTTCTTAAAAATCAGTTTTCTATCCATTTTACTCAAGATCTATCAGTGGCAGAGATGCTGCAACTATAGAGCTGAAAGCAATAATACAGTTTTACATTGTTGAGCTTAGCTGAGTTCAGATTTAAAGCACTCATTGCTATCACTGTCACCACAAGTTACAACTCAAGTTTAAGATCATCAAGTAGATCTGTCTGGATTCTATACATTATTGTTCTCCATTAGTCCATAAAATTCTTTCCTGTTGGTTCCTAAAAACTTACCCCATTATTTCTGCTTGAAACTAGTTGGTGGTCTTCACTTATACACTGGATACACCTATTTTCTCCACTCTTTTCTCTTTGACTCCTGAAGTCATTACTATTCTAACTTCTGTATTTCAAATGTGTGTATATGAGTATATATACATATACATTCTTATGTTATATATATATATATATATACATACACACACACACACACACAAGACTGTGAGCAAGGTCCTTCTACTCATAGGACTTTAGTTCTCCCATCTATGAAATGAAAAGGAGTAGAATATATAATTTCAAAGTCTTTCAACTAATACCAAGATCTTAATTCTGCTCTTCCCCATTTCCTGCATTTGAGAGATCTTTGTCCCTTAATTCTAATCCCATCTTCCTGACCCATACTCACCTCTAGAATCCAATATCTTTCAGCTAAGTACCATACTGCTCTATCACTTGTTCCATATTCTATACTATAAGTTTGATTAAAATTGATTTTTCTTTATGACTTAAATGAATTTTAGTTTTCTTCTCTTCTTTTTGATTAATTTAGCTTATGGTTTAATTTTTTAAGGGGGGGAAAGCTATCAACTGAGATTTATTTATTTATTTATTTATTTGCCAAATTTAAATTTATTTATTTAAATTTGCTGTTTTTAGTTCTGCTAACCTCTTCTTACATTCCCCTAGCATATAATAGATTATAGATTTAGAGAGGAGGGGGACCGTAGAGGCCATTCAGTTCAACCCTCTCATTTTACAGAGAGGTTAGGTCACACGACTAATGAACAATAGAGCATATATGCAGACATAAATCCTTTGACTATTTCTTCCCTATATCACATAACTCTTGCATTTCAAAGCAACTTCCATAGAGTTATCCCTCATTAAACATGAAAGCTTCTATATTTACATTTTAGTTTAAAACTGCACATACACATTTTAACACAGAAAATCTAGCCTTTTTGATCTGGGGTGTCTACATTGACTACACAATTCCTTCTTGTAAAGAGGGTTGTGTGTGTGTGTTTTTTTTTAATTAAACCATCTTAATCCTTAGCCCCTTCTAGTCAAGCTCTCCCACTGTTCATGCTTCACTGTTCCTCAAACCCCAGGGGAAGAATATCTGCCACTGAAGTTGTTCTTAGGCCTCCATTTTAAAGGGAAATGTTACTTTTTTCCTTTTCCCCAAACATCTCACTGAACTGGGACCAAATTGGGTTAAATTATCAATAAAAGAACCCTTTCCTCACAAATCCCAAAGCTTCCTTCACTCCTCCATTCCCAGGTCTTCCCTCCAAAGAGCTGGCTGGCTGCCTGGCTCCTTGGCTGCCTGCCTTTTACCACTTCCTTTGAAACCTTGTGGCATGCCCAGCCCCAGCATCCTGCCCAACTCTGTCCTTTGCTCTCTTTCCTTCACCTCACAGCTGTTGCCCCACACACCACTCCCATATCTTTCTTCTCAAACCTAAATGGACTAGTCCTTGGTACCAGTCCTCACTCCACCAGCTGTCCCTTTCATTCACTTTAGTCACAGTCAACCCTGTCTGAACTTCTCCTGCCTGGGGTTTAGCTCCCTAGACCTATCACTATTCTCTACTTAGATGTAGTAGGGGCTGTTAAGAGAAACCCAGGTTGGGAATGGAGACTTCTGGGGTCAGATGGGACCGAGTATGAAGTAGCTGTAGAAATTCAGACTTGTAGTGACCATAAAGGAGCTGTGCCTTCCTCCAGGGAAGGATGGTAAAGGCTTTGAGTTCTAAAGAGAGCAGAGAAATCTAAACTCTGCCTTTATTCCCCTTGTTATTTTCCCTTTTAATATCAGTTGGTAAAATGTGTGTGTGTGTGTGTGTGTGTGTGTGTGTGTGTGTGTGTGTGTGTGTATCAGTTGTGGGGATATAGGGACAGGAAATATAAGGGCTAGAAGAGACCTTAGAGACCACCTTATCAAACAGCCTTATTTTGTTGTTTGTCCTTCATTCTCAAAGACCACCATGACATCAGGTAGGTGATGCCATGACAAGCATGTGAATTGTATTTGAGTGAGGGACTGGATCAGGACTGGAGATGACCTTGGATTTGAAGCAATCAGGGTTAAGTGGCTTGCCCAAGGTCACAGAGTTAGTAAGTGTCAAGTGTCTGAGGCCAAATTCAAACATAGGTCCTCCTGACTTCAGGGTCACTGCACCACCTAGCTGCCCTCCCTTTTTTCATAGATAAGGAAAACTGAGATGGAAAAGTGACTAGCTTGATATGATCAAATGAGATATTTGTAAAAATCACTTAGCAAAAAGCTCAGTACACTGTAGCCACTATGTAAATATGTATTTCCTTTCTCTTTTCCTTCCTTCAAGATCACAAACTTTAGTGATATATATATACATATATATATATATATATATATATATATATACATATATATATATATATATATATATATATATATATATATATATATATATATGTCAGTCTCCTGTTACTGAAGGACACAGGCCCTTCTGCCTTGTATTTCAGTCTTCCTTCTTATATACCATACATCTGAAAATACTCAATTGGGATGATATTATAATGAAATAGTGGAGGTTTGTATTTGGCAAGCACAATTTCCTATTTTGGGGACTTTTTCTGCAAAAAATACCCCCCCCCCCAGATCTCTCCAAGACCTCCACTGCCTCCCTCTTCAAGGACTCAGGGGCTTCTCTGGCTCTCCTATTAGTCATTTTACTTTTAGCATGAATAAAAATATTGTACTGTGTCTATGAGTGATATCTGTATTTTTTAAAAAATAAATTTTATTGATCCCTTTTGTCTTTATATTGTCTAAATTTCTTCCTCTCTATATCCCCTTCTTCCTTTCTTGAGAGCTGAACCAACCACAAAGAAATAAAAGAGAAAAAAATGATATAACCTATCTGTACATAGGGGGGAAAAGTGGTATTTATTCTTTAAGCCCTTTTGCTCATCATAGATTTTACCAGACTTTAAGAAGTAAAAGGAGGGAAGAGATGCCCTCTCTGTTCCCTGAAATTTTATTATAATAAACACACCCCATATCTTTTTATATTTTTAAAAAGTTTTGCTGCTTTCATTTTTGGACCAGACCTCTCCTCTCACTCACCTGAATGAACTCTCCCCTTTCCACAAAGAAATATAGTTAAAGAAAACTAGACTATATTAGAACCATTTATAATGTGATTTTTCCTATTACATATAAAGATAGTTTTCAATATTCATTTTTGATAAGATTTTAAATTCCACATTTTTCTTCCTCTCTCCTTTTCCTCCCCACTCCCTTGGACATTGAGTAATCTGTTGTTTGTTAAACATATTTCTTTATTAATCACATTGTGAAAGAAGAATCAGAACAAAAGGGGGGGAATCATAGAAGAAAAAAACATAAAATACATAACAAATTGACAAAAATTGAAAACAGATTCCATAGTTCTTTCTCTGAATGTGGATGGTATTTTCCATTACAATTGTCTTTGATCATTGCACTGCTGAGAAGAGCTAAGTCTATCATAGTTGATCATCACACAATGTCAGTTGTTAATGTGTATAATGTTCCGCTCATTTCACTCAGTATCAGTTCATGGAAGACTTTCCAGGCCTTTTGGAAGTCTGCCTACTCATGATTTTTAAATTTTTTTTTTAATTTTAAGGCAATGGGGTTAAGTGACTTATCCACGGTCACACAGCTAGACAATTATTAAGCGTCTGAGGCCAAATGTGAACTCAAGTCCTTCTAACTTCAGGGCCAGTGCTCTCTCTCCACTGCACCACCTAGCTGCCCCACCACTCATGATTTTTAAAGAAAAATAATACTCCATTACATTCACATATATGACCACAATTTGTTTAGTCATTCCCCAATTGATGGTTATCCCTTCAATGTCCAATTCTTTGTCACTACAAAAAGAACTACTATGAATATTTTTGCACATGAGGATCTTTTCACCCAGATCATTTTTTATATAGTATGACAAAAACTAGGCATAGACCCACATCTCACACCCTATACCAAAATAAGATCAAAATGGGTACTGGATTTAGAAATAAAGGGCGATTTCATAGACCAATCAACAGATCAAGAAATACTCTACCTATCCAGATATATGGAGAGGGGAGAAATTTATGACCAAAAAGAAATAAAGTACATTATAAATTACAAAATGGATGATTTTGACTATTAAATTTTAAAAGTTTTTGCACTAATAAAGCTAATGCCAACAAGATTAGAAGGAAGGCAGAGAGCTTGGGAAAAAATTTTCATAGCTGGGATTTTGATAAAGGTCTCATTTCTAAAATACACATTTCTAAAATTGAATCACATTTGTAAGGTTATAAGTCATTCTCCAATTAATGTTAGTCCTTCATTCTCAAAACCGTGACATCAGGGAGGTGATGCTATGACAAGCACATGAATTGGATTTGAGTGGGGGGGGGGTGCTGTACCAAGTCACCAGCCTCACTTTCTCCTCTAAAGTCATCTGGCTTCAGTGCCAGATATGAATCATGACCCTGGATGACAGGCAATCAAGGTTAAGTGACTTGCCCAAGGTCACACAGCTAGTAAATGTCTGAATCTGGATGCAAACTCCTGTCCTCTTGACTCCAAGGGCAGTGCTCTATCCACTTCATCATCTAGCTTTCCTCATTCCCCAGTTGATAAATAGTCAAAGGATATGAACAAGCAGTTTTCAAACAAAGAAATTAAAGCTATATATAATTTATGAAAAAATGCTCCAAATCCTTACTTATTAGAGAAATACAAATTAAAACAAGTATCACCTCACACCTATCAGATTGGCCAAGATGACAAAAAGGGAAAAATGTTGGAGAGGTTGTGGGAGGATTGAGACATTAATGCACTGTTGGAAGAGTTGTGAATTAATCTAACATTCTAGAGAACAATATGGGACTATGCCTAAAGAGCAATAAAACTGATCACACCCTTTGACCCAGCTATACCAATACTAGACATACATCCAGAAGAAATTATAAAAACTGGGAAAAGTCCCAAATGTTCCAAAATATTTATATTTTGTAGTGGCAAAGAATTGGAAATTGATGGGATGTTTATCAATTGAGGAGTGATTGAACAAGTTGTGGTATATGAATGTTATGGAGTACTATTGTTCTACAAGAAACCATGAGTGGTCAAACTCTAGAGAAGCTTGGAACAAATTACAGGAACTGATGCTCAGTGAAGGGAGCAGAACCAAGAGAACATTGTACACATTAACAACATTGTTAGTTGATCAACCTTGATGGATGCAGCTCCTCTCAGCAATTCAGAGATCTAGAATAATCCTAGTAGACCTGTTATGGACAATGCTATCCATAACCAGAGGAATAAAAAACAAAATAAAACAAAACCATATAGAGACCATTTTTGATGCAAAAACAATATTGAGTACCCATAGTCTCCATTTTTGATGCTGTTAGGAGGCAGGTATATTTTATTTTTTCATATAAGCCAGTGCTTCATATGAAACATTTTTAATCTTCAATCTGGGTTCAGTTGCAATCTTTCACTTTGTTTTCACTTATACTGTTGTGATCATTGTGCATATTGTTTTCTTCATTTAGTTTTCTTTGCTCTGATTCATTGTTTTCCATTTTCCCCCATCTCCTCCTTTTTTTAAATTCCCCTCAACAATTTCTATAGAGCAGTAATACTCCATTATATTCACATAACCCAGTTAACCTCTCCTACTTTTTTTATAGGCAAAGATATATATCCCCTGGCCATAAAAAAAGCAGGTCACAAATTTAAAAAAATTATAATGGGGTCAGATCCTATGAGTTGGAATGGAAAGATCCTCAGCATAGAGAGAAAGGATCCCAGGCCAAAATAAATGTTCACTATGTGTCTGTCTCTCTATAGCTCCCAGAATGGTGATGAAGGAGGCACTTGGCCCAACAATCAATTTGACACAGAGATGCTACAGGCGATGATCCTGGCTTCTGCCAATGGTGAGTTGTGCGCTGTGGGAAAGAAGGGTGAAGAGAAGGGGAGAGGAAACAAAATGAGAGAGAGGGATTATTGATCACAGAATGATGTCTTTGAATGGAAATTAGGATCTTGGGGATCTGGGGTCTTAAAACCAAGTTCCAAGGTGAAAAGCAATATAGAGCAATAAAACAAGGAGGTATCAGGAAGACTTTAATTTAAATCCTACCTTAAACAATTATTAGATGTGTGATCCTCAACTCAACCTTTCTCTGTGTCAGTTTTCTCATCTATAAAATGAGACTTGTTGGCCACTAAGGTCTCTTGAACTCTCAGTCCTATTATATACAACTTATGCCTGAGTCAGTCACAGTAGATACATGGTATGTTGGAATTACTTGAGGGACATTCTGGAATTCTAATGTATAGAAAATGAGATTGGTAGTCATATCATGTCTTGGATCCATATCTGCCTCTAGCCCTGGGCTCAGCAATGTCAAATGCCTCACTCCTGCAGGATAGGAAGAAGTGCATCACTTTTTTTTTTTTAACAACTTCCCAGGGATGTGCTGGCAAATGTTTAACAACTGACTTTGGGGGAGGGAGAGAGAAGGAGGGAGAATGTACCCAGGACACATTTTAAAGTTTAATCTGTATGATTAATATTTTTCTTCATCACTTTCCTTAATGTAATGGGTAGTGTCTCAGTCAAACTGAGACCTGTTAAAAGCCTTAGCTTAAAAGGTCAAGATCTCTCACTGTAACTAGGGCCCATCTCCAGTAATCATGATACAAATCTAATCATTGAACACAAATGATTCTGGAGAAGAAAATGAAACTGGTGATATTGCACAGCCCTTTTTCACTTAAATCCAATTCACTTGCACATCATGGAATCTTGATGTCACAGTCCTCTTCTAGAATAAAACAACAACAAAGTTTAGAAGACCATCAACAAAACAACAACCAATCCCTGATTTGTGGTATTTACCAATTACCTGGGTTTAAATCCTACTGGGCAGCCAGATGGTAATAGTAGAAAACCTGGGCTGGAATCAGGAAGACTCATCTTCATGAGTTCAAATCTGGCCGCAGACACTTACCAGTTGTGCGTCACTGGGCAAGTCACTTAACCCTGTTTACCTCAGTTTCCTCATTTGTGAAATGAGCTGGAGAAGGAAATAGCAAACCACTCCAATATCTTTGTCAAGAAAACCCCAGTGGGGTTATGTAGAGTTGTACATGAATGGAAATGACTGAGAAAATGGTCACACTAAAAATTTAACAATCAGCTTTCAGGAAACTAAAATGTTTGTTCTGGCTTCAGGAAATCCCTTGGTTTGATGCCCATCTGATCTAAGTAAAGCTCAATGGGCTCCATCTGTCAGTGGGGGAAGTTGGTCCCTAGGGAAGAAAGTAGGACCAAGATCATGGACTTCACAGCTGGAGAAGGGCTTAAAGATTGTCCCTAGTCCAAACCCCTCCTTTTACAGTTGAATATGAAGGGTTTTACAAACCCCAAGATACTACATAAATACCAATTATTAATGCTAGAATATGGCAAAGCTGGGATTTGAATTGAAGTCCATTAATGTCAAATCCAGTGCTCTTTTCAATATACCTCAATGCCTCAGGGTTTGTTAGAGGCCAAGAAGGTAAGGGTGACAGATGTGTACAAAGTATAGGACAATTCTGGTTAAGGAGATTGAGGATGTGGCTGAATTTGGGAGAAGTATGCAGGTCATGGACCAAATTGGAACCTCTGTGGTCAAGTATATATAGCTGCTACAAAGACTCCACAGGCAGAGAGCAGCATCCTGCTCCCTTTTAATGGAGATTTAAAAACCAGAGATGGAATTGGCATTCATAAGCAAACACACTCCCCCTCAATGTCCCTTTGGAATAGGGGTCAAAGCTAAATTCAGAGCTGGGGCCTGGTGCCAGGGAAAGCTTCTGTCCTCTGTCAGGGCCCTGTAACCTTGCAGCCTCCCAGGGCCATGACCCTTGTGGGTTTAGAGCCCTTGGGAGTGAAGGGTGTGGTGGGCAAGAGGGTCAGGTTCTCACTCCAGTGCCCATTTTCCACAGACTCAGAGCCTCCAAGAGCTCCACTGAAGCAGAGCCAAGCCCATAGAGCTGGGGAGGAGGAATAGGAGCTTACACTTTGGAGACTTTTTAAATAAACAGAAGGGTTTGTAGGGGGGAGGTAGTCAGGAGGCTGTGGTTTACAGCTCACACCGGTCCTGACCCAGAGCCTCCAAATGGCTAGATGGATTATCCCATGCTCGCTGCAGCTGGATTGAAGGGAAGAGCAGGTCCTGGGCTGGGATTTGGGACCTGAGGAAACAGCTGGGGAGGAATGGAGAGTGAAAGTTCTACATTCTGAAGGGCAGATGCTCCACTGTCACCATTCCCCAACACACACACACACACACACACACACACACACACACACACACACACACACCCGCTCCTGAATATTGAGTTGTCAAAACTCAATTTTCCAACCTCCTTATTTTATTGATGTGGAAATGGAGGTGAAATGACTTGACCAGAGTAATACCATTAATATTTGGCAATCAGAGCTCCAATCCAGGACTTCTAACTAAAATCCTGACTAAAAAAAAAAAAATCTGATTAAAATTCCTATTATTTCATGTTCCTCAGTTTTCCCTCTTAGAAAGTAAGTCTTCTACTCCTTTCCCACAATGGACCTTTCTAGGAGTTGAGAGAGGTTTCTACAAGATTGTGAACCTCTAGATTTTCTAAGAGGGGTGAGGTTGTCATCACATCCTTCCCGGCAACTCAGATCCTACCTTCAGTCTAACTACTTCATTGGGTCGGTCTGTCTCTGCTTGTGTTTCTTCTCTGATTCTCCGGCTTTCATTGTCAGTGTGCCTATTTTGTCTCTTTGCCTGTGTCTGTCTGTCCCCTCTCTGCCTCTCAGTCTCTGTGTGCATCTGTCTGTCTCTCCTTTTCTGTCTGACTCTCTTTGTGGCTCTCTGTGTCTGTGTGACTGTTTCTCTCACTATCCCTTTCTCTGTCAGTCTGTCTTTCTCTTTTTCTCTCGGTGTCTGACTCTCTGTCTCTACCTCTCAGTCTGTGTCTTTGTTTCTCTGCCTCAGTTTCTGTATCTGTTTGTATCTCTCTTTCTTTGTCACTGTCTCTGACTCTATTTCTATCACTGTCTCTGACTCTCTTTATTTCTCTTTGTCTCGTTTCTCAATCTCTCTGTCTCTCCCTGTCTGTCTGTCTCTCTCCCTTTCTGTGGCTTCTCTATTTCATAAATCACTGGAGATCTGGCCCTCCAGAGAAGCACAGCTCAGTTGACTGTGTATTGCCAAACCTTCCCCTCCCCCACACACATTCCGAGACTGTAAAAGGCTGCTGGAGGGGAGGTAGGGAGGAGGTGGAGCTAAGGGGCTAGGCTAGGCTCCCAGGCTGAGCTAATTAGGAAAAACCAAGAAATGTCAGAATGAAAGGCAAAGAGGAAGGGGTAGAAGGAAGACAGAGGGGGCCATCTTAAGGAAAGGAAGAGTGCAACTGGATTTTCCCAGACACCTTCTTGGGAAGGATTCCAGTGGGATGCAGGGAGGGGGAGGGGACAGAGGGTTGGTAAGCCTAAAAGGGTTTGCAAAACCTGAAGTTCAGAAAATAATGAACAGAGACTGAGAAGAAAAAGAGGCAAAGAATGTCTCCATTCCCCGCCTCATTTGGAGCAGTTTTCCTCCAGAAACCTCTCAGTCTTTATTTCCCAATCCCTGGTCGGTATCCCAGGATTACTCAACCTCTCCAGCCTTAGTCACTATCCTTATCCTCTTTCATGTTTGGGAGAAGAGGAGGCTGGGAAGTGAGTTTCTCCCTTTCCTCCTCTCCCCCTTCTTTGACCAGTCTTTTCTCTTGACTGAGCCCCAAGAGATTCAGAAGATATCAATAGAACCAGTAAACCAGAAGGGAGAGTTAGGACTCCTAAGTTCTTTTCTCCCATAATTTCATACTTGACATTGAGTTCAGATTTGAATTCAGGTCTTCCTGCTTCTTAGGGCTCTAGCTGCAGATAAACTCAGGTTTGGTTCTTTCTTCTCTACTATGAGATAGATCTGTGTCTCTCCTAAGATCTGGTGCCACCCTCTTGTCTAAAAATGAAGGTGATACATGGCTTTTACTGCCCAGAGTTATGACAAGGGAGTGTGATTTGGGGGCCATCCGTGGAGCTAGATTGGAAGTTCTAGGGGCTCCCCAAGTCCCATTTCTGACTTTTCCCTTTTCTTTCACCAGAAGCTGCAGATGGAAGCTCGACCCTTGGCGGTGGGGCAGGTACCATGGGGCTGAGTGCCCGCTATGGGCCCCAGTTCACGCTGCAGCATGTACCTGACTACAGGCAGAACGTATACATCCCGGGCAGCACTGCCACCTTGGCCAACGCTGCTGGGAAGAGAGATGGCAAGGCCCCTGCAGGTGGCAATGGAAACAAGAAGAAATCTGGCAAGAAGGAGAAGAAGTAGGCTCAGGATTGGGTCCCGAGCACAGGGCCACAGGGCAAACCTCCTCCCACTAGTGCAGCCTCCCTCCAGGTCCCTGAACCCTCAGAATGTAGGGGATCACCCTCAGGCTGCTGGTGAGAGCTATGGGGACCCCTCCCTCTTGAGAAACACAAAATAAGTGCCCTGTGAATACCCCCTTCTGTGCCTCCAGAGGGATTGAATATGCAAAGGGGGTACTGCCAGGAGTCCCCAATACTAATGCTGTGCCCATGGGAACAGTGTAGATACAGATTCATGTATAACCTCCCTCCTTTCCTCCACCCCTAGCTTAGAAGCCCCAGTTACATTTTGACTCTCCATGCATATATTTCCCCTCCCACCCCAACCCCCCATATTAATTAGGTTAACTCAGTCTCCCACTCCCAAATCTCTACTCTCTCCCTACCTTCTTTGGGGTATTATGGTATTATGAGACTGAGTGACCTTAAGATCTGGGGACAGGACTATGCTTGTCTCAAACCTGTGGAGAGTTGGGGAAGCATAGTGACCTCAGACTCTCACTTTCTAACCAACTTCAAATATTTTAACTTCTCTACTTACTCTTATTCCCCATCCCTCTAGTGCCTGAAATCATAAACAGATCAGAACAGATCACAGGTGCTTGGGGACAAAGGTAGTCATCATCCCCACGACCCTGACATGAACTGGGTTTGGGAAAAATTTTCCATCCTCAACCTTTGCCCAAGGCCCCAGTAAACAGGGACCAGGGAGGGATTATGGGACCATCTTCTTGAGAGTTCCTCATCTATTCTTTCTCCACCCCCTCAGCAAAAAAAAAAAAAAAAAAAAAAAAAATCCACTGCATGTTGGGAAATAGCATGACTTGGTGGGATGAGTAGGGAGGGTAGAGGGAGGGGGGTACCTTTCCACTAGAAAGAAAGACAAATCTTTGGTCAGAGTTGTGAATGAGGGGTTTGGGTCCTCTCACTGTTTGCTCCCACTAGTTACTGGTTGGGCTCCCTGCACTTATCTAGGCCACTGTGTTCTATAACTGTTGTGGAGTCAAGCACCCTGTGGACAGAAGAGCTCTGGGTTGGACCCAGTCTCCTAGATAAAGGCTCAGACTTCTAGCACCCTGGCCACAGGGGGGTTAAAGGGAACAAAATGGCATCAGAGTGAGATTGAGCTCTTGGATCTGGTATATATGCAGTGGGAGTGCGTGGGGGGGGTGTGGCCACATGTAAGTGGGGGTTGGGGGAGAGAAGGGAAATAATTCAGGCTAGGTCATCTGGACATGGACATAGTTGCTAGGGTAATCCAGACACAGGAATGCTCTCTTCTTTGTCAGGTAGGTTAAGCAGGAAGGGTCAGTACAGGTCATTTCTGGAGTATTTTGATCAGTACAGGACCCCCCCCCCCCCAAGTTTCTGCATGAAGGTCAGACAAGACATCCCCAAACACTATGAAAGAGACCCCAGAGCAGACAGATAGATGGTCAGGGGAGGGAGGAGGGGCTCTCCTGTAGCTCCCCATGACCTCCATATTCCCTCACCCTCTCAGGTGCCATTTATTCTACTTTGCCATTCCTCACCCTTTTCCAGAATTTTGTGGAGCCTGGCTCTTGCTTCCCACTGCTTAGATCTCCACCTTCATTTTGTCCCGACCCCGGCCCGACTGGGTCTGTCCTAGCCCTGTTTACACAGAGGAACCTTTCCCACCCCACCCCCTTTCGGTGTAGTGAGTAGTGACCCTGCCCTGCCCGCAGTCCTTAAGCTGGTGTCGAGTAGCCCGTGTGTAGATAGTGCCGTGAGCTTGCTTCTGTGCCGTGCCCAGCGGGCCGAGCCCCGGGGCTCCGTCTCCCCGCTGCTCCCGCTGCCTCCAGTGCTGTGCTTTTCGCTGTTTGTGTGAAGCCCCCCACCCCAGCCCAGTCTCGCTTTCCCAGTACTGACCTCTGTGCCCCCGCTATAGAAGCTTCTCTCGAGTAGCCACGTAACCCCCACCCCATACACGCAAGTTTTATACTCTAATATTTATATAGCTTTTTTCTTTGGGAAAAATAATAAAAATGGTTTCTTCTGAACTGTCTGGTCCCGTGTCTCAATGCAAAGAGGGATGGTGGGTCTGCAGAGATGGAGCCCCGGGGAGGCGCCTGGGTTGGGAAGGGGGGTTGTGTGTGAACCAGCTGGGTGTGGTTGTGTGACTGTGCACACGAGTCCGTGGCGGGTGTGTAACCGGGTGTGGTTGTGTGACTGTGCACACGAGTCCGTGGCGGGTGTGTAACCGGGTGTGGTTGTGTGACTGTGCACACGCCTGAGTCCGTGGCGGGTGTGTAACCGGGTGTGGTTGCGAGTGGACCGTGCGATTTGGGGTGGAGATGCGTCAGTGTGGTGTGGAATTGGGCGTGGGGCGTACACGGGTGGCACCGGGACGGAGGCAGGCGCAGGGGCGTGGGGGAGGGGAGCCGCGGTGTCTGGGGCTGGGGGCGCCGGTGGGGGCGGGGCGCCGGGCTTCCTCCGTCCCCCTCCTCTCTCTGGCTGAAAAGAAAAGCCCGGCTCCCAGAGGGCGGCTCCGCGGGGGGGGGGGCTCCCGCCCGCCGCCGCCCCCATCACACGCCCACCCCACCCCCCCGAGATCCAGGGCCCCCTGCCCGGAGCAGGAAGTGTGGGTCCCCAGCCCCCAGCCCCCGCCCCCGGGGGGTTCCACCCCTCCCCCTCCCTCCCCTCCCCCCGGAGCTGCGGCAGACACCCGGAGGGGGCGGGGCCTTCCCAGCACCCCACGGCGTTGTCATGGAAACCCCCTTCCCGCCGCGCCGCGGGGGCGGGCGAGCGCGTGGCGAGGGCGGGAGCCCGCATTCGGCTCGGGGCCGCGGAAAGGGCTTTCTTCTCGGCCAGCCCCGGGCCCCGGGCCCGCGCAGACGCCGCCGCTTCCCGGCGCGCCCCTCCCCGAGTCTCCCGCGTGTCCCTAAGGGCCAGGCCGCCCCTGCTTCCATCTGGAAGCTAAGCGACACCGCGGCTTGTGGGTGCGGCTGGGCCCGGCTCCGGCGGCCGACTCGGGGCGGGGAAGGCCGGGGGGGGCGCGGCGGAGCCGGTGACCGCGGAGCCGCAGGCCCCGCTGCTCGCGCGCCCCCTCCCGGACACTTGCGGGGCTGCTCTCCGCCTGCTTCCCCCCACTTTCTCCTTTAACGATCCTGCCAGAACTCGCGGATTCACCGGTCCCCCTTACGAAGACCCCCGCCAGACCTGCACGGCCAGGCCTCCCCTGCCGAGCTCCGCGCCCACGTCTAGCGGCACCCCCGAGCCCCTCCGCTCACTGCACCCCAGACCGCCTCATCTCCACTCCCGACCCTTACCCCATCTGCTGACTCCACTCCCTTAGGGCTGCCCAGATCCACGACCCAAGGACCACCCTGACTATCACCCTCTCACTCCTCCCTGGCTGCTTCTCCACTCGCCACAACTATGCCACTCCAGGCCCGGGTCGCCTTTGTCATTACTGCCAAAAAAGTGCTCTTTAGTCTCCCGGCCTCAAATCCCCCCTGCACTCCATGCTCCACCCAGTTGCCAAATTGACTTTCCTACAAAGCAGTTCTGGTCTCCTTACTCCTATGCCTGTAGTAGTCCATAGGATAATACACAAATTACTCGATTGACTGGAATTTCTGTAGAAGGCTATAAACACTTGATCTGATGGCACTCTTTCCCAAGCTTACTTTCACCATACCCCACACCCTGGTCAAACTGGCCTCCTTGCTGCTTCACACACATTTGTTCTCTCAAGTTCATGGATTTGCACAGGTCCCCCCCCCACACACACACACCCCACTAACCATCTCATCCAAACTCATTTCTCCGAAGCACAGAATGCTCTACACAGCATTTTTAAAATTTGTTAAATGAATAAATGCCTACAAGATCATAAGCTCCTGATCCAAAAGGGACCTTAGAAACCTAATTCTTTTATTTAATGGAAACTGAGGCATAGAGAAAAGACTCACCTGGGACTGCACAGTATCAAATACATTCTCAAGCCTCATATTTAACATCCCTCAAAATGTTACCTTGTATTATCTCACATTATTCCTACCTTTCTCAGATTCACTGTCTAACCAAACTAGATTCCTAGCTACTCCTGATCTTACTTGACTTCTCCTGTGTGCTTTCCACAATGTCCTTCCTTTGTGTGGAAAATATTCCTTGCAGGCTTAGTATATGCAACCATCTCCAAGAAGCTTTCTGTGCTTCCTTCCCTAACTCCCACAGAAAGCAATTTAAAAACAGTAATATTCAGAGGTTTGGCTAAATGATTGCAAGGAGTCCACAAATTTCTATTGAAAGATTAAAGCCTAATAAGCAAACGTACATTTTACAGTCTGATGGGTGGGTGGGGAACCCCTAGATTTGTATCTGCCCTGCCATTTATAATCTGAAAAAGCCATCTAGAGCCCTGAGAAATTAAGGAATTTGCTCAGGGTCACCCAGCCTTCAGCATAGCTGCAAATTTCTGAATTTGAATCTTCCATTCTGCTTAAGACCAGAGGTGTCCAACTCTGAGGAACTAAGGGTCTAACTCTAACTAGATTAAAATGTAATTGGGAAATGTTTAACAAAATAAAAATATAGCACAACATTGTGATTTTTCTATGGCAACATGCTACTCACAGGGATTCATTTCTGTTTGAGTTTGATACCACTTTACTAGATCATAGTCGTCAGAATCAGTGAGGCCCAAATGAATGTGTCTCTATATAGCTTTTTTGCAAACTTTAAAGCTTTACATACACATTCACTTACTAATATTCTATACTGGTGCTGCATTATTTGTGCACATCATATCCCTGCATTAGCTTTTTAAGTCCAAGCACAGAAATTCTCATCTTCCATACTTATATTCCCAGACTTGTACTCTTTGAACACAGTTGGTGTTTAAACCTGTTGACATGAATTTGTGCTTGGAAGCAATAGACT
This sequence comes from Macrotis lagotis, assembly GCF_037893015.1. Classification (NCBI taxonomy): domain Eukaryota; kingdom Metazoa; phylum Chordata; class Mammalia; order Peramelemorphia; family Peramelidae; genus Macrotis; species Macrotis lagotis. Next base: position 410,704,182 of record NC_133658.1, on the reverse strand, counting down.
TGATAATCAATTCAGCGGGAGGAGGAAGGCCCTTTGATTTTCTCAAGTTGACTGGGAAGGGAAGGTTGGGGCATGGAAAAGGAGTAGGTCAAAACCTCAAAAGAAGACAAGAGTCAATACCATTCCAATGTTTTATTAACAGTTTGAAACAAATAAATCCAACAAATCAAAGTTGATGACATGTCCCAGAAGCCCAAAAGGCGAGGGAAATAGATTTGTATCTTGCTCTTTATTATTTTTTTTTATCAAATGCATCTTAGCAAAAGTGATTTAAAAAAGAAAGGCTTAAAGTCTGAGTGTCAGCCAGCAGAGAGGGACAAGGGGAGTAGTACCAAATACTCCCTCTACCACAGCATCTGAAAAAAGTTGTAGCAGCTGCTGTTGCCCCAAATCCTAGTAGGCCAGGATTCTTGACCTCCCCAACTCCCAGAATTCCCTTTCTGCCCCTGAGGCCTCTAGGTTTTTTCCTTTGGCCCTTCCTCCTATCCTTTCCTCTCGTCCCAGCAACTACATTCCTGGGCTTACACTTGAAGGGTCCCATTTTCCTCTTCTTATCTATGAGTAAGGAAGTAAAGGGGATAGGAGGACAGGGATAATTTCCTAATTTGGGGAATTCTAGGGGAATATGGCACAAAATTGTATCCAGTGTAGGGTGAGGGCACAATATCTATGGAGTATCATACTCACATGATTTTACCCTTTCTCCCCCCCCCCCCCCCAGGACCTTTCTCCTCCCCATAGTGCCCAGTTAGCATTTGCACATTTGGCTCTTCAAATATATTAAATTTATAAAAACTCAGCAGTACCTGGTCCTTTCAGCATCTTGGCCTGGCCTTTTCTGGTCAGGGAAAAAGTATGAAGCCACCCACAGATCTCAGAAATTAATAATCCAGAACTATTGCTTGGGGCTTGGGATTTGAATCTGCCCCATTAGGACAGGTTCAGATGAGGGCAGTGAGGCAGGTCCTGGTCTCTGGAGATAATAAGCCTAGGGGAGAAATTCCAGGAATTCTCACATTTGGGGGGGGGGGGGACAGGGAAGAGGGAAAGGGGGGAGGGTTTGTATATTTTCTAAAAAACATCTTATACAAAAATAGATCCATTTGCAAAACAATTTCTTAGCCAGGAGGCTCTGCCTCCCCTTTCCCTGGAGACTTGGAGAGGGTGGGGGGGCCTTGTGCAGCCATATAACAGCTGAAACTTCAGGTGGGGATGAGCCAAAGCTCTAAGAATAACAAGGGCAGTGGATACAAAGCACTGAGGGGGCAAGTATAGAAGACAAAGAGAGGGAGGGTTGGTAAGCAGAGACACTCAGTTAAGCTGAGAGTGTGGAGAGGCTGTCCTGGCTTGATGCCCAGTCCAGCAATGCCCAGACTCTTGGGCTCATTTTTCCTCAGGTGCTCTACTTCATGTCATAGCTGGATAGTAGTGATCCAGTTCTTTTTACTTTGTGAAGTTGGGAGGAGGGGTCCTTTCCTGGGGTGGGGTGAGGGTGAGAGTTGCTCATTTCTTTAGAAGCAGCAGCCAGCACCTCACCACAAACAATAAATATCCATAGAAATTGAGAGGGAGAAGAAAGCATGATGGCAGCAATGAAAGATGTAAGAAAACAGACAGAAAGTTCAAGAGACCCATGCGGTTCCTAGGGCTAGAGAAGCCACAGCAGGGTACAGGACAGCAGAAGGAAAACGTGTCCAGCAAGATTGACCTTAGGATGAGCCCCTTTGGAGCCAGGGACTGAGGAAGCAGGTGGGGCGCCACCTGAGGTGTGGCACTACAATAACAAAGGAAAGACAGGGTTAAGGCAGCGTAGATGGTCCCTGCTTTGGTAATGCAACAGCCAGTGCTGAGTGGGTGTCCAAGGGCTTCTTCCACAGTGCCCTTTCCTTCTCGCCTCCAGACAGCTGAAGCTGTGTATGCTATATAGAGAGCAGTAGGCCAAAGAAAGGAGGCAGAGAAGGCTGGCTGCCATAGAGGGAAATCCACTTGACCTGTCAGGCTCATGCTGCAAGGCAGGGCTGCCTTGGGCGTAGCTGTTCAGCCAGAGTTACTGCAAAGCCCAGGCCTAACTCGCACGACCAATCAATTCCTTATTTTCATCATGTATATCCCTGGTTCCCTCATTCATCTTCGGCATCTTAGCAGAACATGAAGTCATGGCATCATCCTTTGTCAGCTCTGAAGCAAGAAGAGAGGTGACTGCACATCCAGCCTTCCTGTTGGCTGTAAAAGAAGGGATGTGAGACTCAGTCCTAGGAAAATCTGGTTCTTAAAATCAGGGCTTAGGCTAATGTTAAGACTACTTTATGGAGAAAGGGAGGTCCTAGAGCCATGTAGAATAACAAGAGAATCAACAGTGGAGAGGAGGACTCTCAGTGAAATAAGAAGGATAAAATAGTCAAATGAAGTACAAGAGAGTTCAAATCCATCTTGGTCAACAGCTAAATTCACTTTCTGTCAGCTCAGTGTTCAGCTAGTCACAGCCAGGACAGCATCCCCATATCCTGGAAGAGCCTTCTGCAGGTGGCAGAGGATATCTCATAGCCAGAAGCACTAGAAAGGGCTTACTTCACTAGAAGGTATACACCTTGAGACCAGATTACTCTTTCTTAATGGCTTTCACCCTCAAGGAAAAAAGAAAGTCCTAAACTTCCTAACATCCTATCCATTTAGTTGAATAATGTGATCTTGAAGCTACAGATCTTATTTCAAGATAAGCCAAGGTAGGCAGAGTCATCTGCTGACTATAGAATAGTCATTGGGCAGGGGTTCTTTACTTATTTTTGGTGCCATGGGCCCCTTTGGCAATCTGGTAAAGGCTATGAACCCCTTTCTCAGAGTAATGTTTTTTAATGTTTATAATTAAAGAAAAGAGATGCTAAATATCATGAGCCCCCTGAAACCTATCCACAGACCCTTTCTATGAATTCCAAGTTAAATTTCCTGTTATGAAGCAATCCGAGGCTAAAAGTTGATGAGGTTCCATTCCAGTTATAGCCCTGTCTGTCATCAGTAACACCCCAAATTCTCATACCAGTGACCACAGCACCCTCTCTCCCCCTGCTCTATCCATTGGAATTTCCATAGAGGCTTCTAGGTTTGCAGGGCTTGTTTCTCACGGCTTCAGTGCCCCTAGGACACAAAGGCAGCTCTTCACTACCACACATCTTTGCAACTACTGTCCCTTCCCACGGCCTCTAAGTACAAACAGCATGTATTTGGAAATATGTATGGGAAAATGGGGGAGGTCAGGGTAAGGCAAAATGGAGGATGGAATACAGTGAGGCAGCTGAGGGGATCATGGTATCAATAGGTGAAGGGAGCCTGAAGAGAGGAGAATCTGGTCTATGTATGAAATATTCCTAGAATTTGAGGAAGAGCTAAACTGGATTAGAAAGTCCAAGGAAGTACCACCCCCTCTCCTCTCTTTCCTGTGGCCGTCAGCTGTGATGAACTCTCAGTCTCTATAACCCCCCAAACCTACTGCTTCTCTCCAACATAGAAAATATCAATGGAGGTAGTCAGGATTGGGGGGCACACCTAACATTGGCCCAAGGATATCAGCTCAGAAGTCTCCTTTTCCTCTTCCACTTAACTGGCACAAAATACTGTCTAACAGCAAAGAAGTAATAAATAAACATATTTCTCAATAGCAGTTCTCTGACACTCCAGTTTGCTGTATTTCAGTTTTAACACCTCTCAGGCAGCATGGAGTATAAATGCCTTAGGAATTCCATAGATAATGGATATTCTCTAGAATTTTTTGTTTTGCTTTTTTTTTCCTACAAAGAGTCACTATAGGAATTCTTAACTTATTGACAAGATGACCATGTCCCTTAGAAGAAGGGATAAGTTTTTGATTACTATCTTTTTTTTTCTTTAGACATTCCCTTTCCATGACCTCTTGTCCACCTGAAGTCCCAGGAACCCCTTTAACCTGCCCAGATTTGTCAATCTTTTTGTTTTTTTGCAGTCATTTGTTGTCCCTCAGCTTCACAATTCATTTCTAGAGAAATGAGAAAAGATTTTTAGAAAATTATGATAAGAAACCACCCACGGAACAAAAATAGGTCAATAGATAAAATTAGGAATTAATAAATTCCTAAATACCACATCATTTTCTGATTTGAGGTCAAGTTCTAAGCAATGAAGTAATGATTCTTTGAGTTCAATTTCTTTGTAGAGCTATTGAATAAAACCCAGAATAAGGTAAAACTTCTGATTCTAGACCCAGGACAAATAAAGGACAGGATTAAAGAGATAACCTAGTTTTTTTCAGGTAGTTTGGGGGCAGCTATTGTAAGGAAGAGAAGACTGGTCAAAGTAGGAGACAGGATGAAAGAGTCAAAGTTTAAATGTTGAGCTGTCTTGAAATGCCTTGTTCCTCATTTTCTTTCTCTGTAGAATAAGACTGCTGCATCTGCCCAGGAAAAATTTTGAGGACAAGCCCAAATATTCACAGATGCTAAAGATGATGCTTTATAGATTGTATGCACCTATACTTAATTCATCTTAGAAGTTAATAAGGGACGGGGTTAGGTGGCACAGTGGATAGAGCACCGGCCCTGAAGTCAGGAGTACCTGAGTTCAAATCCAGCCTCAGACACTTAATAATTACTCAGCTGTGTGGCCCTGAGCAAGCCACTTAACCCCATTGCCTTGCAAAAAAAAAAAGTTAATACAGGATCTGCAATACTTTCATTTAACACTAGACAACCTAAAGCACTAGAGACAGACACAATGTAGTTCAAGGTCATTCATATTCTAACTTGTCCATTGTAATCAAACTGAATAGCTTGAACAGCCAAGATCAAGGTGACTTCCCTGTCCCATCCCTATTAGCTAGTTGATTTTAGACCAGGGAAAACTAAAGGCTTGACAACAATACAAACAAAGAAGTATACTGAATATATGAGAAGGTTCTCCCTTATGAAATTTTATTCATATTAACAAATAATATTAATACTGATGAGAAAAGTCAGCAAGAAGAAGCTACACAATGCTGAGGATGGCAAAGGGTTCATGAGATGGAAAAAAAGCTTTATAGAACACAGGAGGGGAATTAGTTAAAATGTGCTTTGAATAAGTTCCCCCAGGGAAGAGGAAACTGGGACAGATGGGACTGTCATAGCTATACTAAAAATTTCATTCATGTCCTATTTAAGAATTTATTAACTCCTAATTATATCTATTGTCCTATTTTTGTTGTGTGGGTATTTTCTTCTTTTCATAATACTCTAAAAATCTGGGAAAAAGAAACATTCCACTGAGGTAACTTTATTACTACCTCCTAGTTTTATCTGAGGGTAAAAATAGGGTTTCCACTGTCATTTTCTGTCTAGTCATGGCCAATTAGTAGGAGCTGAGAGATAGGAAGTAGGACTTGGAGAAAAGGATGGAAGGGAAGAAGGAGATGCATTTCTTTCTTCCTTTGACTCTTGTGCTATTAAGCAGATGGTCAGTACAAGAGGCTACAATTCAGACACTGAAATAAAGTTGAGTCACTAAAACCACAAACTGACTGAATCATCAGCCTGAAAAAGTTCCTGCAGGACAATCACAGAGATTCTTCCCCTCTACACTTAAGCCATTGTTCTTGCACACTGCAGAACACAGCAGCCTGGGCTGTTTTTAATGAACTGGCCTTGAAATTCCCCCTTTCTCCCTTCTAGGCACCCCCCCCCCCCATACTCAATAAAGGGCTTTTGTATGATAGTTACTCCCTAGAGGCCTGTAGATTTTTTTTTCCATTCCTTTACATTCTAGAGAAGATCTGCTGGTGTCTTTGAATAGGGACAGCTGCCTCCCTGGAAATGAACACTCACAGACCCAGGCTGTGAAGATATATAAGCAGTGCCTCTGTATAAGGCAATAAGCCAGATAATGCAGCCAAAAAGGCAGGCAGTAATAAAGGGCTCTCAAAGGATAGGCCAGAAGCCTTAGAGGCAGGATGTAGAGCTATCATCTCCAAGAATGAAGCTTATTAATTCTCTGCATCCCCCTATGCTGCTTAAAACTGTATTGACACTAAACTTTTACAGATTAGCCCAGAAAGTTAACTGATTTGTCTTAGATAACACAGCTAGACAATAAGTAGAGTTGGAACTAGAACCTAGTTTACTGACCACCAGTCTCCTATGTTTCCTCAGTAATACTCAAGAGTTTTATCCAAGCATCATACTTCCCTCAAAAAATGAGACCTATTAACCTTCTTGAAGATTTCTGACAGATGCATTCAGAGATGATAATGCTATGATTGTATGAAAATAGATATTATACACTCATGAAGTGTACAGAATGGAAGGCACTAATAATTACAGGACAGAATCATCAAATAGAATTACCATTGCCTCTGTGACATGAGTGACAATCCATGCCTACTCTCAAACATATGGCTGGGTTCAAGGATACAAATACCTCACCTTGTACATTTAATGTCTGATTTCTCCTATAACCTCCTACACAGAAAGAACCAGAAGAGCTGTCAACTAATTCATTTTCCATAGAGGAACTAAGGCTCCAGTGAATGCTCCTTCCTCAGCCCTTGAATCTTGGATTCTCACTCTATCCACTGAGTCACTGCACCACCTAGCTACCCCAGAATTCTCACTCCAATAAGGGATAGAAGACAGAGCCAAGGAAAGTCACTAATGGTCTGAATATCTATGCACAGGAAATATTATACACTGGAATTCCAGTGTATTCTACTAGATATTCTCTAGGGTCAGATGGAAATTCTCCATGGAAGCTTATAGCTGGTACACTCCCAGCTGAAGAGTTAAAAAAAAAAAATCTGAAGGGCATTGCAGTTAAGAATGGTTTGAAATATTTATTGTGAAACTATAGTATACCTCAGTGATTGTGTAGGTACTTTTGTCTGCAAGTTGACATGAAAAATATCATTAGTCATTACTTAAGTCTATAGGCAAAGTCTAAGCAACACTAATTCAATCTGCTCTGCCTTCTCCCTACTGACTCAATCAATCAAAGCAAAACACTCTACCCAAAGATCACATCTATTACACCCAGAAAATGCTTAGAAATATTCTTTCCCTTCTTGTTTCCTTTCAAATCATCATTTCACTTCTACCTTCAGCTCAAGGGATTCTGTTTTCTTAAGGAACATGATTAAGGTGGTATTATGCTATAACCAAGGATTCTAGCATCCAATTAAATTTTCTATAGTCATTCCATTTCTAGTTATTCAAGTCATGGTAAGGGATGGTAAATAGTTCCAATCTAGCCAAATCTAGCCAATGGAAATCAGATTTTTGGATTAGTACCTGTTGATCTTGAAGTTTATCCTATACAACATGAAATGGAGTTAACTATATCTATTACTTTATACCCTGCTTCTAACAGTGAAACAACTCTCTATTATCTGTTAAACAGTCAAACAACTCTCTAATTAATTAACAGATGATAAGTATGTCATGCTCTAACTTGAATGGAACTAGTTACATTAATTACTATGGTAATTATGTACAATGGGCTCCATTTCTTTTCCAGGACTGTCCCAAGGTTAAAGATGAGATCAGGCAGGACCATAGAATGTTCAGAGAGCAAGCAGCACAATACTTGCCTTTTTAGTAGTGAGACTATGGCTAAAAGAAACCTTTAGTTGTCATTTCCTTCCTTTCTGAGAAAGAGAATACATGTCCTAAGATTCAACTGGTCATATACCAAAGCACAATCAATCCTGAGAAAAATCTTCAACAAACATGATGATGCATCTATAGCCTAGACAGGTGCCTCTCTATGCTGAAAGGAAAAAGAGTAAGAGCTTGGCTATTTCCCACATTTAATTAGGTCCCTCTGCTTCTCTCCATTTCTTTAGTTACTCATCCTCCTCACATCCTTACCTGAATAATAGTTCAACTCACCTTTATTCTTTCCCCTAGGTACTCTAGTTCAGTGTTATAAATCCACTTCTGCAGCAAATCACTCTCAAACACAGGCACAAGTCAATGTAACTCAGAATCCACTTCCTACTTCAGTTCCATACTTTGAGTGGGTCACATCCCTGTCTTCTCTCAGATATCTGATCATCTTACTCTCTTTATCCACTCTAATTCTGACTATACAAATGTTTCCATTCTCCTTATGTCCACAGAAACAAATTGCCTTCCTTCTGCTTCCCTTGCTCTAGATCTAGGATACAGGAAAGAAAAAGTGAAATCAGTGCTCTCCTCTAAGTTAGCAAATGAGCCCTAAGCATTGATGACCAGATGATTTTCTCTATTTGAAGGAAATTCAGGTAGGGTAACTTCTTTATTCACAGACTGCCCATACTTGCTCTCTCCATCAACAAATTAGCTTGGTCAGTTCTTTTCCAGTGAGTAGAATTCGTGTCCTTAACACTGGAATATAGAAAGCCAATGTATGATTATTATCAATTTCCCCCACTCACCTTGTCTGGGTCCTCTCTTCCTTCGGAATGCTGCACCTGACTGTAGGGCTTCCAAGAGACTATCCATCACACCGGTCTCATCACCCTCTGTAAGGAAATGAAGTAGGATATGGAGTTAACTGGTTCATATATTAACACCCTCTTTTTCTAAGCAGCCTGGGTTTTGCTAACATGTTGCCCCCCCCAAACGTAGAAAATGAATTGAGTCTGGTCTCTACTGCTCCATATGGTTCCAACCACAATGACAGATGAGAGTAGAAAGGCAGAGGGGCTTCAAAATCTAAGTTGTGCATACTTTCATATTACTTCAAGGTGACTGAAATAAGAGGTTTCATCATTGAAATCCTTTCAATTAATTAAGGGGCACAGCCTACCCTTACTAGGATCAAGGCAAACAGTTAATTCTTTTCTTGCAAGATATACCCCACCTCTAGTCAGTAACGTGACATAGAATTGCTGGTCTTTAAGACAGAGACTAAGATTAAAATGGTAGAAATGACCTGAAATTCCCTTCCCCCAACAGCTCTAGGCATTCTGTTTAGATGTCTGCAGCAGAGATTGTTCCACTTTGATAAAGGAAGACAGAGAGGAAGCCACAAATAAATGGTCAATTTCTACACAATTTCTATCACTCCTTAATGGCACCCGCCCCCCCCCCCCCCCCCAAGGAGCCACAATCCACTCAGGCCCTCTGGCATAAGCGGAACAATCCTTGTGGGTATACAAGGAGTTAATGTAGAATCCTTGCTCATGGCCCAGGTCTGTTTCCATGGCAACAACTCCTGGGTGGTGAAACCTGAAACTGCAGAATCCCCAGAAACAGCTGTCGTTTCCAAGGCTCTGGCTAAGTGTTCCAAGCGCCACCTGCCTGCTGAATTTGACCAATGCAGCTGACCTACATTCCAACTCAATTACCAGCCATAGGATGACAGGGCATAGGGATGTTGTGCCCCCTGCTGACTGGGTGAAACCCTAACACCACTTAAATGCCAGGGATAAAGAATCAAAAGGCTTAAAAACAGAAGGCATGTCAGAGGTCCCCTCATCTTACCCATCAGAAAACTGAAGCCCCAAGAGGCTGACCCCCAAGGCCATATTGGTGGTGAAAATACTGGGATTTCAACCAGTCTGATTCCTAATTCCATGTTGTTTTCACTGTAACATATATTGTCCCACCCCCGATACCTACAATGGCTTAGGAAATAAGCTTCTAGTTCTATTCCAATCCACAGACACATACCAGAGATGGGTTAAGATAGATCACCTTCTGTGATCTTCATTTTATGGCTAGATGCTGAGAGGCAAAAGAAATTAGTTGGGTTGAGACTTGGTATAAGCTCTGTTTACAAGGCTTTGGGCTGGAAAAGGACGAATAAATGGGCTTTACTGCTTCTTTCTTTAGGCTCCAATAGCTAGGTTGTTATGAGGGATTGAATTCAACAGGTGCTAGGATGGAAAAGGTCCAAGGAGAAAAATAATAAACCCCTAAAATCAGTTTCCAAAAAATCCCCAAACAGACCTAGATGGTTTAAAACCAGGAAAAGTCACAGCCTTTCTTTAAAAACGAAACAAAAACTCTTAACTTTTAATAGGGCACAAACTACTTAGTTTCTCTAAACTAGCTTGAATCTAGTCCTGGAATTTCAGAAGTAAAACCCCCTAACCCTCATTTGGAAGAAACAGCCAGGAGGGGGCTGGGAGGAAGAAGGAAAGAAAGGAGATATTAAGGTGAATTCAGTTGGATACTGTTAAAAATTTGAAATGCTAAATTTAACAATCAAATTTCTGCAGTCACTAACATGAGCAGAGATGGGGGGAAGGGAATAGGAAAGGAATCTGAGCAGGAAAGGAACAGAGGCAGGAAACAGGGGCAGTAATTGAGGCCATATGTTTCAACAAAGGAATGCTTCTGGTAGCAAAAGTGTGTGAGTGGGGAGAGAGAGAGACAGACAGACAGAGAGAGAGACAGACAGACAAAGAGAGAGAGACAGACAGAGAGAGAGAGAGACAGACAGAAAGAGAGACAGACAGACAGAGACAGAGAGAGATTCAGAGAGAGAGAGAGAGAGAGAGAGAGAGAGAGAGAGAGAGAGGAGAGGGGGAGAGGGTGAGTGTGGGGGGTGGGGGGGAAGAGAGAGCTCTTGAGCCATATGTTTCAACAAAGGAATGTTTCTGGTAATAAAAGACGGATGTTGCCTGGGAAGACTGCATCTTTGTGCTATGGTTTGTAAATCCATATTTTGTAACTGTTCTCAAGTCACAGTGATAAGGAGAGTCAGAGGGAGAGGAAAAGAATTAGGAATTAGAGGAGAGGTGGTTTTCTCCCCCAAAAAGGACTTGAAGAGGCTTAGGAGTCCATCTTAGAGAGATAATGTAAACAGAGGTGCAGGTTGTAAAAGACCTGAGAAGCTCCCGAATGGGTAGAATAGAGGAGTATGTGTTTATAGTAACAACACAAGAGAACATGAAAGAAGAGGTTGTATGCTTAAGAAGAAGATAAGAAGAAAAAACAGAGGAAAAAATCGGAAATCTAGCAGAGGAAATCAGAGCAAACACAAAATTGATCTGAGGGATCATGCCAAAAGCTGTTATGAGTCCAACTCAGAAATCACCACTTTCTCTGCTCAAACAGCAATTTCTGCACATTCTCATTGTTTCACCCCCATTCCTTGTTCTTCCTTCATACCTGCATTCATATCTATCAGCTGCTCTCTCTTCTGCTGTTTTTCTAATCGTTCTTTCTCTGCCTTTTCTTTGGCTAGCTTTGCTCGGCGCATCTTTTCCTCTGTCTCCCGACGCTTTTGGTTCTCCTTGACTGCTTGCTATGAGTAAAAAAAACATAATAATTAAGCAAACTGAGCTAGTCTCTGGGAGAAAAACTCTTAGGATTTCTTGATTTGGAGGTAAAGACTACTTGCTTACCAGAAACATATTCCTGAAATTGTTTAAGTCCATGAAGAATTCTTCCACAGTCATTTTTTTGGGATCAAAGAGAAAATAATCTCCTAGTTCCTTAAAGAGGGTTTCCATGTTAGAATGCATCATCCGTAGTTTATTATATTGTTCCTGAGCATCCTTTACAAAGCTGTGAGGTCAAGGAGTAAAGGAACAGGACCAAGAAAACTTAATAGCCTTGCTTCTTTAGATTCTTCTTCAACTATGTATTCCCAGAGAGGAGTGTATCATCTATTAGCCTCAAAAGAGATCTCACTAAAATGTGTTCCTTATTTCTACTCCTGAGTCCCACAGAAATTCCCTTTTATTCCCCTTTGAGTTTCTCCCCTCTTCACATTCATCGAAAGGATATGGTCATTTTCTCCACAAATTTGTCTTTTTCATCAGTAGCAGCTGGGAAGTTCTGAACATCTCGTTCTACATCTGAAATCTGCTTCTTCATTAGATCTAGGTTTTTCTGTAAATTCTCAGCTGAGACTGCATAAGACAGATGCGGTAATAATGAATTTAAAGTTTCAATGAAAAATGAACTAATAGCCCTGAAAGGATCTTTGCCTTAGAAGAGCAGCTCTTCAAGTCAGAGAGTTCCCACTTCCTAACTGCTTCAGGTACTTGATTTCATTTAATTTAGCACTTCTTAATATTTGACTTGATATACCTTTAGAGACATATACTCTCTAATGTGTGCAAGTTTTTCCTAACCTTTCCATTAAGATTCTTAACCATTACCTAGCTGTGTGGCCTTGGGCAAGCCACTTAAGCCCATCTGCCTTACAAAAACCTAAAAAAAGAAAAAAAAGATTCTTAACCATCTTGATGCCTAGAATTAATTGTGTGATGAATTTAATGTGGCAAATCCCCACAACTAAGAAATGATCAATAAATACTTGTTTAACCGAATGAACTGAGTTCCTGTCCTTTGGTTCCTGTGGTCTTGGCCCTAGATCTGTTAGAGGAATAGGGTTTGAGAATAAGATGACTGGTGCAGAAGTGTATAGCAAGGGAAAGTGCTACATGTGTGATATATTGGATTACTTCCACTCACAGAGAATCAGCCTTTCCTACAGCAGGTTATATTCTCTCTGCCTTCTTCCCAGATAGTGAAGTCTTAATTTCTGACAAGAAAGTCTGTTTTTAGAATTAGAAAACCAAGAGAGTCAAGTCTTACACTTAAAAACAAGTGCCTTTCCTCAAGATGACTTTCTTTTCATCATGCTACTAAATATCCTTCTCAATTTTAAACACAGAAGCCCTTCTCCACTTTGTATTTTCACTATGAACTCATATTTCCCCTACATCTCCCTAGACTCAAATGTATTCATTAGTTTTGAGGTTTAATGCATTCTACAACCAAATACTCTTACTTCCCTCTCCAAGCAGATACTTGCCAGTTCCCTATGCCATCTAGTCTCTCCTCAATACTCACCTCTGCTAGCCTTCTCTACATGAGTTAACTCATCAGGAAATTTAAGGACTTCAGGGTAGCTGTTTTCACACATTTCAGCCAAGAAATGCAGCAGGGTCATCTTCTGATCAGTGGACTTGGTGTCACGAAGCTGAGAATGAGAATGTCTGTGAGCAGGGGATGGAGCTGGAACCAAAAGTACCCTCAGCAGACTGTAGCCTCTACTATCTGGTTCAAAGAGCTAGAAATTTGCCCTGGTCTCTCTACATTGTATTCTCCATTCTCACCTTGCAGAGGAAGCTAATGTTGAAGCCAAAGGCACCAGCATTCCTGGACCCAGCATTCATGTAGTTGCCCACGAGCAAGGTTAATTCCAGAAGGCTAGAAAAACTCTCACTCTTTCGTACCTCTTCACAAGCAGCTGTTACAGAAACAATCTCTGGCTTGATATTTTCTACCTGTTCATTGAACTGCAGCTTAAAGAGGATAGCATTGAGTCGAGGTCGAAGGCGAGGCACAGCGCCCATCTAATGGGAAAGACAAAGGGGTTAGAGAATAGCCAGCTAAAGAATTAGTAACAGGGAGGTGTGGGGTAACAGAGGCAGCTTCAGAACTAGTGTCAGGAACAGAATCCTAAAATGGGGTATGGATGAAAAACACTAAGACCAGATTTCAGATGGAGCAAGGCTAAAAGGGGGGGAAGAGGGAATGAAATGGTCACTCACAATGGATGTATGTGTGTGTGTGTGTGTGTGTGTGTGTGTGTGTGTGTAGGTAGGTAGATAAATATTGACAAACTCACCACTACACCAAACTGTTCTGACTCAGCTAGATCATCATATTCATCCTTTAGTTCTGACAGCATCTTTAGCTGCTCTGGCTCTGGCATCTGTTTAATGAGATTCTGAAACAAAGAAAAAAAAAGAAAGGCAAGTGGGAAAAGGGGAGAAAGAAAAGAGAAATGGGGAGGATATGTATGCATGTATACACACACACACACACACACATACACAACATACACAGATATATGAGAGAGAGAGAGAGAGAGAGAGAGAGAGATGTTTAGTCTGCCAAATGTCAGCTGAGTATATTTCTAAAAATTGTCCTAGGATCAATGTGAAGGAAAACTAAAGGGCAGATTGATGAGAGAGCCAATTCAAAAGGCAAAAAGATTCTTAAAAAATATTCTAAAACAATAATATCCTTAAAAAAAACAACTGATCAACAATCTTAATGGATTTGCTCATTTCATCAGTGCAACAATCAGTGATAATTTTAGGGTATCTGCAATGGATAATGCCATCTCTAACCAAAGAAAGAACTGTGGAGTTTAAACAAATACCAAAGACTATTACCTTTAATTTTTAAAAAAAGGTATCTTATTATGTCATTTTGCTATCTCTTACATTTTATTTTTTCCTTAAGGATATGATTTCTCTCTTAACAAATTCAATTTTGATCAATGTATAATATGGAAAAAATGTAAAGACTAGCAGACTGACTTCTGTGGAATTGGAGGGAGGGAAACAAGATTGGGAGAAAAATTGTAAAATTCAAAAATATAATAAAAAAGCTAATCAAAATGGATTTATACTTAGAATGCATAGTTTAACATTAAAAAAAATTAGCACAATAAAATGTCACAAATAAAAAACAAAAATGCAATGACAACAGATGCACAAAAAACCTTGAATAAAACTCAATACTTATTTATGATTTTTAATATATATTAAAAAATAGGGTTAATAACAACAAAACTATTACAGAAACCAAGAGCTAACTAATAAACTAGAATGAAAGTAGGATGCCTTATTATTTTTTGATAATTTTTAGACATATTATCAATAGTAAGAAAATAAAGAAATTAATATCTTAATAGCAAAGAGGGTATTATGATAGGATGACTTAGAAAATCCAAGAGAAAACATAAAAATAATAACTTCAAGAAAATAAGATTAAAAAGACAACCACACAAAATTATTAATATTCCTAAAATAAACTATTAACCCAGAAGTTATAAATAAATACCACTTAAAATGTATTAAGTAGGGGCAGCTAGGTGGAGCAGTGGATAGAGCACCAGCCTTGGAGTCAGGAGTACCTGGGTTCAAATCCGACCTCAGACACTTAGTAATTACCTAGCCGTGTGGCCTTGGGCAAGCCACTTAACCCCATTGCCTTGAAAAAATCTAAAAAATGTATTAAGTATTTGGGAATTAATTTATCTAGTCATATGAAAGTCTTTTTTGTTTATTAAAAAAAAGAACTAAAGAACTTGAAGGGTACTTAAATGTAAAGTACGGGGACATGTGATTTTACCACCATAAAGAGGGCTCCTGGAGAGGAATGCCCTCTCTCTGCAATTTGAAAGTTTTACAGGGTTGTTCCAAGACTCTGAGATTTTAAATGACTTGCTCACAAATACAAAATTAGAATGTGCCAGGGGTAGGACTTGAACTTAGGTCTTCCCCTAGTTCCAAGGACAGTTTTCTTTATCTGCTACAATATTCTGCTTCTTCTGTGGTTAATATAGAAGAGAGGGAGAAAACCACTCAAATTTATCTGAAGGTTTAATACCAACTAAAATATCAATTAAATTAATTAAAATCAGAATTCAATAAGAAAACTTAAATAGATGAACCCAAGCTAAAGGTATCAAGGAAATAATGAAACAAAATAGAAAGTAAGTCAGCATCACTCAATTTCCAATTATTCTATGAAACAGTAATTATTAAAACAATCTCATACTGGGTATAAAAAAGAAAAAACAAATCTCTGATATAGATTAAAATAACAAGATTCAGAACCAAATGCAAATAACTTTCTAGCATTCAATAAATCCAAGAACACAAACCACTGGGAAATGAATCTATTATTCAACAAAAACTGTTAGGAAAAATTAATTGCAGTTTGGTGAAAAAATGCTAACAAATTAGTACCTTATAACATAGTAAGTCCCAAATAGAAAAATAACTTAATACAAAATGTCATTCTATAAAAAATTAAAGCAACTATATAATCAAACATAGCTTGTGCAGTTATGTACAAGAAAAAAATTTTAATCAGTCATGATTCAAAGAAAATTATAAGGTAGAAAATAGTGATAAATTTGACTACAGAAAAAAAGGTTCTGCACAGCTTTAAACACTAAAGCTGGAAGAAATAGGAAATATTTTCTGATAAAAAAAAGATTTATTTTATCTTATTGATGTTGATACTAAGGTTATTGCTGAAAGGGGAAAAAAAAAGATTTGGCTATACAGAAATATACCTAGAAGGATTATTTGTAATAGCAAAAAATTGAAAAAATTGAAAGCAAAAAATTGAAAACAAACATTGACCAAATGTTTGAATAACTTTTGTTATGTGAATGTATACTGTAATAGACTTTTCTTTTTTTCTTTTTAGGTTTTTTTGCAGGGCAAATGGGGTTACAGTGACTTGTCCAAGGCCACACAGCCCTAGGTAATTACTGTCTGAGGCTGGATTTGAACTCAGGTCCTCCTGACTCCAGGGCTAGTGCTGGTGCTCTATCCACTGTGCCACTTAGCCGCCCCTTGTAATAGACTTTTCAAAGTATATTTTCCTATCTTTCATTTTTATATCAGTCATTTCAACCTCATCGTCAATCCCAATAGGGATGTTATGATGTTGGAGAGAGCACTGAGTCAGGAAAACTAAAGTTCAATTTTGGCCTCAGTCACTTAACTAGCTGGGTGACCCTAGGCATGTCACTTAGTCTGTCTCAGTTTCCTCATCTGTAAAATGAGGATAATAAGCACCTCCTTCCCAAGATTGTTCCAAGGATCAGATGAGATAATAACTGAAAAGTGCTCAGCATAGTGCCTATTATCTACTAGCATCTCCATACACACAAATACATGTATGTCTGTGTGTGTGTGTGTGTGTTTGGCTACCATTAGCCCCACTTTCTACCAGCTCTGTTGTTTTTGGATTTCTCTAGACTCTATCATGACCCTGGTCCCACTTTTCAGCTTCCTTTTATTCCCCCATTAGAATAGAAGCTCCCTGAAGACAAGGACTGTCTTTGTCTTTACTGGCATGCGTATCCCCAGCATATCAGTTTGGTACACAGCAGGTGCTTTATAAATGCTTACTGGCTGCCTGAGATCACTGGGCCTGAAGTCAGGAAGAATTGAATTAAAATCTGCCTTCAGGCAGGTTCTAGCTGTGTGACCCTTTGCATCAGTTTATAGACCTAGTTCCAAGTTTCTCTGAATTCCTCAATTAATTTTTGGTTGTGTAATGATATTTAATATAATTCAGGATTACTCTCTATGACAGATAATAAACATAAAATATACAAAGAAAATGCAGGAAGACTGTTTTGAACCAACGCATAGTTAAGAAAGCAGAATTCAAAAAACCAATATATCTACCCAGTGCCTTCAGTTACATGAAGAAAAACAACATTAAACAACAAAAAATTAATGTTGACCACATTGGAATGTTGATTTAATAAAAACATATTCTTTTAACAGATTAGTTCATAGTTTACATGTATAATTATTTTTGTACTGTTTTGCTTTTGTATTTTCTTTTGTTCACAATGTCAATGCTAATATTGATCAATAGGCATTAGAATAAAATTATTTAAAATTAAAATAAATACACCAGATCAGACCAGTGTAAACTGTCCTGTTTTTACTCACCTGCACCATAGATTCTGTCAGAACAGCCTCATTCACTTCCAAAATGACAGTTTTGATCTCCTGATAGGGCATACGGAAAGAACCCAGAAAGATTGCTGCCAGAAAATGAGAAACAAAATATTCCTTTCATTCTCTTCTTCTTCCAATTCATCATGTATGCTGCTGCTAGCATAACTTTTTTTTTTTTTTTTAGGTTTTTATAATACAAATGGGGTTAAGTGGTTTGCCCAAGGCCATACATCTAGGTAATTATTAAGTGTCTGAGGCCGGATTTGAACTCAGGTACTCCTGACTCCAGGGCCGGCACTCTATCTATTATGCCACCTAGCTGCCCCTCACTGAGTCACCTAGCCGCCCCTTAGCTGAACTTTTGTGTTTATTTTTACTACTATTTAACCAAATAATGGTTACAAAATCAACTAGTGAAATGACTTACTGGGGATATATGGAATTAGTACTTACATTACAACAGTTCCCCTAAGTCACATCTTCATTGTATACAAAGAGAAGGGTAAGGCAGTGCAGGAAACACAACACAAATCTCAACAGGGCTTGGTTTAAGTATGATACCTTGTTCTCATCTGCCCTTTTTGCTATACAACTTTAAGAGATATGTGGGGGCAGCTAGGTGGCACAGTGAATAGAACGCCGGCCCTGGAGTCAGGAGTACCTGAGTTCAAATCCAACCTCAGACACTTAATTTATTACCTAGCTGTGTGGCCTTGGGCAAGCCACTTAACCCCATCTGCCTTGCAAAAAAAAACACCTTAAAACAAAAAGACATGTACATGGATCAGAGTCCTCATTTCTAACATCATAAATATCCTTGCTCCAGCCCCACTAACCTATTTAGGATAAAACTGACTTTGGGAGAGGACAAAAAATTACCATGATGAAAAACAAGATGGGTTAAGGAGGAAGTAACACAGAAATAGGAAAACTATGTGGATTCAACGCTATTGGGGGAAAAGAGGGCCTCAAGGAACCTACATTCTACAAGAGACCAAAAGGGATAAGCTAAAGAAGGATTTCCAGGCACACATTTTAAGAATTCTGGACATAATGATAGCAATATTGGTCTCCTGTCCTGGAGAAATCTCAGGGTGCTGAGACTGGATTCCTCTCTTGGAGTCATGTTGATTATAGCTACCCCCAAATTCAATCAGAGGGTACTGTCTAGTGTGCTACAGTTATTCTTAAAACTCTTCAGTTCTCAGATGTGCTTTGCACTTTACTCTTCTAGATGGAGGCAGATAGGTGACCTGGATAGTTGTTGGGGAGGAAACTTCAGGAGACCATGTGAGATCCCTTAACTGCTCACCAGTACTATTGAGAGCACCCACCATGGGCTTTGATTGTGGCAGTCAGTTTAGTTCTTCAGTGCTTCCTGATAGTGTGCATATATTCATATCAAACTATCTCATAGCCATCTAGCTAGGTGTCAATGAGAGCTTTATGGACACCCTTGATGGAGGCTACTTGTGTTTCCACCATCAGGGAATGAGGATGGAGGCCTTCTGAATGGAATGGTATCAATGAGGCATGAATGGCGCCAATGCTTTCATCCTGTACAGGTAGTTGTAATGTTGATTCCTGGTGTCTCCCACTGCAAAAGTCTGGCATTATTCTCTTAAAGAAACTGGATTTCATACTTTATGTCAACGGACCTTAGATAGTCAGATGTCAATGTCTTACTTCATATCTTTGGGAGGGCTGTAGCCCATGGGAACTTAAGGGTCTCTTCAAGACTTCATAGCAGAAATGAGGTGGGGGGGTGGAGCCAAGATGGCAACAAGAACGGATACTGTCTTAGGTGCTCTCTCATAAATCTTCGAAACTAAGGACTCTAACTAAACTTTCCAGAGACAGAACCCACAGGGGGACCCAGTGAGGCAGTTCTCCTACTCAAGGTAACCTGGAAAAGAGCAGAAAGGCTCTGCTCCCTTGGGTCAGAGGGGCAGCCCGCCAGAGGGGTGGCCTGTCAGAGCGAAAGAACTTCAGCCTCCCAGAGGCAGTCCCAGGGTGCCCTGGCTCCCAGCAGCGGGGGGAGTTTCCTGACCTACACCCCGGGGGGAGCACCGGGCACAAATTGGGGGAACAGCTGGGGGACCTCTGCCAGAGCAAGCACGTGGAACCCAGCCCTCCAGGCACACAGCAAGCAGAGTGGCCAAGGCAGGAAACAGAAGCAGGCAGAGCTGGTGAGCAGGAGCCCATTGAGCTGAGGGAGGGGAGTGAAGAGAGAGAGAATGCCGAGCTCTGTCCTCTATCCCTGGAACAGGACTCTGGGGCTCTGACCACATTCAGATCCTGATTGCAGTCTAGGCCCCCCCATAGAACTGCAGGGTCTCCCCCCACCTCAGCCCCATGGCAGAGGGGGCACATATGGTCACTCACAGACCAGGAGGGAGGACAGAGCCTCACATACTGAGATCCTTGTGGGAGTGTCCCAAAAGCTCAGGAAGCACCCCCAAAACAGGCTTAGGCTGGGAAAATGAGCAAGCAGAGAAAAAAAGAGGAACACCACTGAAAAATATTTTGCATATGAGCTCAAGAAGGATCAAAACACTCAGTCTGAAGATGAAGCTCCTGCATCTAAAGACTCCAAGAAAAACAGAAATTGGGCTCAGACTATGACAGAGCTCAAAAAAGACTTTGAAAATCAAATGAAGGAGTTAGAAGAAAAACTGGGGAAAGAAATGAGAGAGATGCAAGAAAAACATGAAAATGAAGTCAGCAGCTTAGTCAAGGAAATCCAAAAAAAAAATGCTTAAGAAAATAGCATGCTAAAAACCAGCTTAGGTCAAATGGATAAAACAGTTCAAAAAGTTATTGAGGAGAAGAATGCTTTAAAAAGCAAAATTGGCCAGATGGAAAAAGAAATAAGAAAACTGTCTGAGGAAAATAAATTTTTCAAACATAGAACAGAACTCAGGGAGATTTGATGAATTTACAAGAAATCAGGACTCAATACTTTAAAACCAAAAGAATGAAAAATTAGAAGAAAATGTGAAACATCTCACTGAAAAAACAAGTGATATAGAAAACAGATTTAGGAAAGATAATTTAAAAATTATTGGAATACCTGAAAGTCATGATCAGGAAAGAGCCTTGACATCATTTTCAAAGAATTACTACAGGAAAATTGCCCTGATATCCTAGAAGCAGAGGGCAAAATAGAAATGGAGAGAATCCACCGATCTCCCCAAGAAAGAGATACCCAAAAAACAACCCCCAGGAATATTACAGCCAAGTTCCAGAACTCCCAAGTCAAAGAGAAAATATTACAAGCAGCCAGAAGAACACAATTCAAATATCATGGAGCTGCAGTCAGGATCACATAGGACTTAGCAGCAACTACATTAAAAGCTCATAGGGCTTGGAATACAATATACCAGAAGGCAAAAGACCTTAGAATGCAACCGAGAATCGACTACCCAGCCAAACTGAATGTCTTCTTCCAGGGAAAAAGATGGACTTACAATGAACCAGGGGAATTTAAAATGTTCCTGTTAGAATGGCCAGAGCTGAACAGAAGGTTTGATCTTCAAATACAGGACTCAGGTGAAGCATAGAGATTGGAAGAGAAGGGGAAAATATGAGGGACTTAATGATGATGAACTGCATGTATTCCTCCATAGAAAAATGACACTGATAATACTCATATGAACATTCTCAATTAATAGAGCAGGTAGAAGGAGCTTTTATAGTTGAAGCACAGGAGAAAGCTGAATTTGAAGATAAAATATGGTGTAAAAATGGAGTCAATAGAAAAAAGGAAATGTAAAGGAAGAAAGAAAAAGGAGAAGGGGGATAGGCCAAGATATTCCATATAAGTTTTTTCTTTATTACCATGAGCTATTGCAATGATATGGAAGGGGGGAAGGCAAGGGGGAATGAGGGAATCTTCACTCTCATCAGAGATGGCTAGGAGAGGAAACAGCATATATACTCAATGGGGTATAGGCATCTGGAGTAAGAAGGAGGGGGGGACAGGGGGGACGGGGGTGGGGGATGTGAATGAAGGAAGAGAGGATGGACCATGGGGGGAGATTGGTCAGATATAACACATTTTCTTTTTTACTTCTTGCAAGGGGCTGGGATTGGAAGGCCTGTCCGGGACCATAGGGCCAGGTGGATGCTGGGCCTAAGGGGTGGTATGGGGGCTCGGGGCCTCTTGGCCCCAGGGCCACGGATCTTGTCTGCTGCGCCACTCAGCTACCCTACAGCAGAGTCAGAGTGAAAGGAGAGAGAAAATATAGTACATGGTAGTGGAGAAATACAGAAGGAAGGAGTTGCGATCAGCAATGGCAACGGTGGAAAAATATGGAAGTAACTTTTGTGATGGACTCATCATAAAAAATGTGATCCACCTGCGACAGTGGTGTTGGAACAAAGAATGAAGCACATTTTTTATTATTATTACTTTGAGGGGGTTGCAGGGCAAATGGGGCTGGGTGGCCTGCCTGGGGCCGCATAGCAGGGTGATCATTGGGTGTCTGAGGCCGGATTTGGACCCAGGTGCCCCTGGCTCAAGGGCCAATGCTCTGTCTGCCACCCAGCCACCCCTACTATTATTACTATTTTATTTTATTTTGGGTCTTTTTTTTCTTTTATTGGCTTTTGCAGGGCAGTGGGGTTGGGGTGGCTTGCATGTCACAGGGCTGGGTGATTGTTGGGTGTACAGGGCCGGATATGGGCTCGGGTGCTCATGGCTCCAGGGCTGGTGCTCCATCCATTGTGCCACCTAGCCATACCTACAATTATTACTATTATTTTTTTTAATTTTAATTTTTTTCTCTCCCCTTTATTGCTCAAGAGAGTCTATATTTTTTTGGGGGGAGGGGGGTATTTTGTTTACTCTTAAACAAGAATATTATATTAATGTATAAAAAACATTATTTGTACAAAATGAGAATATTAAATATAAAAATTAAAAAAAAAAAGACTTCATAGCAAAACACTTTTCACAAAAATGAACAGCAGCACAAATACCAAGCTTCTGTAGTCCATCACCAGCATGATAGTCACCCCCAGACAACCAGTTACTACAAACACCATGGCTTCTCTCCAGTTTTTTTGAGCTTGGATTCCATAGTAGTGACAGCCCTTTGGTTGCTTGGTGCTTCTGGGCATTTCCTTATGGGGGAAGCCAAAGCTTGGCCTGGACAAAAAACATGGTGGCTGGGGGGAGCATGAGAAATCCTCCTAAAATACTGCTTTTATAGTACAATGGTCAAAGATAATTCTATAGAAAATAGAAAATGTCATTCACATATAAAGAGGGAGTACTGGAGTTAAATGTAGATGAAAGCTTACTATCTTCAATTTTTAAAAGTTGCCTTGTGAGGGGTAGCTAGGTGGCCCAGTGGATAGAGCACCGGCCTTGGAGTCAGGAGTACCTGGGTTCAAACCCGACCTCAGACACTTAATAAAAAAAGTTGTCTCGTGTGTTTTTTTTCCTTTCTAATGTTTTCATTCTCATTTTGATTTGATTCTTCATTCACAGAATGATTAATATGGATCTATGTTTAGCATGGTTGTACATGTATGGCCTTTAATGGATTGCTTTCTGTCAGGGGGAGGGAGGAAGGGAGGGAGGGAGGGAGAGGAAAAATGTGAAACTCAAAACTTTGCAAAAAAATGATTGCTGAAAACTACTGTTGCATGTAATTGGAAAAATAAATAAAATATGATTAACAAAAAAAGATGGCTTTTATCATATCATGGCTCTTCTCAAAAAACCTTTTAATAGCTTCTCACTCTTTATAAAAAGTCCAAACTCCTTGTTCTAGAATTTAAAGACTTCCATGATCTGACCCTAACAAATCAGTTCAGCCTTTATTAACCCTTCATTCCAGTCAAACTCATCTATTTGAGGTCTCCTGAACAGCCTGTCACCAAATCTTTGCTATTGGAGATGCCTTTTCTGTCTTCCTGAAATAAAATGTCCATTCAAGTTCCATATCTAATCTCATTTGTCCAACTAATGATCTCTCTCCACAGTCCTTACTGTCTATATTACTCATTTGGAAATTATTTAATATTTGGTGACTTTTTATAGGGTAGGAGAGTGGAAAGAACACTAACTAGGCCTGCATTGGGGAAACTTGGGCTCTAGTTCTGGAGTCTATATTTACTAGCAGTGCAACCATGAACAAATTACATCCTTCTCTGAGCCTTATTTCCTCATCAACAAAAATGAGGAGAATAACCTTCACTTACCTTACCCCTCACAGGATGGCTTCAAGGAAAGTGTTTTGTCAGATGGAAGATGTTGGAGTTAAGCTTCTTGAAAGCAGGGAGTTTCACTTTCAGCTTTCATCTTCCTAGTTCCTGGCATGATGTCTCACACAAACTAAGTCTCAATTCATTCTTGTTGAACTGAACAGTTTTTTTGTATATGAATGGCATGGCTCTTTAACCACACTATAAGCTCTGTGAGGGACAGTAATTGTCTCTTACACATGCCCCTCTTCACACAATAATTATCTCTTACACATACTCATATAGCAACTAGCATGATGTCTTATACAGAGAAAGTGTTCAATATTTCTTTTTGTTTTTTTGCAAGGCAATGGGGTTAAGTGGTTTGCCCAAGGCCACACAGCTAAGTAATTATTAAGTGTCTGAGGTCGGATTTGAACTCAGGTACTCCTGACTCCAGGGCCAGTGCTCTATCCACTGTGCCACCTGGCTGCCCCTTCAATATTTCTTGACCATGCAAACTGTGATCAGTCAGGAATTACATATATGCTTATTAAAGTTTTCTAGCCATCTTCTTCTCATATGCACAAATCAATTTCCATCCTAACTTCTAGCAACAATTTTTCTCATTTACTCTGGAGTGAAATTTCTGACCCAAAAGTTAATTTTGGAAGCAGAGGAGAAAATTAATTTTTGAGCACTAGAATAAAACAAACTTCAAGCATTAGTTTACACTCATCCAAACTAAAATTAAGTTAATGGCTCTTCCATTTAAAGAAAATATCTCTAATACAATGATGAAGAAAGGATATAAAATAGGCAGGTGGAAACCCCAAATTTGAAATCACAGCATCTCAAGGATTGCAAGGTCTTCAGAGACCATCTAGTCTACCCCTTATCTGAATGAAAATGTCCTTTACCATATACCTGATAAATGGTCTTCCCGTTTTCAATCCAAGCTACCCAAGAGGAAGAAGAAGAAGAAAGTTCCTGAGGCAGTACATTCTGGACCACTTTAATCATAAGGCATAGCTGAAGCTGAGTTGCTAGGAAGCTATTCTCCTTCATCTTGCAAGAATGGATCACAGTTATACTTACAGAGATTTTGAGCTGTCTTTGAATCCAACACCTTCAGCTCTTTCACTTTTTTCTTCTGAACTGACTTCTTTTCTTCTCCACCTTCCTGATCCTTCTTGGCTGGGGGGAATATTAAATAGGTAGGATTAACAAGGATTAACAAATTTCATCACTGAGAAGTTTCAATTTACAGAATAGCTCTGTAACCCTGAGGAAATTACTCTCACCTTTGTAAGATGATGCCTCTGATACAAAAGAATCTGAAAGTGACTCTGTAAGGATTCTAAGTATGGTTAACCTACAGAAGGAATCCTAGTGCCTAAAATATCAACTTTTTTCCTGTAGATATTTTATGCATAATATAATATCAAAATATTTTATCTTTTAATACCATAATAATTCAGACTTCTTCTCCCTCACCACTATAAAAGGGATAACTATACTTTTAAAATATTTTATTTATTTAAGGCAATGGAATTAAGTGACTTGCCCAAGGTCGCACAGATAGGTGTCTCAGGCTGGATTTGAACTCAGGTCCTCCTGACTCCAGGGTCACTGTGACACTCAGCTGCCCCCCTGGGATAGCTATACTTCTAAACTTTACATGTTTTTATTTCTTCTACCACCAACTCAATTATAGGTTCTACTCCTTCTGTATTTTCTACTGCTTTTTATAGGCACAGTAGGCATTTAATAGCAACAAAAATAAATGAGATTTATAAGTGTTTTAAGGTTTACAGAGTGCTTTATATACATTATCTTTAATTCCCATAATAACCCTGTGAGGGAAATACTAGAAGCGTTATTCTTATTTTACTGATGGAGAAACTGAGGTTCAAAGAGCTAAATCAATGAACATTTATTAAAAGGTAAATGGCAAAGAAATCTAGACTCCTACTGCTGCCTTATTTCTATTGGGTCCGGATTTGCCCCAACTCACACTAACTGAGTCACAGGAAGGGTGTAAATCCAAGTCTTGACTAAAGTCCAACACCCTTTTCACTGTACCACATTGCCCTTCTTTAACATCTAGAAAGTTTTAAAGTTTTAGTTATGCCTTTTGATACCAACCTCCCCCAATATCTACTGTCTCAGCAAAATCAAACAATTCTATACATCAATATAGCGAAGTTTGTTCAGTTATTCTTCAATAAAAATCATACCAACTTTGGTTTTTTGCTACTATAAAAAGACCTTCATATTTTGGTATATTTGGTGTTGAATGATTGATTAAAGATAATTAAGAAAGTGTACCAGAGTACCAGAAAACACTCAGGAGAGTGAAAGCATAGATATTTACATCCAGGGAATTGTGGAGAAGGTAGGGTGGATTGCTCTCTTGCACTCATGCTCACTCACATCTCTTTCTCTCTCACTCTCTCTCAACACTATCATTTTGATATCCCTGAATTTCTGACAGCCTGCAGTTGCTCTAGTATCAGCACCTGTGTTTGAATACACTCCTAATCTGGTAACAAGGAAAAGGTTGAAGATAGTGCCCCATGTCAGTTCTGAGGCGGTACCCTCAACATTGACCTCTAAGTCACAATTGTTAATGGAAATGGAAATTCAATAAGCTTACAGATGGTAATGAACTTATGACAATAGCTTTGTCACTAAGACTCCAACTTCCCATTTACACCAGAGCAGGAAAAGCAACCTTGTAATAAGGACTCTTGTCATGCCTCACTGATGAAAGAATCCAAAGAGGAAAAGCTGAGTAATTCTAGTTCAAGAAATCATGCAAAGTTTCCAAGGGATAGAAGTCCAGTAAAGAGAAGAATTTTATTTGGGAGTTCATGTCAAAGAGCCAAACTGCCTGGACTCTTCTGGGGCCCACAGTGAAAAAAGAAGACCTTGCATCATCTAGCCACCTCCCTGGCAGTGGAGGAATAACAGCAGAGATATACAGCTGCTGAAGCCCTGACCTAGTCTGTAGATGTGAAGTACTTTGCTGATAAAAGTACCAGCTCTTAAATAAGGCAACTGGCCAAATCTAGCCTTCCCAGGAAAGCTTTGCTGATCCAATGCCCTCCTCTTAATGTATACTACTAGCCTTGCCAGGAAATCAGCTCCTGCAGCTTCCCACTCTTAGCCTGTGTACTCCTGGGGCTAGAAAGCAGAATGTTTGCTTCAGTGGCTGAAAGTCAGTCACTGACCTACTTCTGAACAGTTTAGTGAGGAAACAGCCTGGCTAAAAGTGTAATGTACCTAGTTCATCCTATGAACCTAAACCAACTCTCAGTAATTATACAGATGAAGAAATGAGGAGGTTCAGGGATTTCATGATATCAGTCCTATACATGCCTAACATTCACCCCAGTTAAGATCTCTTCTCTAGCCTAATCTCATTCCCAAGAGATTTCACTGTTATTTATCAAAACAAAATCATGAACCTAGCAGCCCCCAAAACTACAAGCAACATTGAATTCTGCCAATAGAGCACACACACACACACACACACACACACACACACACTTTCTCTCTCTCTCTCTCTCTCTCTCTCTCTCTCTCTCAATAGAGATATAAGGGACAACATAGGATTTGGGAGGTAGCAGGAGCCCAGATATTACAAGGTTGATAGACTAAGACTTCTGTAGACATAATATCCCCCATTTCTTGTCCTTGGGCCATGGCAAAAGTGTCCTAGCTCTGATAAACTGACTGTTTTCCAGATTTTAGAGAACATGCTATAATCATGGCAGAGGAGACTATACTCCCCCCCCCCCCCAATATTTCCCAGATCTCTTCTATACCTCCCATCCTCCCCAAATATTCTACCACTTCCTCTGTGGGAAAATATTAAGGTTGACTATAACTCCATGTTAAGAAGGACACCTTGATTTATGCCTTCTGGGTCCCAATGCACTAAGAAGATCTCCTAGAAGGAATTCAATCTGTCTTCCCTTATTTTTCAAGGTTATTTATGACTTCCTTTACTGTTGGAAGAATATGAAATCTCCTAGCTAAGCCTGCAATTTAAAATCTCGCTCTGTAACATGGCCCACTGCACCTCTCCAAAGGGGCCTGAAAGAAGAGAGGGTCTGACACAGAATGTTAATTCCATCTGTAAGCAGGCATCTAGCTGGATAGAATCATTGCTATGCCAGAAGGCATTCGTCAAACACCTCCCTGCTCTAGGCTTTTCGGGAAAGAACTTGTTCCTTCGTTGCCTAGGAAGCAGAAAGCCTGCAGTGAGGTGTGTCCCTGATGAGCAGCAGCTGAGCAGAGAGGCAAGCTATGCCTCAGCTTGTCTCCCTCTCTTTCCCCCTCCCCACCCAGACTCCTCCCTTGCTAAATTCTTTTTTTTTCCTGCGTCACAAGCACAAAATGGAGACATCCAGGGAGGAAAACAATCTGTATAAAATGGCTGAATGCAGCAGAACAAGGCAGCTGAAAAGAAGCACAAGGACACCCTCTGCTGTCCAACCTGGGGACCTACTTTCCTTTATTTCTCATTCTGTGCTTCATCACAGAACCATGGTCTTTTTTACCCCCACCCCCAACCTCACAGAGGAGAAATTAAAGCACCATACAAAGACAAATTTTTAATATGCACACTCAAAAGACAGCTGTTGACAGAACTCAGAGGCTAGAATGTCTGACTTGCAGTCCAATTGTTTGGTTATGTTAAGTGTTAACAGGCATTCTCTGCAGCCACAGAACAGAACAGGGGCTTTCCCAAGAGCACAGAATTCCATCATTCCCATTCATGATCTAAGAGCCTCTGGGAGCTCCAGGGGTCACTGCCTTCATTTCCCCAGGAATTCCTGCTTCAGGCTCATCTCAATGAAATTTACAAACAGGAAATAGGAGAGTAAAGAATTGTCTGACATCCTGGAAACAAAATCCTCAAGGATTTGCCTGAACTGCAGGTGGGAGTGAGTCAGCAGAGAGGACCAGGCCCCTGGTAAATTTACTGCTGAGAATAGACTTAACCTGCTGCTTCCTTAGACCTGGAAACTCAGCTGAAGACACAACCCTCCCCCACTCCCCAGTAACAAACTTTCAGTCAGGAAGGCCTGATTTCAAATTCTTCTTTTAATACCTTCTAACTATCTGACCATGGGACAAATCACTTAAATCCTCCAATTTACAGGTTTCTTCACCTGTAAAATAATATTAACACAAGGTTGCTGGAAAACTGAAATGCATTTAAAGTGTTATGCTGTTGGGTTTTTTAACTTTAAATGCTATATAAAGGTCAGTTATTATCAGTAGATATTACTTCTATATCTACCTCAACAATACCTGCTCTCTTAGGATGATGTAAATGACAATGCCTAGGCACTCAATATGGGAATTCCTTTAGATTCCCTGGGACAGAACTCCCCAGAATCCAGTCGGGCACCTCACTGTTAAATGGAACAATAGAGAAAAGATGAGAAAAGGTCAGACAGGTAAGTGTGGAAAAAATGTTTTGGGTCAGTATTATGAGTGGTTTGTTTCTACTGCCTAGATAGTTCCTATCTTGGACTCTCCTAAGCAGGATCCAGTGATAACACCCACATATATATGCTTTAAGTCACTTTAGGAAATAAAGGGACAGTACTTGGGGATCAATACCATGTTACCATCATGGACACCATGAAGAAAGAGTCAGGAGCTCTCTATAGGAACTGAGAACCTTCTACCAAGATCAAATGGACTGCAAGTGCTTAATGATCTGAACCACGTGAAGCAATGAGACAAGGAATAGGCTTACAATTGCTGGAACTTAACAGTTCCTTTTGGAGGTTATGTCCCAAGCCCTAGTGTAACAAATGCCCATATGAAGAATTCCCAGTTCTCTTCTTCATGCCCAGAACACAGATGGAGAACTCAGGGATATCTGGTACATCTTAGCTTCAGACAAAAAAACATGGAAACAAACAAGGTAGTGTACCTGCTAAAATCAGTAGTTGTTTCCACCCCACACACAAGATTTTTACAACTAAATTCTCTGCTAATTCAAACTCCCATCCCTCTGAATTACATAGAATTAGAATGTTATGGGTAAGGAAGGTTTGCAGGGAGGGAGAGAGGAGAACCAATAGCTGAATGAGACTAAGAAGTAGTGGCAAAGACATGTGGGTCCTAAGGCTAGAGGAGCAAAATGTTGTCAAGCAGGATTTGGGGGAGCACAAAGGTACATACAGATTTCACAGAGCTATTTGTTGGCTAGGATCTCCAGAAAATAGATGATCATTCAGACAATACAGTTATTCAGTTTCTCTCTGATGCTTTCCTAGCACACCCAGGGTGACTCAACAAGGGAGTGCTGAGAAACACTCAGCATCAGATTTGGGTGGGTAGGAGAGAGAACAGGCATTGCCCCAAGCAAGGACCAAGGTGTGTATCAGCTAAGGTGTGGATGAAAATAATCAGCTTATGTTATGTTAGGGAACAACAGGGCTAGAGGGCAGGAGTCAGGACCCAAAAGGAGACATGAGGATAAGGTTTATTAATAAAGCCAGATTGGCTGGGGGTGGGAGATGAAGATAAGAGTCCATAGCACAGTCCCAGGAAAAGTTCCCCACTTTTATTCAGGTCATTCCTTTCTCAAATCCTACCCAGACCTGAAGTAAACATTCTCTCCCTTTCACAAGAGTAAACAAAAATATATTTCAAATGATATTTAATGAAAGAGGTGATAATCCTACATGTTTTTAGATGATAGTAATATATCCTTGTCTCATTCTTCCTTATTCACACATGGGGCTCTGTAAACAGATTATAAATTCCTCAGAGTTCCTTTATAGCTAAGGGTCCTTAACACCCCCCCCCCCCCCCCCCGTTTTATTCTCAGTTTGGAAAGCAATAAGGCACAAGGCTTAAAGCATAAAAAAAGAACAGATGGAGAGAGCACCCTGCCCCCAGTCTGGCCCTGCTGATGCAGCTGCTTGTTTTTGTCATAGTCCTGTTTTTTTCCCTTCTTTGTTCCTGAGGTGGAGGCCAGGAAGAGGAGGGGGAAGCGGGGGAGGAAAGGGGAGTGCCTCGTCACTGCAGATACTGAAAATCACCTGATACTCTCCTCCAATCCCCAGCTTCTGACTTCATAATTCAGAACCTGAGCCAAAGTAGCTCAACTGCGCTCGCCCCGTGGCTGAAAAGAGCAATGCAAGAGAAGAGGAAAGGAATGAAGAACAGGAAAAAGTTTTGTTTTGGGGGGGTTTTAGAATGATTCTCCTGTCTTGAGGGGGTCCTGGGAAGAAAGAATAAAAAAGTTTAGCCTTTTCTGGCCTGATCTTTCCAAACGGAGCTGTCCATGGCACTGAGGGCAAGGCTAGGATGACACAAAAGCTAGAGAAAAGATGCTTCTGAAATGCTCTTTACAACAGAGCCCCTGGAACACTTTCTGCACCCTCAGGCTCTAAAAGACTTTGGGGGCATCTCACTTGATTGCAGGGTAGAAGGGGAATCTGAATAATTATAGCCCACAGTCTGAACTTAGTTTGGTCTAGCGCTTTTGTCAACTGGGTTTTCATCCTGCCCATACCAGAACAGGGACAGAATGAAGAAAACACTTTCCTTAGGAGGCTAGTGATATTGAGATACAACTGTTCCTGACTCCAAGAATCCAGGGCTTCAGGAACCAAGCTAGCAATCAAGAATGGTGCTCTTTTAGCTAGAAACCTAAAAGGTTGAAAGATTCTACTCAATGCCTGGAACCCACACATGAAAGATCAGATGGGTTAAATTCAACTTCTGCCCTGGTTGCTGTGGGGACTTCATGCAAGAGACAAAGTTCACCAGATATTAATAATTCAATATTCCTCAAGCACAGTAGATACTTAAGATAGATACAATAAGACCTAAAGGAGGCAATATAAAGACTGATATATTTCTGCACTCTAAAGCTGAAAGAGAGGCTCAGTTTATGTTTTTTAATATTCTCAATGTCTAGAAACTTCTAGGAAAACACAAAGTATAAATTACATCAGGAAATTCTCAGAAAGAATTTTGTCCTACAAAGACATCAAGGATTCTGATTTGGAACTTCTCAGTGAGCTTTGTGAAAGCATGCTGGCTATGGGAAGGCCTGGGTTAGAATCCTGCCTTCATCCCAATCTCTGTAGGTCTCAGTTTCTTCATGTAAAAAGTAAGAGAAAATAATGCCTTTAAGAGATGGCTTGTTGTAAAGCTCAAATGAAATAATGTATGTAAAGCATGTCGCAAAACTTTAAGTGTACAGGAATATCAGAGATTATTTTTAAATTGAGGAGAGAATAAAGGAGGGCCAAGACAATATACCTGGCCTTAAATCTCCAGGTTTCAAACTTTTGAGAGTCAATATTAAAAAGACAGGCTGAACGATTAGCAGAGCTCAAGAAGAAAGATGATCAGACAGAGTCCCAGGCAATCCAATGGCATTAGATATTTTGGCTAAAACATCAAAATATCCTCAGCAGGAAAAGTTTCCTGTAGCAAATACAATCTACATGGCAAGTGTTCTAGGCAGGTGGGACCAAACAAAAGTATTATGGTTTTATCCACAAGTCTGATGTTTTAAGACATATTCCCTGCAAAATAGGAATTACTAAACAGTTAAATATAAATTCTTATAGTCATGTTCTTCTCACAAGCAGCTTTGTACTCAAGTATAGGACCCACTATAGGATCATCTGAGTTCTCTTTTTCTTCCCAAAACCTCATTTCACATTTTTTTTAAAGCTCTCCTTTCTCCTTCTCAATATATCGTCTGCATAGTTGCTGTCTAGATAGTTTTGTCCATAATAATGTTTTGTCCTCATTCTTCCAAGACCATGACATCAAGGAAGGTGATGCCACGACAAGTACATGAAATGAATTTGAGTGAGAAAGGGCTGTGCTGTCATCAGTCTCACTTTCTCCTCCAGTCATCTGGGTCC
Organism: Macrotis lagotis; assembly: GCF_037893015.1. Taxonomy (NCBI): domain Eukaryota; kingdom Metazoa; phylum Chordata; class Mammalia; order Peramelemorphia; family Peramelidae; genus Macrotis; species Macrotis lagotis. The sequence goes on along the minus strand of NC_133658.1, from coordinate 410,671,608 downwards.
AGTGGCTAGATATTTATCAGAATGACTGGAAATGGCCCTGAATATGAGGTAATCAGGTTTAAGTGAATGCTCAAGGTCACACAGCTAGTGTAAGAGGCTAATTTGAACTACTGTCCTCCCAATTCCAAGACCAGTGCTCTATCTAAATAATGGTGGTGCTCTCTATGCTCATTTCTGAACCATTTCTAATCTTATAACTTCAATTATTCCAAATAGCTGCAATTTAAGAAATATTCATTAATGATGGTTCTAACTACATCTGTTTTCTAGCCCTGATTGGCATCCCTCATTTTTTTTATCAGTTTATTTTTCTGTTCTAGCTTTGCTTATGGAGTTCAGCTTTAGTCACTATTTACTCTGAGCATTTTTCTCAATGTTTGTTAAGCCCCAGAGATCATTTGTATATTTCCTTAAATGTCGTCTATTTTCAGGAGGCCCATCTTGAAGGGAGATCAGAATAAGGAATATAATATTCCTAAGAAGAAATAAACTCATTTCTTCACTCACAAAAATCTTTGCATTGTTAACATCCTTCTTTTAAAATATCAAACCACAAAATGATATTTTGTATATTTTTTTTTTTAGGTTTTTGCAAGGCAAATGGGGTTAAGTGGCTTGCCCAAGGCCACACAGCTAGGTAATTATTAAGTGTCTGAGACCGGATTTGAACCCAGGTACTCCTGACTCCAGGGCGGGTGGTTTATCCACTGCACCACCTAGCCACCCCCTATTTTGTACATTTTAAAGATAACAAATGGGAACTATGAGTGTATTTTTTTAGCCTAATATGGAAGAAATATTTAATTAGCATCTAAAAGAAAAATTTAATCAGTATCAAGAGAGAAAAACTGTTAGAACAAACTTAAATACTGAGACTGAATGATCTATGGAGATGTTACTTAGGTAGCCTGTGTTTCAGATTGGCATAGTAAAAGGAAGCATGCTTTGACACTTAAGTCTTAAGAAAAGGGATCATAGGGGAAGCTAGGTGGCCTAGTGGATAAAGTACTGACCATGGAGTCAGGAGTACCTGGGTTCAAATCCGGTCTCAGACACTTAATAATTACCTAGCTGTGTGGCCTTGGGCAAGCCACTTAACCCCATTTGCCTTGCAAAAAAAAAAAAAAGAAAAGAAAAGGGATCTTATGTAGCCCAAGACATATGAAGTGCAATATAGAATCTACCTCCTGGACTTTCTAAATTTCTAAGATTAGAGGCTCCTGAGAAAGATGAGGTAATGAAATGATATGAGGGAGGAGAAAAACATTAATGACCAAACTACCATAAAGAAGGGCTGAAAATGAAGTTCTGTTTGGGGTAACCTAAATTAAATTCCTGAGAAAATATCTTAAAAATGTATGATCTTTGTTAGCTGTGTGATCTTTTAGACCTGTTTCTTCTCTGGAAAATGGTGGAAGCAATATCCTGCTTCTCAGCAATACCAGGAGGCTAAGTTAAAGCACTTAGAAACCCTTAGAGAGCACCATGGAAGCAGCAGCCACTATTTTTATCAACGATTCCTTTATAGGTTGCTGTGAAGAAAGCATTTTGCAAATGTGAGCTATTGTTGTTCTATTATGAGTTGGGGACCAGGTCAAGATTTTACAGGTTCTAAATATGGATAAGAAACAAGATTAAGATTAGTAAAACTTGTGAGAGCAATATGTGTACGTATTAGGTTGAGTATAAAGCCCCAAAGCAGATCCATACAATGGACTTAGAAGGAATCTAAGAAAAGGATATTTTTCAGGATCTTCACTTCTTCCTTAGAAAGAATGGCTCTAAATATTTCCTGCAAAATAAGCTGGATCTGAAGAGAAATGGGGCATCAAACAGCAGAACTTTTAGAGACTTATTACCATCTGTGACACTCTTTTAGAGGAATATTGAGCCTAACACAAAAAGAGAAAATAACTAGAAATTATGACAATCTTCCAGTTCTTTCATTACTATAAGTCTGGTAGGACTATATATTCTGGTAATCACTGACTGCTGGTCAAATTCTAAGCTAGTTTTTTTTAAGAGACTAAGTAATACAGAACCTGGATCATTTCAGGAAGAATTCCTGGTAACTTGATGGGTGATCAGTATCTTTTGTATTTATAAATTACACAAGAAATAACAAAAGAAACCTGAAACCCCTAAAAATTCTGCCTAATGAATAAGCCTATTAACTTGTTATCCAGAAAACATGTCCAATTTGCTTTTTTTCTTAGTCTGACCCAACATCAAGCCAACAAACAATTCAATATAAAGACAACCTGCAAAAAGACAGTATCACAAAACTAACATAAATAGGGAAATTAATTCCAGAGATCTAAACATAAAAGTATACATTATGCCTTGTCTTTACAAAATCTTCATCCTATATAGCAGGTCTGATGAGTTAAATGAATATTCCCATTGGGAAGGGAACTGATTTTGATGCCACCTGGTGGACAGAAAGGAGAACACAGAAAAAAAGAAAAACGAGGAAAAGTGAGAAAAGTTGGATTCCTTCCTTCTATGAACCTCTTTTGAAGATTGGTTGGGTAACTCCAGGGAAGCTACAATCAGGTAGGCAGGCCTATCAGTTTTCTTCCTGGTTTGTATACCCTGTCCTAAAATTACCTGTAGGACCCTGGAATGAGGAGATTCAGTCTTGCTTCGCTGTGGAGCTCTTCCTCTTCCCTGAGTTGTTTAAATGATCCAAACTTTCCTAAATTAGGGTCAAAACTTCAAATACATAGGATCAAAATGTCACAGTTCTAAAGTTGTAAGGATTCTCAAATGCTATTTAGTCTGAACTCCTCATTTTATTTCAGTCAAGGGAAGTTGGATTTTAAGTAATAAAGGGAACAAGAACTTCACAATTTCAAAACTCAGTCTTCAGATTGACTAAACAGAACTACTTATTTTATCTCTTCATAAAACAAGGAACTGTGCAAATTGGTTTGCTAAGTGGGGGGGGGTCCATGTGTATGATGAAGCAATGGCATTTGTGTCTCTCAAAAACTGAGGAGAGTAGATGTGAGAAAGAGTTCTACTTAATTAGTTTTCTAGTCTATTCCTAGCAGACAATATATTTGGCTTTCAGCAAATATAAGAAAACTGAATTGGTCCTGAGGTGAGCCCAAATAACCCCAGAAAAATGAACATGCTAGAACTAGAACTAGAATAATACAATTTTTGGAGGCAATAGGGTAAATCAAGTTCATTACAATGACAGGGGCTTTTTCTTTTGTCCAAATTTACTTTTGTTCTCTCCTCAGTACAGGGGGCTCACAATAGTTAATATTTTGTCAAATGTTTGACTGGAAGATATCTTAGTCAAAAGAAGAAAATTATTCATTTCACTGTAATTCATAGAATCTAGGTTCTCAAAAGTTATACCAGAAGGGCAAAAACTACCAAACTGGAGAGACTTTTGGAATGATCCCTGTGAAAGAAATTATCTACTGCTCTAAGGCCAATTCAGGGAATCTCAACATCCAATTGGCTGCAAAGTTAAGAAGTGGGTACAGAAATAGTCACAAAAATTCTTCAAGACCTATTAAATTGCTAGTGATTTATATAAATGAAGAATATTCATATTAATGAAATTTCAGACCCTTGAAATATCCTAAGAATTAATGACTACATTGATATGAAATATACCATATTGAAAGCAACTCTTGGTAATAAAAAGCTGAACTGAGGTGAGGCAAAATTATCTCAAAGTTCTAGGCAGGTCTGCTCTTTCTTCTAATGGGGGGGGGTTTACAAAATTCCAAAGATTATATCCCATATTAAGAATTAAGATGCAATTTTCCTGACAAAATACATACTCTAAAAGCGTTCAGCAGAAATCTCTGAATTAAGTCAGTCACAATTACCAAGAACATCATCTATGAAAGTTGTGAGAGTCTCTCATTAAAGAATATTAAACCTCTCTAAATTAAAACTGATATCTTATTGTCTGATCTTGCTGTCTCTTATACTTTATGTTTCTTCCTTAAGGATATGATTTCTCTCTCATCACACTCAATTTGGATCAATGTATACCATAGAAACAATGTAAAGACTGACAAATTGCCTTCTGTGGGGGGGTGGGGGGAGGAAGTAAGATTGGGGAAAAATTTTAAAACTCAAAATAAATAAAATCTTTAATTAAAAAATATTAAATTTTAAAAATCTCTCTAAATTGAAAAAGGAATAATAATTTTAAAGTCAAATACCATTTTGATATCAATAGATTCTTCTAATAAGGAAACTGCACCAGACTTAAGATTTAACACTATACAGTCAAATTCTAATAAGAATATTGATTCAAAAGTGCTAGTTATCAGCTGATTTTCTAACCAAGGGTATTTATAAAATACTTCCATCAAGAATTTACAGAGTTCTTATGAGATTCAGAACCAATCCATACTATAAAAGATATAAGGATTAATCAAATCACATCAACAATCACCTAAGTTATGGAAAAATCTAAGGACCCTGAACTCTAGGTTTAAAGATTCTAAACATGGAAAATAGAAAAAGAGATGCCAAAAAAGAGTCAGTGTTCTTAAGAACATTAACTATTATCTCCATATTTCAGGAAATCAGAATTTCTTTTAAAGGGCATCATTTTGATTGAGAGAGGATTGTAAAGACTTGGGAAAAAAAGCAATGTATAGAATAAGAGTGAGATAAATGCTAACAGACACTTCAGTAGAGATTGGAAAGGGGACCCAGAAATTTTAGTTACATCTAAATTAAATTCTAGAATGCATTCATTTATTTTTAGTTCCATTAATGTTACAGCACTTTGGAAATAAGTTAAAACAAAATATTAAGTTCTGAACTCAATGAAATAAAGAATGAATCATAGTTAAAAGGTTCATCTTAAAAATAAGAGAATTACTGTACTGTGGGAAACAGAAAGGAAAACCTGTAAGAGTTTCCTTGAGAAAACTGGTTTCCATTTTCTTTACACAAATATTCAAATTAGGTTTATGTCTTAGGTCTTTCAGACTAAGCAAAGAGGGCAGAAGGCTTCATCAGGGAATGAAAGGGCAATATAGAGACCCAAACCAGAGCTAGGAGCATGAGCTTTTAGTGCATAAATAGTTCCAGATCCTGCTACTCAGGTAGAAAATGTTTTTTTTTTTATGGTTTTTGCAAGGCAAATGGGGTTAAGTGGCTTGCCCAAGGCCACACAGCTAGGTAATTATTAAGTGTCTGAGACCGGATTTGAACCCAGGTACTCCTGACTCCAAGGTCTGTGCTTTATCCACTACACCACCACACCACTTAGCTGCCCCCCACTACGCCACCTAGCTGCCCCACAGGTAGAAAATGTTAAAAGCATACTTTTGCCATATTTCAGCATTTCAAGGTGATCTGACAGATAAGGCATTCTGTTTATCAACATGATCATAACTCCTGTATGAATTTGTAGATGGTCTTTGACAAACTGCTATGACTAAAACATTCATTACTCTATACACAATCTAGTGAAAAGGTTATCTGAATTCCAACAGACTTGTCCTTGAATAGTAAACACAGAATTCATCACCAATTCTATACTTAAAACCTTTCAAGCTTAATGGGATCTATAAGGCTTTTGATTAAACAAGACTTGCTTCTACATTATCAGGTAATCAGAGAAGAACTTCCAATCCAACTTCAGTCACAAAACTGGCAATAAACTTGGTTCATAAAGGATATAAATATAGAGTCTCATCACTAGAAATAGCTCCTTCATCACTCCAGGTGGTACCCAGACAGACTCACAAACAGAAAGACAAAAGGGTAAAAAGAGGAAAAATTGAAATCAGTGCTTATAGGAATTTGTGTTTAAGAGTAGAAAAAGCAATAAAGTCATTTGTCCTCTGCTCAATTATGAAGTATGAAATAAAGTGTGAAAAGAACAGGGAAAGCTACTGGACTTATCCTTTTAATTATCCCTTTTCTGAAGTACATTTATGAATGCTTGTTATTCAGATCTGGGCACTCCTAGAAGGCACTAAAAGAAATTCTGTTAACAACTGAAATCTGTCTATCTTCAGAACCATGGAAACTCAGCATTTATTAATCTGGATAAATATTACTTTGGAATGATCTATTGGTCCAAGACCAGTTCGGAGAATCTCATCATAAAATTGGCTGCAAAGTGAAGAAGTGGGTAGAAAAATGGTCACAAATTCTTCAAGACCTACTAAATTGCTAGTGATCTATGTGAGTGAAGAATACTCATACTAGGGAAGCTAGGTGTCACAGTGGATAGAGTACCAGCCCTGGAGTCAGGAGGACCTGAGTTCAAACCTGCCTCAGACACAATAATTACCTAGCTGTGTGACCTTGGGAAAGTCACTTAACCGCATTGCCTTAAAAATAAAATTTAAAAAAAAAATACTCATTAATGAAATTACAGATCCTTGAAATATCTTAAGATTAATGCCTACATAGGTATGAAATATGCCTTAATGAAAAGAATCCTTGGTAATAAAAAGCTGAACTGTAGTGAGGCAAAAGTCATGCCAGAGTTCTAGGCAGGTTTGCTCTTTCTTCCAATGGGGGTGGGGGCGGTGTCACAAAATTCCAAAGGTTATATCACAACTTAAATAAGAGTTGAAACTTAATAGTATCAATTTGGTGAAAATGGAAAGTTTTTTACCTAAAAGAAATCAAGTCATAACTTTAGAAAGACTTAGTAGAGACATTAAAAACTTTTCCAGCAAGCCAAAAACAGGCAAAAATCTCTCTTCTGATAGAACGTTAATATAGGATAAATTCTAGGTGATCACATGGTGGGGGGAAAAATGAGAAAGAGGTAGAGAAGGAGCTTGAAGCCATTTTCTTTGAAAAAGATACTAAATGGACCTGAGGAAACATTAGCACAACATCTAAACTAAAGAGATAGCAAAGATAACTGTCATGAGTCTTCACCAGTAAGGTTAAAGGTCACCTTTACCTTGAGGGCTTGGCAAAGAGACAAGAATGAACCCAACCAGCTCACAATACAATACAGATGCATAAGCCACTTCCAAGAGCTACCAGAAACATCCATCAACCTGTTAGGCTCCTTACTGAAACAAATTAAAGTGTAATTTTGCCCCACTAGATTAAAGATAAAAAAATATAACTGTCACATTATAACTATACTAATTTTGTTTATGGGAAAAGAGCTGCTTATTTCATTCATCAGCTGTACACATGTATGTCTGGATAACAAAAACCCAGCAAGGAGATGAAAAGGTCAAATTATAGGAATGACAACCTCTAAATACTACACCCCTAAGGAGAAAATACTCCCCACCACCATCACCACTCCTCATTCCAGTACAAGACAGCACAATAACCATTATGTCCTTGGAAAAAAAAATGGAGAAATAGAGAATAAAGAAATTGTTTTGCTGTTGAATGATTTCCAGTCATGTCCAACTCCTTATGATCCCATTTGGGGTTTTCTTGGCAAAGAAACTAGAATGATTTGCCATTTCCTTTTCCAGCTCATTTTACAAATGAGGAAAATGAGGCTAACAGGGTTAAGAGACTAGCCCAGGGGACGGCTAGGTGGTGCAGTGGATAGAGCACTGGCCTTAGAGTCAGGAGTACCTGGGTTCAAATCCAATCTCAGACACTTAATAATTACCTAGCCATGTGGCCTTGGGCATGCCACTTAACCCCATTGCCTTGAAAAACCTAAAATAAATGAATGAATAAATAAATAAATAAATAAAATAAAAGAGACTAGCCCAGGGTCACACAGCTAGTAAGTTTTTGACACCAGATTTGAAATCAGAAGAATTCTTGGCTCTACTATGCCACCTGACTTCCCATAAATAAGACAAATTAGCTTTCCTAAAATTCAATTTAACAGCATGAGAATAAGAAAAATAGCTAAACAGAGTTGAAAGAACAATAAAGAAATCACACAATATCTGATTTTGGGAGTACTTTTGATTAACTATGATTTTGGTTAAATCTTTTGACCCTTCTGAACCTCATTATTCTCAATTATAAAATGGAAGACAGCAATACCTGTCCCCACCCTAAAAGGCTTTTGTGATGCTCAAATGAGATAATCTATATATTACATATATGTATAAAGAGCTTTTATGAATATATAACTATTTATAAATGTAAGGCTTTTTAATAACAATAATAAGCAGGGAATATGAGACAACAGCAGAGATAACTGCCCATAATTTTCCAAAACACAGCTAATATATAATCTGAATGATGTCTTAAATTCACATTCGTTCCTACTAAGCCAGAGGTGTCCTTGTGATATTTGATATCCTAAAGACTTTAAAATAACATTCAGCCAAATAAATCACATAGGGACTTATTCAGAAAGAACTGAATTCCCAATATTGTGACTCAGTTACCTGAATATTTCTCTTAGCATTCACCCAACACTACTTTTCTTCTCTGTCCCTTTTTGTTTTTTTTGTCCCAGCTTTAATTGTCTGAAATTCTCTGCCATGCTATACTCACCTTTGGAAGCTGCAGGAGAAGTGGGCCAGGGAGAAAAAACCCATCAGAAGTTGGAATGAAATGAGAGAAAGAAGAATCAGATATAGTTCACTATTATCTGTAACCAACCACAAACCCACCTCAACACAAGCTGCTAAAACATAACAGGCACAAGGCATAGTCAGAGTTGGATCGTTCTGTATGTCCTAGGGCACATTGAAATCATACTATCCATAAAGCTGAAATGACTACCTAGCAGAAATGGCTGTCTCATCAATTCTAAGGAAACCTATCTAATTCTGTTAACCTCAAAAAAAAGAACACGTGTTTGTTTTTCCAAAGGGACAGAACACATTCTAAACTCTTTCCTACCCTCAATTTCCTTTCCTAGCTTAGTCAAGGCTGATAAACTCCTCCTCCATAAGGTAGTCCCTAGACCTGAACTGTTCCCTGAAGGAAAAGTACTTACTTTTTGTCTGGGCTGAGAAAGTAAGGGTAAGCTTAGCAAATAGTTCATTGTTCTCAAACCGGTCCTCTTTGGCCTTTGTCCAAAAACAGTCCTGGGAGAGATCCTCAGCAACAAACTGTGGACACAAGCAAGATCTGGAATGAGTGTTATAAGTTCTATACTTTTCCATTCATGAAAACTAAATTGTAGATATGGAAGGCAAGTAGACAAATTTTAAAGTTCCAATTTACAAAATGTCATAAAGCAGATATAATTCTTAAAGCTGAAACAAGAGATATGGACTCCAGATTAAAGCGTAAAGAAATTTCTTTAGTACTGTGATCTCTTTTTTTTTTTTTGCAAGGCAAATGAGGTTAAGTGGCTTGCCCAAGGCCACACAGCTAGGTAATTATTAACTCCTAACTCCAGGGCCGGTGCTCTATCCACTGCGCCACCTAGCTGCCCCTTGTGATCTCTCTTTAACTCTAGATACAAAGCTCTCTAGCTCTAATAACTCTGACTCCTGATACTGTGGGATATTCTTTTCATTAAAGCTACTTCTAAATATCTTAATTTTGTGAGGTGAATATAACAGTCAAATGACCCAATCAATCTTTTCATTTGAACCTGGGCCCTAGGAAAAGGTGATTTATTCAGGATCCTAATAGTTTCAAAATATCCTTCAGTCAAGTTTTGTTTAGACATGATCTTTGTTAAAGTTCAAACAGTAAGAAAGATACAGGTATATGTATTTTAATGACAAATGGAATTCATGATTTTTAGAGCAGGAAAATTATCAGCTAAATAATTTTGGAATGGCTGATTTTTTTAACCACAGTGCTGCCATCTTCTGGGGTAAAAGGTAAAGTACGTTAAGTTGATAATAAAGCCAAATTTAATAGTAGAAAGAAGTGTGCTGAATTCTCTGTGAAGATAGAAGGCTACTTTGTATAGATAAGAGCCTGAATAAATTGTTGAAAGGTACAAAAAGCTAAGACTGCAGACAGACTCAGTCAAAAGAAAGTAAAAAAAGTCTATCCTGGGAGTTTACCTACTTAAAAAAGGTAGAAGCAAGAACCAGATACAATTTTTAACCATGAGCTTTTGAATTTGGCAACTCTCACCTTGGACCAGTTTGGCCTTCGAAGCTGCACCTCTGGCTTATAAATCTTCTTTGGAATCAATCCATAGGGCAGAGCTGGAGCCAAAGTCATTCCCAGACCCCCAAATGCAGGGGGGGGAGGAGGTATACCCATTCCTGGGGGAGGTGGAGGGATACCAGGAACCCCTAAGAGTGGAGGAGGTGGAGGGATGCCAGAACCACCAGGCAAGGGGGGAGGAGGTGGGGGCATTCCAGTACCTCCAGGCAGGGGAGGAGGAGGAGGAGGAGGGCCACCTCCACCAGGCAGGGGAGGGGGAGGGGGAATGCCACCTCCACCAGGCAAGGGGGGAGGAGGAGGAATGGCAACTCCACCAGGCAAGGGGGGAGGAGGAGGAATGGCAACTCCACCAGGCAAGGGGGGAGGAGGAGGAATGGCAACTCCACCAGGCAAGGGAGGGGGAGGAGGAATGGCAACTCCACCAGGCAAGGGAGGGGGAGGGGGTGGAGAAGGTATACAAAAGTCACCAACTAAAGGAGGGGGTATATAAATACCACCAGGAAGTGGTGGAGGTGGAGGCGGAGGGGGTATATTAATACTACCAGGTAGAGGAGGAGGAGGTGGAACATTAATACCACCAGGTAAAGGAGGTGGTGAGGGTGGAGAGGGTACGTGAGAGTCACTAAGCAAAGGAGGGGCAGGGGGAACAGAAGAGACTACTGCAGCTGAGAGAGAAGCCATGTCCTTCTTGGCATCTTCCAGCTCCTTTAACAAACTGGCAACCTACAGAAGAAAGCAATGCCAACATAAGAAATTGAACACTTTCCACCTACATTCCCATCAAAGGGTAGTTCATTCCAATTCCTAAGCATGCCTATCTTGAAGCTTTAGGATGACCAACTTCATTTTTGGGTTTTTTTTGCAAGGCAATGGGGTTAAAGTGACTTGCCTGAAGTCACACAGCTAGGTAATTATTAAGTGTCTGAGGCTGCATTTGAGCTCAGGTGCTCCTGACTCCAGGGCCAGTGCTCTATCCACTATGCTATGCAACCTGGCCACCCCTGATAATGACCAATTTCAACAGGTGGTAATATACCCTACTTCTCTTGCCCAGATGTTACCTTTCCAGTCAGCTGAGAGACTTCAACCTCCAGGTCCTTTTTCTCAGTTGTTAATTGTTGTTTCTCTGTATCCAATGTTTGCTTTTCTCCTTGTAGATCCTGAAGTTTCTGTTCAAAGTCACTTTCCATCTTTTTCATTTCCACCTGTAGCTCATGTCGAGCAGTTAACTCTGAGTCCAGCTAAGGAAAAAAAGAATCAATAATCCAGGAAGCTATTCTATCTCCTAGGGTAAAGCACAAAGCTTTCTCTTTAACTACCATATAATGTTGCTATTTTGCCTCTGGAGCAGCCCTATAACAGAAGCAATGCTTAGGAAGGGAGAATGATAATGCCTGGACCCTAAAACTTGGGAGTCAAGAGTGGGGATACTAGATATTTTTTCACTTCTGAAGTCACAGCTATAGGTCTGAAATTTAAGAACATTTCCTTTATTCAATCTGGACAATTATTGGAATTTACATTTTTATTGCCCTATAACATTTGTAAAGTAAAGCATACAAAAGGGGATTTGGGAGCAAAAGTCACTCTTTCCCCCAAGAGAGCACTAAGGTGTTCAAGGATGGCCACAGAGAACCCAAAATACACTGGTTCAGGTGGGGATAGGTAGCCTCATAGCCACAAAAATCTAGACTTATTCAGACCTTATTGTTCCAAGGGAAGAAATCTATAAATACCAATGCAACCCAAGGAAGAAATCAGTTCCTTAGGGTCTTTGTCATATTTATTCTGTTGATGGCTGAGGAAAGAAAATGGAAAAAGAACCCTACTGTTCCTATATATCCATACTCATGCTAATTTATAAATTAAGCAGCTAAAATACAACTCAAAGACAGAACTCTTTCCATGAACCCAAACTGTCTGCCAACCTCATCAGAATGACTGGGGAAAAGAAGAGGGAGGAGTAGATATGGAGGAAAAGAGCAAACTAGAAAGTTACACAGACAGAACTAACTCTCAGACAAAAAGACAAAGGTGCTTTAAGTAAACCTTCTCTGGCTCCTCATAATCACCTTCTTTTCCAATTCTATAGCTTTGGCCTCAGTTTTCTCCACTTTTGTTTTATCAATCATTTGATCTGAAAAAAAGAGAAGATAAGAAGTAAAATTTCCAAGTCTCTGCCATTTCATTCCATCCTAGACAAGAATCCTTCTATTATACTCTGGGATATATTCTAAAGAGTTGATCCCTTTACCCCCTCATTAACATTCAACCTAAACAGGTTTATATGCCTAGTTTTATATATAAAACATGACCCTCTCTAATCTAATGAAGTACCTCCCAGATCCTACATAGTATCAGAGTTGTCAGTATTTGTGTGAAGATAAGGATGAGGGGCAGCTAAGTGGTGCAGTGAATACAGACCCGAACCTAGCTGAATGATCTTAGGCAAGTCACCTAATCCTATTGCCTTGCAAAAACAAACAAACAAAAAAAAGATAAAAATGAGATTCAGAGAGAAGACAGGGAGAAAGGCCAGTACACTCTTAGGATCTAGAATCATATCTTCTCCCACATGCTTTTATTCTTTCTATTTCCATAGTGTTATCATGCTTCTAATCAAATGTGACTAGAAACCCCAAAATCCTCTCTCAACTTGTCATTTCCTCTTATCCCACATATCTAATTAGTTGCTAAAGTCTTGTTGATTCTATCTCCACAATATCTCTCATATCCATTTCTTTTTCCTCTATTCACAAAGCTATCTGGACAACTTCAAAAGCCTTACTTTAAGGGGAGGAGGAAGATAGTTGAGCAGGGAGGGACTGGTTTATGGCACTGCTTATTACAAATTTCTAGTAAAAAAAATTACGATGGAAATATTTTACATTTAAATTTTGGGGATCAAAATACAATATGGCTCTTTACATAAAGAACCATGACATCAGCAACAACTGAGAAATAGAAGACTATCATCTGCTTTTATATGGTATCCCTCATTAAAGAATATAATTTGATGTTCATCATTTCTTTTAAAGAAGCTTATGGAAATTGATGATCCCTCTTTAGGAATAGACAGATGGACAGCTAAATAACAACAAAGCTCCCAATCACATCCATCCTATGTCTGGTAAATAAAAGAGAATTGACTTAAATGATTATAATGCCTAAAAAATTAAAAATAACTCCATGCTTCCAATTTTCTTTTATCTCCTTTGTATTAAGGGGTGTTATTTTCCTACTCAGCATTTGAAGATGTAAAGATATGTCTCCCAATTAAAGTCCTAACCCACTTCCCAGATATTCAAGCTCATTACTTCAACCTGGTGCCAAGGATATAGAGAACTAGGTACATAGAATCCTGGTCTCTAAGTGATACTAATATCACATTTATCCTTTAGAAAATTGTGAAGGGTCTGTATAAACTATTTTGAGGTCTATTTAATCTCATCATCTATCTGGTTAATTTAACTGACTACCTTGTCTCTGAGAGGAAATGGATCTTAACTACAAAATCTATCCTCAAGGAGGGAAGGAGCTCCTATGGGTGCTTTGGGTGTTCAGTTTCTTTTTTTTTAAGATTTTAGCAAGGCAAATGGGGTTAAGTGGCTTGCCCAAGGCCACACAGCTAGGTAATTATTAAGTGTCTGAGACCGAATTTGAACTCAGGTACTCCTGACTCCAGGGCCAGTGCTTTATCCACTGTGCCACCTAGCTGCCCCCGTTCAGTTTCTATGTATGTGTGGCACCTCAGTCAGGTGCCTCCAGGTACCTTGTTCATACAGAGAAGGCATCAACATTTAGATCAGTTTCTAATTCAAATGGAAAAAAGTTCTAGGAGCTTTTAACAGAAAACTGCCATATCCATTAATGTTCCTTTAAATGATAGCACAAGGGGCAGCTAGGTGGCGCAGTGGATGGAGCACTGTTCCTGGAGTCAGGAGTACCTGAGTTCAAATCTAGCTTCAGACACTTAATAATTATCTAGCTGTGTGGCCTTGGGCAAGCCATTTAACCCCATTGCCTTGCAAAAAAAAAAAGATAGCACAAAGGTAAGGAAAATATGTGTTGATGGTCAAATCTTTACAACTTCTAATGTAATCTACCTAGTCCCAGAATAAATCTCCTATTTTTTTTTTGACCCTCTTCCCCTGGGTCTCCCCACCTCAAGGCTTTCATCAATTCAATATATCCTCCACAGAGTTGTTTAAGTAATATTCCTGAAGACAAAGTGAAATGAATCCCTGACCTAAAGAAGGTTTACATTCTCTACTGGGGAAGACAATAAGATAGATGATGATAGGAAAGGCAAGGCAGACAGAAAGACAGTGAGAGAATGAAATAAAAGAAGAAAATATAAACAAGATGATTTTTTTTGTGGGCAGCTTTGAGGTTCAGAAAAGACTTTGTGTACAAAGTTTGAGGTCATTCTACATACACACACACACACGCCCCTCCCTCCCCAAACAAACTTTCCCTACATGCAAAGATATGAGAGATAGAGAATGGCAAGTCATATATTTTTGTTGTTGTTGTTGTTATTTTAGGTTTTTGCAAGGCAATGGGAGTTAAGTGACTTGACCAAGGCCACCCAGCTAGCTATTAAGTGTCTGTGGCTAGATTTGAACTCAGGTACTCCTGAATCTAGGACCAGTGCTCTATCCACTGCACCACCTAGCAGCCCCTGGCAAGTCATTTATTAAAATAAACAAATAAAGGTTTTCAATGTCATAGAGCAGAGTTTTTATTTTATTCTAGGATAAAAGAATCTAAATACCCTAGCTCTAGGGTCAAGAGAGTAACTTTATTAAGTAAAGCTGTGACCTGATTAGACTTGGACTTCGTGCATATCATTTTGTCAACCATATGGAGCACAGAATGTAGTGAGGAAAAAGACTTGAGGTAGGGAGACTAATTAGGGAAGATACTGCAACAGTTCAGATAAGGGCCTAAATCAGACATTGCAAATAACTCTGGGGAAAGGTGTTGGATGGAAGATATGGACATAGGCATAGAATCTGAAATATCTGGGATCAATAAAAGGAGCTGAAGATGACAATAATTATTGTCATCAGTGAAGGCAAACCTCAGTGACTCTAGAGAGATACTGTTGTCCTGTACATAATATGGAAGTTCAAGGAAATAGCTTTGAAAGGAAAGACAGGTATTCTGGATATGTAGTATTAGAGATGTCTATAGGACATTTAGTTCAAAATGTCCAAAAGTCATTGGGCAAGATACAGAGTAAAATAAAAACTCTTCCATTTTGTATGTAAAACCATCAAGCCCTTGGTTTAGCTCCAGTCTATTTTTCCAATGTTATTTATTATTCATTCTTTTCAGGTACTCTTTTTCAGGACATTCAAACTAGCCTTGTCATTGTTCTTCACAAATAACAATAGCCTATCTCCATGCCTTGGCACAAGTTTAAAAGTCCCTTCCTTCCTCATATCTGCCTCACAAAACCCCTAGTTTCTTTTAGAGATAGGTTTAAATGCCAACTCCTTTTTGAGGCTTTTCCAGATCCTTCCAGAAAGTGCCAGATCCACAAAATGACTTGTTATTTATGTTGGATTTACTTTTTTATGTATATGTTTTCTCCCTCTACAAGACCAGGAGCTTCTTGAGGAGTAAGGATAATGTCACTTTTGCCTTGGTCTCCCCAATATCTAGTATTATGTCTGGCATTTAACACATGCCTATTCTTTTGACTAATTAATGGGAAAGAAGATGGGAGATGGAGAGAATGTTTTGATGAAAAGGCAATAGCAGCGGTAATTACCCCTGTGCTTACCAATCAACCCTTCAATGTCTATTTGGAGGTGTCGGCATTTGAAGTCAGGATCAGCACCATTCTTGTGAAGCACAATCTGGGATATACATTCATCTATTAGCTTGTAGTACTGAGGTCTGCAGAAAGAAAAAGGCAGTGAGGAGTAAAGTACCTTCAGCTTCCTAAAGACATTCTGGTCCTAGAAGTCATATGACTATAACAAACAGTTCTAGTACCCTTCCTTTATTGGTTATTTCAAATTTACTTGTACAGAGCTATTTGCAATGTCTAATGAGTCTTCCTCAATAGACTGAACTCTTAAAGAGAAGGAACTTTCTTTGTGTCTCCATCGATTATTAAAGTATTTGGCACAAAGATGCTTAATAATTGTTGATTTACTGACTAAATCATTAACTCGGTATGGAGTTGCAGGGGAAAATCTGATGCAAGTTGTTATGATCTATTCCACTTCAGCTGCCCTGCATTTTCTGGATAATCAAAAGTCCAAATTCCTAACTTCTCACTCCATTTTTCAGCTGCCTCTCCTCTTCCACAGAATTCTATCTTGTGCATCCTCTAACAGCATATTACCATCATCTGCTATTTGTTTTCAATCAAACTAGCAGTACATAATCCTTATGAAGTACTTATTCCTTTCACTCCAAATGGAAATTAAAGATAACCTTAAAATGTCTTCACTCTTTGTACCTTTTAGTCAATCAGAGGTAATTTTCTGCCTAATTATTAAAAAAGAATATTATTAGACACCTATGAATGAATGGTAGTCCTTAAGTCTTCTTTTCTCCTTCTAATCTACCTTATAATCTAAAAGTTTGTTTTTCCTCCTTAATTTAACAACAAAATAACTAACTGCCCTTGACTTTCACAGACACCTGCCACCCACCCCACCTGGCTTCGTAGTCATTTCGGACCAGTAACAGGTGTTGCAGGATGGACAGAAAGAGTGGCTCAGCCTTTGAATCCTTAACTGTGTTCAGGAGGATCTGGAAAACTTCACTGAAGTCAGTGGAAAATAGCTAAGGAAAGCATGACCTTAGAAACTAGGCTACTTACAGATTCCTGACACTTGTAGTATTTCTATTAAAACTAGTAAGATGCCAGCCATACACTACCTTAAGGACCTGGCCTCCCCCCAAAAAATCTTCACCTTTAGCACATGGAAACAAGCTCTATCTCCTAAGACCCCTTAACTCAAGAGACCATTGTGCACCTTCAGATCTAGATGATTAAATAATGAAGAGAACATAAACTACAGTAGAAGTTGCAATGGATCTCAACATGTAACCAGATTATTGCTAGTGACTATCAATCTTCACCTGAGGAGCACACAAACGAGTCAGAGGCACAATTTTTTCAAAAGGTCATGCTTTGGTCATATTCCTTGAGCTATTTTTATTTTTTTAGGTTTTTTCAAGGCAACTGGGGTTAAGTGGCTTGCCCAAGGCCACACAGCTAAGTAATTATTAAGTGTCTGAAACCAGATTTGAACCCAGGTACTCCTGACTCCAGGGCCAGTGCTTTATCCACTTGTGCCACCTACCCTCCCCGAGCTATGTTGTCTTGCAATTAAATTAAAATCTCTTAGTATTCCCAGGAAGCAAATATCAAGCTTTCTAGCCCCCTCTGTTGTAAAAGACTCTCTGATATCCTTGCCAGAGCTTTCTCAGACAAAAGAAGCCTGACAATTTTGTAAAAATTGTCCACAAGGTTCTGGATCAATTATAGGGACATGGATCCTAATTCCTTAAGCAGTGAAATCTTTCTTAGGACATAAGGATTTCACCCATAGTTTAGCTGTTTCAAATTTAACACAGGTCCCACATGCAGAGCCACTATGTAGCAGAAAGGATATTCCATTTCCATTCGTATGTCTTCCAATCTTCCCTTCAGGTCATAGGAATCTTCCTCCCCTTGTTCATCAAACACAGCCAGTTGTACCTTCATATCTTCATTCTCCATTAGTCGCAGGTCCTATAAACAAGAAAACATAGGCAAAGAACTTAAAAGTGTACATTATGTTCTAGTTATTTTCCAAAACTGTTTTAAAATGATAACCAAGTTTATCTAATGCAGAGAAAAAGGAAAAAAAAACCAGGTCATATTATAATTCTGAAAAATTTGCCCTCACCTTAAGCACTTGTTGCAAACCTGAGCGCATCAACTCACTTCGGATGTGAACTCTGAAATCAAGTTCTTCTGCAGGTGTAATGAGGGCATTGATCAACTGTAGACATCCCACCTAAAATGGAAAAGCAAGACAGTTGAATCAATGTTAACTTAGAAAGAAAACTAAGGAAAGTTCCTTTTCCATTAAACTTATTTTTAGAGAAAAATGTATACCTTCAGCATCTAATATAAAACCTCTAAGAGGTATGAAAATCATGAGGTCTTTATCTAATCACTAGGCTGAATAGATCAGTTTTTTAATATAATCCCTGTGAAACCCTGGGCAAGTATCTTCCTTGTTTCAAAGTTCAGTTTTCCCAATTATAAGTCACAAAAATTTCCTAGCTGAAGTTGAATGTTGGCTGGGTCCATCAGAGGCAATTTGGTCCAAAGACAGTTTTCTGAACTTTTTTTTTTAAGCTGAGAGGAGCCATCACTAGTATAGAAACTCCTCAATGAGTAAATTCCCTCTAATAAGTCTCATCAACAATTCATCCATAACTCAGGGGTTTTTTTTAGATTTTTTTCAAGGCAATGGGGTTAAGTGGCTTGCCCAAGGCCACACGGCTAGGTAATTATTAAGTGTCTGAGGCCAGATTTGAACCCAGGTACTCCTGACTCCAAGGCAGGGGCTCTATTCACTGCGCCACCTAGCTGCCCCCCCCATAACTCAGTTTTAAGAGAGATACCTGAGGGGATGAGAGACTGAATGACTTACCCAGGTTTATTCTGCTAGCATAAGAAATTGGATTTGAACCCTGGTCAGTCTGATTCCAATTCACCCATGTCAAACTGTCTCTCAGTTCAAAATACATCTAACCAAAATTCTTGTCTGGAATATTACTGACAAGTGATCATCTAGCTTCTTCTTAAAAGACCAAGTATCTTCTATGTTGTCCACATCAAGTTAACACTAAATATTAGAAAATATTTCCTTATATTAAGCCTAAAAATCTGCCTCTCTTCTCACCTATTTGGTCCTTCAAGACCAAGCAAAATAAGACTAATCCTTTTCCCCCATAGTTTTCAAATACTTGAAAACTACCATCATGACTCCTCTAAGTCTTCTCTTTTCTAAGTTAAATATCCTCAGTTTCTTTAATCATTTTTTTAATAGGCCACGATCTTTAAGTCCTGGATGCTAACATGCTAGACTTGCTCCAAATTATCCTCTGCCCTTACAAAAATGTGGTATTCAAGTCTTTCTTGGGAAAGAAATCCCATATTTACTCTTTAGCACAAAGCACACAAAAAGACACTAATGAGAGAAATATTGCCCACTGTATTTTCTTGGGGATGCTGCTCTCAGATTACGTACTTTGAGGGCAATGGAAGTTCCACTCTTTAATCCCTCCAAGAGAGGCTGGAAGCGGTCTACTTCCTCCATCTCTGCTCGCTCTGTCATAGCCTCCAAAACTCGTTCATTCCTGCATTGGAAGCAGTAGTTGGAAAGTAGAAAGAAAGGATGGGGGGAAAAAAAGAAGATAAATTATTCAAGGTCCTACCCCAGAGCCATGCATTTGAAGAGAAAAGAAAAGAATATGATTATTCTGGCACAACAACACAAGAAGAAAGATATTTCTGGAAATATAAGAAAATTCCCAAATCACTGCTTCCACCCTCAGAGGCTTCAGAAGTAAACAGTGGTGCAAAAGACATGCTCTAATAA
Organism: Macrotis lagotis; assembly: GCF_037893015.1. Classification (NCBI taxonomy): domain Eukaryota; kingdom Metazoa; phylum Chordata; class Mammalia; order Peramelemorphia; family Peramelidae; genus Macrotis; species Macrotis lagotis. Next base: position 410,651,944 of record NC_133658.1, on the reverse strand, counting down.
TTCTCCTAATATAGAGTTTCTTCTAAAGATAGTCTCCACTTAGGACTCTTAATTGGGAATGAGATTCATCAAATTCTATACTGAGTAGAACCACAGTCTATCCAAAGAACTCCATGAGTTCAAGAGGCACATCCCCTTGCCCTCAAGCAAACTATCCCTCCAGCACATGTACTATCAAGAATTTAAGAAATAGAAAATGGGAAAAGAAGAAAATTCTAAGTCACATACATATCCTCAGGCTGTGGCAGAATGCAGAGAGCAGATAGAAGCTTGGCTGCATCAATCATCATATTGGGAACAGCAGGGTCCATGGCTCTGACCAGCAGCAGGATTCCTTCTTCCGTTTCCAACATTGTCTTGATCCCAAACTGGCAAAGCAAGAACAGGACAGAAGGATGTAAAGATTTTAGAACCGAATGAAAGAATATGAAAGGACAAAATCCCATGCCTCTTTCTCAGCAGAATGTCAGACTATAAGACTGAGCAAAATCTCTTCCCACGTAAGTAAAAGAATCCAAGTTCTCCAAGGAAAGAGATGAACTATTCATAAATATAAATAAATGTACAAATGAATAAGGGAAAACTAATCTGAGATGAAGCTATCTTTTTTAAATATGAATCAAAACCCAAAGAATAAGGGGATTATAGACAGGCGTATGTGAGAAGTACTAGACAAGGTAGCGCACAGTGGATAGAGTGTTGGGTCTTGGCACAAGAAGACCTAAGTTCAAATTTAGCCTTAGATACTTCCTCACTGTATGACCAGGTCAAGAAACTTAACCTCTGTTTGCACCAGTTTCCTCAACTATAAAATAGGGATCATAACAGCACCTCCCTCCCAGGGTCTTTGTGAGGATCAAATGGTATTTGTAGAGCACTTAGCACAGGGCCTGGCACACAGTAAGCATTATATAAATGATAGTTATTATTAAGTAAGGAAAGAGGTTAAACTTTTGAAAAGACTTTGTGCACAGGACAAAAAAACAAGAGAGGATGAGAACTAAGCTGGAGAGGACTAATAAAGGATGTATAGTTGCTACCCAAAAATAGGTAGGAAACAGGATAATAGAAAGTCATTTCACCTCATGCTCTTTGGCTGCTTCTTTGAAGCTGCCAAGAGGAGAGGGGACTCGTAGGGGTGTGGCAGAGGTAGGGAGATGGGCAAGGGAAAACATCTCACCTTGTTGTTCATAAAAGCTTTCAAGCAGCGAATGATCTCATGCTTATTACGGCTGTCGTAGCTTCTGCACAAAGAAGAAGTAATCAGTGAAATGCCTTTAATGTTATATTCCCTCCCAACATCTAAAGAGGCTTCTAAACTGGGACACAAGACAGTCCTAAAGGAAAACTGGGGCAGAGTTATTCTCTTCAACAAATATTTAAGTGCATGCTATGGAGGTGACTACAAAAACCAAGATAAGGAATCCCACTCCTCAAGGAGAAGGAAATGTAATGTAACATGTAAATGAGTTAAGACAAGATTACTTGAGGAGGGTAACAGCACCCACATGGAAATCAGGAAGCATTTCCTAGGGTAGGTGGCCCTTGAGCTGAACCATAAAAGGAGCTGAGGATTTTAAGCTAGGAGAAATAGAAGTGAGGAAGGAATGCATTCCAAACATGGCGGGACATGAAGACAAGAGATGGGAAACTAAGTTTGAGGAAGAATAAACAGAATGATTTGGATGAATTTTAGAGAGGATGAAGGAGCTGGATAGTTATGTGGGAATCAGATTGTGACTTTATAAATTAGGAGGAGTTGTCTATATTTTATTCTAGGGGTATTAAGGAAGAGACAAATATTTCAGAACAATTATTTCAGCAGTTATTAATGAGATTCCTAAATTTTGATCCTAATTAATCCTGTTTTCTCTCTTCAGCTCCAATGCCAAGAATCTAGTTGGAGGAGGATACCACTAATCTTCTAGGCAACCACAGAATTTCATATTCTCCAAAGTCCTATCCCAATATCTCAATGTGTATGGACTACAAGTTCTGACTGTTCAACCAATCTGGAAAGGCTTTAAACAGTGACCCAATGATAGACTGCAAGTTTACTATCTGAGCTAAGTATGGAATTGTCACAATCATGAGTGTGATGAATTTCTGGTCAATTCAATTACATGTATAATTGATACATACCCTCCTCAATTCAACTCAAACTATTTACTAAGTTATAAAAGGGTTGGTAGGGGCAGCTAGGTGGTGCAGTGGATGGAGCACTGGCCCTAGAGTCAGGAGGTCCTGAGTTTGAACACTTAATAAGTGTCACCTTAGACACTTAATAATTGTCTAGCTGTGTGACCTTGGACAAGTCACTTAACCCCATTGCCTTAAATAAAATTAAAATTAAAAAATAAAAGGGCTGAAGCAATTTTCCATGATATACTAATTACAATTTAGAAAAAGGCCCTATAGATTAATACCTCACTCCATGAGACTATTAAATTAAAAAAAGATTATTGAGAATTTGCTATTTGGCAGTACTATATAGTAGGTATTGAATTATTAAGGCAAAAACCAAAGAGTCTCTCTGGCCTCAAGGAGTTTACATTCTATTCAGAAAAATAGGCACACACATAAGTATAGAAAACACTAATGGGGAAAAGAGAACATTAAAAAGCAGGGTGGAGATCTCCTATAGAAGGTGATATCTGAATCATTTTAAAGGAAGAGGGAAATTTCAAGAGAGAGATATGAAGAGGGAAACCACTTTAGGCATGGGGACAATCTAGGCAAAGGCTTGGGAAAGGAGATGGCATGCCCTCTATTGAGACAGCAAATAGACCAATCTAGTTGAACTCAGAATGTTTATGAGGAATACACAATTTTTCTGGAGAGAGGTTACATTCAGATTGTAAAGGCTATTAAATATACCAGACTGGGGGCTTGTAATTTAGCCTAGAAAAAGTGCTACTGAAGCCTCTTGAACAAGGCAGTTAAGATAGTCAAAAGCATGCTTTAGGAATGTCTAACTGGCAGGTATATACAAAATGGGTTAGAATGGGGAAGACTTGAGTTAGGGAAAACATTTAAGAGACTTAAAAAACAAAGGGTCTGAATTAGGGTACTCAATGTGAGAGTAGAGTGAGGAAACAGATAAGAGAAGCTGTGGAGGTAGAAATAATAAAATCTGGCAACTGGAAAGTAGACATGAAGAGTTTCTGAAAATCAATTCTGAGGTTGTAAACTGAAATGCCTGGAAGGGTGAAGAGTTAAGAAAGGGAGTTAAGAAAAGGAGTACATTTTGGAACAGAAAAGAATTCTGTTTTGGACAAACTAATTTTGAGGTGCCTGTGGGACATTCAGAAGGAGATGTCCAGCAGGACATTACTGGTGCAGAGCTGAAGCTCAGGAAAGAAATAGGGTCTCAATACATATGTCTGAGAGTCAAATGAATAGAGGCAATACATAACACCTTAAATAATGCTAAGGAGTGAGGTAAAGGAATCAGGGGAGGAAATGAGAAAGAGGACAATCACTCTAATTCAGGTCTTCATTATTCTTCACCTAGATTCTGCCTCAAGCCTGCTAGATAGTCTTCTCCACACAGCTAAAAAATTTTTATTTCTAAAACTCAGGTTTGACTATGTCAATTTCAATTTTTGGTTTAAGAAGCTCTGATCTGGGATAAATGCAAATCCTTCTTTGGCATTTAAAACCCTTCACAATCTTGTTTTAACTTTCCGTTCTGGGCCAATTACTCTACTTCACAAACTATGTTCAGTCAGATTGGCTGACTTCTTGGTTCCTACACATGATATCCCCTCTCCTGTCTTGTGCTCTTACCCTGATTCTCCACCATGTCTGAAATGCTTTCCCTCTTCACTCCAACTCTTGGCACCTGTAGTTCCTATCCAGGCTCAACCCAAGTAACACTTGGGACCTTTCAAGATAGAAAACTGCTTCAAATATTTACTAGCTATGTGTGATACTAGGCAAGTCAATTAATCTGTCTTCCTCATCTATAATATGGGGCTAATACTAGCACCTAACTTCCAGGTTTATTATGAGGAAAATAGAAGATATTTGCTAAGTGCTTCATTAACTTTAAAACATTATATAAATGCCAGCTATTCATTTTTGGTGTCCCCAGGTAAAATCACTTTGCATTTACTCTGTATATATCAGGACTGGTAACATGCTGCACTCCCCAGTAGAATGTAAGCTTCTTGAGGGCAGGGAATGTTTCACTTCTGTTTTTGTATGTCTATTCACCAGCATATGGCTTATGGTTGATGTTTAATAAATGTTTATTGACTGATGAAGAGTGACCAGAACAGAGTTCCAGGATATACTCATGAAAAGGAGATGGAATATGGATAGTGCAGTTAGTGATCCCCTTCCCTCCAAAAGACAAAAGTAATAATCAGATAGATGGGAGTATCAAAAGATGATAATGTCATGAATACCCAATGAGAAGTAAGCATCTGGAGTTGGCAAAGGTCAACTTCGTCAAAACTCTCAGCAAAAATGAAGAGGATTGGGGTAGCTAGGTGGTGCAGTGGATAGAGCACCAGCCCTGGGGTCAGGAGTACCTGAGTTCAAATCTGACCTCAGACACTTAATAATTACCTAGCTGTGTGGCCTTGGGCAAGCCACTTAACCCCATTTGCCTTGCAAAAACCTAAAAAAAAAAGTGCAGCTTTAGTAGAACCATGGGGATTTTAACCAGATTTGCAAAGGTCTAAGAAGGATCTAGGAAGTGAGAAAGTGAAAATGTTGAGTTTAAATTACTAGAAACTCAGACCTAGAGGGCTGCATCAAAAGTATGTTATATCTGGTAGATTAGGTAACTCCATATCATCACATTTTTAAAGAAAACTAGAAGGTTGGGGATGACTACTTGGCACAAGCTTCAAGGTGACCCTATGCTGGTCCTAGGTATTTCCTCTGCTCACCTCAGAATTAACTCATCTAGTCCTCATCTCAGAATTAACTCAACCTTCACAACTGCATTAAATTAACTTATCCATCTAGCCCAATCCTAGAACTTGATCAGCTACTTGTAAGATTCAGATAAAGGATAACCCAGGGCAGGACAGATTTTACTAGACAGTACTGTATTTAACCAGACCTTACTTCTAGTTTGAGTGAGAATAACCTGGCCTCCATAAAACTAAGGAGATGTTTGATTTAGATGGAATATTTATCTAAAGTTTAATTTTTGGATTTCTTTCCTTGTACCTTGCCTTACCCCTTAACCATCTAAGAGAAAAACTCCATCCTTCGCTGAGAGTAATCCTCCAATCCACTACATCTCCAGTAAAACAACTGTTTATCACAAAATATATGGGTATGCATATTTTATGCTTTCCTCTTTCCAGAAGATAGAGAGATGCAGGAGTCCTCACCCAGGAGATTCCTCTCTCTCATCATGGAGTCGCTTAAGTATGTCCAGCAAGGATGCAAGGCCCTCGGCTCCAAAGGTCTGAACCCAGCTGTAAGGAATCCACAGAATCAATGCAGTATCAAATCAAATTAACAAAATTCATCTAGCATAGAGCATTCTCATACTGCTACAATATTTTCTCCAACTGAAGCCAGTCTCTCACCTGACAGGATTATTGTTAAGTGATACTCGAAGAGACTCTAGACAGCTAAGTAGAGGCATATCCTTTAACCCTGAACGAAGTTCTTGGATGTACATCATGGCAGACCTGGAGCTCTCCTTTTGACTCATACCCTAGAAAGAAAGCAGGAAGAGATGACAGACCAATCAATATCTGAAAGTTAAAACCAGATAAAACAATATTTCTTTAGACACCAGAGTCCATCACTGAGACAACTATATCATGTGGTCTACAAAAAAGTGAGATATGAGCAGGGGACTAGATAAATCTACAGAAAATCTTTCCTCCTATATTTCATTAACAAGACACATACAGGCCAAAGAGAAGAAGCCCAAACAGGAGAGCTGAGGTATTTAGAGCTATATTTTAGGATAAAACATTTACCACAGACAGATATAATATCTTTAAAATAAAGCAGTCTCCATATCTCAGTATTCACTGCCTTCCAGTTTAGCAGTACCAGATCTGAAACTAAGTTACAAAGCAGTGATCATCAAAACAATCTAGTACTGGCTAAGAAATAGATGGTCCAAGTTTTTGAACAGGCAGTTTTCAAATTAAGAAATCAAACCTATTTATAATCAGATAAAAAAAATACTATAAATCACTACTGTTTAGAGCAATCACACCTATCAGATTAGCTAAAGTAGTAGAAAGGAAAATGGAGGAGATGTAGATACTAACACAATTGGTGATGGAGTTGTCAACTAGACCAAAAACTCTAGAGTACAATTTGGAACTATGCCCAAAGGATCATAAAGCTGTGAATACCTTATGCCCCAGCAATAGAACTACTAGATTTTTCATTTCAAAAAGATGAAAAAAAAAAGGACCTACATATACAAAAATATTTATAACAGTTATTTGGTAAAGAATTAGAAATTGAAGGAATGCCCTCAGTTGGGCAATGGTTAAACAAACTGTGGCACATATGACTGCAATGAGGGGGATAGTTTCAGAAAAACCTGGGAAGACTTATATAATAAGCAAAGCATTTTCAGTGACAGCAATATTGAAACAATGACCAACCATGAAACACTTAGCTACTTTATCAACACAATGATCCAAGACAATTTCAAAGGACTAAAAATGAAAAATACTATCTTTAGAGAAAGAATTGACAAACTTTGCATGCAGATTGAAGCATAATTTTTCACTTTATTTTTCTTGCTTTTTTGCAGGGGGGCAACATGGAAATATGCTCTGCATGATTTTACATGTATAATTGATATATACTGCTGGCCTTCTTAATGGGGACTGACAGAAGAGAGAATTTGACACTTAAAATTTTTTAAAATGAATATTAAAAATAAAATTACACAATCACATATCCTTTTTTAAAAAAAAGAAAGAAAACTTACTGCCTTGGAGGTGTGCAAGTACTGGGACACCATCTCCCTCTTGATGATGATGTCTTTCTCTCTCAAAGGTTGCTGTTTTTCCTCATTCAGGTTCATATCCACCTGGTAGGGTAAAAAAGAAGTAAACAAAATCGGTTCTGATGATTTACAGGGTTACATATTTACAGGGTTCTGTATTTAGTGTCCTTAGTAGAGTGCTATGCACACTAAAAGTCATCATTCCTTTCCCTAGAGACTAAATTTCACATGGCATAGCTTTCTCACCAGGAAAGTAGACTTTAAATCTGTTTATATTACACCACCTGAGAACTGTTATCAGATAATTTTGTAGCTCTAGGCTCTGAATATTTACTTTCCCTGAATGATCTAATTCTAAACCAATTTTTCCTCCTTGTAGAGACTACGTTAAAGGGCACAATGACAATATGAGGTACTATTGGCTCCTTTAGGGAGAAAATGAGAAGTCTATCATAAATGACATCATGTACCTACCTCAGTGTAAGAATCTTCAGCAGTCACAATTACAATAAAAAGATATTCAGTGTGCATATCTTAAGAACATACTGATAAAGAAAAGCATGAATCAGAGTGTGTCTATTAAAACTGTTATTATGATAAAAAAAATGTTGGTGGGAGTCGCCCCATCAGAAAGCAAGTTCTATTGTCAATTTGGCATCCCATTCCTTGAAATAGTCATGAAGAATCATCTTACTCTACTTTATACCTGAAAAACTTAAAATTCAGTTCAAATATTCTATTTAGTATTCAGAAGTATGCATTCCTATCACATAAAAAGCATTCTGATTATTTCAACCAATATTATTTTTCTATAAAATTTTATAGTCTAAGAAAATGAAAAAACACCACAGATTTACTGCAGTCACAAGTAAGGATCTATTTAGGAAACCAGGACACAATTAGTTTGCAAGGTTTCCATTCTGTTTACAACAAATAATTTTCTTTCTGAGAAAGAAGCTGGTTCCCAGATTAGCAAAACATTAACTAAGTTTCTGAGTCCTTTCCAGACATGTTTTTGGTCTGGAAAAAAGGCCAAAGTTGCCCACAACTATAGTCATGGTCTTCTCTCTCTCATGGCACAGCATATACTCAGTTCTTTTATGAATCTGGAAATCATATCTTTTTTAAAAAAAGCTAATTTTAGTGCCATACCAATCAAAATTCCAAAAAATTACTTTAATAAATTAGAAAAAGTTATAAGTAAATTCATACAGAGAAATAAAAAGTCAAGAATTTCCAGGGATTAGGGGCAGCTAGGTGGCAAAGTGGATAGAGCACCAGCCCTGGAGTCAGGAGTACCTGAGTTCAAATCCGGCCTCAGACAATAATTACCTATCTGTGTGGCCTTGGGCAAGCCACTTAACCCCATTGCCTAGCAAAAACTTAAAAAAAAAAAATTCCAGGGATTTAATGAAAAAAAGTGCAAAAGAAGGGGGCTTAGCCCTACCTGATCTAAAATTATAAAGCATCAGTCATCAAAACTGTCTGGTATTGGCTAAGAAATAGAATGGTGGACCAATGGAATAGACTAGGTGCAATAGCAGGAAACAATTATAGTGATCTGCTGTTTGATAAACCCAAAGAGTCCAGGTATTAGGATAAAAACTCTCTCTTTGATAAAAACTACTGGGAAAAGTGTAAGTTAGTATGGAAGAAACTTAGATTAGACCAACACCTCACACCCTATACCAAGATAAGATCCAAATGGATACAGGATTTAGACATAAAAATCAATACCATAAGCAAATCAGAAGATCAGGGACTAGTTTATGTGTCAGATCTACGGAAAGGCAGCAGTTTATGACTTAGGAAGAGATGGAGAACATCACTAAAAACAAACCAGATGATTTCGATTACATTACATTAAAAAGCTTTTGCACAGACAAAAACCACTATAACCAAGATCAAAGGAAATGTAGTAAACTGGGAAACAATCCTTACAACTAATGTTTCTGACAAAGGACTAATTTCTAAAATATACAGAGAACTGAGTCATATTTTTTTTAAAAAAAGCCATTCCCCAATTGACAAATGGTCAAATGATATGCAAAGGCAATTTAAAGATGAGACCAAAGCAATCCATAGTCATATCAAAATTTTCTCTAAATCATTACTTATTAGAGAAATGCAAATTAAAGCATCTCTGAGTTACCACCTCACACCTCTCAGACTGGCCAATATGACCAGAGAGGATAATGATCATTGTTGGAAGGGTTGTGGGAAATCTGGGACACTATTACATTGTTGGTAGAGCTGTGAACTCATCCAACCTTTCTGGAGAGAAATTTGGAACTATGCCCAAAGGGCAACAAAAATGTGCATACCTTTTGATCCAGCAATACCACTACTGAGTCTATACTGAAGAGATCATGAAAAAGGGTAAAAACATCACTTAGACAAAAATATTCATAGCAGCCTTGTTTGTGGTGGCAAAGAATTGGAAATTAAGTAAGCGTCCCTCAACTGGGGAATGGCTTAGCAAACTGTGGTATATGTATGTCATGGAACACTATTGTTCTATTAGAAACCAGGAGGGATGGGAATTCAGGGAAGCCTGGAGGGATCTGCATGAACTGATGCGAGTGAGATGAGCAGAACCAGAAAAACACTGTAAGCCCTAACAGCAACATGAGGGTGATGAGCAACCTTGATGGACTCACTCATTCCATTAGTGCAACAATCAGGGATAATTTAGGGCTCTCTGAAATGGAGAATACCATCTGTATCCAAAGAAACAACTGTGGAGTTTGAACAAAGACTAAGGACTATTACCTTAAATTTAGGAAAAAAACCCAACTGATCTTGCTATCTCTTATACTTTATGTTTCTTCCTCATGGATATGATTTCTCTCTCATCACACTCAATTTGGCTCAATGTATACCATGGAAACAATGTAAAGACTGACAAATTGCCTTCTGTGGGGGGGGTGGGGGGAGGGAAGTAAGATTAGGGGAAAAATTGTAAAACTCAAAACAAATAAAATCTTTAATAAAAAAATCCAAAAAAAGAATAAAAAGTCATCAGCTATAATATAGCAGAAAGAAAAAAAAGCTAATTTTTATATAACTTTTTTAGTTTTGCAAAGCATTTAAAAAGACTGTAAAAATGTTATCTTATTTGGTCCTCACAAGAATTCTGTGAAGGAAGTGCCACTATTCATCCCCATTTTAGAGATGATGAAGCTGAGACTCTGATAAAGTTTAAGTGCAATGTCCAGGGTCACACAACTTGAAAATTTCTATCTCAAGATTCTATCTCAAGTCTCCCTGACTTCAAGCCCAATGATCTAGACCACTAGACCAGTTAGCAGTCTCTAGAAAATCACTTCTGATACAGGAGAATTTCAGAAATAAGTGACTCCTACACAAAACATGGTAAGTGAAACCTGCAAAGCTGATCTGCTCTCTCTGAACAGTAATAAGAATGACATGTTAGTATACCCGAAGTAAGTCAAAGGTTTTATAAACACAAAATATTTTTATCAGCAGTCTTTTGTACTACCAAAGACCTGGAAACAGAGGAGATGTCCATCAACTGGACAGCAGTACCATTCATGTGGTACATGGATGTAATGATGTTATTACTTCACTAAGGAACAATGAATATGAAGAATATAGAAAAGCAAATACTTTTATGAAATTAATAAAAAGTGGAAATATGGAAAATATGGAAATATGGAAAACAGCATAAAACAGTATAAATAATGACTATAACAATGTAAAGAAAAAGAAAGAACAAGAATTAAAAAACCAAAACTGAAGACATAAGAAAATTCACTTTTCTCCCTTGTTTTCAGGGGGGGAATATGAATTTGTGATATTGCACATACTAACATCAGACACAGCACTTGATGAGACCTATTGATAGAGATCAACACTGGCTCTAGACAGCTGAGTTGTACCCACTTAGGATCATTCTTTTTTCTTTTTTTGGCAAGGCAGTGGGGTTAAGTGGCTTGCCCAAGGCCACATGGCTAGGTAATTATTAAGTGTCTGAGGCCAGATTTGAAGTCAAGTATTCCTGACTTCAGGCCAGTGCTCTATCCACTGAGCCACCTAGACATCCCTAGGATCATTCTTAAAGAAAATGTCAATAATGACAAAAAAGAAAAGTTCTCACCTCCACAGTATTTGAAGATTTATAAAATACTTTCCTTAGAACCCATAAATACAAAAATATTTACAGCAGCATTTTTTGGTGTTGCAAAGAATTGGAAATTAAAGGGGTGGCCCTTGGTTGGGAAATGGCTAAGAAAATTGTGACATAAGTGTAATAAAACATTATTACATTTTTTAAAATGATAAAAGGAAAGAATTAAAAGAAATCAGGGAAATCTATAAGAACTAATGCATAGGAAAATGAGCAGAATGGAGAATGGAATTTGTACAACATTGTAAAGAAAAAAGCACTGAAAAACTCAACTCTTACAAATGCAATAACCAACCAAAATCTGAAAAGGACATATAATTAAGCATGCTACCCACCTCCTGACAGAGAGGTTAATAGACTTGAAGTGAAGAATGAGATATGTATATATTTTCAGCCATTGCTAGGTGTAGATCTGCTTTTATCTAACCAGGCTCATTTTTCAATAAGGGAAGGTTTGTTGATGTTTTAATTGGGGGAGAAAGGTGATAAGGTGGCCAATAAAAAATAAAAAGAGGGTCTTTGAAATTTTTTCTTTAAAATGCACAGAAGAAAACCAAAGGAAGTTTAAACAAGACAGTCTTGAAATTAACTTGCTGAACTTATTCTATACTTTTTAAAAACTTCTATTATATACCATCTGTATCCAGAGAAAGAATTGTGGAGCTTGAACAAAGACCAAAGGCTATTTATTAACTTCAATTCAGGAAAAAAAAAAACCATTATCTTATTATATAATTTTGCTATCTCTTATACTTTATTTTTCTTCCTTAAGGATATGATTTCTTTTGGGGGAGGCTAAGTGGCACAGTGGATAGAGCACTGGCCCTGGAGTCAGGAGTACATGAGTTCAACTCCAGCCTCAGACATTTAGTAATTACCTAGCCGTGTGGCCTTGAACAAGCAATTTAACCCCACTGCCTAACAAAACTTTAAAAAAAAAAAAGAAAGGAAAAAAAAGAAAGGATATGATTTCTCTCTCATCACATTCAACTGAGATCAGTGTATACCATGAAAACAATGTAAAGACTAGGGGGAGAGGGAAGCAAGAATGGGAGAAAAAATTATAAAACTCAAAATAAAATCTTTCTAAAAAAATAAATAAAAATAAAAATTTCTACTATATAAAACCTACCAGCTGTTGCTAGTCCCAATTTGCAAAGCATGTCTAATGATTCTGATATAAACTGAAGAGTCACTCTGAGTTTTCTTACCAAATTCACTTTTAACTCTGTGACTTTGGGCAAATTACACTTCTCTGTACCTCATTTTCTTGTTTACGAATGCTTCAAGCCCTCCTCTCCCAAGCAGATGATCTTAAAGAATAGCTCTTTCCATCATTAGAATCTGAATATTTTCTCCATGCATACCTGGCAGCTGACCTGGGCACTCAGAAATTGGGCAACAGTTTAAGTGCTACAAAGCTGTTAACTCACAGTAGTAGGCTAGTCCATGTAAATTCTAGTGTTCTAGTTTTCAGTTAAACCTAACATTCTTAAAATGGAGCAGGAAAGGCTCACTGAGAAAGTACTATAAGTACTATGCCCGACAATACATTTTCAGGGATAAGTAATTTGTCTAAAGGTTATGAACTTACCAGCATCTGTTCAAAAAGGCCCAATACTTGCTCATCTGAGATGTCCTGAAGCGATTGTGCAGAAGGATCTTCACCATAGGATGCAGATGAATTTCTATGAGCAGAATTGGGCTTTTCTTTTTCTTTCTTTATTCTCATGCTGGTAAATCTCTCCAGCTGAAAAAGAAAAAGAATCCAGCTTAACCTCTACACTAAAAACCACATTATTAGCCAATCATCTAAGGCCTTATGCACCCATGGCTCTGAGGGGCTGGTGACAGGAGCCTTCAATCTAGTTCCAGGATTTTTCTAGTATGAAATAGTTCTAACCATTATGGTAAACTAACCCACCATTGCCTATTTTCTCCAAAGCAGAGGGCACTAAAGAGCCTTAAACAACTCTTTAAAGTAAAATGAATACTTTACCTTTTACCAAATTCTCTAACTTCAAATATTCTAATCTCTCTGCACTATTATTATATATTGTTTCCCTCAAGCACCAGCAAGAGGGGCAACCAAACCCTTGCAGAAGTTCTTTGCCAAATCCAAAACAATTCAGGACCACAGCCTTTAACTAAAAGGACAAAGGAGGCAGCAACTGACAAAAAAATTTGCTTGGTCAGCCCTGGAGTCAAGAGTACCTGAGTTCAAATCCGACCTCAGACACTTAATAATTACCTAGCTTTGTGGACTTGGGCAAGCCACTTAACCCCATCTGCCTTGCAAAAAAAAAAAAATTTGCTTGGTACTTTGCGAAATATTCTTGAATACTCTTTTGAATATTAGAATATCCAGTCCCTTCTAGTATAAAACATCTGAGCAAATTCCTTGGAGAACAGGAATGTCATTTACTATATAGCCCACAGTACCTAGCAAAAAGTGCTATATAAGTAGTAGGAACTCAATAGGGAGTTTTCAAATGAATATCAACCTTCTCTGTTGGTTGGATGTCCTACAAATACTAATATGAACTTCAGCCTGAATACCTTTTCTTGGATGCACATGTACTATCTTCATTTGTATTCCAGAGTTAACTGGAATCTTACCTTCAAGTATTCATGGACCATTCCTGGCAGAGGAAAATTATATTATGTTCACTAGCAAGTCCCAAGCACAAGTGCCAAAAGAATCACCAATAACCTGCAATTTCTCCTCATGCAACTGTTAATTGTATATATTTGCAAATATATTTAAGACTTTAAACTGGTTAATACTTTATTAAATAAGCAGACAGTTCAGAGTTTAAGGATGCCATTTTAATCTTGGAAGGTGATGAAATTTATGGGCACCATATATGCCAAAGAAAGTACACATGCAATTATAAGGTCAATCATAGCAGAGATTAGGAAAAAATTTATGGATAAGCTTGAGAAAAGATGTCAGTCACACCATAGTGGGAAGCATATGTTCATGGAAACATGATCTAAAAACTGGTAATCATCACAGAATAGGAAATGAAGTAAGAAAACTACATGCAGAATAAAATCACCTTACCTCATCTGCCATGAGCCGCTTCAAAGTCTATGAAACAGAAAAAAGGAGGAAAAAGAGGGAGACAGTTTAGTGAAATGTGAGAAAATGCTCTAAGCACAAGATGAGTTAGGAAAAGAGAAGAGAAAACAATGACAAAGGAGCTATTTTAATATAGCCCTACATCCCCATCAGATTACAAAAAAGAAACTGCCAAACTATACACCTTGAGTGGCTTAAGAGTTAGGGAGGGAATGGAGGATAGAGAGAAAATTTTAAGGAGGGATGCTATGTATTTTTCAGTAAAGAAGCAAAGAGTATAGTTGATCTCCTACAGATCCTCTTTTTCCTCATTTAACCTTAAACCCAACTCCTCTTTTTGTAGTAATATATTGAGTAGATGCCCCTTGAAGCACTATTCTTACAGATAACCTTCTCCCCCTAAAGCAGTACTACCCCTCCAAGGAAAGGGAAAACTAGCTTCCTTGCAGGTGAAGTATAACAAAGGGAACCAATAACAAACCTATGCTCACCATGATTGCCATACCCTATCTTAATTGTGTCATTCTTTTCCAGGATCTGATCCAAAGGAGGTTTCTGAAACCTCACTAACAAGTACTGCATCATGATGTTTTTATTTTTCACCTCATTTTCCTGAATTAGTAAAAGATGAGAGTTTAAAATTTGCTCTGCAAGGAAAAACTAGGTTCTCAAGCAAAGTATCTAGATTGTCTTAGTTTGAAATTACTTACTGTACACTAGAATAGAAAGATGAATTCTGCAAAGGACCTGGGTTCAAATCCTGCCTCTAATGCTTCCAAACTCTGTAAATTTGGGGCAAGGCTTAATTTCCCTGGACTCCAGTCCCCTCATCTTAATATGGAAGGATTAGTTTAGATGACTTCTAAAGTTCCTTCTTGCTCTAGATCTATGATTCTATCCAGAGAACTTTGTTCAATGCCTCTGGATTTTGTGTGGGATTGCCCACCTAGGAAACACCATTTAAGGAACTTGCTAACAATTCCCTATTAGCAACCACAAAGCAAGTGAGGTAAACACAACTATTAGTTGTGTACCTGCAGTAGGAAGAATATGATTAGTTTCAGCAATCAATGAAAAGCTACTTTTGAAGAAAGAACTCAAAGTCCACTGCCAGAACAGATAGCTAAACTGGCTGTAATCCATACCATAGGTTGGGCTAGGTGATGCAGCAGATAGAATTCTGGGTCTAGAATCAGGAAGACTCTTCATGAGTTCAAACTTATTGTGTGACCCTGAGCAAAGAAATGGAAAGGGCAAACTACCCCAATGTCTTTAGAAAGCCCTAAATGAAGTCACAAAGACTCAGGCACAAAAAAAAAATAACACTATGTTTCCCTGATTGAGAGAATTCCTATGTAGAAAAATTATTCATAGCCATAACTTAAGAAAAGGGAAAGGAAGCTAAAGAAAAAGAGAAACATTTATCTGTCACTAAATTCTGTCATTTCTTTCTCTGAAATGACTTTCGGATTCATCTTTTCTTTTCCATTCCCACTGCTACTATCTGACTTCTGCTCTCCACATTACTTGGAGTAAAACATTCCAAGTAGTTTGGCTTCCTTATATTTATATTCCTTATATTTATTGAAAATATCAAATCTAAAATCCTGACTTTTCTCCAGAATTTTTCTTCTCTAGCACTTCATTTTTTCCCTGCTATTTCTCTCTCTCTCTCTCTCTCTCTCTCTCTCTCTCTCTCTCTCTCTCTCTCTCTCTTTAGGTTTTTACAAGGCAAATGGGGTTAAGTGGCTTGCCCAAGGCCACACGGCTAGGTAATTATTAAGTGTCTGAGACCGGATTTGAACCCAGGTACTCCTGACTCCAAGGCCGGTGCTTTATCCACTATGCCACCTAGCCACTCCCCCCACTATTTCTTAATGTACATTTTGGACATTTGAATACATCTCTCCTGTGATTACCTAAATCTAATTTCTCATCCAAGGCCTAATTCAAATCCCTCCCTTATTTGTTCTGAAACTACTAGCCAATTCTAAGTTTTCTTTTCTCTACTTAATATTCAAAAATGAAGTTTAACACTTAATTGTTCTCTAATCCTTAAATTCCTAATAGCCTGTTTCCTCATTGCAAAATGAGGTTGTACTACAGAATCTCTGAGGTCCCTAACAGCTCTAAAGGCAATGGTTTTCTATGCTAGTTCTGCCCTCTCAGATAGACTGTAAATGCATTAAGGGCAGGAAAAAGTATCTTAAGCCTGTTTTCTATTTCCCACAAGTACCTAAAGTTGCTAGATAGTGAAAGAAACCTAGAATCATAAAATACTTTTAAGCTAAAAGGGAACAACAAAAGCATTTTTGTAGTTAAAAGATTCTGTACTTAAAATATTGTTAAATTTTATTTAGGTCTCTGTATTCTTAATTTAGTGTCATCTCCATTACTTAGGAATTCTCAGGAATTCTTGCCTCTGGGTTTATAACACACAAATATCTTCTCCAAAATCGTAAGTCTTCTGTTTTCACTAGTTTTAAATGAAATAAATTTTTGGTAGCAATTAATATGCTTTCTAATCACTTATGACACAGGTCAAAATACACACACACACACACACACACACACACACACACCCCATTTTGTTAATAAATGAAAGGTTGCTTACATGTGTCATAATCCTGGCATTCCAGCAGAGGGCAGAGACAAACAGCAAACAAAACAGATAAAATCACATTTTCAAGAATTTGACAGAATACCAACACAATTGGTCAGAATTTGAATAGAACCCAACAGAGTAAAGGAGTATTGTTTATTTAGAAAGTTTAAAAGCTTCCAAATTAAAAGCTTCAAAGCACATGGTATTTTCAAATAGTTTCTTTAAGGGGTTTTTTGTATATATTAATGTCTTTTTTCCCCCATAGGTTCCCTAGAATATTGAAACATGGAAGGATAGTAGATAGTAGACTAGGAAGGTAAATGCAGCTATATTTGTATTCTTAACCCAGTATTTGTTTATAATGTCCTCCCATCTCTTACTCCCAGCTCTATCTCTTGGTGGTACTGTGGATAGAGTCAGGAAGACAAGAATTCAAATTTGGCCTCAAACACTTGACACTAATTAACTGTGTGACCCTGGGCAAGTCATTTAACCCTTGATTGCCTCACATCCAGGGCATCTCCAGTCATCCTGATCCATATCTGGCCATTGGATCCAGATGGCTCTGGAGGAGAAGATTGGTATCTTAGCACAGCGCCCCCTCACTCACATCAATTCATGTGCTTGTCATGGTCTTTAAGAATGAAGAACAAACATTATCATCAGGAGTTCATCTCATTGTTTCTGAGAAAAACAGAGACCATTGGTCTAAGCTTCCTCTGTTCAGTATCCAAAAAGTTCTCTGCAACATCACTTATTCTCTCCTCCTTAGTTCCAGTTTCTAATGAATAGGTGATCTTAATTTCATCCCTTTCATCCAACAGTTTATTGCTCTCTCAATCATGCCATCTCAAAGCATTCTCAATCTCTCCCTATCTACTGGTTCCCTTCCTGTCATCTATAAATATGCCTAAATTTCCCTCTTCAAAACAATATAAAACAATTCCTTCTTGACTCATCTCCTTAAAAATATTATCCTATAACTCTCCTGCTTTTCAAACTCCTAGAAAAAGTCATCTATAAATATTGCCTCCACTTCATTTCCTCTCATTCATTTCTCAATTCCTTACAATGTGGAAACTGTTCTTTCCAAAATTACCAATAATCTCTTAATTGTTCATTTTGTCAGTCCAGTCTTTTTTCATTTCTCATCCATGAGACTGTAAGATCCTCTGATAGATTGTGAGCACCTTGAGGGCAGAAACTGTCTTTTGGTCCTTCTGTATATTCAGAAGTTAACCATGTCTCAAACATGGTAGGTACTCAAGAAACGTTAATTAAATATTTACTGATTCATCCTTGATCCTTTCTGCAGCTCTGACATTTCTCTGTCTCTCCTGCCTATCTTGGACATCCTCGGTCTCCTTTAGTGGATTATAAGATATAAATTCCTCTATTTGATATCTAATATCCTTTACAATCTGACTCCAGTCTACTTCCTCAGGTTTACTACACATTTCTCCCCTTAGGAACTCTTGGTAAGAGCTTAATTGATCTACTTGCTGTTCCCGTTCTATAACCCATCCATATCCTTTAACTTTGAATAGCCCCCACAGCTCAGTCCTGGATTCTCTTCTTTCTCTAAATATCTTCGCTTAGTGATTTCAGCAGTTTCAATGGATTTTATGAGCTCTAGGTTAAAGATTCCTAAGTCTACAGATTTTGCTTTAATCTCTCTTCTGACCTGCCTTCCTGCTTCTCCAACTGTTTATTGGACATTTCAAACGAATCATCAAATAAGAATTTCAAATTCAATGTATTCAAAATAGAATTTCTTATCTTATCCCTTTTCCCCTTACAAACTTCTCTTCCTAATTTTCTTCTATCTGCTGAGGGGCACTACCATCCTTCCAGCCATTCAAATTCGTAGGGGCGGCTAGGTGGCGCAGTGGATAGAGCACCAGCCTTGGAGTCAGGAGTACCTGAGTTCAAATCCAACCTCAGACACTTAATAATGGCCTAGCTATGTGGCCGTGGGCAAGCCACTTAACCCCAATTGCCTTGCAAAAAAAAAAATTCCTGTATCATTCTAAACTCTTCATTTTCCTTCCACCCTCATATCAAAACAATTCTTGTCTCTTATACTTCCATATGTCTTAACAAACATTTACTTCACCCTACTTGCCTCTACTTTAATTCTGGTCCTGATCACTTCTGCTTGAACTGCTTCAAGAGCCTTTTAATTGTGCTAACTTATGTCTCTCTCCTCCCAAAATTTAATCCAGGTAACCATTAAATTAATGTTCCTAAATCACAAATCATTCCCCCACTCCAGTAATTCCCTAATGTCTCTGAGAGAAGATATAAATTCCTCTATTTGACATCTAATATCCTTTACAATCTGACTCCAGTCTACTTCTTCAGGTTTACTACACATTTCTCCCCTTAGGAACTCTTGGTAAGAGCTGAAATGATCTGCTGTTCCCCTTCTATAACCCATCCTCCATACCTTTCTCTGGTTACCCCCACAGCCTGAAACAAAATTCTTCTTCACTCACACCTTTCCAAATCTCTAATTCATTTCAACTGTCAATTCCTGTAAGAGGTCTTTCCTGTTCTCTCCAGTTGTTAGTGTCTCCCCCTCCCACCAAAACAATCATTTATATATTGTATAATTACTTGTACATGTTGTCTCTCTCTTCCCACTAACCCCCCCCCCAAAAAAAAGACAAGGATACAAACACCTTTGAGGGCAGGAATTGTCTGATTTTTTTTCTCTTTGTACCCCTAGGGCCTAGCATAGTGCCTTGAACACAGAAAGCATTTATTAATTGATGAATCTATAAATCAATATTCCTGTGCAGCTCTTCACTATCTTCAGTGACAACACCTCCCCCTTCTATATTCATCCTGACACCTTCCCTCCTTGTGCTTCCAAATCTACCTCTTATGGTCTTGATTTGGTGGTGCTGTTTTTACCTCTCTTTTTATCGCCTTTACTCTGCACCTCACTGAACTCCTGGCATACAAACATACTTCCTGAAGAAAAACACTGAACTGCAGAATCAAGCCTTTTAAAGACATCTATTTTTCAACATTTTTTAATATAAAACCTGCTGGAGCCAAAAAAACTAGGGTTATTACCTGGAATATGAAAAAAGTTTCATTTAATTGACTGGAATGTTAAAATGATATTTTTATAACCAAAATTAGTTGAAAGAGAGGTTCAAGTCTCTAAATTCAACAAATTTTATAAAAACAACACAGCATTTAGAAATGTACCAGATTTAGAGTCCACAGTATCACCCAGATGTCTGGGTACTATATTTCTGATCACTGCTATATACTGAGATCATCAGTCACCATGATAGAAAGCTATTCCTTCTCTTCAGGGTAAAGAGTAAGTCAGGATTCTGAGTCAATCACCACATGACAATTTTGCAATGCAAACTACTTTGGTGGCAAAAGAAATCTTTTGATTATAGAAAGTTCTTTTTTGAGTTTCCTTGAGAAGCAAAGATACAGGATGACATACAAAATGGGCTCCTATACGAAATCAAACAAACTGAAATAAATAACTTAAAGATGGTCTCTTTCTTCAAGAGCAGGGAGCTTCCTTATTTGCATTATATTATTAGGAATCTAATGAGAGGATGACCAAATCATGGTCAATTAAAGGTGGCTATGTACAACATATTTCATTACTGTACTTCATGAGAACAGTTAACTATGATTTACATCAAATATCTAATAAAAATCTAACATCTTATATAGGGAATTAACATAAATAAGACCAAGAAACATTCACTTGATAAGAGATAAAGTTATGAACAGTTCTCAGAAGAAACTAAATTATAAGCAATCATATTTTAAAATTGCTCCATATCATTAATAAGAGAAATACAAATTTTAAAAGCAAAAGTCAAGAGAGATATTCAATATCAGAGAGATTATTGGGAGGACAGGAATTATTACCACTGGTAGAGCTGTGAATTGGTCCAAGGCTTAGAAAAGAATTGAGAATTATGTAGGAAAAGTCACTCAATTCTTCTTGACCCAGTGATCTCATTAATGATAAATAGCTAAAGGAAATCAATGACATAAAGTTCCATATATATTACAAAATATTCTTAGCAGCATCCTTCATGATAGGAAAAAAAACCCTAAACAAATTGAGGCGTGTAAATTTTTTTTAATTTAAAATTTTTTCTAAAAATTCAAATCATTTTATTTAAAAAACATTCAATTTCTTTCCTTCCCACAACTATCCCAACTTAAAATATAGAAAAAATGTAAAACTTTTATAATAAATATGTAGTCAAGAAAAACAAAATTTCCACATTTTCTATGTCCAAAAACGCATGCACATATATGTGTGTGTGTGTGTGTGTATATATATATATATATACATATATATATATATATATATATATATATATTTTGTTTTAATCAGGAAGAAGGTAATAGAGATCATCATCAGTCCTCTAGAATCACAGTTGGTCATTTCATTGATCAGAGATCTTATGTTTTTCACAGTTGTTTAGCTTTACAATATTGTTATTGTATAAATTGTTCTCTTGGTTTGTAACAGAATGTTATGCAATGTAAAAAAAAACAAATATGAGTAATACTTGAGATTTATATCTACTAAGAAGGTCAAAATACAACATTCAATGGCCAATCTAGATTACATGGTCAATGTGTCACTTTGTTTTGCTTAACTATACTTTGTTACAAGGGAGAATTTTGTGCTAGGACAAGGGGGGGGGGTACCACAAAGTGAAAGTAATTGTCTAAAAAGCATCAATAAAACATTTTAAAAAATAAATTGTGAAATCAAGTCAACAAGAATTTTATCATTCATCTCACTATGTGCCAGGTACTGTGTGCTAAAATCCTGAGCTCACAGTCAAATAAGGGAGACAAAATACAAACAGTCATGCACAAACAAGATATATACCAGATAAAATGGAAATAACTGCAGAAGACACAAGCATTACAAGGACTAGGACAGGTATTTTATAGAAGGCAGGATTTTAACCAAGACTTGAAAGAAGTCATGGAAGCTAGGAGGAAGAGATAAGAATATTCCAAGCCTGGGGGAAAGTCAGTAAAAGTTCAGAGAGATAGTGTTTTTGGGGGGAACAGGGAGGATTGAAGACTATGGGAAGCATAAGTAGTATAAAAAGACTGGGAAAGTAAGAAGGGAGCGGCCATAAAGACTTTTTTAAAAAAGAGGATTTTATATTTGATCCTGAAGGAAAGAGGGGGCTACTAGAGTTTATTGAATAGGGGGGAGACCTGGTCAGATATTATGCCCAGTCTCCATAGGTGTTAAACGTAAAATACTCTATCTCCAAGTCTTACCTAAATATTAATTCACTATTTGTTAAGGTTGACTGGCCAACAGTAGAGTAGTACTTCAAAGCGCAAACTACATAATGTCTGGAGAAGTTGGATGCCCCAACTTGCCCAGTCTCTATAATGTTGCTGCTGGAGGAAGCAAAAAACTGCAGTACTTGTAACTTCAGATCTTCTTGTACAGCTTCTGCAATCCTTAATGCAATTCATTAACAGATTCAGCAGAAACCCTTTCCTTGACATCCATGTCTGTTTGTGGAAAACTCAATTCAGTTTTTGAAGGAAAGGCAGAACTAGAAAATGGCAACATGAACTTATTGCTAAAATTAGCAGACTGAATACCACTTTTGACTTCCCAGTAAACTTGAATTTTGATGTGAGCCTCTTTGTGTCCCTTGGTTCCTAATTTACAAATGCCAATAACACTCACCAAATACATATCTCCTAGAATTGCTGAGGGTGTAAGGAAAGTGGACTGGAGGGTCTGGTAATATAACATCCTGTGAAAAGAAGTTGTGTTAACTCCAAAGATTCTGGGTAAAACATACCTGTGTTGCTTCATTTAATTAGTTGATAAGAATATGATGCTAAAAGTAAGATCATGGTTTTGGTTTTGCAAGGCAAAGACTTGCCTAAGATCACACAACTGTTAAACATCTGAGGTCCTATTTGAACTCAGGTCCTCCTGACACCTAGCTGCCCCAATGGTTGTAGGTTTCACACACACACAAAAAAAATTGTTAAAATTATTACATCCCCACAGACTACATACCTAATCCTGACTGATAGTAACAAAATCATAGAATTACAGAGTTAGAAGACATCTCTGAAGCCATCAACATTTCCAAACTATATAGCAAAGTAACAAAAGAGCAATTCGACTACTTCTTAAAGACCTCTAAAAGAAAACCCACCATCTTCTAATGCAGCTCATTCTACTCAAACACAACTAAGTTTTAGAAAGTAAGTTTATCTCTGCAATTTTCATCCATTGTTACTGGTTCTGCCTTGAAGTCCTATAGAATGAATCTAATCTCTCTTCAATATGACAGCCATTCAAATACTTGTTATAACATCTATAAATACCAATCACTACTCACACTGAGGACTACAAGACTCAACAAAAACCCACCTAAACAAAAAGCACAAATCAGCTCTATATATCCAGAGATAGCATACTCATTCATATAACTTGAGCAAACTGAAGAATCCTCTTAGATCAACACTTCACACCCCATACCAAGATAAGATCAAAATGGATATAGGATTTAGACATAAAAAACAGTATCAGGGGGCGGCTAGGTGACACAATGGATAGAGCACCGGCCATGGAGTCAGGACTACCTGAGTTCAAATCCAGTCTCAGACACTTAATAATTACCTAGCTCTGTGGCCTTGGGCAAGCCACTTAACCCCATTGCCTTGCAAAAACTTAAAAAAAAAATCATGATCAAACTAGAGATCAAAGAATAGTTTTAACTGTCAGATCTATGGAAAGGGGTGCAGTTTATGACCAATGAAGAGATGGAGAACATCATTAAAAACAAACTAAATAATTATGATTACATTAATTTAAAAAGCTTTTGCACAGACAAAACCACTGTAACCAAGATCAAAAGAAATGTAAATTGGAAAAGTTTTTACAACTAGTATTTCTGACAAAGGACTCATTTTTAAAATATACAGAGAACAGAGTCAAATTTTTAAAAAAAATAAGCCATTCCCCAATTGACAAATAGTGAAAGGATATGCAAAGGCAATTTACAGATGAGGAAATCAAAGAAATCCATAGTCACATGAAAAATTGCTCTAAATCACTACTTATTAGAGAAATGAAAATTAAAGCACCTCTGAGGTACCACTTCACACCTCTCAGACTGGCCAATATAACCAAAAAGGACAATGATCAATGTTGGAAGGGATGTGGGAAATCTGGGACACTAATACATTGTTGGTGGAGCTGTGAACTCATCCAACCTTTCTAGAGAGCAATTTGGAATTATACCCAAAGGGCAACAAAAATGTGCATACCCTCTGATCCACTAATACCACTACTAGGTTGATACCCTGAAGAGATCATGAAAAAGGGTAAAAATATCACTTGTACAAAACTGTTCATAGCAGCTCTGTTTGTGGTAGCAAAGAATTAGAAATTGAGTGAATGTCCATCAATTGGGGAATGGCTGAACAAATTATGTTATGTGTATGTGATGGAACACTATTGTTGTATTAGAAACCAGGAGGGATGGGGATGAAGCTTGGAAGGATTTTCATGAACTGATGCTGAGTGAGCAGAACCAGAAGAACATTGTACACCCCAGTAGTAACATGGGAATGATGGTAAACCTTAATGGACCTGCTTACTCCCTTAGTGCAACAAACCACAATTTTGAGGTATCTGCAATGGAGAATACCATCCGGAAGCAGAGAAAAATTGTGAAGTTTAGATTTTTTTTTCAAGGCAATGGGGTTAAGTGGCTTGCCCAAGGCCACACGGCTAGGTAATTATTAAGTGTCTGAGGTCGGATTTGAACCCAGGTACTCCTGACTCCAAGGCCGGTACTCTATCCACTGCGCCACCTAGCCACCCTAATTGTGAAGTTTAAACAAAGACCAAAGACTATTACCTTTAATTTTTTAAAATAGTTATCTTATTATGTAATTTTGCTATCTTATACTTCTTTGCATCCAGTTAAAAAAAAATAACTCTGCCACCTGAATCTTTAGAAATAAACTCCCTTCCTATGAATGAATAGCAAGGAGAAGAAGGAAACAAGTGAGTTTCAACTTCAGTCCACACAAAGGGCAATATTCAATTATGGGACAGCATAAAGTTGAGGAAGATAATTACCTCTTTAGGAAACAATAAACCTCCAGGAAGAGTTTAGCCCACACTAAGTTAAGATAGGAAATGAATAGGGGCGGTTAGGTGGCGCAGTGGATAAAGCACCGGCCCTGGAGTCAGGAGTACCTGGGTTCAAATCTGGTCTCAGACACTTAATAATAATTACCTAGCCGTGTGTCCTTGGGCAAGCCACTTAACCCCATTTGCCTTGCCAAAAATCTAAAAAAAAAAAAAAAAAAAAGATAGGAAATGAATACCACTTGCAGGCAATAACTATTTCTACTCCTTACTTACAGAATCAGTCAGGGATGATTAAGTTCATAAGTCCTACATCCAAGAAAGAGTCCTCAGTTTATCTTTTCCATTTTTTAACTCTTGCTACAGTATTAATACTTAATTCCTGGTATGAGATATGCAACAGGTTTTTAACTCAATTGCCCCATTCTCCCTTCTGGATGGAGATAGGTAATCCATCTGCTTTTCAGTTTCATAACATTTATTTAGTACTACTCCACTCCATAATATTGGTGTAAAAAAGAAATAGCTATAAAATGTTTCATAATGCCAACATCACCACAGTACCATGCATGTACAATAATGAAATTCAATGGGTTAATCTCAGTGCTTCAGTACCTTCATGCTATAAATGAGGCAAAAGCTAACTATAAATACAAAAAGTAAAATTTTTACTTTCAATAAAAGGAAAAAGACATAAAGATCAGGAGAAAAAATCCAGTTATAACAACAGCTATTTGTCAGTGGTAACAATCTAACCAGGAGTGATATATTCAGTTCAGTTATATATTCAGGTATAAGAGCAACAAAGAGTTTGCAAAATGGAATACATAGGGTTGAAAAAACTTAAATGTTCACTTTAAGGAAGTAAAATTAAAGAAGAGAAAAGTCCAAGTGCCAAACCCAGAAGTAGAGATAGCAACTGCCTTGTCACAAGGGAGTATGACCACTAAGAAGGGTCAGTCCCTGACTGGTGGGCTGCACACTTTTCCAAAGTTATTTCCTCTACATATATAGATCAATGTAGGTTTTCATATATACATGTCAAAGAATGTTTTCTTTTTCAACAAACATTTATTAAGTGTCAATCATGTGCAAAGTCCTGGGCTTTGTACAGTGTAAAAGTTAGGTTGAGATTAACTGTCCAGACCCCTACTCCTTAAAATGACCAAAAGAAAAAGGTTCTCTTACTATATCCCTACATCTACATTCTAGAACCAAAAGTTTTCCTTTAAAATGTCCCAGGAAATTTTAACAATCTTCAGGAAATATCTGGTAACTAGATTAAAACAGGAATGTTATGAAAAGATTATTAAATATCCTGGTCTCTGCTTGAAGATACTTGTAAATCCAAAGTTGCAAGGGAATAATTTTCCCCAAATCTGTTTGAAAATAATGCTTTGCATGCAGTGTTTGCCTATATACCTCAAAAAAAGAAAGACCCTACTAGGAGAAAAAGATCCTTATCTTTTCACCAAAAAAATTGGAAATACAGTGGGTATCCATATATTAGATGAAAACTAAATAAATTGTGGCATATTGATCACAAAATATCCTTTCACCACATGGGAAAAAACAAGAATGTGAATTCAGGGAAGTATGAAAAGATATGTATGAAATAAGAATAAAATAAGAAGAATCAAAAGAACCATATACCATTATTTCAGTAATATAAATGACAAAACGACCAAAAGGCAGGAAAATTGACTAATTTTTTTTAGGGTTTGTTTTCTTTTGCAAGGCAATTAGGGTTAAGTGACTTGCCTAAGGCCACACAGCTAGGTAATTATTAAGTGTCTAAGGCCACATTTGAACTCAGGTACTCCTAACTTCAGGGCCAGTGCTCTATCCACTGAGCCACCTAGCCACCCCCATGACTAATTTTTAATAACTAATTATCTTTGGTGAACAAATGATGAAACATACCTGCTTCCTCTTGGGAGAGAAGTGTGGGACTAACTACAAATGTAGAATGTTGCATATTTTTACTTAAGTACCATAGAAAAGATCCAATGGAAAGGACTATATCAAAAAATAACTGATATAAAAACCAAAAGTAGTGGTTAAATGAATTTGAGTTTAACCTTGAATAAATTATATTCTTCCTTTTGTGATTAACAGAGAGAAAACCCATTTTAAATTTCAGAATATAAAAAAATCTGTCTTAGCAGGCTGGCCCAAAATATCCTAAATCTGATAAAAACCCAAGAAGTTTCTGGGATGCAAAGGACAAAGTAACTTTTTGCCTTTTCTTTGCCTGTAGTTTCAGGACCAGGACCCCAGATAGCTGATAGCACAGAAGAAGTACACTCAGGTTTCACTATTTCAGCATAAGGAACAGGTGGGAACTAGGCTGGGAACATTTCATTCCTACTTCAGGTCCACCAGACCTGTACACAGAACCTTGTACCACAACATATTCAGGGGTTAGGAAAACAAGTTGTCAGTGTAGAAGAAGCTCATTCAGAAAGCATTTTGCTATCAAGTATCACAAGGTTATTTCCCTCCCACTTCTTTTACTAGCAAAAGTGGAGGGGAACAGCCTGTAAATATATTCTGACATCATGTAAAAAAATAAACAGAGGGCAAAGTTCTCCCCTCCAGATTCTTTAGGAGTCATGACCTATTCAAGTCTGTAGGGGGAAAAAAAACCATGGCTAATTCAAGTTGGGAGAAGGTTCCATGTGAATAGTGCCTAAGTTCCAACTACCTCATCCATTCCATACCTTCCTTTTTTGAGGTCTCTTTTTTCAGTGCCTTAGCTTAGAGAAACTGGGATCGCTACTTTGAAAAAGGGGTGTTGGTCCACTCTCTTGAAAATATAGTCAGTAACTCAGGAATGCTGTTTCTCAATCTCTATAGCAACTGTCTTCTCCTCCCAAGTTGTGATGTAAGTTGCAGGTCTGACTGCCCTTACTGAAGGGTGGGCACTTGTGACACACCCAGGGCCTGGTAGACAGGAAGTTCCTTCAGTTGCTGTTGCTTTTTCATGTATCCAGGAAGCACTAGGGACACCCTGCTCTTAGTCAGGACTTACCGCTAACCCAATTTTAAAGTCTGTCCACATTAATTTCTCTTTCTCTTTTTTTTAAAGTGAAGATCCTTTTCCATTTTTCTATCATAAAATAAACTCTTAAAAATTCACAACTCAATATTCTGCCTGTTGAAACTAACAATCTGGCTAATCATAAAATTACAATTCTTCTTAACAGGCCCAACTAAACATTTTGAAAAATGACTGATTAAAAAAAAAAGGCTGACCTTTTATATAGTCAGACTAAGATTTTACTGGGAGGACATTCAGAAGTGAAACACAAAAAGTTTAATGACCTAGAATTATGTTATAATTGAGTTATAATGTGATTTATCTGGTACTTTCAATAACTAAACATCTTGGACTGAATTGGACTGAACACAAACCAGTGTTATACAGACTTCTAAACTATAGTAGATCATGCTCCAAAGAACTTCTAGTTTATCAAAGCAGCCATGGATTCCTAAAGTTGCCCAAGAGAAGAGGTTGCCTCACTGAAGAACTAAGCTCGCCAACTCTGAAACTCTTCAACAGAGCCTATTTAACTGTTAAGAGATGCTATATAGGTACTTCCTATAAATAGTGACAGACTGGATTATAAAACTTTTCAGGTCCTTCTAATTCTTATATTGTCACCATTTTCTTTTTCAGCTCTGCTAATATTAAATGCATATGATCAGGCAGAAAATAATTTTAAAGTATTAACCAATTTTGGGGGCAGCTAGGTGGTGCAATGGATAGAGCACCGGGCCTGGAGTCAGGAGGACCTGAGTTCAAAGCCAGTCTCAGACACTTAATAATTAACTAGTGTGACCTTGGACAAGTCACTTGACCCCACTGCCTTGCAAAAAAAACTAAAAAAAAGTATTAACCAATTTCCCTTACCAAAATGTCAACAAACTCTCAATAGTTTCAATCACACTACCTGTGAAACAAGAGAAGTTAAATATACATAAAGAAACCTTCCAAGGGTTTGCTGGAGAATTATGACAATGATCCATAGGAAAAATGGAAAATTTGGACTAGAGAATGATAGGCATGTAAACTACAGCTCCTCTTTCTGATATCAGTCTAATGTCTGCTTCGTGCTTGATAGTCACATCCCACAGAGGCTTCTCACCACTTCTTCTTGTGGTTTCAATCACAGGAAACAGACGTCACCCATGAGCCTAGAAGTAACTAACGAAATAAGCCATGGCGGATGCAAAAAGCTGCCAACTAAAGCCAACTCCCACTTTCTCTAAACAGTGGTGCTAAGAAATCACCACAGACCACCTTACCAAGGGAATCCTTCAAAGTCTACTTAAAGCTAAAAATTTTGCATACTTTTTTCATTTGGCTAAAAGAGTGTTAACATACTAATTTTAAGTTATTTTAATAGCCAGAAGAAAATCCAAGTTTAGTAATGAGTAGACCCTTTTGTATCAGGAAAATTACTACCCTTAACCCTCCCATGGTCCCACCCTTGCCCTTCCAACTCTTAACATTAAAAGGATTAGGCACATCCAGTCATGCAATAATACTAAAATTTCACTTTGAAACAAAGATTTTCATCCTGTCTACCTTTCAGATTAAAAAAATGTACTGCATCAATCTGTCCTTTGAGGGACAGACTAGAGGTAACAACATGGAACCAGAAAATGATTCTAGTTTTGGTTCTGTCACTGATGATATGTGACCTTGAACAAGTCACTTCCTCTGAGCCCCAGTTTCTTCATCTATAATATATAGACATTCAGCTAATTCATCTTTAAAATACATAGTTTCTTCATGTTTCTACTTCTAATAATTGCATTTAACTATCACAGGGTCAAGATTAGATTGGAGAGATAAAGATTTATTTTTCTAAATCTGAAATAGCCTTGAAATACCTGATGAAAACACAAGAGAGAAGATTAAGTAGCCCTAATATCTTCACTTTGATAGCAGAGCTGTTTCCCTGGAATTCTATCTCTAAAATAAATATATTTACATTCTCAGGCTTCTCACTACCTATCTAAAAGCAGAAAATCACCATTATATATTCCAATCTGGTAGACCAAAATGAAAGGAGAGAAAATGGAAGACATATATATTCATTACCAATGTTCTTTTACTCTTGCTTTCTATAAGAATTTCGAAAGGTTCAAGTATTCTCCAGTCAACTCAGGAACTTCCATCAATTGGTTTTACCTCACCTTTATAACCTTGAAAGAAAAGGAAAACAGTCCATTTTGGCTGAAATGAAGAGTGCTAGAATTCAAGACTCAAGACTATTTGTACAGTGTACAGACCACAGTGCTAGGTACTGTGGAAGTTGCAAAGCTTAGGTAAGTCCTTGCCCTAAGGTGTACAGCCTGGTAGAATATAACACAAATAAATAACAATATACAAACTGGAAATAGAAATAAATAACAAACTGGAAATAGTATACAGAAAAAGAGGCCTAAATGTGGAGTCAGGCGGACTAGGATATAATAAAATCCCATAGCCTCTTTGGGTTTCAGTTTCCTTACCTTTAAAGTAACATTATCTCTGAGACCCTTTCAGCTCTAATAAAATTATATGATGCTAAAAAAAATTACCTCCCTTAATATACTGAAGTTTTCCTTCTATCACATGAATCTTTCCTTCTCCAAACTACAGCATTTATAGTCAATACCAAACAATTGTATTTCATGAAGTGATCCTGCCTCATATTGCTGTTTCTTGATTAGTAAAGAGATTATGAGCCCCTTGAAGTCGGATTCCAAAACATCAGTACCTGGAACGGTATCATTACCATAAATACTTTTGGATTTGACTGAATGAACATAATAGAAGTCACTTGCCTTACTGATTATCAATGACAGATAGAGGAATAACAAAATCATGGGGCATACTGCATTAAGAAGGGCAAGAGAAACTTCAGATTCTCTATCACTATCATTCTTCTACAGACCAGATCCTGATGAAGCAGAAGATTTTTATAAGATTTCTTGCAGAAATCATTTAATGATTAACAAGTATACCAATGAAAATGAAAACCACATTTTAGAAGTCTCTTTATTCAAAAAGGGATCTAAAGTTATAAAGCTATCACCCACCCCTTTAGTCTCTCAGAAAAGTTCTGAGGCCCTAAGTAGGATTCTATCAAAGAATTCACTTGGAAGAACTGTCAAAAGGATAAACCCACAAATGTTCAAAGTTTCTACTTCCCCTCCACCACAACAACACTTGCAGTTCCATGTAATTTCCACAGCAAAATTCCTAACAGGTGACACAGTTTCATTTACACAAGAGACTGTGTTGCACTCAAAAACTATTCACTTACCTTTCTGATGACCTGTGAATCAAGAAAAAGAACAAGTTGCTTGGATTTAATGCAATACACAGTTTCCTCCTGCATGTCTAAGAGATAAATAAGATTAGGTTAACTTTTGGAAACTTTTCCTAGTTTTTTTTTTGGGGGGGGAGAAAGGCAGATAAACCTTTACCAATACAATCTTTACACAGACCAATGACGTTACAAATCAAGATTTTTCATACTCAAAAACCTGTCAGGGCAAACTATCTCTGACAGAATCCTGAAATAGTCCTTAATATCAAGGAAATCACTTTTTTTCAGTCTCAGATAATCTTCTAACATGTAAATGCCAAAACACTTATATTCTACCTTGATAAGAATTTCTTCACGGGGAGTTAGTTTCTCATAATAACAAGTCTGGTTAAAAAACAAAGTTACTGAGACAAGCAACAAAGTAGTAGTTCGTTTAATCTTTTCTCTATCATTCTCTCTTACTGTTGGTATCTGTTGCTTTTCTATAATTTACTTCTACTATTCCACATGGGGGGGGGTGTTAAAGGGAGAAGAGTGGTAATTAAAGCAAATTACAATTAACCAACAGTGCTTAGATTTTGCTTCTAGAATAGATACTAACTTACTAACTCAAAATAAGTCAGAAATATTACTTTATATCCATCAAATTATCAAGGATGATAAGAATAAAAAGAAATGTGGGAAGATAAGTAAAGGTGATTAAAGAAAAAAACAGAAGTACCTTATATTTACTAACTATAACTATATAAAGATCATTAAATAGCAACAAAATTCAGACTTGACGACTTTGTTACTACCTTGTTACATAAATACAATTTGTTGATTTCAACAATAGGAATAAATAACATGAAAAAGGTACAAATACTTTTAGTTTAGTAGTTGGGTTTTTAAGTTTTCCTGTTCTTGTTCATACACTTTAACATATAGGGAGACTGAAATTAAATTTTAAAAATAGAATATGAGCTACTATTACCATTATATTTACATACAATTTGGTTTGGGGTTTTTTTAGGTTTTTTGCACCACACAGCTAGATAATTAAGTGTCTGAGGCAGAATTTGAACTCAGGTTCTCCTGACTCCAGGGCCAGGGCTCTATTCATTGCGGCACCTAGCCGCCTCATATTTACATACAATTTGCAACTCTTTTCCCTCTGATATTTTCACCCAGAAACAAAGGTTGCAGGTAGAATTCTGTTAAGTATCCTGGGCTAGGCCTTAACAAACTTCATTAATCATTAAGAGTCTTTCCCCCAATTATAGCAATATATTGCATTACTCAAAAACTACAGTTAATCAAAATCAACTGGAATCTAAATATTGTTTTCTGATAATTTTTTTTTAATTTTTAAAAATTGTTCTTTAATGCTTAAATTTGTGTGTTTACAAAAGAAAGGCAGAGGAAGAGATACAAAAGATTTTCAAGTGGTTAAAGGAGTGAATTTCTATTTAGGTCTTTCTTTTAAATTTCAAGCTAAGACTTAAGCACCTTGGTACAAGAAGCAAGATCTATACTTCTGTTTCCCAGACTTGGAAGTTCATTTGGCTCTAACAAGCCCAAGAAGTGTAGGGACAAAGAAGGAAGAAAAGTATCTGGGCATAGTTGGAGCAATGTTGACTTGTTTCCAACTCCCTTCATCCTACCTGGTGGCAAGCATCCAGTAGCCTTGTTAAAAAGGGTTAGGGTAACTTTTTAAAAACTTTACAAAGCTTTTTTCTGGACATGTATGGTGAGTACTGAAATATAAGACCTCCTCATATCAGAAGGCACACTCTCAAAGAAGTATTTTCAAGGTAGAAAATAGTTGGGTAAAGGTAGTTAAGTAGAGAGGAAATTAAGTGGGGAAAATATATTTATAAAAATACTTAAATATGAAATTTACTTTAGCAAAAAGAAATGGAGAAGAAAAATGATTTTTCTTCATTAAAAATTAAATTAAAAAAAGGACTGGGGAAACCCTAGCATTTTAGAAAGTCATGCATTATTTGTCAATTAAATTACAGATAATTCTTGAATATTAGAATGTTAAATCCTTATCCTCTATTCCCTTTATTATCCTCTTGCACATGAGATTTAAACTTGTTCCTAATTATATCTAGAATTACCATGTATCTACTAAATTGCACCTGTGTTTCACTGCAGGTAAAATGATCTCTTAAGTATAATGTGCAATATCTATTTGTAAAGTGCAGCAGGGCCCTTGGGTTAACAAAAATTTATCATTTTAGCACAAAGAAAGGAAAACATCTCATATGACGCATAGGGTCAACATAAAAGTTTAATCATTTTCTCATTTTTATTATGTCTTTTTGTTTTTTGTTTTAAGTTACAGCAGATCTTTATAAGAGTATCTACATATAATGACAATTCTCTTTTGGCATGGAATTTAATTCTGGTTGCACTATCAGCTTCAGTACATATTGGGTGAAAGAGGATTTCCTTTGAGGCTAGTCTAAATGTACCAGTCATTGTCACTAAGCAACCTGTAGGATGTCTTTATAGACACAGCTAGAAGGGAGCAATTTTCAGATCATTTCAAAATCTGAAATATCACAATCACATTCTTGCACTTTACCCTTCATCCCAGGTATAAAAATCTTTGTATTTAGAGGCAGCTAGGTGGTACAGTGGATAAAGCACCAGCCCTGTAGTCAGGAGTACCTGGGTTCAAATCCAGTCTCAGACACTTAACAATTACCTAACCGTGTGGCCTTGGGCAAGCCACTTAACCCCATTTGCCTTGCAAAAAAAAAAATCTTTGTATTTAGCATCACTTCTAAAAGACACCAATTGCACAAAACTCTTGGTTGGCCTTCTCTGAATTTCTCAATCACAGCTATTATTGTCTTTAAAGGCAATGAGTATTTTGCACAAAAGTTTAAGACTGTAACCTATTTCCTCTTTATAGCCTTTGTATTGATTATTCTTGATCTCTCTCAAAAATCTTTACATAAGTTATTCCCTAATATGATTTCACTGTAATAAAAAAAAATAAAAAGAGGAAGGAAGGGACAAGAGAGGGCATTTATAACCCCCATGTCTCAAGATGCTTCAAATTAAAGATAGAAGATTCCTGTGGCCTCCTCTTCTATTCCTTCTCATTTAAAGTTATATCTTCTAGAATAAATAAATCTATAAAAGAAGTAACTTTAGGGGGGCACAAAAGTATAGCATTTTCTCATTGACTTTTCTTTTTGGTTATATGTGACTATCATTAAATGTGAGGATTAAAGATTATATAGACACAATAATCTCTTACAATCATATTTTAGAAATTGTTATAAACAATCATTCTAGACTGGGACCATCAGTCTCATTTACTACTACTGAAAGAGGAGAGACTACCAAATTTTGCTAAATGAGACTTCTATTATTTACCTGCAAGCTAAGGCTTTTTCAACTGATAGCTTAAAAAAATTGGGGAGAAGACGATCTGTCCATAAACCGGAGTGAAGTCAAACTCATTAAGAAGAGGGAGAGCCTCAAGCATCCTTTTTACAGTTGCTCATGACAACATATAGCAATAGAAATTATATAGCTACTATACAATAGCATTTTACAGTTAGTCTCCATCTCTTCTCCATACCCAGGGCACCTCAAAAGCAAAAAAGCAAATCCTCAGAATTCATCTTTAAGCTTCAATGTAGCTATTTACTTTTTTTTACCCTTACCTAAATCTGACTCCTTTCCTCCTTTCCCGAGAACCTTTTCTTCTAATCCGTGTCCCTCCTAAGATTTGTGGTCAGAACCTTCTAAAGCACTAAAAGGTATCAAACTCTTAAAGGGATTAATGACACTCTCTGAACCTGATATAAATAGTAGTCTGAGGGACTTAATCTCTATGGTTCAGGGTTTCTTCTTAAAGAGGTTCATGTTGTAGATCAAAAGAACAAACTTTAGAAAAGTCACAGAATAAGAGAAATAAATTTGAGTTTTGCTGCTCCCTCTAACTAGAAAGTTTCACTTCAGATTTATGACTGTCATTTATGACTGTCATTACTTTCTCACACAGAAACTTGATGCCACTCCTAGCCTTTAATATCTATTGAATTCACCTTTTTTCCCCCAAAGGCAATAGAAGGGGACTATAATGTTCCTTTATTTATCAGTAAAGGAAGATTTAAATAATTCTTTCCTGAAGGAAAAAAATACAATTTCCCTCACTAGATTAGACATTTCAGCAAGCTAAGGGTTAAGAACAACACCTTTAGAAGAAAGCAGGAACTTAAACTCCACCCTCTCTAAAGCAAATACAAACAACTGGGAAAGGTACAGTGGACTCCAGAGCAGAGAGTGCTAGAAGTATCTCAGCCTCAAGCAACTTACATTCAATAGATTCCAAAAATCTGTGAAACATACCAGAGCTAGGCAAATCAAAGACAAAAAAATTCCTAAGGATGACCTGGAAAGTGTAAAAGGAGCAACGATTGTAAATCAACAAATCTAGTTGGAATTCAGGAGAGGGAGGACAAACTCAATAATGCAAAGTGACACAAAAGATTTGAAGAAACTAAAGGAAATTCCAAATTAGGGGCCCAGAAACCTTTAACCCAGTCTATAAGAGGTTCAGCATCTAAATTAAAGAAACTCAGGGCCACTGTTGTATAAAACAGGGAATACTGTGAACCAATGAGAAATATTCTTTAACTTTTAAGCCCCAAACTCTGGATGAAGAAATAATAACCACTAAAAAAATAGTCAATTAGTGGCCTGCAATAATGAGGCTAATTATAAAGATCAATTGTTAAGAGGCCTAAGGGCATCTGGTTTAGCCATACAAGGGCAGAAATAGAGGAAACATTAATTTAATCCCCTCAGTAACTGCTATCACCAAATTTTACACAAGTGCTTTCTTCTTAAAAACTATGTCATTTATGTGGTAGATATATTACTGCCCTATTTTACAGCTAAACTAAAGGTGGCTTAGGTGATTTGCCTAAAATAACAGTTAATAGCAGAGTTAACATTCAAACCCAGTCACTCCAGATCTATTCCTCTTTCCATTATGCCAGCTGCCCCAATACATTTCCCAAGAGCCTTGGTTAGAAAGTAGTATTTCCTTGCAGTTCATTATTTTATACAGCTTTCTTGCCGATTTTGTGAGAAAATTACTTCAACTGTTTGGGAAAAGGGAGAGAAGAGAAGGAAAAAAAGTTACAAGCAATTGATTCCATCAGAAGGAAAGATTGTAACAGGATTATCATCTTGAAGAAGTGAATATATGATTACCACTAGTGAGCGATTATTTTTTTTTAGGTTTTTTGCAAGGCAAATGGGGTTAAGTGGCTTGCCCAAGGCCACATGGCTAGGTAATTATTAATTGTCTGAGGTCGAATTTGAATTCTTGTCCTCCTGACTCCAGGGCCCATGCTCTATCCACTGAACCACCTAGACACCCCATAGTGAGGAATTATTAAGATCTTGTACTCAAGTTAACTCTCTTTATGGATCTATGGACAATGTGTTCTATACTTTACTGCATGTTAAGAGAATAATAGTGCCCAGGAAAAAAGACAGTGGATTGGAGATTTAGTGTATAGACAAGGGATGAACATCAAGATAGAACCTGATAAGTAAAAGTTTACATGGGTATGTTTTTCTTCAGACAGGATAAAAAATAATTTTCACAAAAAGAAAGCTATACTCAAAATGGACAAGAGTAAGACTGTCAATAGCAGTAAGTGGATGAGGAGGTAGAAGACAGGTTGAAGTGATGGATACGATAGAAAATGTATAAAACACAGTTACATTATTCACAAATTTCTTGGACTTTACCTCTCCACTTAAAGAGGTTAAGAGTATTACCGTAGGAAAAGAGACCAAAGACCCAAGGCAGT